>NC_142085.1:13531925-14174425 GCF_054644295.1 Miniopterus natalensis | reverse complement strand
ATAAAACAGCCAAGTGCAGCCCCTCCCCACCCTGCGCAGGCGGGTCCCCCAGGAAGGCAGGGCCTCTCTCCACCCGAGGCCTTGGCCCTCTCGGCCAGCATCCCCAATCTACTTGATGCTATTTTTTTTTCCTTAGAAATATTTTAAACAAAGTTTTAATTTGGGCATATCAACTTGAATTGCCCTTTTATAAAATCCAGTGGTTTTCTTATTTTTTTTTATTCTTGTAATAATGGGTTTGTTGGCCTAAAGACGACTGAATTCCTACCTTACCAATTTAGTAAGTCCTCACTGAGCACCCCTCGCCTGCTCACCTACAGGCAGGGTGCATGCACGGCCCCCACCACCTCAACCCATTCAGTCTTCAAGATGGGAAACGCGTCATTAACATCTAGGTAATAGTCTCAACCCTCATTTCAGTATGGAAAGCACTTCATTTTTATAGATTTAATTCACACAGCCCACAACTATCTAATGTCTAAGTATTCATTTAAAGAGAATTTCGAGGTGTTAAAATGTTCCCCCAGTAAAGGCTGTTGTTCTGGAGGGAAATGGTCAGCTGGCTGCTGAGCAGAGACGGCTACTAAATGTCCCTTGTGGATGGTTACGATTTCCCTTCCAGGTCTTTCTTTTCTCAAGTAATCTGTGCCTGACCCCCAAACAAGAAAACTAAGAAAGGCACAGTCCCTTCTCTGGTTTTCCCTGCCTGGTAATTAAGAGGATGGGCCCAGTTGCCATGAGAAGCCTTCCTCTCTGGCGTCCACGATTACTGTTTCTATTATAAATACACTCCTGTTAATTCTTGTCATCTCTGTCCCTTCCCTTCCTTGACACGCTGGGGTCTGGGAACTAAAGGTTGTAGGTCCTCAGCTGTGACAGGAGGAGAGGCACCGGAAGAGGGGCAGGGAGGCGGGACCTGCAGTGGCAGGTGTGGGGCCCGGCAGCCATAGAGGGTGGGTGACAGGCGGGCAGGCGGGGCCTGGTATCCAGGGAAGATGCAGGAGCAGCAGGGAGGCTCATCCACGGTGGCTGAACAGGCACGAGGGGAGCAGGACATATGCAGCCGGGCTGGGGCCTCAGCACCTCCACTCCCTGCTTGGCCTGAGGTGGGGAGCAGGAATGGTGACTCTCCTGAGAGCAGGGCGAGGCTCCCATCCCAGGCAGATCTTCAGGCCCAGAGAAGCCAACTCCGAGTCCCTCAGTCAGCAGCGGGGCACGTTGGAGGTGACAGAAGCTTTGTCACCAAACTGAGTCTCAGGGTCCAAGCAAGTCCCTCAGCCAGGGTCGGCGGGCATGTGTCACGTTAGGGCTGACCCTGGAGTGCCTCAGGCCCGAGGGCAGAGCCCGGGCCAGGGCGCAGTGGGCCTGCGGGGGGCCATGTGGTGGCGGGGGTGTGGAGGGGCCTAGCAGGCTGTGCTGAGCCCCTTCAGAGCAATGCAGGGAAGCGGGTGGGGGCTGGTGCAGGGGGAGAGTGGCAGGTTCCCAGTCAGAGTGCCGGCCCCTAAGCAATACCCGAGCCCCTTCTTCGTGTTTTTGACTGGAGACCTCTCCTTCCTCAGCTCCACCCCCAGTGCTCAGACCTCAACAGGCCCCTGAACCCTGCGCACAGTGGGTCTGCGCTCACTGATATTCCTTCTGACTCAGCTCCTGACCAGACAGAGGAAGGGGAGGAAGAGGAGTCCTCCAAGGTTGGCGGTGGGACTGAAGATCCCTCCTCAGGCCCCACAGGCAGTGCCAGCCCCCTGGAGCCCAGCCAGCATGAGAAGAGGTACTGACGGAAAGGTGTCTGCGTGGCTGGGATGGGGGTGGGGTGGGGGGTATGAAGGCCTGGCTTGTTTACAGCCCCAGAGTAAATCAAAGAGAAGCCTTACGCTTCCTTCCTTTCCTGGGGAACTTCTGACCAGGCAGCTAGACAGACAGACACACAGGCAGATCTCTCTATTCCCGTTCAACGATGGCCCCTCCACCCCATGGGGGCTTCAGCCGGCATAGACCCCTTGATGATGGGTCTCTATTCTGCCCAGCCTGGGCCTGCCCGCCTCACTCCATTCCCGGAGCCTCCTCCCAGCCAGGGCTGAGAACCCCACCCTGGCCAGCAGCTCCCAGCTAGGTCCAGGGCCAAGCTCACCTGTCCCTTTGCGTCCTGTCCCACAGCATCCCCTTGGTCTGGGGCTCTGTGCTCCTGCTGGGCTTGCTGGTGGTGGCAGTGGTGCTGTTTGCTGTGATGGCCAAAAGGAAAGGTAGGTAGCGGTCCATTTTCTTACCCAGCATGACCCCCTGGGCCTGTCAGCCAGTCTTGCAGACATGGCCAGGAATCCAGGCCTGCTCCCTACAGAGGGGCTTGTCTGGGCACTGGCAGGGGCTCCCCTGGGGCCCTAGAATTTCCATGGCTGAGGGGAGGGGGGCAGGGAGAGGAGGAAGGAGATCAGTGGGAGCCCGTCTGGGGAAGGACAGGAACTGGAAAGGGTGGGAGAGTGGGATTGGGGACAAGGGACTGGAGAGGTGGGGAAAGGGCTTCTGTAGCTAGGGGTGGTGTCCAGGCAGGTTTGGGCAGGAGCTGTGGAAGCAGTAAGTAGGTGGGGAGAGGAGGGCAGGCTGGGGGGTGGGGGGTGGGGAGGGTTCAGTGGTGGGAGTGGGGAAGGTGAAAAGAGGTTTGGACTGGAAAAGAGGTTTCTGAAGGGAGTGGGGGTGGGCTTGGAGCCAGCACAGGAAGCAGACTGCGGCTGTCCTCTGTCTTGCCAGGGAACGGACTTGGCGTCTCCGGCCAATCCCAGAGCAGCGGAGCTCCAGGCATGGTAAGAGGGAGGCCTCTCCCGGCCAGTGTCCCCAGGCCCTCCACCTGCCATGCCCGCTGAGAGGTCCCAGGTTGGTGGGGTGGAGAGAGGACTGGGACCATCGGGGTCCAACTGTCTTCCTAAATGCTGCAAACTTGGCACGAATGGTCCCACATTCCCACCTTGGTATCACACCCTCCCAAATTTTGGGGAAAAGTTGGGTCTTGCAAATCTACAAGCAGCCCTCTTGCCCACTGACATAGGATTTGAGAGACAGGTGCAGCGTGGTCCTGGGCCTCGCCCCCCAGGAACTGGGGCTGAGGAAGGCGCTCTCTTTGCCTGATTTGTCTGCTTCTGTCATAGGTGCCCTCCTCGGTGGTCCACATCGATGACTCTCGGCTGGCTGTAGATGTGCCGTCGGACATACCATATGTTAGGCTTGACTCGCCGCCTTCCTTTGACAATACCACCTATTCCAGCCTACCTCTTGAGCCCCCATCACGGAACGCCCCGGCCCCAGCCCCCTCCTCATCGCCCCCTCTGCCTCCTAAGGTCCTGACCAGCTCCATGCCTGTGACGTATGCCACAGTCATCTTCCCGGGAGGGGACAAGAGTGGAGGGGCGTCCTGGGAGCCAGCCCAGGATCCTCCTCATAGCTGGATGCCACCCAGCTGAGCTGCTCACCACCCTGTGCGCGCACAGAGACCACCCGGGGCTCCTTCTGCGCAGCCGCCCAGCCAGCCTGCGCCCTGCATCCCTAGTACATCAGAGCAACCAGGGACTTCAGGGTCTAATCTGATGTCTTGACTTTTCTGACCTGCAAAGTGATGATTGCTGTGATCCAGGAGTTGGGGATCCCACACGGGCTCCTCTGCCATTGCACCACTGGGCTAAATAAACTCTAAATGATGATGTATAAGCTTTTGATGTTTGAGGGGAAAGGGAAGGACCCGAGTTTGACTGTTTACCTGGCCTGTGAAATGAAAAGACTCAGGGCTAGAGTGGGTGCTGCATGGTCACCTGCCTGTCCCGCCGGGGGAGGGGGTTTCATTCCCGGGCCTGGACACTGCAGTGCAGTTTAAGGGGCACTAAGAAGGGTTTTTCAAAAGTATTTCTTGCCTTAAAGATTCACTTCCTTGAGTCTAGAAATCTTTTCTGCTTCTGCTGTACACTTTGTAAACAAGTGACATCTGATGTGACAACCTATGATGGGAGGAGGGAGATGGTGATTAAAGGGGACCCAGGGCAGGTGGGGTGTGAGGGAGGGGGCTGAAAATAAGGACAGAAAAGGAAATCTGCAGCAATATTATTCCTTGGCAGGACACAGGATTTTCAAACACCAGGAGAGAGAAGATCTTTGCAGACACTTAGCAGAGCTGCCTCTGTCTCAACTGGGTGGCCATCTGGTCGCACTATCCCCTTTGGCCTGACCTCAGGAGCTTGGGAAGAGCCCAGTGGAGAAAAGGTGTGGGGTGGGGGGGCGGGAATGGATGGTAGGGCTGTGCTCACGGGTAAGTGAAGGTGAAAGCTAGCCTAGGCTGGGGTGGGAGGGCCTTTAAGATCTCTGCCAGGATTTCTTCTGAAATGGTTCAATTTGAAAACGTTTGCCCGCATTGAGAGAGAGACGTAAGTGGAGAGGTGGAGGTGCTCAGGAATCCAGTTGTCCTGTAACCACGGAGAGGGAGGCTAAGGAGGTTTTCACCATCCGGAGCTTGGTCTAGGCTCCTCAGGACCAGGGACAGGGCAGGGGCTGTGCCCTGGGCTCCAGCTGTGCGAGCCTAGTGACGCTATTTTTAGGGAGCCCCGGCAGGATGTTCTGAGCTTCCCTGATAGAGCCTCACTCTGTGACAGAACCTAAATTTACTCCTGACCCTTGTGGAGGCAGCAGCTGTCTACCGTCAGCTAAGTTCTCATTTTTCATGGCTAAGATGACTGAGGACTTGCCTGGGGGGGAGGTGAGGGGGTGAAGGCTGGGGGGAGGAGAGAGGGAAGGGCAGGAAAAAAAGAATCCTTCTGGGGAAAACTTACTTGATCTAAATGTATTTAGAGCTTTTCAGAACCTGACAGAAGCGAAGGTGTATTTAGCAGTACAAAGGGAAATACTAAGGAAGGCAATCAACTGGCCCGGGGAGGAGAGAGAGGAGAAGGGAAATAATTAATTCTGTCATTGCTCACGGTAGGAAGTCAATGAATACCAGCCCAAGTCATGGTTAGAAAAGTAACTTTTAAGATTAAAAATCACATAATTTTATTGTAAGAAACACATGAAAACCAAGCAAAGACAATGCAGGCATGCCCTGGCCGGTGTGGCTCAGTTGGGTGGGCGTCACTCCAGGCACTGGACAGTTGCAGGCTTCATGGCCAGGAGGGGCGTGCGGGAGGCAGCCACCCGATGTCCTGCGCTCCCCTCGATGCTTCTCTCTCCCTCTCCCCCCTTCTCTCTCTAAAAATCAATAAAAATATTTTTTATAAAAAGAAAAGAAAATGCAGGCGACATGGTGAGACACTTGCTTCATAGCGGAGCCTCTGGAACTCAGCTAAAGAAGTTTTCAGAGGAAGATTCACACCCTTAACAGCAAGAATTAAGCATCTTGCCCAACCCGGCGGGGCTCAGCGGTTGAGCGTCAACCTGGGATCCAGGCGATCGGGTTCGATTCCCGGTCAGGGCACATGCCCGGGTTGCGGGCCCGATCAATGACTCTCTCCTCATTGATGTTTCTCTCTCTCTCTCCCTCTCCTTTCCTCTCTCTGAAATCAATAAAGATATATTTAAAAAAAGGAATTAAGCATCTTACTCAAACACCTAGCTAATTAATTTTAAAGAAGAAAAATGACGTAATACACAAATAAAAGCTCATTCTTTGAAATGAAAGTAAATAAAGTGACAAAGTGTTAGCCAACTGACTCAAGAAGGGTAAAATAAAAAATGACAAGGGGATATAATCAGACACAAAGACAACGAACGAGTAAGGAGAGCATCCTGCGCGGCGGGTGGTGAAGTGAGAGTGACTCCATAGGGGCCTAAAATAATTTCCGGGGCGACTGCACTGTTCTCCACCCTGGCTGAGGCAGTGGTTACATGGGTGTATACACTTGGCCAAACCCTTCACTAAAATAGGTTCATTTTCTTGTATGTAACTGACATTTTGATAAAGTTGATTTTAAAAAATACTTGGTCAGAGAAAGACAAGTAACATGTACTTTCACTCATATGTGGAATCTAATGAAAAAAATGAACTAATAAGCAAAGTAGAGGCAGACTCACAGAGACAGGCTGGCAGTGCCAGGGAAGGGGGGTGGGGGGTGGGGGGTAGAGGGATTGAGCAGAAAAGAAAAAAAAGAGAAAAAAGTCGTGGACTCGGACAATGGTGTGGTGATTGCCCCGTGGAGGGGGCTGGGGGATGGAGGAGGGGATGGGGGATAAATAGTGACGGACGGAGACTTGACTTGGGGTGGTGAGCACACAATACAGTGTACAGATGATGTGTTGTGGAATTGTGCACCTGAATCTGTATAATTTTGTTAACTAGTGTCACCCCAATAAATACAATAACAAGGAAAAAATTTTAAAAAATACTTGAAGATCATTGGGGAATCATTAAAATTATCTTAGAGAGTAAAAAGCTCTTTAAACTATTATATAAAACTCAGAAGCTATAAAAAAGTTAACATATACATTAAAACTGATACATTAAAATAAATTAAGAAAGGAATGATATCTTTTTCTCCATGACAAAATCACCATAAACAAAATGCAAAACACAAAACGCAGACAATTTTACAACTCCTACAAAGGCGGGGCTCACTTCCCCAACCCACGCAAACCCACTGGAAAGCAAATACTTAACAGAATTTGGTGACAGGATATAAACAGACAGCTCACACAAAAGGAAATATAAGCATAGTAAAGATGCTTAACTTCGCCTAAGGGAAAAGCAAATTAAAAGTTCCCTGAGAGTGATTTAAACAAAATCACTGTGGCTGTGAAAATAAAGAACTGTGAAAATACTCTTCTATAAAAGCAACAAGAAGACTGTCAACAAATAGACTCAACCTTTTCAGAACTCTAGAAATTAACCAGTGGCTTTTGTCAATCCAGGAGTGTTTACTCAAGAAAAATGCTTTTTCCCCTCCTATCTGATATAAAACACAACTTCATAAAGCAATATTTATATATCTGTGTTGATGGGAACACCATTTATTAAGAGGTAGCTTTTATGACAATAACAATATATAGGAGGTGAGAGGAATGGGCTATGTAGGAGAAAAGTTTCTGCATGTCCCTGAAATTAAGCTGGTATTGACCTAAACTAGAGTGTTTTAAACTAAAACACTACTGCAACCTCCACAGCAACCACTAGGAGAGTGACTCAAGATTATGTAGTAAAAGAAATGACAACAGTATTAAAAAGAAAATAAAAATTATCTATTTAATATAACAAAATACAGTAGCAGAAATGAGGGTGAAAAAACATAAGATAAATAACAAGATGGCAGGCAGAAGTCCTACCTTATCAGTAATTACTTTGAACTACTGACCTTATGAGATAAAAAGGATTATAAGGAATACTATGAACAACTATACACCAACAAATTAGATAACCTAATAAAACAGACAAATTCCTAGAAAGACACAAATTACTGAAACTCACTCAAGAGGACACAGAAAATCTGAAAAGACAACTCACACAATGAGAGAGAATATTTGTAAATCAAATCTGGTAAGGGTCTAGTACCCAGGACATACAAAACCTCTTCAAGTTCAACAATAAAATGGCAAACCACCCAATAAAAAATGGGCAGAGGATTAGACATTTTCCCAAGAAGATATACAAGTGGCCAATAAACTCATAAAAAATGCTCAGCAGCCTTTAAGGAAATGCAGGTCAACAGCACAGTGAGACGCCGCTCCTCACCCGCCAGAACGGCATAATAGAGGCGACAGACAGTCGCCACTTCTGCTGAGGACGTGGAAAACCGGAGCCCTCACACATTGCTGGTGGGAATGTAAACCAGTACAGCAACTTTGGAGAACACTGGAGTCCCTTAATAGGTTAAACACAGAGTTTCTGTATGACCCAACAATCCCATTCCTAGGTATACACCCAAGAGAATTGAAACCATGTTCACACAAAAACTTGTATACAAACATTTACAGCAGCGTTATTCATAACGGCCAAAAGGTGGAAACAACCCAAACATCCATGAGGTGATGAACGCCAAGTGAAATGTGGCGTAGCCACACAGTGGAATGTCACCCAGCCACCAGGAGGAGTGCTGCACCACCAACGAGCCTTGGGGAGATGATGCTAAGGGAAAGAACCCCGACACAAAAGGCCACATATTACGATTTCATTTATATGAAATGTCCGGAACAGGCAAACCCAAGGGACAGAAAGTTGACTAGTGGTTCCTCGGGGTTCGGGGAAGGGGGCCCAAGGAGTGACTGCTAATGGGCACAGAGTTCCTTTCTTGGGGTGATAAACATGTTCTGGACTTAGTGGTGATGGCTGCACGACTTTGTGATATACTAAAAGCCACTGAATTGCACACCTTAAACGGGTGAATTTTATCTCAATAAATTTCTCTTTTTCCCCCTCTTTAAAAATAGTTTACAATTAGAAAACATTGCCATAATATAGCACATCAAATGAGTAAGGAAAAGAAACATAACTACATCTGCACAGATGATACAAGACTTGATAAAATTCAACAAAAATATAAAATCGAGAAAGTTCACTTCATTCATGTTAGTATAATCTTTTAAACTAATACTTTTAGTAAAGTGGTTTCAATATCTTGTGTAAGATTCTATTGCTAGTTTATAGCAGGTGGAGAATAAGCTTTAGACTACAATATAAAAGGGGATAAAGAATTAGTGATACAAAGTTTGCTACTTTTTAATTAATTAAAAAATTTTAAATTAATTTTAGAGGAAGGGGGAGAGAAAGAGAGAAACATTGATCGGTTGCCTCCTGCATGTTCCCTCCTGCGTGCTGCCCCCCCCGGGGATGGAACCCGCAGCCTGGGTATGCACCCTGACTGGGAATTGAACCTGCCACCCTACTGAGCCACCCAGCCAGGGCTAAGTTATTACCATTTTAGAATAAAAATTACGGCTTTCCTCTGTCCTGTATTCTTCATTGTTTCTGATGTTTTGAGTTACTGACCAAGACTATGCTATGATAGAATTTGAGGTTAGAGAATGATGGAGGCGTTTGTGATTTTTTAAACTTTATTTTTATTGTTTACACTGTTACAAATGTCCCTCTTTTCAATAAAATTCTTTAAAAGTTGCCAAAAGGGAAAATAATTGCCAAAAAGTAAGGAGCACGCAGTATGTCTTATTAGGAGCACTGCGGGAAAGAAGGGTGCAGTGACTACATGGCGAAGCTTGCATGTGCAGAGGGTACCCAGGCAAGGACACGCAAGGAAGGGGTAGCAGGATCTGCTCTGGGAGGGAAAGTGGTGGCTGGAGGACAGAAATGGGGAACTTTCACTGTCGCTCACTTCTGTTCTTTCAACTTTGTACCACATAAATGTACTATCCATTTTTAAATATGAAAATTTATGATAACAGCTGACATTTACTGAGTGCTTACTATGTGCCAGGCACTGTGCTAGCACTTTATATTTATTTAATCTTCACAGTGGCAATCTTTTGTTCTATTTTTAATCCTCATTTACAGAAAAGGAAAGTGAAGTATAAAGAAGATAAAATTACATGGCGAAAGTAACACAACTAATAGGTAGCAGAGTTAGAATATGAACCAGTCCTTGCTCCTGGCCACTACTCTGAACTGCCTCTCAGAATGTAAGGAGTAGAGGAGGGGGAAGGAAGGAGGGTAAGAGGGGGAGGCCTGGAAGGAGACAAGAGGGGAGCGGAGGGGGAGAAGGGTAACAAGAAGGGGGAGGAGGGGGAGGGAATGTGCAGACTAGAAGGGAGGCTTAAGGGGCAAGTACAGGCCTCCCTTTCCCAGGCATCTCCCTGTGGGCCCTTAAAGTTCTGATCTCGGTCGTTTGAACGAATATTGAAGACTGGGCGCCGGACAGCTGACTGTAGGCTAGGTCCCACGAAAGCCTGTGCAGCCTGGTGGTTAAGAGCATCGACCCTGGAGTTCCACTGGAGGTAGACTCCCAGCTCCACCATTTTGTGGCTGTGTTTCTTGGAGTAAAACCTTTCTAAGCCTCGGTTCCTTCATCTGTAATGTGGGGGTAATAAAAATACCTGCTTCACGGAATTGCTAGAAGGGTTTAAAGGAGTATTTCAAACAGAGTGAACGGTACACGGTAGCTATCATGACATCAGTTATGAACTAAACGTTCATCTCACTTTATGAACACCAGATGACTGAGTTACAAAGCGTCAAAACCAGCGTGAAGGCCATGCTCTGTGGGAGGAAGGCCATTAGCAGACAAAGGCCAAACACAGCAGCTCCAAAAGGGGGTAAGAAAGAAGAAAGCTGGAGTCATGTGCCCTCTGGCAATTTCAGTTTCATGTGGAAATGCCCAAATCACACACTGCCAGGGAGAAATGAATTCCCACTATGTACCTCTCAAGGTTCCTTGACTTCTTAGCAGCCCATTTCCACACCTGGGCCCAAAGAGGTCAGCACCAAGCACCGGCCCTGCCAGCCTTGCTTATGTAACGACAGCCTCTTCATTAGGGCTGCTAATGGGTCCCACCTTATCTGAGAGGGAATCGGCTCATCTCAAAGCCTACCAGGCCTCTGCTCTACCCTGGGTTTTAATTTCTCTAGAGTTGTGCAAATGACAGTCCAGAGTTAAGATCTAAGTTTCATGCTTCAGAAACATAGAATTTTATTTTCACAAAGATCTAGATAGTGGTGGCTGTGAAAGACTAGTGCGTTTAATATGTACACTACACAGCATCTTAAAGAGGAGGATTGCGTATTTCTTGGTGTTATACACAATAAGGCAACCATGACCCCTCCAGGTGATTTTTTGGTTGTAACATTAACATTCTTGAGTTTCTTCCTCGCTCCCCTTCTCCGCGACATCCACTCTGTCAAACCCTGGGAACAGGAAAAGAAGGAACATGACACACACAAGAGACGTCCCAGCCACTACAGGTTCGACTCAAGACCCTGCAAAATGAGATCTGCTGGGCCCCGAGGCGAGAAGCTATGCTCCTTCCTCTCCTTTTCCCGCCCACATCTCACCATTTATTGTCACAGACATTACAGTATGAGTTCTAAGGCCTTTCTCCCATGGTGACCTCCAGGGGAACGATCCTGTTGCTCAAGCTGGGACCAAAGAGAAACTTTCTACACTTAAGGATTCTAGGTGTTGAAATAAAGGTCTGGGAGAGGCTCTCACATTATTTAGCAATGTGTCTAGGCTGGCCCAGCACTAGGGAGGGGACAGGAATTACCTCTGGAGCAAGGACTAACTCCTTACATCTGTGTGTCCCTTCTGACTTTGGAGATGAAGCCTTGGGCTGCTTGTGAGCAAGAGCCAGAGACTGTTCTACGCCTCTCAGACACAGGCTCCAGGAAAGAATGCTTACTCTGTATTGCTAAATTTCCTTCAAAGGACTTGTCTTCCTCCAGGAATGCCCCCTCTATCCAAATCCCGGTCAAGCAGGTGTCCAATGGCCTGACGCTGTTAGTCAAGGACATGAGTTTTCTCTTTCCATATCTCAATACAGAGGCTTTAAGCTCAGAGACCCATGGGTGATAAACAGGACAGGTCACACATCGAGAGAAGAATTCCTTGAAATACTGAAAAGAAAGGAAGGTCCATGAGGTCAGGGATTAGCGCTTTCCTCCCTCCACTCTACTCTATCAGAATTCACAATAGTTCCCACTCAGCACACTCACTCCGGCTGGGGGAACAAGGACAGGGTACTGGTGGCAAAGTAGGCCCAGAAAGTTGGTTTGAAATACAGAGGAACTAGAATGTCTTGCTCGCAGAAGGCAGGTCTGTAGGGAGATACGTCAGATTACAGACCTGCCAGAGCAGGTCTACGGAGAAGGGCTAAATGCTCACATTTTAATGGTGTTGGGCAGTAGCTGTGCAAAGGCTTCTCCTACCTTTGGGATCCAGTCCTGACCTACATGCAAAAACATCTGGAGGGTATGTGAGGTAGGTGGAAAGACTTTCTAGGTGGAGAAAAAAAGGGTTCAAGGGGTAAAAGAGACAGAGGGAGCAAAGAGAAGAGTAAGGGACAGATGCAGGTGGCAGAGAGCCCCACAGGGTCAAACTATACCTTAGGTATTAGTTGAAGGACAGCAGAGAAACAGGCACCTTTAAGACTTGACTCTGAGTCTCTGGGGGAGTGTGCATGAAGACCCGCCCTGGCATTTTCTGTAACATCAGCACTTGGCACTCTAGGAACCGGACAAAGCCATGTGAACCAAACAGTGAGGCATTGGTTCTTTTCACCAACTGGCGAGCCTTGGAGAAGTGATGCTCAAACAGGTTCCACTGTGAGTCCTGGGCAAACCTGGAGGGGGAAAAAATCACAGCTCTAAGCTGTCCCTACTTAACAACCGTGGCTCTTTCTAGAAACATCATTTCTTTAAGACTCTAAGACTTTCTTGATAGTGAGAATTGCGATGCTGGAAAGTGAACAACTTGAACGCAAAGAGATTTAACAAAAGACTGATGATATTCAGCCTTGCCAGGGGCTTTCTAGCCCTTAAATGTAACACTAAACTCACCCTCATCTGTGGGCCTGCACCTGTTAAGGAAAAAGAAGAAAAGGGAGAAGCCTTCTAATATGGTGGGGAAGGAGGCGAATGGTATTTAGAAGTGGGTGAGAGATGTGAAATAATGACTTCATGGGGTCCTTAGATTTCTACCCTTTCCCATAGATCCCGAGTAAGACTCTGGTACCCCACATTACCACATGGCCAGAGAGGTGTGGAGTCCCAGCATGACATTGCTCTGAGAGGTTAGAATGCAGCTCTGCTCATAGTATTGAATGAAATGCAGACACTCTCCAAAGGGCCTGCAGAGCAATCCTGTGGACAGAGAAGGTAGCCAGGTTACTGCAAGATGTCCATGTAGGAACTGGTTTTGAAGGTGTGTGGTACAGGGAAGGAGACACCCCTAAATCACAATGTGGTTCCTAGACTGTACAGAGCCAGGGGCTGGGAGCAGAGGCCATGCCAGGGGACAGGCTCGTGACTGCCTGTGTTCCAAACCTCGGTCCCATCTAAGGTCTGTATCCCTCAGGAGTACAACAGAGCCCTGCACAAGATTTACCTTTTCCATAGAGCAGCAGATCTAGGCAAGCAGAATAGAAGCAGGCCAGGCCAAGGACATCATGACCCTGGGAAATGAGCGCCCACTGACTGTCCAGCACACGGACACACAGATCAAATCTGCCGAGAGACAGAGCCACTAGGACCAGCTAGGAAGTTGGGAGCATAGTGCAGGGCAGGAGGGGATCTCACACCTTCAGAGCAGCCTAACATCCCATACACCTCCTCTCCATAGCTCTATTATGTAGAGAGCATCTGTGTCTGAGAGTTGTCTCTAAGCAAAGCAAGTGGGAAAATGCCTCTAAGACAGTTTCCAGGGTTTTGAAATACCTCCCTAAAGAAAAAAGAAAAAAAAGAAAAGAATATGTAGCAGCTTAGACTGCACTTTTCACTCCTGACCCCACACTTAAGACAGTGCTTCCTGTAGTGACTGGAGAAGAGACAGCCCTGGCTGTGGAGATGCACAGCATCTCCCTCTCCACTCTCACTTCTCTGGGAGATCACACCCTCCGCGCTTAGGCAACAAACATAAATGACAAAAAATGATCTTAATACTTCTTCTTGAGAAATGCAGATCTGAAGAGAACTGAGAGAACCAGATTCTCCAGAGCTGGCTTCTTGAGGTGTCTGCATATCTCATGAGCTTGAAAACCTAAGGAGGTAAAAGCACCATGTGAGGTCCAGCTGTGAGCCAGGCCTCTCTGAAAGCCTTAGGCTCATCAGCCCAGGCCTCGTTACCCAGCTTGATGGAAGAGTCAAGGTGGCCGAGGCAGAACTTGGTGTAGGCCAGGGTCTGCATGAGCTGCGCTGTGGCCAACAATCCCTCCCTGGAGAACCAACACAGGCTGCTTTTCTGAATGGCCAATCGCTCACAGTGCAGCCACTTCTCCCTGTCACCCACGTTCTGGGAGAACTGGGAGAGGGCCACATAGGTAGAGACAACCTGTAGGGCAACAAACACAGGACAAAATATTCTCACTGTACATTTGCACTGCATTTCCATTCTGCCCCTTTTCTGCATAAGCACCCACTCGGGGCCATGCTGCTCATTCAGTTGGGACTCGGGTGTGCCTACCACTCACCTCCACTCCAGCTATGAACACATACCCTCCTCACCCTTACACTTCTAATTTGACGATTCTCACTGCCTGCTCTTTAAACAAACTCCTTTCTCAACCTGGCCCTCTCTTCTTTTTCTCCAATCCAAGACCTTCCCTTTCAGAACACTGGCCAAACCTCATCTGTGCTGTCTCCAGTTCAGGTTTCTGATTCTTGTTCCGTAGAGCTCTTCAGCATTGCTGCTGGGTCCCTGTTATCATGAGGGCACATCTGACAGAGTGGATGACCCTCTTCTCGAAATAGCGTCTTCACTAGGTTCTCAGAACACCATGCTCTCTGTTTTCCTCCTGTTTCTCAGGCAACTTCTCAGGTTCTTATGCTGGTTTCTCCTTATGACCCTGACCCCTTAACACTGGAGCTGTTAACTCATTCCTTGGACCTTTTCTCCTTCTCTTGGTGATCTCACTGAGTTTCATGGTTTTAAGTACCATTTACACACTGGTGATTCCATATTCCCATTTCCAGTCTAGACCTTTCTCATGAACCTACACTTGTATATCCAACGGCCTACTCAACATCTCCGCCTGATGTCTCAAATTAAATCTGTCCAAAACCCTGGGGCCAATCTTCCTCCAAATCTGTTCCTTCTACAGACTTCCCCATCCCAATTAAGAGCACTTTATGCCTCTAGAAGTCCACATTGCAAATCCTGGGGTTATCCTTGACTCCACTCTTTCTCTCACATCTCGGATTAATCCGTGAGTGAATCCTGCTGGCTCTCTCCTGACAGAAGACCACTCCTCCCCTCTTCCTTTACCACCACAATCCAAGCCAACCATCCCTTGCCTGCATTATTGTAATAGCCTCCTAACTGGTTGCCCTGCTTCCTCTCTTGCCCCCTTCCGTCTTATTAAAATATAAGTAGACCCTGTCATTCCTCTTCTAAGAACCCACCTCAGGCTTCCCATCTTCTTTAAATGCCAGAATGCCTACAGTGGTCTACAAGGCCTGCACGATCTGCCTTGTACCCCTCCCTCTGACTCATCCCTTGCCTTTCTCTCCTCCCCTTCTTCCCCTCTAGTCACACTGGCCTCTTCCCTGTTCCTCAAGCACAGAGGGCAGGCCTTACACATCCTGTTCCTCTCTGCCTGTACACCTTCTCCCACGTAGCCACATGGCTTCCATTCTCACCTTCTTCAGATATTTGCCCAAATGTCACCTGCTCAGTGAGGCTTTCCCTGACCACCTTGCTTAAAACTGCACCTATCAGCTCCAAGAACCCTATGTCCTCCTGCCTCCACTTAATGTTTCTCCATGGCATCTATTATCACCTAACATACTATACATTTCACTTATCCATCATCTATTTCCTTGGAAATAGTGCCTGGCA
The DNA here is from genome assembly GCF_054644295.1 of Miniopterus natalensis. Taxonomy (NCBI): domain Eukaryota; kingdom Metazoa; phylum Chordata; class Mammalia; order Chiroptera; family Miniopteridae; genus Miniopterus; species Miniopterus natalensis. The sequence goes on along the minus strand of NC_142085.1, from coordinate 14,158,970 downwards.
CCTAATCAGCATTCATCAAATATTTGTTGAACAAATAGATGAGAGAGAGACAAAAATTAGGAAGACACACTTCTCTTCCTCCTTTTGTTCCAAGTCAGCAATTCAAATTCTTTTTTAGATTATGAACTTCTTTGAAAATCTGATGGAAGCTATGACCCCTTCCTGATCTCCTGCCACTCCCCTAATGCTCTTTTGGACACACAAAGTTCTATATTCAGTTCAGGCAGTTCACAGGCAGCCTCACGTCTGGAAAACCCATCTATAAACTGCCAGTTGAGAAATGCTGCTCAAACCCATGATCAGTGGTGTCCTGTTAAATCTGGGTTATCGGGGAACCATATAAACCCAGGAACTTGGCAGCACCTCTCTCCCCAGCACTTTAGGTTTCTGAGTGCAGTCTGGAAGTAAAGCAAGGATTGGTTTACCTGGGCTTCATTTGCAAACTCCTCGGCTGAATTCTTCTGCATCAGCATGGCCAGGCAGGCAAACCTGCGGCTGCTGGCTGTGGCCTCCAGATTGTAGAGCTGACAGAGCAGGGAGAGGCAGTGCACCCGCTGCTGCAGGACGGCTGACTTCTTACTGTTGGGACACATGGGGTGGTTAGCATACCTTATTCTTTGCCAGTGCCCAACCATGCCTACCCACAACAGTCCAAGTCTACTCATGGGTGGGCCAGCTACAGACTTCCAAACTCAGAAGTCTTTCTGGGATCCCACTACTTCTAACCCCATAGACCTTTTAAACTCATCCCTCTTGACCAGGAAAATTTCAGAGAGGTTTTTTTAAAATAAAGGTTTGTTGTTTGTATTGCTATTTTAGTTAAATATATTTCCTATAAATTATAGTAATTCAATAACTAGGTAGCAATTTAATATTTTTATATCAGAGAAATATTAAATCGCTACCTAGTTATATATCTATATATCCATGTATACACATACAAACACACACCCTTATCTTTATTTGGAAGAGAGGATAACACCACACTCCAAAAACAAAAGTCTTCATTCTGCTACATCTAATTGGCTGGGGGAGTAAGGCAGAACTAGAACTGTCTGTGATCTGCTTAAAAAGAGGAGTTTTGGGTCAATATAGCAAAACTCTAGACTGGGTCCTACTTTAGTTCTCTGCGGCCCTAAAGGGGATCAGGGCAACTTGGCCAGCTTCTTACTTGTCACTAGGGTTGTCTGGAGGTTGGCTCAGGGAACAGGGATGCCAATATTTTTCCAGGAATATTTGGAAAAGGACACCAAACCAGGTCCAAGGGAAATTCCTTTTCAGCAGTCGAAGTGCTTGCTTAGCCAGTTTTTTGGCCAAGGTGATCTGTCCCATGTTGAAACAGACCTGGAATGGGAAAAGAAGAAACAGTAATGTAAATGTGGGGAGAGTACTCTGGACAAGGTCCTGGATATAACACACTGGCTCTTTCGTTTTCGGATGAGCACTTAGGGCCAACGAGGTGCTTGAGTGAGTGAGCTGAGTGGGGGCAGAGCCCGGCTACACTAACAAGCACCAGTAGGGCCATGAGCCCATAAAGGGGTGAGAAAATAGGGTTAAGTCGAAAGCACCCTCTTTTCTCATCTCCCCCACATGGTCAGTGAGCAATAGAGGAAGGCTGTGGTTTAGAAAGTGATGCTGTGAGACTGAGGTGGGATTGTCATTTGGGCAGAGATTCAGATGCTTCAGATGCCAGAGGAAGCATCTGAAATACCACCCATCCCACAACTCTCTACCTAAACAGGCTTGGATACCACAGTGACTATGGAGGTAGGAACCAGGGGAATACCTGGGCTTACCATATACCTTCATGTTTTAAGGCTAAACCCTCTGAGAGAGTGATCAAGTCTATGGTGGCTCCAGAACAATTGTGGGAAGACTGCGCAATAACTTCTTATAAAGGAAAAGAAATAATTATGTAACTTTGCTCCAAAGACTTCTTGGTTGAAACACGAATAATACAATACTGTGGATAATTCTACTATTCCCTTTGGCATTCAAAGGCATTATATATATTAGCTTTACTCTCCTAACCAGATTATCTTAAGGTTTACATTGAAGTTAGTTTTTATATTTTTAATTAAAAAAAATTTTAAAGCTCAGCCCTCTAACAGAACATCCCCTATGGCTTTGTGGAGCCATTATTTATAAACTGCTAAATAACTATTCCAACACATTATGGTCTGTTGGACTTAATAGTAATAAGGCTGGGAGAAGTCTCTTAGCTGTCCTAAGTTATTCTTACACAATAAATAAGTTCACTCCCATCTGTCCTTTGAAAATGGAGTATCTCACAGTGGGCTTTCCCCATGAATTTCTTTTTGTTACACAAATCTTATTCCCCGAGGATATGTGTTATAAATGCTAAAGAATAATATTTTTTTAAAAACAAGATAAAAAAGGAAGGGGAAACCTTTTATATTTATGCACTCCAAGCCCCTCTGGTAGAACACATAAAGATACAGAACACTGGGGAAGGGACACAGTGGCTGGGTGACAGGGTTGGGGGGAGATTTTTAACTATATGGTTTTTTTTCTAGCTTTATTGAGTATATTGACACATAATATTGTGTAAATTTAATGTGGGCAACATGATTTTTTTTTTATTGAGATCTAATTGACACATAACATTGTATTAGTTTTAGTTGTACAACATGATTCGTTATATGTATATATTGCAAAATAATCGCCACAATAAGTTAACGTCCATCACCACACATAGCTACAAATCTTTTTTTCTTGTAATGGGAGCTTTTGAGATCTACTCGCTTAGCAACTTTCAGTTAAACAACACAGTTTTATTGACTATGCTCACTACACTGCACATTACATCCCCATGACTAGGCAATCCCCAGAAAAATCAATGACCAATAAACTTGTAAAAATAATGTACCATATTAGTCGATATAACTTTCATCTACGTATTAGCAAGGTTTAAAAAGACTAATAATATCTGATGTTGGTAAGGATGTAAAGAGATGTAAAAAATTTGAATTGTTATAATATTTCTGGTGGACAATTTGGCAATATATTTCCTAAGTGTAAAATCATTCATATCTCCTGCCTTACTATTTCTACCTCTGGAAATTCCTCTTACAAAACCACTCTCACAAGGGGGAGGCATTTACAAGAATATTCACCGCAGTGCCCCAGATGAAGAATGGAGTGGTAAACAAACTCTGATACGCACACACAGTGACGTGCCGGCAGCTGGCACTGCGATTAGCTGTACATCAATATGCAAATACGCAAACACTAGGTGCCCATTGCTGTGCAGGGGTGCTCAGCCTGCACCATTAGAATGAGAGTCAGCTGCAGAAGAGGGTGAGGAATATGATTCTACTTTAAAATAACAAAACGCGAATGATATGACCACGCGCACGTAGCCGGTGGAATGTGCACCGGGTTATTAACTGTGCGGGGTGGCATGGGATTAGTGAAGGCTATCTCACTTTTTCACATATGATATATTTTTGTTTTGCATTTGTACACCTTTTATCACATTATCACATTTATAATTGCACATACACAAAAGAAAAAAAACAAAGGGATTGTAAAAAAAAATGATAGGGTAAGCCTCCAGGAGAAATAACCCAAGCTTTAAGGTCACCCCACCCTCACCTCTGACTGGAGACTGCAGAAAGTGGCCTCCTCAAACTGACAGATCTTCATTTTGTGCTTTTTCAAAAACGAGAATGCCGAGTGCTGGTCCAGAAGACTGCTTGCCTTCCTCAAATAAAACAAGGCCTTCAAACCAGACAGGGGATGGAGGAGCTGGGTTAGGATTCAGGTGATGCTAGAGGTGCCCTCCGGGTGAAGGCTGGAGCAAGGATATGATGAGGGTCAAGGTCTGCACTTGAATCAGGCTGGATCTCCCGTTAGAAACCAGGAGCTGGACTGCGTGCAGGGCATGCGCAGGGCAGGGCAGGGCAGGGCAGGGCCAGCAGCCTGGTGCTCTTTCACTACCACATCCCCATTCATATTTTCTCCTAAACCCCTTCCAGCTCCTTTTTGTCTCCCACTTTCTTCCGCTTTTCTCTCCAGGTAACCTGATAGTAAGAAATCGAATTGAATCCCCCAAGTAAAAGGGCTCAGCTCAGGTGCAGGGATGTCAGGGTTGTTGCAGGATAAGAGGGTGGTGGTGTATAAAATAATAATTAGATGTGCTGACAAAGTTCAAATATGCTAAGAGATAAATGTATTGTTACTTATTGCTTTGTATCACTTATATGTTTTATTTAACACATTACATGCTTACCATGTAATTATCTGACAGGTCCAAGGAGGCAGCAGCAGCTTCCAGCAGGTAATAAAACGCGCAAGTGTTTTCTCTGATGACCAGGCAGTGCTCAGTGAGGGGAGAGATCACTGCCTTCAGGATTTCCGCACAGTGACAGGGCTTCGTGGTCAGCATGTCTTTCTGGGGGCTGGTCTGAGCCAGCTTCTTGCTCACTTGATCCAGGAACTCTTCCTCTGTTCTTTGTGGAGAGAAGATGAAGAAATGAGAGTGACCAGGCAGCAGCCACTTTTGTCGGGGCATTACCAGGTCTCCAAGCCACTTTTCCCAGGAAGCTTTCCTTGATAACTCATTCATTCTACGTCCATCCTACTCCTCCATCACTCCATAGGCTTTCAAAGTCAGGACGTGATTATAATGCAAAACCCTGTTACAGATTTTTAAAAACCTAAAGCCAGCCTTAGCTGGTTTGGTTCGGTGGTTAGAACGTCGGCCCTCAGACTGAAGGGTCCTGCGTTCATTCAGGCCAAGGGCATATACCTTGTTTGCAGGCTCGATCACCGGCCCCGGTCTGGGTGCATGTGGGAGGCAACCAATCAATGTGTCTCTCTCACATCGATGTTTCTCTCTCTCTCTGCCCCTTTGAAAAGCAATGGAAAAAATGTCCTCGAGTGAGGATTAAAAAAATAAAAAGGTTTTTAACCTAAAGCCAATCTAATATCTCACAAACTAAATGGAGAAACAACTACATTTAAAGAGTAAACTAACAATGTGTTAAATAAAAATATAAAAGTGATACAAAGCAATAAGTAACAATACATTTATCTCTTAGCATATTTGAACTTTGTCAGCACATCTGAATATTATTTTATATACCATCACCCTCTTATCCTGCAACAACCCTGAAATTCCAGCAGGCAAAAGTTACCACCCTTTTGTAGATGAAAAAATTGAGACTAATAGAGCTTAGTTACTTATATATGGCCTCACAGCTACTGAGTAGACCAAACCTAGAGCTCACCTCTCTGACTACTAGTTCAGTGCATTTTCCACAGGTACCATGAGTTCAAAAGAGGTAAAGTCTTTCTGAGACAAAATGTTTGAAAAAAGTGGGCATAGGCACTAAGGAGGGCTTTGAAGGATTGTGAATATTCTGATAGTGGAAGGAGGTAGAGGTCACTTAGTATTTTTATAAAGGAGAATTGTGTAAACCAGACACATGAGTGTGTGTAGAGATGATTCATGTCAAATATGCATAGGTTTCTGTTTGAAAAGTAGGATGTCAAGTTGGATAAGAGAGGGAAAACTGCAGCGTAGCTGCTGAAATCAGGTAGTACATTTAAGATCAGTGGGACAGGCATTTGAAAGCCATAGGTACATGGTTGGGAAATGTAAGTTCATTTTAATATCAGCCTGGGTTAAAAATGATTGAGAAGGCAAATTTATAGCTGAAAAACAGAATACCCTGCTATATGTACAATGCATTTGAGAGCTATTGAAGTTTTTCTTAACCACTAAGAAATAACTTCTCTACAAAATAAATTGCCTTTCTAAATCTCTATTAACTTGAATAGTCACTACTTATGGTTGGCCAGATGCCTTCCTGGTCTGCAGGTGAGGTGAGGGCCCAGTTTAATGGTCAGAAGTATCTCACTTTCTGCCTCTCCATGCCCATTGTCAGCATCTCCATCTACCTGCAGTGTTCCCTTGTGAAGGCCTCCTGACTTTGGGATAGTTTCATCTGGAACTGAAAACTATCTGTAGGAAGAAAAAGATGATTATCTTTAAATATCTACGTTTGTATTAACTGAAGACATTTTAAATTCCTAACTATCTTTCCTCTGCAGCTTAGTTCACAACATACTTATGCCCTCCCCTATTATAATAATAGGTTTAGTTTTAATATTTGCCTACACACAAAATTAGGATAGTGGACTGCAAATTCCTCAATGGCAACCATTTATGATTCAAATAGTAACTCCTTTTATTCTCAAACCTTCCAAACCAGTTCTTAATTTGCAGGAGGCACTCAGTATTTGGTAAATAAATAAATAAATATAGAATGTGTCTATTTGATTTGATGGCTACTTCTAATAGTAGGAACCCCTGAATATGTCTGGATCAGGTTTATGAACAGAGCAGAATGAACCACAGAGCCTAAGACCTGGAGAGAAAATCATGAGAGCACAAGATGCCACAGTCCACTAGAGTCTCAGTGGCCAGCAGAGGTTTTCGACTTTACCTTGTTGGCCTTAAATAGCCTTTACCTTCCAGATTTGACTCTTCCTCTCAAAGGAAAAAAAGCAAAGGCTGGGAATGACGTTGACATGTTACATATTAGGACTCGGAAGCATGGGTGGTGGGACTGCAAAGGAAGAATTCTAAGAGAACTGCTATAGGGAGGACTTGTGGTAAGTAAAAGGACTGGCTCTCTGATAATTTAATGATGTCAAATAAGGTCAGGTAAGGATAAGGTAACTAAGGATGCTGGAGTTTGGCAGCACTACTGCAACGCACAGTTTCCAGGGCACCATCACGTCACCACCTGTGTGAATAGCACCCTCTCGATTTGTGCAGGACCTGTTCTGCATGGCCATGCACAGAGGCCTCCTCGGGGTTTGGCTGGGCTGGGAAGGTCTGGAGCCTTTCTCATACAGATTGATCAGGCTGTCTAATCTAAAGCTGAAACTGACCTGTTAAGAACAAAGGCCACATAGAAAATGTGAACGACAGTGTGATTTCATCCCAACACCTGACTACGACATTCATTGCTGTCCTCTCCCCCTCAGAAAGTGCAAAAGTACAAATGCTCAAGGAGTTCATCAGTCAAGGACCAGTTTCTCCAAGATACTAGTCTACCTTCACAGAGTCCTTGGATGTTACAGCTGTCTGAGGCACTGGGATCATAGATAAAAACCCTTCACGTTAGTCCTTTAACACCAATACTTCATCTCTCTCATCTCCCTCTCCCCTGCTGACACCAGCACCACCCTCTCTTCTCTAGAAGTAGAACAAAAGAGGAGTGGTTGGGTCTTGACAGCTGTCTTCAGCTACAGAAGGTGGCACAACTCTGAGAAATGGGTGAAGTTGCAGGAAGAAATTTTCTAGTAGCTGCTGGCAACGAAACATGATGTCCTGCAACGTAAACGAACTGAAAATGTTAAAACAAGATGAGTGAACTCTTATCTGGGATGTGGTGGACGGCTTATAGGCTTTGGGGACCATCTTCCACTAATCCAACCTTCTTCAAGTAGCCAACTCCTACTTACCCTCCCAGTTTAACTTCTGGAAGTTTCCTCCCACTCATTCCTCAGGCCAGCTAACGGCCGCTCCTCTAGGTACCCACCTCCCATATATGCCATTTTCATCTCTCCAGGTCATGTGGGAATTCTCTGTGTGTCTGTATTACCCCCCCAAAAACTGATCATTTTAGGGACCAAGGCTCATTCATTTTGTAATCTTAACAGCATGTGATACACACAGACTATATATGTGTACTGAGCTGAATAATTGTAACAATAAAACAATGATTAAGATGTATTGTGTACTAACTATGTGCCTGGTACTATTCAAGGCACACTATACATTTTAACTCATTTAATCCTCACAACAACCCTATAAAGGTGATATTGTTATTTTTCTCAATTCACTGAGGTTAAAGAACTTGCCCAAGATTGCCCCAGCTTGCCAGCCAAAACAAGTATGGTCTCTAGAGTTCCTTTTAACTCCAAGATTGCATTTTTCTTATCTCTGGTTCTTAGGGATAAATGACTTTCTACCAACTTTTCTCCCTTAACGTGATTCACCTTTTGGATGAAGAGCTCCAAGTTTATGAATAAAGAGAGGCGCTGTCCACATGTCCTTCTGCCCCACCTGCCCGGGTTTACCTTGGGGAGAAGGCAGCTGCAGTTTGTCTGTGATCACTTGTGTTAGCACCGAGCCAGTATCTTTGTAACTACAGAATCGGGATGTCCCTCTGGAGCTCTTCATAGGACAGACGGCGAACCGGTGGAAAGGGACAAAGTCGGCCCCCTGGCAGCTCCCACAGCGGCTGGCCAGGTCTCGGAGAAGGCAGGCGCATTCGAGGTGCAGGGCTCTCTGCTGTGCCTGGGGCCACAGCTCCCACGCAGCTTCCCGTAATAGAGGCGCTCCAAATTCCAGCACCTCAGGGTGAGGGAGAGAGAGCTCCTCCTTTAGCCTGAGAGGAGAGCCAGCCCCTGAAATACAGAAAAACCTAAGTGAGTCTCCTTTAAAGTCCATGTCTACTACCATATAGCAAACTCCCAAGCACATGCTGCTAGTTTTAAAGAAATTTCATTTACAATTCCCATTTGGTATTACTGCCTACTTTGTATAAAGAATTTTACACTAATCTGAGAGGGATATTGACCATATCTAGGATAAAATACTGCAGAGAAGGAAGGATTGGGGTACAGAGTACACTTGGATAGATTTCTTAGTTGTTCCTCCTAAAATGAGCTTTTGTACTATAAATTATTATAAACCCCAAATCATCAGAAATACTCTGCTCAAATATAAGCCCAAACATATTTCAAAGTCAAAAGGAAAATATTTGTGGATTATATATACTTTGGGTATTGTATGCCACAATTTTCTTCTTTCATGTGGAGAATTTGAGAATATCTGTTTCAGTACCACGTATATTTATCTTCTCTGTGAATTTCTAAAATTAGAAATAGTTCATCCTTCTTTCTTGTTATTTATACCTAGATGCCAATAAAGGATTATGGCAATATTTTCTGAACCAAAAATCAAAACACAAGTACTTGACACAAAGTACTAACAAGGAGCTAGACTTCTTGAAATTAAGACAGCTCTGAAAAATATAAGCTATTCATTCACTATAATCATGGTTCCTTCAAGGGTAAAATAATTGTTTTTCCCATTTCTTAGCTATAAGCTTTAAGAGACTGAGGCCCTTGATATATGATATTGATGCTCTTTCACAACATAGATACCTGCCTCCATCCCCACCCAAGGCTCTCTGTTCAGGCCTGAGGACAAGGGACCAGCTTTTCCTCACCCGACTCTTTCTTTCCATCACCCGACTCTTTCTTTCCCTCATCCGACTTTTTCCTTTTCTCTTTGGTTTTTTCAATCATCTCCACAGGAAAAGGCACTAATATTGGCTCAGCAGGGAGCTCTTGGCTCTCGTCGCACCAACGGAGCACGTGTATATCCACAAGAGCCCTCAGCACCTGCAGTAGCTTATGTCTGTCCCAGCCAGGCAGCAGGTGCTGCAGCAGATCTATGTGGAAGGAGTGGCCAATGACTGCAGCACACTTAACCAGCAACTGTTCTTCTGGGCTCAACTGATCCAGTTGGTTTACTGCTATTTCTGGAGGAAAAACAATCAGCAATGAACAAGCTTTCTACAACATAGAGTATATTGTGTGGACAACCTGTTCGTTCACAAAAATATACAAAGGCTTGCTTTCTGTCCACCCCCTCTTCGCTCAGCCAGACCTCTTCAAAGGGCCTCATCTCCATGTCGCCATCTGTCCTCATGCTTCATTCATTGTTCAACCAACAACAATCAGGTTTCACATCACTGAAACTTTTCACTCACGGTGACCAAAACATTTTGTTGGTAAACCCAAAGGTATGTGCTAATCATTCAGCTACACTAACAATTCTTCCCATTTTCATGATTAGTAAGTACTCACACTTTCTTCTTCCTTTGGACTAAACATGGAGGCCAGGCTTCCTGGTCCCAGAGCTCTAATAATTATGAAGATCTTAATTAACTCTAAGCATTAGAGTAAATCCACATTATGACGCATAGATGAAAGCAGTCATATTGAACCAGTAAGTCACCAAGCCAAAAATCTTGGAATCATTCTAAACCTTTTTCTTTCCCTCACAACCACTGGTCACCCACTTGTCGTCCTCCTAAATGTTCTGCATATGTTCCCTCCTAAACTATCTTAGTGTGAGTAGTCATTTCCACCTGGGTCACTATAATACCATGTTCCAAACATCTCCAATTTCCTCTCATTCTTATCCCAATAAGATATTAGCTATTGGCAGAGTTATATACTTAAAGTACAAATATAATCAAATATAATCATGTCAGCCTCCTTCTTAAATACTTTTATAATTTATGTGGCCTTTCACAATCTAGCTTTGGCCTTTTATTTAGACCAAGGCTTTACAGACTGAGCTATTCATTTTAGCTTATGAGTTAACAAACCTTCTTCCTTCTCTGTGGACAATGTTGACTTTGGGTTAACTTTCTAGCATGTTCCCATGATCTTGATAAAATGAGAAGGTCATCTGAGTTATCAGGTAACATCACTTACGCTAAAAATTATCCCTGATTGGAAACTGAATTTGGATTAAGGAAACTGCGAATAAGCTACGAATACTGGGATAAGCTACAGCTTTGAGCTTCCTTGGGTGCATAAACCTTTTAACAGGTCATGTCCCTTGCAGGGCCTGGACATTATGCCTATGAGGTTGTTATAAGAGATACCAGTTTTTAGCTGGGGCATGGGGCTTCTATGCACCCATCCATCATGGTCTCATTCCATCACACCTAAGCTATTCCTTGAGGCTCCAGAGAACAGCAGCAGAAACTGCTGTGGGACTCCCACTGAAGAAAACCACTTGCTGCTGTTCTGCTAGCATGCTGTGCTTCCTGACTTGTGTCCTTCTAAGTTAGGAAAGCCATTGTCAAGTAGGGTCTGTCATAGTTGTGGGAGTATGAACTGTCTAGATGGACTTAAAACCTCCAGAATGAATAGCTTATAAAAGAGAACATTGATTTATTTCACTTAATCCTTCACCCCATGAGGTAGGAACTATCATTACCTTCATGTGAGTGATGAGGAGACTAAGGCTTACAGAAGTTAATTTATCTAAGGTTCCACAGCCAGTCAGTGGAGGAGCCAACAGTCTCCAGATTTTTCTGACTCTAGAGTCCTGGCTCTTAACTACCATGGTGCTTTGTACCACTATTTCATATGCATGTCTCATATGCTCAGCAAGACCATCCTTGACTTGAAAGTCTGCTTAGTCACCATCATATCCCTCCAGAGGGCTTGATACAGAACACTGCCCACCAAACACTTGAATATTAAAAGAAAAACTCATCTCTAAAAAGAAGAACATCCCTGTCCAATTATGCCTACCTAATTCTAATGGCTTCTTTATCTTTTTTAAAAAAATATGTCTTTATTGATTTCAGAGAGAGGAAGGGAGAGGGAGAGAGAGATAGAAACATTAATGATGAGAGAGTCATTGATCGATTGCCTCCTACATGCCCCCGGCTGGGGATTGAGCCCACAACCTGGGCATGTACCCTGACCGGGAACTGAACCGAGATCTCCTGGATCCTAGGTCGATGCGCAACCACTGATCCATACCGGGCCGGGCGCTTCTTTGTCTTATAAGTCATTATAAACTACCCTGCACTCTTTTTCTTAAACTCCTGCTATGTGTATAGCACTGTCTCTTCACTAGCACCAGAATTTTCTTAAATTTCAGCAATAGTATCTCCCTTGCTTACTGTTTTCTCCAGCACAGGAATATGCACAGAGGGAAACTCAGGTCGTATTTTTATTAAATAACTAAAAAACTTTTCCATGTCATCAGTCAGCCCCAAGGAGAACAATGGGCTCACTTATGTAAACCATTACTCAAGTAGCATTACAATTCTTTAACGGGCACTTTGGGTAGTGCCAGAACTTCTTTCTGGAAGGCAGCTTTCCTTTTTAGAAGAAAACGAAACTAGCATGATAATAAGAGACCTATATTCAGTCACCCACCAAATTACTAATTGCAATGCCATTTGTTACTGGTTCACTTGAGTTCTTTGAGGGACCTGCCTTTTAACAACGGTGGGAGCAGCACTGTATCCAAGTTCACACCATCCTTTACTATGCAGACATAAAGTTCCTGGTCGTCTTCAGAGCTGGCAGGAGAAATACTATACACTATGGACTTCATGGCATTAGCTGCAGGGAAAGAAACCCACGACAGAGGAAAACACCATGTGCACTGACTGTAGTATTAAAGGCACAAAAATTCAGAAATTTAGTCAAAAAACTAAAATGATGAGGTGAATGGAGCATGTCGTCTTAAGTGGTTTACCACCCACCCGCCTGCCTTTTCTCTAGTTTTCTCTTAGAAATGAACATTTTCTCCACCATGTGGTATCTGACATTCTCACCCTTCCTGTTTACCTGCCAATAGCCCTTACTTCTACTGTACCGCAGGTCTAGGGTGTCTTTCCAGATTTACACACACTTCCTTTCCTCTCCTTCCACCCTCCTCCCCTTCTCTCATTCCCCCCGTCCAAATCCTCAAGTCACCCTTCTGTTAAGAAATGTGCAATTCTCTGTTGAACTCATGTTTATAAATCCCTTCTAGTGACTGTCATGGTTATAGATCCTGTTTTCCTATCCTCACCTCCTGCACTGCTCCAAAAGGAATTAGGGTAGGTTGACTGACTCAAGTTATCTGAGGCAGGGATTTAGTATTTTCACTTAGTTAGGGAGGCCTAATCTTACCTATAATGTCAGCAGAGAATAGGCATGTACCTTATAGGGTTGGGAGATGCAGCTGGACCAGGGTAGAACCCTGGGGAGCTGAGCTTACCTGAGAGGGTCTCCCACTTGCTGTTCTCCTCCTCTGCCTTCTGGAGGTCATGAAAGAGCAGTATGTCCTTAGAGAGAAGGTCCTGGCATAGGACCTCACAGTAGAGGGGGTTTCCAAGGCACCTGCAGAGAAGGTAGCTGTAGAGAGGTAAGTTAGGAGATTGCTAACTAAAGATGCCCTCTTGAAGAGAGCCAAGCATAAGGGTATTTCATAATAGGAATATTTCTTTTTGTTGAAGTCAGCTCTTAATATACAATAACAGAGAAAAGCAGCAACACAGAAGTGTAAAAAAAAAAATTCTGATTGGCTTTGAAATGTATTTTGGGAGTAACTTTTCTTTTTTAACTATTTTGCTTCTACTGACGTTAAAAGAAACTAACATCCCCTTGCTAAATGGCCTGGCAGAAACTGGCCTGACCACATACAACTGACACATTAAGCAAGCCATCCAAGTCCTAACTGTCCTGTGAAAACCTGGTGGATAGCCCAGGGAAGTGGCCCCTTACTGGTTGACTAGGAGGACTGTCTACCTTTACATCTAGTAGTGGGTCTCATCATGGTTACTAATGCCATTCCTCCCTTAGTGAAGTGCCCAGCTAGTCCCAGCCACTCACATCTGCAGCTCTTGGGGGATGCTCACCACCCCTAGTTCCCAACATGCCATTTTCAACAGTGAGTTCACTGCTAATTTCGAAATGGGCTTCAGCACAGCCTGAGGGCTCTGCATGAAGTGCTGGGCCCTGCCACACAGGCTGAAGGTAGGTGTCAATGTCATCACCATGATGATGGGCACACTGGAGAGCAATGTTCCCAAAAACTCCCAGGAAGCTGCATCCATATACTGGGCCTCGTCAATGAGGAAAATCAGGGGTGTTCCCCTCACTTCCTGGAAATAACAACAAAGAGACAATGACAACCTCTGATTACAAATGAAGTCACCTGCTTTGCAAATCTACCATGAATTTCTTATCGACAATTTAAATGTCAACAGAGTCTGGGGTTTTCAGAATAAAATGTATCCTAAGTCCAGGTAGTATTTCACTTTATAAATACAAAATATAGCATGTACATCTAATTTCTAAAGAAATGTGCTGAGTTTCTTTGGACAAGAAAATACGATAACAAAAAAATGAATTAAGTACCAAATATTCTCCAAATCAAACTTAAAGCTTTCAAATATTTCATTGTGCAAAGGCTTCAAACTGTGTGGGAATTCATAATATTTTAAACCAGTAATTTCCAAACTGGCTGTAGTCAGAATTTCCTGGGAGTGCTTGCTAAAACTACCAATTACCAGCCCCTACTTGTGTAGATGTTTTAAAAAAATGTATTTACTTTTATCCACATTCCTTACTTAAAGAAGTGCCCACATTCCCCACTGATATGGGTAACCACTTTAATGTGCTTATCATTTAACCATTTATTTGTATGTTGTTCTTGTAAAATGTGCATAGTTGTTTTGTCAAGAATATTGTTTTTATATAAACGGTACTGTATTACAGACCTCATTATTTCTCTCTCTTTATTAAGGGCTGTTTTTAAGACCGCTCTGTGTTCCTATGTTTTCATCTATTCCCTTACTTCTAACTTCAGCATTATAGTCCACAGTGTCTATCCTTAAGTTCATGCCAATGTCTCCCCAAACAAACACTGTGATAAACAGACTCCCTGGGATATATATCCAGGAGTGGAACTGCTGTTAGAGAATGCATGTTCTTAAAATTTTACTTGCTACTTCTAGATTGCTTTCCAGAATGGCTAAATCACAGTTTCTGCTCTTATAGATTCTGTAATTCTGGGTTGGGGCTTGAGTATTTGTATTTTTAATAGCTATCCACCGGCATTTAGAAACCACTGCTTTAAATTAAGTTATTAAAATTTCATTAAGAAACAGGATCAGAAAAGAGCAAATACCTTTACTATGTTATATGATAGATTCAAGGTTAAAGATAGATACAAACAATGATATCAACAAATAAGCAGGCCAAGAAATATCCAAGTCAAGGTGTGATGTGGACGATTAAAATGAGCATAAACCATCTCTATATATTAAGAGTTAATGGTATGTAGCAAAAGTACCCACCTCCTGTAGCACTTGAAAAAAACACTCTTTAATCTTCTTTTGTCTGGCCAGGTCATCCATGTGTGAAACTTGGAAGGATAAGGGAAACTGACCAGGAAAATTATTCACATATTAGCATTCAAAATGACAATCTAATACTAATATACAGGTTCTCCAAAGGGAATAGAAAATGATTTTGAGTGAGAATGGGTTTCTACAGTATCAAGCATAGTGTTACAAACATCAATATATAGTTCAGAGGGTAAGACTGAAAGTCCACTGGCGGTTAGAGGGAGAGCTCCTTTCCATACCAGACTCTGGCAAACCCTTAAAGGGTCATGATTAAAGACTTAGCAATGCCACTTTGGACAGCTCCAGTACTCCAGTTATTCCAACTATTCCAGGATGAATGTGTACATGAGACTTGTCAGACACAATTGCAATAGACATCACCTAATACTGTTTCCTGTGCTAGGCTGAGGCACATCAGTTACCATGGACCTGAGAGCCAAGGTGGGGCTACTCCTTAGCCACTTTGGCCAGGGCCAGAGCCCTAGGCAAGTCCTGTCTCAAGACAGGGCTATGCTGAGGGAATGAACAGATTTTAGTTTTCTCTATTTTCCATTAAATATAACCCCTTGCAGGCTGGGTAGATCGGGAGATGTGAACAGGAATGAACAAATGGAGGTGTGGACCAGGGAATTCGTAGCCTACTCTCTGTTGGGTACCACATGCACATAGACTGCTGGAAGCCTTTGAGATTCAGATTTCAGTTCAAGTGACGTGCTCCATGGCTAGGGAAAGGAAAGGCAGGCTTAAAGAACAAAACATTCCAACCAACTAGATGAGCTATGGATTTTGCTGGAGATGCTCAACTGACTGGTTAGGATCATCTTGATGGATTTAGCACTTTCACATTGACAATGCAGTCGCTTATATACCATCATCTCCTTTAAAATCCATGCAAAAACCATGTAAGTACTGTACTTGTCATTTTCACAGGTGAAAAAATTGAGGCTCAGAGAGGCTAAGTGATTTGTGCCAGGACATACAACTAACAAGCATCAGTCAGTCTTAGAATTCATTCTCCTCAAAAAGAAGAAAGCCCGGGTTTTGTGTCAAAGGGATTTCAAATCTCACTCCCGCCATTGCTAACTATGTATCATAGTCTGGTCTCTCTCTCCCTCTTTCTGTGTGTGTGTGTGTGTGTGTGTGTGTGTGTATAAAACATTGGTGATCCAATTCAGAAAGCCACTGCCTTCCCTACCTTTACAAAGAAGAGGTCATTAAAAAGGCAGTGAAGTGGCTCCTCCACTATCCCACGAAGCTGTTTATGTAGGCGCTCTTGCCGGTAACAGGCTGGGCATGTATCAATCTCAAAGAAGATGGCCATGAGGGTTTGGATGGCATAGAAGTGCTGCTTGCAATCTGCTTCCTTCAGCTTCAATGGCAACACCCTGGTGAATGTCACTATTGTCACAGGGAGTCGACTTACTCACAGAGAGGTTACTCACTCTACCAGTCCAAGGATGCTGAATCTAATGATACAAGAGCCTCACCAACAAAGGAAAGGAGCCCCAAGAGAAGCATATGCTAAGTCAGAAAGCAGGTGTCTTTACCTGTGCCCTTCCTTCTGGGCCAGTAAGTTTATTTCAGCCAACAGCTGACTTTTTCCATAGCCCTTTCCACCTTCATACATAACTGCTTGTCCCTTCTTCTGGTGCAAACATCCTTGCTGTGCCATTTTGAAAGCTTCCAGTTCTGTCTCCCGTTCTGTAGAGAGACAGGGAGCACCTAACACTCCTGTGCTTTTTAGTAGACACTCTTATTTATTTGAATTAATTTGCAAAATTAAGTCTCAGAATGTCTCCCCCAGAATCCTTGGCAGAATCCTATTCTTTGGTAAGGCTTCAAGTTATCTTCCCAGAAAATTAATTCTGGACTATACAGACATGTGTGCTGGGCTTGGTGGTTTGCTCTGGAGCCTAAGCAATGACATTCTGGACAGTTAGGTACCACATGGATATGTTTTAGTTTTTTGTAAAAATTTCCATAGTAACAATTTTTAATCAAAGCCTGTCACTGCTATGTAAAGATAATGAACTAACTAACAGATATAGATAAAATAAATACAAAGATAGAGACTATAGTGTAAATGGCAACAGTCTTGGTGCTATCTTCACTATCTGAGGATGAGAAATTTTCCTCTAAAGGTGAGCCACAACAAGCTGGTCAGATCTCAATAGCGGAACTCTGATTTACAAAGATTCTTACTAAATGTTGGCACTTCTCAGGCAAAGTGATAGGACTCCCCTGAAATTTAAACATTCAACATGGAAAAGAAATGGCAAATCCTCTTCAAAATGAACATAAATGCACTGCTTTCTATGAAGGCTGCTATTTTTAATACAGCTTAAAAGCATTTAGTCTTGAATTTTTTAAATCACATTAACCATCTACAGCTGGAAAAAAGTACAATTTAAGGTAGAAAAGAAAACTCACCTAACAAGGGGTGATTTTTATTCCTCTCTCTGACCAAATGTCTCTTCCCAAACATGCTAGGAAAAAAGACAAAGGGAAATGTGTCTATTAAAAATAGATTGGAATAGATAGATAATATATCTCTAAATAGAGAAAGAATTGTCCTCACAAGCAAGTACTTTCAGATAACTGAAGAGGTACAGAGTTCTGTAAAAAAGAGTTTTTACAAAACTAAAAAATTTTAGGAGAAGGGGGAAGAAGTATCATTGATTGTTCTTGGTTCAGGGAAGCATGTAGTGCACAAAGGAAAAAGAACACATAAGTTAATGACCTACTGTTATTCTCTTCCAGCTGGATAGCAAGTTCATTGAGGAACTAGCTAAGAGCTAAACATAAAAGCTGAAGATCTCACGCTCAAAGCCTTCCTCTGTGTCTTATTTCAGCAGTCCGGTACTAGAAGGATCTTTTTTTTCTAATTTCATACAATCAGACACTGATTACTCTTATGCCCTGATTCTGTAAAAGAGATCGGGATGACACTCACATGCATCTTCTATGGCCAAGATATGCATACATCTTCCCAGGGTTGGAGATGTTCTTCATCATTTTCTTAGGGAGTTTCTTGAAGTTGTAAGTAGGTAGCATGGATCTTAGATATGTTACCTCATCACAAGACACCAAACCTGGATAAGCAGTTATCATTCTGGTCACAAGGCTCACTTTTGGGCCAATAACTGTTCAAGGAGACAGAAAAGGAGGCAGCATTTTTGGATCACCTCCTCCATCTTTACCCACTGAGCAAGAGAACGAACAGTCCACTGTCCTATTCTACCTGTATATTCATGTCTTGCTACTGCCCCAACCACACCACAGAATACTGGTCCATTGGTGACACTGATGGAAACAAGCCTGGGGATCAGAAAAGCAACAATGGGTAAGTACACAGTCAGAAGCCGTCAGGTCAGGCACTAGGTCTGTCACTACCCAGATCAAGACTAGTTTTAGAGTTCAGAATGGAAAAGGCCAGAGGCTGCTGCCAGTCTACATCACATGATGGGTACAAAATATTGAATATTAGGGAAATAACCAAAAGGAACAGAATGGTCCCTCTACTCCAGGAGTTTCAGTTGGGGAGTAATTAGTAGTAAAAAGACTAAAAATGCTTTATATCTGTCAGATACTTTTCAAAAAAATATGTTTTTATTGATTTTAGAGAGAGAGTAAGGGAGAGGGATAGAAGCATCGATGAGAGAGAAACATTAATTGGCTGCCTTCTGTACGCCCCCTACTGGGGATCGACCCTGCAACCCAGGTATATGCCCTGACTGGGAATCAAACTGGTGACCTCTTGGTTCCTGGGTCAATGCGCAACCACTGAGCCACACCGGCTGGCCTGTCAGATACTTGATATATACTTTTTGAAGTACTTTCAAATTGATTACCTCATCTGATCATTTCAGGGATAATTAACAACAAACATGCGAAGTATGTAGGGCAAATATTTGAACTCCATTTGACCACCACCACTGCCAACAACAACAAGGAGTTAATTCACTTTCCCAAAGTTACACTGCAAAAGTCAACAGTAGATCAGAATGAGAACCCAGGCCTCCTGACTCCTAGACCAGTGTTATTTCCACTTTTCCACACTGCCCCAGATAAAAGCCGAAACTTAAATAGATCAACAGATATCAGAACAGGGTTAATGGGTCAAATAATGCTGGACTGTCAGAGGAAAGGGATAACCAAAACACTGGGCTGCTGATGGAGGGCTGCCAGAAGCAAATTAGACTTTGGGATACAATTTTAAAGATAAGTGATATTTTGTCACTCATTCATATGTGCATACATTCTTGCTTTTAACAAGCACTGAGAAGTATGTACAGTACCAAGCACTGAGCTGGGTGTTTATATGATATGATCTGTACAAAAACATTCTTCCCTGGAGAAATTCAACCTGGGAAGGAGAGTAGTAGGGATTGAGGAGGGTAAAAAGATACATTTATAGGTTAACAAGACAAATACTACACATTAGAGATCAGTACAGCAAATTAACAGAGCAAACAGAGGGAAGCATTAACTGGAGAGCAGAAAAAGTATTTCATAAAGGAGAGGACATATGATCGGACCTTGAACGCTGAAGTACTGCCAAAGTGGGGCAACAGCATTGTGTCTAGTGGGGAAGGCACAGGCTTTGAAGAGTCTGGCGTGCTTCTGCAAGACTAAGTAGTTCAAGAAGGCTGGAGCACAGGAGGTGTTTAGAAAGGGAAAAGGGAAGGGAGGAGTGGTCCTACCTAGTCCATGGATGGAAAAGTAGTGGAAATATGCATTATTTTAAATACTCAGAAACCTAAGCATATACGTTCTTTTTTACAGGCAAAAGGAAAGAAACCATTATTTGTACAGTTGATCCTGGAAAATATATGGAGTTTGTATGATGCTGTCTTTTAAATGCTGTCTTTTAAAAGTTAAAAGAGGGCATATATTGTTCCAGGTGAGGCAAAGGCTCAACGGTGGCAATGAACAGAGAATAAGTAGATTTACTTGACTGATGTAAAAATTTCCTGTGACAGATAACAAGATGTGTGGGTGGAGAAAGAGAGTTCAGTGAGCATAGTTTTAAGTTAAATCTACAAATAAACAATTTTCAGTTGTTCATAGAGCATGAGTAGTGAAAAAAATCCTAACATTATTGTCACCTGAGACATTGAAATTCTCTTGCAGAATTTACGGGAATGATAGGATTGAAGACTCTTAACATTCATCCACTGGGCCCACTGCCCAGGGCAAATAAAAGAGACATCCAAGACAAGAACCAGACAGTTGGTTCTGCGGCCATACCAAGAACAAGACTAAAAACCTTCTGTTTCATCATGTTTACTTTGCCTAAAATGCCTTTTCCCACTTTCTCCACCTACAGAACTTTTATTCTCAACCTGGCTCAAAAGTTATTTCTATAGTCAAGATGTCTTTGGAATCTCTGTTGAGAATTAACTATTTCTTCCCATAGCACTTCGTTACAGCTCCTACAGCATTTTACTCCTGTAGTTAAATTTCACTGTATCAAAGATAGCAGTTTACTTAGCTGAAGAGGTAGTGTCTTGCTCCTCTTTATGTCCATTAAACCTAGCACAATAAATAGCTCACAGTTGTGTTCAACCACTGCTGGTTGAATAAATGCAGTTATGCAGGCAAGAAACTCAGCTATTAACAAGACAATGAAAATTAAGCAAATAACACTTTTCTCACTTGGTTACTTATTTCTTTCTATTGTACTTTGCAATCCCCTTCTTGTTCTTCCTGGCAGTCCATACTCCTTCCTTCTTTTAAAATGTTCTTCATTGATGAAGAATATGTTCTTTCTTCAATATATATAAATATATAGGTCAATGCAAAATTCAAGAGCAGAATAGACCAGTACTGGACAGGATGGCCCAGCACACCCACAGTGGAGACAATATTTGAAAGTAGGCTATAGAAGTATCTGTAGATCCCACCATGCCTAAAAGAAGTGCCAACACATATCTGTCCTAGGCTAAGAGTCTGAGTATATATGAAGCAACTGTAGCATTTTTTTAATCTGTAAAATGAGATGGATCAGATAATGTAAATTTATTTTCAGTACTAATATTCTATGAGTACGCCTCTGCAATTATATCACATTTGTAATATATATTATCCTTTTTGGGGAGTATTTGCATTTTATAAGAGGCAGCTCTCATAAAAATTTGAGGACAGAAGATCTGGGTTTCATTACCAGCTCTGCTATATGCTAGTAACTTTTCCTCTGCGGTCTTAGTATCCTCAAGTGTAAAAGAGGGATAAAAATTTTCACACTATTAGCATATATTAAAGTAGTCTATAAATTTTAAAGCACTATTTAAATTGTGATATAATTTTACTCATCTTGAATAAGTATGGCAAACAAATCTTTGACTCAATGTTAACATTAGAAATAACTGTTCTTCAAATCCATTCATGTATACACTTTCCCCATACCTTTCTAGTGGGGAAAAAAGTCATTTGAAAACTTCCAACCAAACTTGTCACAGTACAATGAGTGGAAAAATAGAATTTTCTATATCTTCATTTGGACTAGGAGTTTATAGAAGGTGAGAGGGCGAGGTGGATGTAGAGGAGGGTGATCATACCAGTGTAAATTCCAGAAAAAGTAATGGGTCTGGGAAAGACCAAGAGTAAAGGCCAGAAGAAGAGCACTAACCAGCTGTGGTTCCTTCCCATCTAGGTAACTGCCCTGTACCTGCCCTCCTTTGTAGGTAGACAGGCAACCCTGGTTCTGCGTTCCCCCCACATATGAATATACTATTTGTATATATTAATTTACGTTTGCTTATTCCTTTGCAGTGTTCTTGAATCTTGCTATGTGCACTCTGTTCCTCCCCTTCTCCTCCCCTGCTGAGTGGAAACTTATTTTCATTTACTCTGGGTATCTAGGACACTGTTCTGTAACTAGTGATTGCTTAATAGATCTTGTTTTCTGACTTCCCTTAGCATGTTCCCTCCCCTTTAAGAAGATTCTGGATGTCCTCAAACCCTGCTACTTGTACAGCCTCCTACCCTGCCTGAAGAGCCCCCTGGGGCCTGAGAAGCTCCTCTCTGCCCCACTTTCCTCCTCACTTGGTCTCGGTGGGATTCTCCCAGCAGAAGTTGAAGATGCTGATGGAGCTCTCTAGGGCATGTGCACACTCATCTGGCTTCTTATCCCCAGGAAGGCCAAAAACACAGAGGAACATGCAGCCCTGGGACAGAGAACAAAGAAGGAAAAGGAAGTTTACCTGGGGAAGTAATATGGCTTACTGCAAGTGAACCAACTCCCCTGAAAGAAGCCAGGCCCTTTCTTGACTGGTCTTCTGTTAGGAATGTAGGGTTCTACAAGATTCATGAAATGAATGCTCTGAGCCACATCAACATGGAGATTTTAAGAAAAAGAAATAAGATTTTAATTTAACTAACTATTCAAAGAATTAAAATTTAAAACACAAGAAAAATTAATGCCAAGAACTTTTCAAAAATTCAATCTCTAGTGTATACCTTGAGCTAAATCTATGTGCCCACATTTTCTTCACGTATAATGTCAAGTATTGAAACTGCTCTTTTTCAAGCTCCTTAATTATCTGAGAAAGGTCTAATTACATTTACTCTACTAATAGAGCCAGAAAAACATTCTTTATGCTTTCACAAGAATTTTTCAACAAGACTTGAATCAAAAAGGATATAGAGAGTAACCCTCAATTACCCTGACAATTAACTATCACATTTCATTCCTTGACTGTTATTAGTTGAAGTTTTAATGTAAAATAGCTTATTGCAAAATAAGTAGCAGGGAATGTGACTTACACTTGTGTTATGTGACAGGTAAACTGGTCACACAAGACTATTTTTCTTCACTCGCCTTTAATGCTGATGGGACAGGTTCCCTTGTACTTACTTTCTCAAACATAAAGATCCGGCTCAGCTGGCCACCCCCTTTCTCTATGACTGTGGAGATATATAACGCAGCCTCCTGGATAAGATGACACAAATGCAACATCCACGCTGTCTTGTGGAACTCTAGGCTGACTAAAACCATAGTCACGTTACGAAATTCAGATATATACTCCATAGGCTGGCCTTCATCAATCTACAAAGACACAGTGAGTTACCTTGCCTGTATTTTCAACTGCCAGTATCCTGTTTAAGAATTCTACATTCCATGGTGAGTAGGAAAAAGGGTGTCAGACAAAATCTTAAAAGAAAATTCAGATTTGAGAGATATATAAGATATAAAAACCAGTGCACTTGGAATGAAAACTGTTTGACTTTAAACCTAATTCACTGATGAAACTTGTCAAGCTTTTATGTTTTCTTAAGAGTTTCATGTTTCCAATTCCATTAGTCATTACATCACTTACTAAGGGATTAATGTATGTTTATATATATATATATATATATATATATATATACAATCAGTCAACACACATTAAATAACCAAGCATATACTTTGTACCCTGCTATACAGCATATTAGTTTCTTGAGTGACAAACTGAAAAACAAATATGGCTTTTACTTTCTAGGACTGAGAAATCTAACTGAAGTTATAAGACACGTCATCACTGTAACTGGTACAGATGGGGAAATCTGCTCGTATTACAATGGGGTGCGGGAGACAAACTGGATCAATGAAGAAAGGCCATCACATATAAATGTACACCTGTTTACACAAACACATGCACAGTCTACATGATGACTCAAAAACAAGGAAACAACCTTCTTCAAAAGGTTTTTCATGATGTGCTTCCGCAGAGTTTGCTCAAGTGCAGAGTCTGGATCCAACTCCAGGGCAGTTCTTAGAATGTCTGAGAAAAGGAAAACAAAGAAAATGTCTCCAGCCATGTTGAAAATTAATCTTTAAAATTTTAAGCTTGGGTAGAAAGACAAAGTAACTTACTAGCACTTGTCCGGTAATGTGGCAGATAATTGAGACACTTGTGAAAATGTTCATCGAAATCAAATGGGCCAGTGATCCGCATATCTCTTAACTACAGAAAGAAAAGTGCTCAATTCTATGTCTACCCACCAACTGGATTACCTTTGGTTCCTTAACAGAGGGACTGAGGATGCCATCTCCTTTATTATTTATCTTTTCAGCCTTACTATTCTGCCTCATCTATCTTTCTGGGAGAATATCCCCCATGTCTCTCCAAAATAGAGTTCAGATGGTGGTTGTTTTAGTCAGGCAATATGTGACCACTACCAGAGCACTGCCTATCGTGTACAGTAGGAAGGCCTTTTCAGAATGTGCAATGGATGGGGCCAGTCTCCTACCTTCACAGCTTTATGATCCTTCATGATTTCTACTTCAAACATGTACTGCTTGCAGAGTGTCCAGCAGTTCCAGGACAAGACAATCTCATTTGCCTGAGCCAAATGCTGAGCTAACCGGACATCATCTACATCCCTCCCAATCACCAAGAGGTACTGCCGCTGCTCGTCTCCAACAATAACCTGGGAAATTCGACCTGCAGACAGACCTATCCAGAAAAAAGGAGACAAGTGGTGAATAGCTGAGCTCAATTGACTATGCAAAGGGGGGGCTCTCTGGAATCCTCACATTGCTCTCTGCATCATGTCAATCTTGTTATTGCCCACAGTTGCAGAAATATTACGTGAGCTCACCTTGAAAAATAACACCTTGCCTTTCTTTCTATCTCAAGCACTCCTACAGACAGACATTCAAACAAGTCTGGGTTGTATGGGGGAAGAAATGAGATCCTAGGCTTCTAAAAGCCTTGTCTCTAAATTGCTTTTCTAGTGGACAATTATGTCCTGCTGGCAGAGACCTAATGGTTATGCTCAGAAACTGCTGTCACAGTGACACCATCCCTCCTCACATGTAACCAGGGCTCATGAGCAGATAATCAGTATTTTAACAGACATGGGCTAAGTCACCCAATCCAAACTAAAAACAAGGGAAAAGCAGTTTTAAGAGAATGGCAGAGACATATGCTTTTGGCCAAGAGAGAAAACAGGTAGTTAATTTACCATAATGCTTGGAACAACTAATAAACTGGGAAAAATACATGAAATAATTTTCAATATATTGGGATGTCAGGTAATAGAGGCCAATGATGCCTGAGAAATATGAAAACAGGGTGCACCCTCCAATACCCTAACTACTGTCAAGTTTCCAGGACACATCTCAGGGGGTGGAGACCCAGGGGCAGCCCAGAAGACTCCCTGAGTTGAAGAGACAAAACTAGGAGTCTGAGGCGGCCAAGGGGGCTAGAGGTCCTAGGGCACTGAGTACTGAAAAGAAGTGCACCCAAAGCACTCCAGCAATCTGTACAGGTTCCCTCTCAAGTTTTCAGCTGAGTACAGTAAGTGTATCAATGTGAGGAAACCACCTGAGGCCAGGGAAAGAGTCCCCTGAAAAGGTTAGAAGGAACAATCCCTGATATCACACAGGGCTGGGAATAGTTCCTGTTTCCACTGGCCAGAGTGTCAAACTTAATAATTCACAGGATATTGAAGGGGTTTCCCTCAGGAATGGGGCAAAACTAGCACTAGACTAAACACAACTCTGGTCACATCCAACAAAATTTAAAAGCGAAACCTGAAAGGATCAAGTTATCTACATCTTAGAATGAAGTTCGAGAATATTATGGCAATAATTTATAAATCTGGCATTCATCAAGGTAAAATCCATAATGCCTGGCACCCACCAAAAGTTACCAGGCATGCAAAGAAAAAGGAAAATATGACCATAGTGAGGAGAAAAATCAATCAATCAAACCTAAACCAGAATAACACAAATGATAAAATTAGCAGACAAGGACATTAAAAGAGTTATAACTACACTTCATATATTCAAGAACCTAGAGAAAAGACTGAACAACTAGAGACATGAAAGATAAAAAAAGGACCTAAATCAAACTTCCAAGGATGAAAATTACAAAGCTTGAGATAAAAATATACTAGATAGGAATAGAGGCAATTACCTAAAGGTTTGTAAATCCGAATAAACAGCAATAGAAACTATCCAAAATGAAAGACAGGGCAAAAACATAAAAACAGTGAACACAGCACCACTGAGTCATGGGACAATTTCAAGCAGCCTAACATGTGTGTAATTAGGCAGAAGAGGGAAACAGAAAAAATTATTTGAAGAAATAATGGCAGAATATTTCCTAAATTTGATAAAAACTAAAAACCTAGAGATCAAAGAAGCTCAATGAGCCCTAAGCACAAGAAAAAAACACACAAAAAAAAACAAAAACAAAGACAAAATAATCAGAAGACCTAAAACCAGTGATAAAGGAAAAATCTTAAAAGCAGCCAAAAGAAAAAAAAGACACATTATATACAAGTAAATAAAGATGAAGGCAGATTTTTTTGTTGGAAACATCACAGGCTAGAAGATAGCATAACAACTTTAATGTAAGAGAGAAAAAATTCCTGTCAATCTAGAATTTTATACTCAATGAAAATACCTTTCAAAAAGAGGTGAGCCCTAGCTGGTTTGGCTCAGTAGTTAGAGTGTAGGCCTGTGGACTGACTTGGGTTTGATTCCCGTCAAGGGCATGTACCTTGCTTGCAGGCTTGACCCCCCCCCCCCCCCCCCCCCCCCCCCCCCCCCCCCGTCAGGGCATGTGGAAGGCAACAAATTGATTTCTCTCTCTCACATTAATGTTTCTCTGTTTCTGTTTCTCTCTCTCCCGCTTCCCTCTTCCACTCTCTCTGAAAAGCAATGGAAAAAATATCCTCAAGTGAGGATTAAAAAAAAAAAAAGAGGTGAAAAAATAAAGATTTTTCCAGACATACAAAAGCTGGGCTAACACATCTCCAGCAAACTCATACTATGAGAAATGTTAAATGAAGTTCTTCAAACAGACAGTAATAAGTATTGACAAAGACATAGAGAAACTGGAACCTTCATATATTGCTGGTGGGAATGTAAAATGGTACAATCACTTTGGAAAAAAGATTAGCAATTTTTAAAAATTTATTTATTAACTTTTAGAGAGAAAGAGAGATAGAAACATCAATTAGTTGTTCCACTTATTTATAAATTCATTGGTTGATTCTTGTATGTGTCCTGACCGTGGATTGAATCTGCAACCTTGGTGTATCCAGATGACACTCTAACCAACTGAGTTAACCAGTCAGGACAAGATTAGCAATTTCTTAAAAAGGTAAGCATACATCTACCATATGATCTAGACCTTCCACTCCTAAGTATTTACCCAAGAGAAATGAATACATATGTCCATACAAAAACTTATACACAGATGTTCATAACAGCCAAAACCTCACCACTCAATTATCCATCAAAAGTGAGTGGATAGTGGCTCTATGAAGCATGCCCACACCTTTCCCAACCCCCTTTTCCCCAGGGCTTACTCTCCCCTCTGGGCTTACCTCCTCTTCCTCTTTCATCTCTCAAGGTGATTATCTCTCTCTCCTCTAAGCTCCAAGGGCCCGTCTTTTGCTATAAGTTGTCTCCTGTGCCCATTTCTTCTATATCTCACTTTTTCTACCTCTGTGACTTTCTAAATAAACTTTCTCTTATAATTTGAGTCTTGGCTCTTTTCCTAGCCAGAACTTTTTAAAAAAAGTGAGTGGATAAATAAATTGTAGTATACCCATACAATAAAATACTACTTACTTTTTCTCAACTAAATTTTGGAGATATCAGAACATATTTTTTTAAGTTGAAGAAAATCTCATTGAGCAGACATATTTAGTATCCTACAGATGGGTTGTTTTCAATCTTTTATTATAAGCCACATTGCAATCAATAATATTGTACATATGATATTTCATATATCCTCAGGTATACCTATAGGATAAATGTTCAGAAGTAGGATTGCTGGGATAAAGAATAAATGCATTTGCCCAGCTCGTGTGGCTCAGTTGATTGAGCGTTGTCCCATGCATAAAAGGTTGCTGGATGGATTCCCTGTCAGGGCACATGCTGGGGTTGTGGGTTCAGTCCCTAGTAGGGGGTGTGTAGGAGGCAGCTAATTGATGTTTCTCTCCCATCGATGTTTCTATCTCTCTATCTCCCTTTCTCTCTCTCTCAAATCAATAAAAATATATTAAAAAAAGATGCATTTGTAATCTTGATAGAGATTACTGAATCATCCTCCATTGTATCATTGCTGATTCCCATCAGTATCACATAAGAAGGCTTACTCTTCACAGCCTCAACAACTGTGTGTTTAGCATCTGAATTTTTGTGTATCTATAGATAAGAAATGATCTCAATTGGCATTTTTCTTTTTATGAAGTTGACTATCTTATGTATTTCTGTGTCTTTGTACTACTTATTCATGCCCATTTTTCTCTTAGAATGTTAGTCTTTTAAAGTTTCTATATGTTTTTAAAAATTTATGTTCTTTCTACATTAAAAAAATTCACCTTTGCCTACATGATGAGTTGCAAATATTTTTTTCCCAATTTGTCATTTGAAATTTTTATAGGTTTTTTTTTTTTTTTTTCAACTGGATCTCTTTTAGTAGCTACTACCTATCTTTAGCTGCAAGTCCTGGCCTTCTTTGGTATGGTAGATCCCAAATTTCTCCTGTATCTCCAGACTACATTTTGCAACCAGGGTAATGATGTCACTCAGTTGATTCTGTTCCACTGTCCAGAGTGCCAGGAGCACATTCCCTGCAGAGATACAAGATAGGCTGACAGAGATCAAATACCTGGACTCACCTGACCAGCACAAAATCCCTAATAATACAGAAAATATCATGCAAGGTGTCAGGCAAGGTTTCTTAGCTCTATACATTATGCTAGGTTAAAATATTGCTTTAGATCCTCAATATGATTGAGCATATAAAAACATGACTAGGTAGAAGCTGAACTGTTACTAAGGTTTAAGGATAGTTATGGTAACCTTCCTTCCACCAGTATACTAAAAGAAGGGGAGAGGTACTAGCAAAGAAGTTCACAAAATGTAGGTTCATATTCAAATAGAATTTTATGGCTGGCTTAAGTTTAAATAAAGAGATGGTCCAATTCTGTGGCATAAAGCTGTTAATGACCCTAAGAGTTCTCCAGATAAGAGACTTTTTACTCCCTGTCTTACATTTAGCTTTTGCTACTAATGACCAAATTTCTCATCAGTTTATTCACGAATGCTATATAGGCACTTGTTTTTCTGCCATTTAATCTAAGCAAAATGTAAAGCAGTGTGAGCTTAATATGGGCAAGGCTTTTTCATTAGACTGGGAGGTGCTTTGTGGTGGATATTGTGTCTTTCTCATCTTTATTTCCCCAGGCCCAGCATATATTAAATAACCCAACAATGCTGAATAAGTATGTCAGACTCCACCTAAATATAGTCTTCCTCACTGCCAGTCCTTTAAATATTCAGAAAAAAACAAATAATACCTGTGATATTTAGAATATCCCCTCCAAAACAGAGCACATCTGAAATTAGGTAAGGGAGAGAGGGGAAAATAAGTCAAAATCAGAGCTATACCAGATCACAGAAGAATCATACACGATCAAAAGAATGACCTACCGAGTTTTTCCTTACATCTTTTCTGGTCTATTTGTATATTCCAAGGCTTTGGTTCCTCTTCCTTCCTCCTAGCTTCTCCCCAAATGTGTCTTTACTTATATCACCTTCTCTAAAATGGCAGAAGCACTTCTATTCTCTTCAAAGCCATCCCCTTATTTGTGCTCTGGATCCTAGCCCAGCTCACCTTCTCAAGAACTTCCCTCCCTCCCTTATCTTCTCTCTACTGGATCATTCCTATAAATATTTTAAAAAACAAAACCAAAACACAGCAAAATTAACCTACCTATTCTTGACTTTATCTTCTTCTCTAGCTATTAGGGCCATTTTTGTGCTACATTCCCAGCAAAAAAATTCTCAAGAGTTGACTATATATAATTTTCTCCTCATATGCTATTTACTCAAATTTTTTCTCTATCATTCACTTCTCATCTTACTCCAAGTGGACTTCCATCTCTGTCACTTCATTAAAATTATTAAGATCATCAACAGCATTTATCTTGCTAAATTCAATTTTTTCTGACCTCACCATATTAGACACCTTTCATTTTCAACCCAGCTAGCCACCACCCTCTTCTAGAGACACTACTTTCCCTTTGGTTTCATGAATACCACAATACCCTACACCTCACTGTCATCTTACAGTCTCCTTTTGTAGGTTCTTTCTCCCTAGTCATAATTCTCCTCTGGAGTTGCTCAAGCCTCAGTCTTGGGTTCTTTCTCTTTATTTATACTCTCCCCATCAACGCACACTTTGATTTCTCTATTTGAATGACTTATTGATAGTTCAAGCTCAATATACTCAAAACAGAATCCTGATTTTCTTTCTCAAAGCTCAGACTTTCCCATTTTGGTAGGTGATGCCACCATCAATTCAGTTATGAAAGTTGAGAACTCGAGAGTCCCTTTCCTCACCACTTCCCACTGAAATCCAATGCATCAGCAAATCTTGTCTATTGAACCTGCAAAATATACAGGATGTCCCCCTCCAAAAATGTGTAGACACTTTAACAGCTGATAGTTCAATTTTGAAAATGAAATGCATTTTAATAAATACCGCCTTTACAACTATTCAAAGTGTGCATATACATTTTTGGGGGGAACACCCTATAAATCAAATCAATCCATCTCCATATGACTCCACTGCCATATCTTGAGACGAAATGTTTTCAACCTTGACTGTACAATGAAACTTTTAAAATGCAGATTCTGGGCCTACCTCAAGATATTCTAATTTAATTGGTCTAGACATCAGGATTTTTAAACGCCCCCAAGTGGTTATCTAATGTGCTGCCAAGGTTGAGAACCACTGCCCTAGACCAAATCTCCATTATCTTTCCACAACTGCTCCAATGGTCTCTTCCAGCTTCCATTCTCACTACCTACCCTTCAACAGCTCCCTATAATCCAATCTCTATGAGGCAGCTAAAATGAGCTTTTAAAAAATGTAAATCAGATCATATCACTCCCTTGCTATAACGCTTCCACAGTTTCCCTTTGTAAGAACATGTATAATCCAAACTCCTTACTATGGCCTATACAGCTTGAAGATCTCCAACCTCAACTCAAGCCACTCTTCCTCCACTAGCTATGCTCTAGCTACACTGGCCTTCTCAGTTCCTAGAACATGCCAAGTTTTCTCCCATCTCAGAGCCTTTGTACTTGGCATTCTTCCGTCTGAAGTGCTTTACCCTTGGCTCTTCACAAGGTATTCCTCTTATCACTTACGTCTCAGCTTAAACACCACCTACGACTACCCTAATACAGAAACTCTCACCCTATAATTCTTTTTTTTTTTTTTTACCATTACACCCTATTTATTTCCATTATAGAATATATAATCTATAAGTAGCTTGTTTATTCTTTGTCTCTCCCACTAAAATGGAAACTCCACAAGGGCAGGTACTATGTCTTATTTACCTGTATTATTAGTACCCGTAAGTTCCTGGTGTTACAGTTCCTACCTAATTCATAATTTCTGTCTCTCCCTTTCATCTATACATGGTGAGAAAAACTGAAAGACGTTTAATACTTGCTCCTCGGGGGCAAGGGGTGAGTCAAATAATTGTTTCTAAAGGAGATGCCACAAAGTAAGTATTCTGGTGAATCTCAGAACGATGGACATAACTGTATGGGGCACTGTCAGTAAAGAACAGGAATATAAATATTAAAGAGTATAGGGCCAGAGTCATTTCTGCTGAGTAGACCTAACTAGACTGAAAGGTCCTCAAGAGTAGGTTTTTGCATCCTCTGCACCTATTACAGTGCATGTCACAGAGTAGGTACTCAAAATATGTTTACTGATCAAATAAGGAGTTTCTTTTCTGGATTAGGCAAATATGCCCTAAGCTTAGTACATGGCAGAAAATAAACACTCATTCCTACCTCCCAGGATCAAAATGCAATACTGGCATGGAAAGGCGTTTTATAAATTACATCTGATAAATACCCACGAGGCACATTACATTGTTGTTAGAAGAGACACCCTGAGGAATACTTTATTTTGAAATAAAATACAACCATGCAAAGTTAAAATGATCTGTATTCCTGTTTCTGATCGTTGAGCCAACAGGATGTGAGACTGGACAGAATGGCAGACCCAGGCAAAGACCTAGCTTGTCAATGGCAACCTGAAGAACTGATATGAGTAACACTGAGAGAACGACCCTTTAGGACCCCTTTTGCAGTCCCCCAGGCCCCCTTCTGCTAGGAACCCTCAGGAGCCCAGACCACACCTCCTTCGCTCCCCCACGGTGGTCACTCACGCTCCACGATGTCGCTAACGTAAGAGCTGAAGATGTGGGCCAGTTTGTCCATGTCACGTTCCGACTTGCAGGTCAGGCTGAACCTGTCCGTTAACGCTGTAAACCCTGACCAACACAGCAAATATTACGAAGTTAGCCGCCAATCCTAACCTTTCAGGCTCCATTCCCGCCAGGTATCACGCCGGTGTGAAGGGAGCGGGTCCCTTGGAGTTTGGCGGTGCCGTTACCCTCCGAGGGGGCGGGGCCGGGCAGCTTGCTGCCGCCTCCGGGGATCCCGGGGGCCGCCCTCCTCGTCTCCAGGCGCTGCGAGCGGCGTCCGCGCCCCTTCTCCTCCGAAGCCAGCCGCCCCTCCCCCACCACCCTCTAGGCTCCCTGACCACAGCGGCGCCTGTAGGATGTCTCCCCATGGGAGAGACACACCGCTTGCAAGGGGAACGGATTAATGCGTTACGGAGAAGTCCTATTTTGAACTGGAGAACAGGCACCGTGCGTCCTCTTACATCCCTCATCTTCATATCATGGCACACGCACTCCATAAACACCTGTTAAATGAACGGGCTCTCGAAGCACCTGCTCAAGTTCTCTAACTCCTACAACAATGGGGGGGGGGGACACATACTTGTCGACCTAAAGAATGAATTAATTTCGCGAATACAATGCGTGAATGAGGGAAAATACTTATTGGAAAATGCTCGGTATTGGGAGAAACTTGGATTCCGTCGGCCGTGCGGCTCCGGGAAAGTCCTTTCCCTGTTACGATTCTCAATTTCATCATTTCGGGAGAACTCAAGGGCTAAGCCAGATCATCCCTAACGGCGTCCTCCCGCTCTGGAAACGGCGCGGTTTCCCGCGGGGCGGGGCGGGCCAGGCCTGCAAACGCCGGCCCCCCCGAGCGGAGGCCCAACGGCCGCCCGGCGGGCGGGGCGGAGGGCGACACCTCCCCTCGCCCTCACCCGTCACGTGGACGCCAAGGAGGACGCCCTGGGCCGTGGCCAGCTCGGGTTCCGCCGCCGGGGACTTCCCGAAGACCAGCAGGTCGGGAAGCAGCGCCGCCAACCGGGCCTCCACAGGCCAGAGCAGCGGCGCCCTCACCCGGTCGCCGGTCGCCATGACAGCGGCAGCTTTGCCCGCGGAACTACCGGAAATAGCGTCCCCCAGTATAGCAGCCAATCCGCATGACGGTCCTGGTGGGGCCCTCCCACGGACCAATCAGTGTGGGCTTTCTTGTGGCGGCGCTGATCTAAAGCTGCCGTGGGCCCCGCCCCACCTGCCTCGGAACCTCCCCCTTTGCTGTGGCTTCCGGGGCGGGGGGAGAGGCGGAAGGCGGGGCAGCCGAGAGCAGGGCTGTCAAAGCCTGTGCTAGTGAAGATGCCTCTCCGACAGAAGGGATCACCTGGGACGTGTCAGTAGGGTGGTCTCTGCGTCGTATCACGGGTAGAAACCGGCCTTCCCTTAATTTCTAAGGACAAGTTCTACTGGCACCTGGCTAAAGCACACTCGGTGGTTTTAAACATCGTTAGATTAAGGCTACTTTACTGTTGGTCTGTTTCAATTGTTAGGGGAGAGATTCTTCTGTTTCTGTTGTCAGCAGGATAGGTCTATTGGGTCTCTCATGGTAGGGCTCCCTGTGGCTGTGTTTTCTCTTAATTCCTGGTTCTGACTTTTGTATGATAATGACTCTAAGGTTGACAGTCTTGCTCAGATTCATGCAGAACACAAAGCCGTATGAGGATGAGCATGCAGTGTATTTTTAACAATCAGAAAAGCATTTTAGTCTTTTCTACAGAAATAAAAAAATCTAAAAATTTTATTTTCACTATAGTTCTACACCACCTAATAAATCAATGCTGTTTTGGAGGGCTAATTTTACTCAAGGAATTACTTCTTTGCATTTTGATTAACACTTCCAGTAGTAAGACCAAATATATAATCAGCCCACAAATGACAAAATACTTGTCAGCAGGGTAAGAAGGCCAAAAGGGAAGGAAAAGAGATTAAAAGGAGAGATAGCTAAGAGGCCTGGACACTACACATGTCTGTCTACAGAGATCAATTTCAACATTATAAACAACCTAGAACCCAAGAGATGTAGACGTCTCAAAATTCAAATCACTTTTTAGTATTTTTATAAATTTATTTTAAAAAATAACAATTGCAATGACATCAATGATCAAATCGCCTGTACTCCCCCTATTGCTGAGGGGAAAAATATATATAATTGAGTCCCAAAGGAAAATCAAGACATTATTATTATCAGGCACTCAATAGCCAAAAATGTTGGTCCAGTGGTATAGACACTGACATGTTCAATGTACCAGTACAATTAAAATATATACACTTACAATTATCCTGCAAAAAAAAGCACTCAAGAAGTGAAATAACTATGTATTAAACCAATTATTCACTCATCCATTCACTCTTTCTACATCTAGAAGTCATCACTACAGTCACAAGGATATATGAATAAAAGAACTTCTGGCAACAAATAAAGAAAAAATCCAAACCTCAACCCCCTCCACTTTGTGGGTTATTACGGTGTGCTAAAATGACCACAATAAAAGGGTCATGAGTTAGCTGAAATGCAATGACGAAATGACAACTGAAGCATTTAATTTTAAACAAAACTCAAATGCATGAAGAAGTAATTCTGCTACAATAAGGTTGGAATCACTATGTACAAACTTACACACACAAATAAATAGCATTTTAGAATTGCTATTGGCTTAAGTACTAGAAATTAGGTCTGAGGAATCTTTCTGAACTCTGTACCTTAAAGATTCTTAAACAAACCAAGGGATAGAAATTCCTTTGTTTTTAGTAATCTATCATCTGAAAAATTTGGGGATTACTGGATAAAGTTAACATCTAAAACTCATATAGAGCCAGAAGTTTCTAGTGAGCCTACCAAAGAATCAACCCCTCCACTCCCCCACATCTGGAAGCCAGATGACTGGATTCCAGGAACTAGAAAGATACTTCACTTCCTGCTTTCTTTGCATAGCTCTGTCCCTCTATTTCTACCATTACAATGCTTTCCCTTTGTGATGTTTCCTTTAGAGAGTTAAGTATTTTCTCTCTCTTAAAACAATCAGAGTAAAATATAAAAAGACCCAATCTTTACTCTTGGTATTTAAGTCAAACCCAAACGTTCCTCAAAATAATTTTCCTTTTGTTTTCACGATAAGCAGAAACTCTTCTGAAATATATTTCTACCGGGGTTCAACATCTAGAAAAGAAATGAGGCACAACCCATTCTGGGAACTGTGGCCCAATTCCCTTCCCTACAGGCACCTCTATTTCCAGTCTTTAATTTGTCCCCAGAATGTAGATGCAATGTGAAAACTTTCCTGCACAAGGCATATGGAGAAAGGGGGGAAGCAAATGGAAACTGGCACCGAGTCAGCTGCCATGGGAAGCATGAGTATGTCCGTTTTCTGGGGCCAGCACAAAGCGTTGCAGGAGTGAAGCCAACATCCACCATAAGCTTGAGCAGATAACCTGGAGACCATCCAGGACAGCTTGATCGAACAGTGCTTTCCAGAAATTGTCAAGGACCAAATCTCAGACTTCTACTTTCCGTTGTTAAAAGGTTATAGTGTAAATGTATTCTCTTCATTTTAATGATCCATCCTAGGCATCCATCCACTGAAGAATCATGCTATATGACAACACATGGGTGTATATACTACTCTTTTTCTAGACTGAAACACATAAACCCTTCTGTTTTCCAAATGTTGTCACCAAGCCTCTGATTGAAAATCTCTAGTTTGCCTCTCTGTTTAGGAGTTACTACAAATGTCCTCAGCACTTCAGCACAGTTGTATTGTTTTGTTCTCTACTTAGAAAGTTTCAAGGTCCAATACCTTCTAAATTGTATTAAAGTAACCATAGTAAGAACTATGGTCCAGATGACCTGTCAACAGATGGACAAGCAGATCACAACTGGTCAAAGCTAAAAAAGATTCAGCAATTATTATTTTTAATGCTTGATTCTTTTATCATTCTATTCCCAGAATTAGCTTTTCCTTCGCTGGAGTCCAAAAATACCAACCTATCATCTGGGCAAACAGAAATTCTTATTATTACCACAGATTATATGAATGTATCTCAGAGAATTTATTATTTCCATATTACGAGATGGAACTTCCATGCCCAGAAGTCATCTCTGAATACAAAGTGTCCATTCACATAGCCTGAGATCCCTTGTCAGAAGGATGGAGGATGGTGTTTAGATTCCACGGGAAGGAGTGGGCTGCAGCTTCCCTGATTGCAGTTTAGCTGGAGAAGGTTGTTCGTCCCTGCTGAGACAACTAGCTGGCTTCACCAGTCAGCATCTAAGTGCTGTGTGTGGTACTGCTGTGCTGGCATGAGTCCTTTGCATCATCCTAGTCCATGAAATGTCAATGCCATCAACAGTCTAAAATAGGTCCTGACTGAAGGGTGAGACAAAGCCTTGCAAGTTCAATTTGCCAGACACCACTGCAATTACAATACTGAGCCACTTATTAAAAACTAAGTGGGTTTCTGTCCTGTAGAAAAGGGCAGAATGTGATCATCAGTGTCCCATCGGAAGAAGTGATCAATTTCCTGGTATAGTGGCGAGGAACATGACCTTGATCAGCTCCATCACGTGGCCTGGGGTTAGGACACTCGGATGATCTGTGTCATTGCTTCTTCATCTGTTTGGTTTGGATCCTAGAGACAAAGAAAGCATAATAATGGTTAAAGTCCTTTGCAAAAGCAACAGGAACTTGTTGCTTTCACTACTTTATCATTAAGGGCATAGACACAACTTTGCCAAGTAACCCAAAGGCCTGCATGCAGTGTGCATACATGGATTAAAATGCAGCTCCATTTGGAAACAGGAGACAATAAATCTTATTTAAAAGGATTAAAAATCTGATCTAGCCTACACTCCATTCCTGAACACTCCAGAGTTGATAGCAGACCTGTGTTGTGCTCTACCCTTAGTGTTTAAGGGTCCTTAGAAGCAGCTAAGAAAAAGAGAGAAGCCGTCTCATGCAGTACTTTTGTGTCATTATTTTACAATCATCATATTTCAATGCTGAGCACTTAGCAGAGCTAAGTGATTGGGATTTATTTAATGCACTCACTTAGTTAAAAGGTATAGTGTAACCTAGAGGTTACAGATAAACTTGGTGCCCAGATGGGTAAACTGATTTGCTTGGGCTAGAGTCAAAAAGTTACTCAGGAGCCCAGCAAGGACCAACTGCCAAATCTCTTGGTACCCATTTAATATTCTTTCCACTAAACTCTGCCTGCTGCCTCTCACAACCCGAAGTGTTAAGACAAGATTTGCCTGTGGAAGTTTTTTGCAACACTCCACAATAACTGCCTTTAGTTCTTCTACACCAAGGCTCTGAAGCCTCAATTGGCATGATCTAAGGATAAGCTGAAAGATTCTGAAGGTGGTAGGCCTGGAGCTTTGTCTTGGTCAATGAGTGAGAAAAACAACAGCATTTACTGAGCCCTCAACATGCACTAGGCTAAGGAGGCACCTAATGTGACTTACTACATGAAATTCCCACAACATTCCTGTGAAGTATCAACAGCACCCCACTTTACAGGTGAAGAAACTAAAAGAGGCTAAAAGACGCTAAGTAACTTGACTGAGGTCATATTGTTAGCACAAGGAATTAGCAGAGTTCCTGGCACAATGCCCACAGCTGGCTTCTCTACATCTATACCCTGCATAAAAGAGTAATGAGAAAGGAGTGGTTCTCACACTACACATAGGAATTAATAGTATAGAAGGAATTAGTGCTCATGTGTAGGAACACCACAGAATACCAGTATGACTGGCAGGCATGATGAGGAAAAGTTCCTTGGATGTTGTACAGAAATAGTTTGTGATTTGATGCAGTAAAAATGAGAAACTAGCATGCATCCTTGAGCAGGGGCCTGAAACAATTATAAAAGCACTACCTTCTAAAGACTGACTGGGCTATAATGGAGGTGGGGTGTGATGGTCATACAGAATGAAGTAGCGGTGAGTGGGTGGCATCCATTAACTCAACAAACATTTACTGAGTGCTTGTTTAGGATGGGGCATTATGCTAAGAGCAAAACAATCCTCTACTCTTTACACAGCTAATAGTCTAGTGAAGGAGACAACCACTGCACAATTACACAAATAAGGCAGTTCAAGTACTATTAAACTCTAAAGAAAAGGTAGATGTGGGGAAATAATAGGGTAGGAGAGACAGACTCTGGATAGGGTTGGCTAGGGATAGCCTCTCAGATTTAAACCAAGACCTAAAAGATGAGATAGCCATGCAAAAAGATGGGGAGTGAAAAGCTTTACAGATTGGCTGTTTTGAAGACAAAGGTCCTAATGGCAGGAGACAGAACAATGAACAGTACAAGCAAGAGCATAAAGACCAAGGAGTAGGAGGAAATGAAGCCAGAGGCAGGCAGGACCTAGATCATGCAGGACCTTGTTGGCCAAGGTAAGCACTTTGGATTTTAGTCTTAAGTGTAAATGGGAAAGGATGGAGGGTAGAAGTTTAAGCAAGATGCTGATGTTATATGATATACATTTAAAAAAGATCACACTAAGATGTGGCTAATGGACCAGGGTGGCACAAGATTGGAAGGGAGACCAGTAGGGAACTGTTACATTAACTGAAACAAGAGAGAGAGGATTAGACTAGGCTGACAGCAGTTGGGAGGGAAAAAAGTAAACCGAATCAGATTATATTTTAGAGATAAAACCAAAAGTTGGACAATTCTAGTAACTGAGTGGATGGATATGTCACTTGTTGAGATGAGTGGTTGAGGCATTAAAAAAAAAATCAAGAGGTCTATTTGGATATATTGATTCAGAAATGCTATAGAATAAAATCAGTGGAATTAGATGTAAGAACCAGTACAATATAGGAGTTACAGAGTAAATCCTGGAATTACATTGCCTGGGTCTGAATTTCAGTTGTACCATTTTATTAAGTATTTTACTTAGGCTAACTATTTAACCTGTTCAAACCTCCGATTTTACTGTAAAATGGAAACGTAATTCTTACCTCATGGGGCTTCAGGTTGCTGTAAAGATTCAGTGAAAAAGAAAAAAGTAGCTTATAAAAGCACCTAACATAATGGCTGGCACATAGCAGTAAAGTGTTAGCTGGTGGTGTTCTTTGAAAATCAAGATAAGTGAGAGTATCAAGAAAGACTATTAAAAAAAAAGGAAAGTATTAATAACTGGCAAAGGTTGAGGGGGTAAAAAGGCCACTGGGTTAAAGACCTTTAAGTGCTAAAGACCTTTAAGACAAAATGGACAGAATGTTGCGTCCAATTTAGAGAATAGCAAGAGAAAAATGCAAAGGCTTCAACCCAAGAAAATAGAAAGCAAGAAGAATGAGAGGTTTAAGCCTTCTTACCTGCATATGAGGACTATCCTTCTCCTTTGGAGAGAAAAACCGTCCACCTTCACCACGCTTCCGTGCCATGGCATGACGGTGCCGAGACTCATGCAGGTATTTCTAAAACAAGAGAAATAAAACCATTTAACTACTAGCTGGAACCAGCACAGTTATCTAATGCACAAGTTCCATCTTCAGTAGTTCAGAAAAGCACTGATTAAAGCCATCATGGGCACTTACGACTTTGAATTATGGAGAAAGCTTTGGGGAAAACACTAGATAGCAGCTTACCGTATATAACTACTATGAGAATGTAAATGCTAAATAAATATTATAAATTCAAAAAAAGACTACTCGAAGGTATCCCAGAGACAGCTAACTATCACCCAATATGTATATATCCGTTCCTTTGCTTTAATAACGGACCAAATTTTCCTTGGGCAAATGGCTGCTTAGTAAAAAGACTGCATTTCCTACCCTTATTTGCAGGTAACTGTGGCCACGTAATTAAATTTTGGCTAATGAAATATATAAAACTTCCTAAAAGTTTCCTTGAAAGAGAGTTGCCTCTTTTGTTCCATTTGCTCCTAGGCTGGAGCCCAAGCAGCCATCTTGGACTATAAGTAGCGTACTAAGAATATCAGAATAAGACGGGGAGAATGGGTATCGAGGGCTGTGGAAATGTGCTACCAGCTCAGGACAATTTATCTCTGGACTTCTTTTATGTAAGAAAAACTTTTAAAATTTAAGCCAGTATTATTTTTTTGTCTCTGTAGTTGCAGCTGCATATAGCAACGACAAATGATAACTTTTATAAAAGATAAGAGCTATCTATCTACCTTCAGTTGTTTGGAAGGTACTCAAGGAAATAAATCATATAAAAGGTAATCACTTCTCAAAGCAGAGCCCTGGTACTCTCTTCCTACATCCTTCCCAATGTTACACATACCCTTCTTTCCTTTGGAATTTTCCCTTCTGCCTCTAGTTTGGCTCGGGCTTGCCTCCTCTTAAGTATGCGGTGGTACTGTTTGGCATTCACATAGAGAGGCTCTTCCTCGAGCATCTCTGCCCCAGGTAGAGGGATTCTTTGGATAGCAGGCACAGAGCCGGCACCAGGTACCATCTGTGTGAAGAGAACACTAGTTTATTAAAAAGTGACATGAAGTATGGACACAGGAAACAGTTTCTTAATCCATGTTAATCTAGTTTCTTCTGACTGCTACCAAGAGTAGCTTTTACAGGGTATTCAGTTAAATGCATTTCCTGGAGAACATTATGTTTTAGAACATAAAACTAAATGCATTTTAAACAAACATTACAGATAATTACATTATAGGGGGCCCAGGAGCCACACTAAGAAACAACATAACCTGATCCAAATTCTTGTCCATGCATGGCTCCAGTTTCTAGGAATGTCTGCTGCCATCTAGTGGTCCAGAACAGTAATCAAAGACAATAAAATAGTACAAAGGAAAATAGGGACAAATTTACCAAGTGCTACTTAATGCCTATAGTTATACAACTAATTAAGTTAACTTACTATATAATTCAATCCTAATTTTTCTAAACAAACAAAAACAAAACATTGTACTAAATGTATGATGAAACAAGTCTCCTTTGCCTCACTCCCTTACCAACTATAACAACTTTCAACATCTGCATTGTTTCTTCTGGTAGTTTCCTCCATCTCAGTGCAGGCTTCTATTACTCAATTCTTACGTTATCCATTTTAGGTACTACAGACTGACATCCTATTTTGACATATGAGGCTTTAGCTTTCACACACACCACCCAACTCTCCTTCCTTATCTTCTCAATGTATTTATACCACATATTTTTTCTTCTCTGATTATAATCTTTCTGAATTTTAGTTTACTTCTTGTTTCATCCACTAGAGACAATGTATTTTCCAACTGCCAAAGATCAGTAGTCTAACTCTCCCTATTATATCTCCAGCACCAAGAATAGTGCCTGGCACACAGTAGGTCCTCCGAATGAATTGTGGTCTGTTGTAATGTTTATTATAAAAGTAGATCGCTGTAACTGCCTTAAGGATCAATCTCAAGGCCAAGAAGTCAACATTATAAACAAACTTTATGAAAGACATCAAATTGCAGATTCAAGAATTTTGCAAAGACAGAGAGATATGTGGAAAAAGAAATTATAGGCGATAACAGTGAGCTGAAGAATCAATATTCTTACCATGACCATCCCTCCTGAATTGACCACATTGCCTGCCACTGGTAGTGTCACAGTGACAGTCCCTTGTCCACTGCTGGTTGTATTGGTGTTGGCTCCTGTCTGAACAATCTGTGCTCCTGCCAAACTGGCTGCTGGGATGGTGATCATGCCTGAAACAGGGACTGTAACTTTAAGAAAATAAAACATAAAACAAAAAACAGGTACACAGAAAGAAGGGAACAGAGTTAGGTCCTCTTCTATCTGGCACACTCATTCACCCTGGAAAAACATACTAAACAGCACAAGGGGGGAAAAAGCACTCACCCACTCTCTGCCTGGTTTAGTACATAAAACCCACATAATAATCTTTGAAACTATTAACTTTCTGGGTACTGGCTTTGAATAAATCTATCCTTGAAATGGATACTTTCCTGGGCATTACAATAATAGTTTTCAATGGGTGGTGAGGCAGTTTGGAAGCTTCCTCTTCTATGGGTCAGTCTGACTAAAGCTATATCCAGTTTTTGTACATATGAACAATCTGCTTCAGGATGGAGATTTTATAAACCTGTAAGTTGTTCATCCTAAACTGACAATGAACCAGCCAGTTGCAGGTCTGAAACTTAAATCAAGCACCCCAAGTTCCCAAACTATCAACAGCAGCACGTGAGGAGGATGTGTTTGCCATTATCTGTTTGGGCTCCTGCCAGTGCTCAATCCAGTTCAGGCCCTCTCTTGAGTCATACACGAGCACTGTTACTGTATTCACTGGATCTTGCATACTGCTAAGTCTTTAATCTTAATTACAAATCAAACCTTTAGTCATGGAATATGAGATGTCCTTTTAAGATTTAACTATCTGACAAATGCCTCCAAAAGCTCTTAAGTTCAGTTTGAGGCACCTCCTCCTCTCAAGCCATATTTCACCTCTCCCTTCTGTTTGCATCACCTATTCCTAGGACATATCTCTATAAGAGCTCTGCACTATATGTGTTCACAGTATGCCTTCTTTATTAGACTAGAGGCTGTTTGAGGAAAAAGTTCTTCTTTCTTAGCAAAGTTCTACATACATAATAGGCATATAAGTCTTTTTGGAATAAATTAACAATGGAGTGGCACAGAAAAAAATACAACTAAGCAACAACACTCCAAATGCCAACTTGATGCTGATCCATTTCTCCCTCTACCAACGAAGAAACTCCTATTTCTAATCTTTTATTTAGAAAGTGTTAAGCAGAAGATTATTATATTAGTTCCAGGTGTAAACCCCAGTAAATAGACTTTACATAACTTACTAAGTGATCATCTCAATAAACCTCATACCCATCTGACACCATACATAGTTATTAGAATATTACTGACTATATTCCCACGTTGTACTTTACATCCTCATTAGGCCCAGTCTTTTAACTACCACCCCAGGGACTCCTACAAATGGAATTAACAATGGTCATGTATTGGTGATAAGGAACCAACAATCAATGGAGACATATTTTTTAATAAAAAATACATTTCATGTAGAGGTCACCACAAAATTTCTGAAGTATCATTTGCTTAAGGGATGAAGATGATGCCCCCAAAAGTAGACAGAAATGAATGGGCACACTTACCTTGCTGGAGAATGGTGCCATCTGCATTAACTGGCTGATAAACGATGGTCTGCCCTTCAGCAGTCTGTGCCACTTGCTGACCCTGGACAGCAATCTGCTGTTGTGTCTGTAGGAAATAAATCATGACACAATTTAACAGATTCTAAAACATCACAAAGAAAAGAACCATATAGTCTTTTTTTTTAACATCCTCACCCAAGGATATGTTTTTATTGCTTTTAGAAAAAGAGGAAGGGGGAGAGAGAAACACTGATGTGAGAGAAACACCAATCGATTGCCTCCCGTATGCACCCAGACCCGGAATCGAACCCTGAAACCCAGGCATGCACCCTGACTGGGAATTAAATGCTCCAACTAACGGAGCCACCTGGCCAGGGCTAGTCTTTTTCTTAAAAATATTTTTGATGGTCTTCTCCCCCATTTCTACATGTGAAACATGGCTCAGCTGTCGGACCCTTCCAAATCAGCTATGCTCCTGTGTCCACCAGCTGGTAGAACTACCTGGCTCTGGCCAGCGGTGACGGCTGTCTGGGGCTGCTGGATGATGATCTGCTGGGTCTGGCCCTGCTGGCCCTGAACCTGCACGGCCTGCCCACCCTGGATCTGGATCTGTCCGGGTGGCACCAACTGTATCTGTGGAAGACAAAACAAAGAAAGCTTAGTACCTTGCTGACACTGGTATCTTTCGGTCCTAGAGCATTAGTTACCCAAATTACTCTACACAGTGGAAAATGCTGTGAAGAGGAAAAAAACAAAACAAAACAGCAGTCCTGTTCTGCTATTATTTATGAGAGATAACTTGTTTTCCACTTATGAAACAATGGAGGAGTTCTGACTGCTGCCCGGATACTGAATGATATTACGGAATCAATGGCAGCTTTTTAAAGATGATACTGCTGGCATCATGACATTTATTTTTAGAGCATGTTTATTTAAAAATACATTCTGAAGTATTTTTTACTGATGAAATGATATATTTTATATTCAAAATGATTCTTGAGAGAGTAGGTGAATACAGATGAAACTAGAAAGACTGATTATGTGCTGATAACTATTGAAGATGGGTGTGGTGATTCATCAGAGCATTCTCTTTTTTGTCTATGTTTGAAGTTT
Organism: Miniopterus natalensis; assembly: GCF_054644295.1. Lineage (NCBI taxonomy): Eukaryota > Metazoa > Chordata > Mammalia > Chiroptera > Miniopteridae > Miniopterus > Miniopterus natalensis. The sequence goes on along the minus strand of NC_142085.1, from coordinate 14,114,492 downwards.
TCTCTAATAAAATGTTGGGGGGAAAATAAGTCATTTCCAGTTTTTCCAACTCTAAGCTGGAATTGTATAAAAATGTATACACCTCTATCAAGGAGGAGACCTCCTTGAAGGATGTATGTCTCAAGCCCCAGACCCTGCCAGATGAGCACTGGACCAATGGCAGTTGCAATCTCACTAACTCCATCCCCCCAAATTACAACAAGACAACATTTGAGGGCTAACAACTTCAATGTGAGTATTCAAACACAGTACAACTGTTTTCTCATCTTTAAACTAAGAACAAAACTACCTCCTCCCCTAAGTCATGAGGCCAGCTTTAGAACACTTTTAATGCTATTTAAAAATATTTAAGACACCACTTTAATAATAAACACCAAGATCGTGTCTTCGTAATTACAGTGGTTAAGCTTGGGCAGATGTGAAAAAGTGGGTCATATAAGGCTGGTTTGTTTTTTTAAACAAGTCAACAAAGTTTGGGAACCTTGGGCTCTGTGGTATTTATTACAGTAGTATTTATCAAAATAGGGTTCTGTGATTCCTTAAGTATAACTTAACTTCTGAAAGGGTAGGGTTATGAAGAGAGAAAAAACAAAATTAGACCCATAAAATAATTTCTGGAAGTGTTCGACTTCCCACTTGCAGGTTTACTTTAAGGAAGGGGCAATGTCCAAAAAAGATGACCAGAGAAAGCAAGAGTCAGAGAACCTCATTTTGAGTTTTCCCAAAAGTTTTCCAGGGAAGCCTCACTGTCCTGCAGATATCACTCCCACATGCTAACTGCCTTTACAAGGAAATTCTTCTTCCCAGTCCGGATTGTGCCATAACAAAAAATGTACATCTAATCCACATTAGTTCCTAACCTTGTTAGGTGAACTGTGTCTCACCCAGACTGTTGCCTAGTGTTTCAAGGTGAATGTAGCAGGTTATATTTTAAATCATATTTTAGATTTAATCAAGGTGAGATTCATTTTTAAGTTAAAGTTCAGAGATGGCTCCATCTAAATACGGCATTGCTGTTTTTAGTTTATACCTTTTGTAACTGCTGTCATCATTCATGCCTTATTCACCACAACTGTGTTGAGCATTTTTATATTTTTAGTAACTGCTTTTGCAAGCTAATTTATGTACTGATATTAAAATGAAAAAGTTTGTTTTTAAAAATTTAAAATAGTATACAAAATCCTTAAACATGCAGGGAAGTTGAGGCTATCATATCAGACATACCCACAGTCACTGTTCAGATTTAACAAGCTAATATTCTGTCATATTTGCTTCGTTTAACATTCCCTTCCCAACTAAAAGGTAATCACTCTACTAAAACTGGTGATACTCCTTACAGAGCATATTTTATACAAGTATATCCATAAAAATATATAGTGCTGCTTAATAAGTTTATAAATCTCAAGTAAATGGCACCATATTGTATCTTTTTATAATTTGCTTTTTTCAGTCAATGTGGTGGTTTTCAAGGTATAGCTAGTTGAAATAGAACTAGTTCATTCGTTTCATTTGGTATAAAGTATCACGCTAGATAATTATACTCTAACTTATTCATCCATTCCTGTTAACTTTTGGGTTTGGTACTATCCATGGTTTTTGGAATCTGGTAGGGATCTTGGAATATATTCCCCATGAATAAGGGGGATTACGGTAGTCAAATCAAAATTTTTTAAATGTCTTTTAAGAAATCCTTCTCTATCCCACTGCATAAAGAAAATTCTCCTGCGAAGAGAATCTAGTTTCCCAGTATGCTCTTTTACATTTAGATCTTTAATCTATCTAACAGGTATTTTTGTATATAGTATGACTAGAGATTTTCTTTTTCTGTATCACTTTTTTTAAAAATTAAAGTTGAGTTGATATACATTACATTAGTTTCAAGTGTACAATATAGTGACATAACACTTATATGCCTTACAAAGTGTCACCATAAGCCAGTCTAGTAACCATGTCACCATAAAGCTATCACGATATTACTGATTGTATTTCCTATGTCATATGTTACATCCCCATGACTTATTTTATAACTAGAAGTTTGTACCTCTCTATGCCCTTCACCTTTTTCATCCTTCCCCATCGCCCTCTCCTCTATCATCAGTTGTTCTCTGTTAGTTTTGTTTTTTTTAGATTCCACATATAAGTGAAATAATTTACTTGTCCTTCTGACTTATTTCAGTTAGCATAATACCCTCTAGGTCTATCCACGACGTACATCTATATAATTCTTAAACCATTTCTTCACTAATATTTTATGCTATTTTTGTTATATACCAATTTCCAATATTCTTGAATCTATTTCTTGGCTCTCTATGCCAGTTCCATTGTCTATATCAAGCCAGGGAGCCTAACCTAAAATTGTATGCAAAATTTTCCATGAATCTGGACATCTACACCTTTTCTAAGAGGGCACAGGATCTCGTTGGAATTCTAAAATAGAGGATGCAATGTAATAAAGGTTAAGAAGTACTTTTCTAAAAGAAATAGCTATTCAGAACACAATTCTTATAAAAAAGAATTGAAATCTTATGCATCGGAAGAAAGGCTATGGAATCTTACCTAGAGCCTTATATACGTAACAGAAAACAATTTTCCTAGGATGATTTGACTAGTTACTTACAGTCCTGCTTGGTGAGAGGAGAATAAAATAACCCTGTAAGAGACTCTTAAAGGCAAATATATAAATAAATTAACTAATTCCATAAAATCACAGAATTTAGAGCTGGAATGAACCCTAGAAATCACCTGATGTAAACTGCATTTTCAGATGAGAAAACTGACAATCAAATGACTTGGACAAGATCTGAAAGCTTGTTTAATGGCAGACCTGGGAATGAAAAGTCAGGTCACGGCAGCCCCAGCGCCGTTCCTAGCACTAGCACATCATCTCCATTCGAGAGTGGAAAGGAAGGCGTGGCGGGGGGACGACGAGGCGGCAATCAGAACAGAAATGAAATAGCAGTGTAAAATAGAGTCAAGTACACATACTTATTTAAAGCCTTATACATTTTTTCATGGAGAAATGTGGAAACTGTTTTTAATCCTAACTACAACTCTAGCGTGGCAAAAATATGCCAACAGCTTTAAAAATGCTCTTACTCCTTACCCAAGCAATCCCCCCCACTCCAAAGAAACTACCCAAAGAATTAATTCAACTGAAAAGAAAACTACCATGCTCAAGGAAATTTATAGTAACCTTACCTATAAAAGTAAAATAAATAAATAAATAAAAACAAAGTGTGCGTGGGGGTGGGTGGGATTGATGTGCCTCCCTCACAGGTAAGGATTTACCAAAACAAAAAGGGGCAAAGGAATGTGGAAAAATTAAAAGTCTGATTTATCAAGCAGTGTGATTATGGCTGACTTTTTCCAAATTATATTAAATTCCTCCAGAAAAGCTAAGACATTAATGCTATCACTTCAACTGTTAAAACAAAATATACACATATAGTATAATATTAATAGTTCTTCCCCATCCCCATGCTATTAAACATATATACAGAGGGGTCTGGCTATTAATTACAAAGATGGTATCACACAGTGCACGTTTTCTTACAAATTATTTTTCACCAGAAGTACCTCGATATTAACCACCCCCATGTCAACAGTTCATCCTTTTAATAACGTAATATTCCACATCTGAAGACAGTATGACTTATTCAACAATTTCCTTATTCTTATTAATAGACATTCAGGTCACAAAACAGCTTTTTGGCAGTATAAGGCTGCAATAAATGTATTTGTATATTTCTCCCTATATATTGATGCTTTTAGTCCTATAGGATTCTCAGAAGTGGAAGAGGTTTATGTATTTAAGAGTGAGACGCTTTTCCAAAATGACTTCAAAACTTCAAATTACCTAAATAATGAGTTTTTCCTTTTCTCCACACCCACTGTAGAACTAGATATAATCATTCTTTTTAATTTTTGCCAAATTGACAGAAATCCCTCTACTTACAAAATTTGATGCCAGAGTTGCATGTAACATCATACTTACTTCTTAATCTCTTCTATATTTTTGTCTTTACCTTTGTTTTCTGTTTCACAATCAGTCTTTCCAGTAGATTTATCTATTTTAATGATCTGCTTAAAGAATCAGATTTATTCTTTCTACATTTTTGTTAGTTTTCTACTTCAGTAATTTTAACCTACTTTTTGCTCATTTTGTTCTTTTCCTAACTTCTTATGAGAAATATTATTCATTTATTTTCAATTAAAATTAAAAGTATTTTGCTTTAAATACAGTGCTAGGTGTGTGTGATGGGTATGGACTGAAATAACTTTTTTTCATCACTTGCTAGATAACTCAAATTACATGGAAAGAAAAGGGGAACATTTCTGAGGAAAAACAAGAATCGCCAAAGCAGATTGTAAATTTCCTCCCTCACTGACTAGAAATACCAACAAAGGTCACCCAATGAATTACTTTTATTAAACAAGATTCCCATCTCTTCATATTCTTTACATTCATTCAAAAATCATGCCTAATTAGTCCTTACCAGAGATGTACAATTTCTGTCTAGTTCTGCTTTATCACTGGTACTACAAAGGTGGACTAATGACTAAATGCAAAGAGAGTAGGAAGCAATTATATGCAACAATACCAATTGTCAAACAGCTTGTAATAAATTATTCTTTAAAAACCTCTATTCTGATATTCTGTCCAGACACTTTCTCATACCACTCACCTGCTGCAAACCCTGTGTCCCAGATACAGGTACTTGCATGATGGTTTGGCCTTGTCCACCAGGGACAGCCTGGACCATGATGGGTTGGCCAGTTGATGTGATCAGCTGGCCCCCACTGACCTGTACCATTAATGGCTGCCCCTGGACCTAGAATAAAATAAAATAAGCACAATGAAATAACATAAAACACAAAACGGTTTTTTACTAAAAGACAATCACTGGAACTATTTTGCTGCCTTGCTAGAGGGGAAAAAGGCAGGAAAGACCCTAAGATAATAAGTCTCAAGTCCTGTCTTCTTCAAGCATCTATGGTATCTCTGATTAAAGGCCAAGCTGAATATTTCAGTCAGCTATAATGGAGTATATCAAGTCTTTGGAGGTTTCAATATATATAAGGCATTTATCACCAAATACAGGCTATATTCATGAGAAGCGTTTAATCAAAATGTCAAGACTATTTGCCATTTTAGAATAATATCCAAGAGTGATCTCTGGTCAGGGCTGAAGAGGAGGCAATGAGAAGGGTGGCTGGTGGTGGTGATGACGGTTAACTACAAATTCTAAATAACCCGGAGGAAGTAAATCAAACTGTACCCAGCAATGACCCCAGGAGGCTGGGTAACAAGCCTTTCTGGAATCTTATGTAGAAGACCTTTTCTCCCCATAGTTTCTCAAGCATAAATGAAATATACTTCACCTTATATTTTGGGAATTCTAGTTTGGTGGTTGATCAAAGAGCCCACTAGTAAAAACTGCCTAGACATACTTTCTGGTCAGTTTGCAGTACCTGCAGTGGAATTTCTCACACTGGACCCTGCAATACCTGCAGTTATTTTAACTAAAGTTAGTTAACAGAAGCAATGGCAAATATGGAAATTACACAGAGCACTCAAATATAGCAAAAAATTTCCCAACTTTGAAGCTCCCATGAATAAACAGAATATTTTAAAAGCCAGGACATTGTAAATGCTTTCTTGTACATTCCTGAGTCCCAATATAAAAATAACTAGCTAATAGAAATGCTTTCTAGAAGCCAAAAAACAAGCTATTTTAAAAGAGAAATGGAATGAATGTTCAACAGAATAGCTAAAAGTCAAAAACTTTCATTTCCAGATTCTGTTTTAAGGAATTACTTGTAGCATTACAAAAGAATATTTGCATGACTAAAATAGTTATTTTTAATGCCAGTGAAAGAATGTTCAAATAAAATTAATAAAAAGATCAATCGGTCCTAGGGAAGTAAATTAGGCATTAAGCACACCCTCCCAAGTGTACTAGAATCTTTAGAAAGTCAAAACCCTAGCTTTTGTTAAACCATTCATTGAGAAATTCCACTTTAATATTAAGAACTTTACAATCTGATTCTCATGCTTTCTCCTTTCCTTACTTCTCCACCTCAATCAAATCCCCTTTGTTATACCAATGTATGCATATGCTCTACCAGGAAATATTTTTTCAGAATATTTATTGCATGAATAACTGAAAGAACTATTTAAAATTCTCCAAAATAATGAGACCCTTAAGGAATGGTTTCCATTATTTCCATAAAGTGTCTCTATTTATTTTAAATAAAATCTACATAGGTAGGGAACACAAGTTTTAAGGCATAACTATAATAGTTTTCTGGCTCTCCATCATCTTAACTTCTCCCCTCATTGACATGCTGTAAGTGCACATAATAAACCATTTGAGACTCCAAGGAGCCCACTGTATTTACAACATGATTACAAGGATACATGCATCAGACAAAAAGCCATACAGTTAAGAGCATGTTACATTCCCATTCCACAAGTGGTTAATGACAATATTATTTTACACATCAATAAGATGAAGCAAGCATGAAAAACAAGAATTACAAGATGTTGGACTCTGAGATTTATAGTTTGGGAGAACCTCCAAGTTCAGGTTCTTTCAGCCTAATTTATGTTGAGAGTTGGCTGTATATCATCATCAAACACTGGGTGGCAGATTTGGGGGTTGGGTCAAAAGGGTAAAGTAAAATGATTACAATAAGGAGTAGTTAGCTGCAGGATGTTTAGCAGCACTAGTAATAAAGTGAGATGCCGGTTCTACATTCTAGGTCCTACTTTGAACCATTTCCATTTAATGGAGGGAAAAAAAAAAGGGCACTAAAGTCTTGCCAGTTTCTCAAAACTACAGTCATTTCAGTCAAAGTAGCCTACAGGCACAGAAAAGACTAATGCTCCTACTTCTAATTTTATATAGGAGCTGGCCAAAATATCACCCCAAATTTGAGTATTTAACTTGGCCAACATATTAGGGAAATGCATTGGTTAAATAAGAATTCTCATAGTGGCTGTAACACCTAAGACCTATAGAAAGCACATCCCACTTATGTCCAATCTAGAGGTAATCTTTGCGGGATAATCTTTGCGGATCTGATAAAAAGACAGGCCACTATTTTCCCAGGAAATAGTAAAGAGGCAGCAGTTAAGAGATTAACAAGATTTAGTGATTAGATGAAACTTGCCAAGTACAACGATTATTTTGCACCTGATTTGCCCTTTTAATAAAAATAAAGGACAATCTAGCCTAGCTAATGTACATATATTTTCTTTTCTACTATTATAATAATAATCATGAAATTTTACCTTGCAATCTGATACAGAGTTTGAGCTCTAAATAGGTTTTAATGTCACTTGTAAGAATTTCTTCCTGTCCCTTGTAATAATTCTTTCCAAGGCATTCCCAAAGAAATACATTTAGCTAAATGCCGTTTTCAGAAAATTCACACTGGAGTCACTACATGACTTGGCACGAAACATTAGAAAACTGGCATGGTATAAGCCTCAAAGACAAGTTAGCATCCAAGACATGCAACTGACTTTGCCATTCCTCCTTGAGATCCTACTACAAACAGCACCAGACATGAGGAAAGGAGAAGTTCATGCAGTGCTTACAGAGAATCAGAGAGGGCACCACTACCTGGAGGGTCTGGACTTGCTGGCCTGAGGCCGATGCCACCTGGGCCTCAGTCTGCAACTGGACAGCAGTGACACCACCCTGCTGCTGAGAACAGGAACAGGAAGAGCTTGAAATGTGTCAGGAAGGAAATGTATGGTTCAAGACATGAGATCACTTTACCTCTTAGAGGAGAGGGAGGGAGTTGTCTTTCAACAACCCTACCCTATGCAGGACTTTCCAACTGTACAGACTCCCTATCCTGAAGCTGTTTGGTTGAAGGAAGCAGGGTAGAAGATATTAGCCCTTCGTCCTCACAGTGGAACTCAAAACACACTTCCATGACTCAAAAAATGTCACTTGTCATCTTTAACACAAAAATTTTTAAAGCAGTCCTTCCCTCCACAAATAGGCATTTGGTCCTTTTGCCTACAAAGTTATTTTAATGCTCTTAATATTTCTTCAAATGAGTTCATAAGAACAAAGGTTTTAACAGCCTTAAAGATACAATGAATTTCTGGGGCTTAAATGCAATCATTAGAAAGAAAAAACAAAGCAATCACTGTGAACCAAATCATTTTCATGAGGTCACTACTCTCATGTCCCCAAACTAGGATTACTTCTACTCAACTGGAATACCTTAGAAGCATTTTCAACATAATTTTTATGTCCTGTAATAGTAAGTTCTGACAGAACAAAAATTCACCCACCAGGGCACTGGTGTGAATGGAAGGCCCTTTGTGGAATCCCTTTTACAAAGAAGGCAGTTGAAAGAAGCTGCCAGAGCCACAGCAGCTGTATGGAAGGAAAGACAAATAAAAGAGTTTAAATAATTACTCTATTAATCAAGAGTAGCTCCTTCCCTTGATCAGTAGATAGAAGAACTCACTATCGAAATTTCCTTTGCCCTCCCTACAAACTACTTTTCTGTATATCTAACATCCATTTTGGAAACAAAATATTTCCAGTCTTGGCCTAAGGTTATATTGATACATGATAATTTCTTTTCTTCTAGAGAGAAATACAAGGAAAGTTTCACTAAAATGAAGCTGGATATAAAGCACCAGAAAATGTAAGCTGTGTATAAATTCAAGAAAGCTATCCATTTAACTAAGAATAAACCAGTAGCAGGGAATTCCTTTCTAATGTGTGTTTATCCAAAAGAGCGGCTGTTTAACTACTATCCTCATGGTAAACTAGAACTTTTCAGAATAAGTACTGTGGTGGATCAAATCAAAGAGCTGGATTTCTTGGACGCTGACTATCCTGGTTTGTGTATTGTGGTCAAAACCTTAGTAGATCACTCACTAGCTTAATCAAGAAGAGAAACAACCAAATTGAATCCAGAAAAAACAAAAACTCCGAATTTCCATCTGAAAACAGACTAGGTGTTTTGACTTTTGGTAAGATAAAAAGGGGCAATTTAGTATTAAACCAAGCTCCCATGAAGAGCAAATTCTCAATGGTCACAGGCTGGATAGAGTTCTGAACACAGAAAACAGGAGAGAAATGACAACAAATTCAATCTTCAAAAAGCACTTCATTAGCACAAGTCCTCAGACTCATCATTTATAAGATCTGGTGCCTCTGAAGGAATTCCCCCATTGAGTAGTGCTGTTATCAGCTTCATTGCTGTGACATTTAAAGAAGTTTCACTTCCATACCTGTTGCTGAATCTGTCCGGCCTGTACAACAATCTGCTCTGTTGAACTATTGCTGTTCGCTGTATACTGCTCCATGGTTTTTCCAAGTTAGAATCCTGAACACAGTGAGTTTCACTCCGGAGATTGTAGAAGACTGTGAGATGCACCCCTATTAGAAATGTTGGGAAAGAAACAAGAGTAGGGATTGTCAATAAGGCTTCACCAGGTGATTAACCTTGAAACTTATCACTGTACTTTATTTTTAAGAAATCAGCATGAGAAACTAGAAAATTTTTATATACAGTGTCATTTTTAACTAGAATTACATGGCACAATCATAACAACACTACCATATTGCTATTTCACATTTTAAAAATGCTTTTAGTCATTTCATTGGCAATCTTACCTTGCAATACTAAACGAATAATACTTGCACCTTAGAAATACTCATGAGTTATAATATCACTTTGTCATAAGGCTTATTTAACACGAATTTTTAAGTCTGCACACATACTTTAGAGAAAAACGTTTAATTTATAACACACTTGTTGCCCCCCAAACATGTTACTCTAGTTTCCTAGGTATTTAAGACTTCAGGGTTTATATTTAGTAAGTAAATTACCCAGACCTGAAATCAAACGTTTATTTTGCTTATCAAAATCTCTATTAAGTGCTGCTAAGTAAAAAAGCCCTAGCGAAGATTTAGGAGTCTGCCTTTTAATCCAGAGCAAGAAATAAAACGGAATTATACTAATGGCAAAAATAATTTACAAATTAGAAATAAGGAAAATTTTTAAATGGCTAGGATCTTCTCTAAAAAGAACTTAAGTTTTCCCCAGTCTTGAATTTGAATGCCTAATAATATGCCGCCCTTTATTGTATCATTTTAACTTCTTACTATGGCAATTTTCAAATATATACAAAAGCAACGAAGAACATTATAATGAACCCCATAGCCCTCATCTAACTTCAACAGTTCTCAACGCACAATCTTGTTTCACATATGCCTCAATCACTTTCCATGCTCTGCTGGATTCTTTTGGAGCAAATCCCAGACACCACATTACTCCCCAAATCCATAAATACTTTAGTATCTATCTCTAAAGAGAAATACTTGTTTGTCTTTATCATTTTATCACAAAGATACTGTGTGTCTACAATATCATTCAAACATTAAAAAATTAGTAAGTCCTTAATATCATCATATAGCTAGTCAATGTCCAAATTTACCATTCTCATACACTTTAACAGTTGAAGGCGCTTTTTGAAATAAGGACACAATTAGGTAAATTGGAGTGATATTTGAGAACCATGAATCAAGATTTGATTAAAAAATTTAAGGGTAATTCTATTTAGAAATATGGGGGAGGCACAGGTATATAAACAAAATGCAGTAAATCTTTTTCTTCAATTTTTCTCTAGGCCTTCATAAATCCTAAAACTTGAATGATAAAATTATGTGAGCTAAGCTGCACATTACAGCAGCAAAGCAAGGCACCACTCTCCATAAATCTACACATAGTGGATGAAATTAATCACTTGTAAGGTGTCTCAATATTATGTGAAATAAAAATATATTCAAGTAAATGTCCAAGTATTTAGGAAGAAGTGTATTGATGTAAAAAATTTACTTTGAAATGAGTCAAAAAATAAGATTGATGGATGAATGGATGGAAGGATAAGTAGATATCTGGTAAGACAGGTATGGTACAATGTTAATGGTAAACTCTAGGTGGTGAGTATATAGGTGTTTATCATAAAATTCTAACTTTACTGTGTGTTTGAAAATTTTTACACTAAAATGTTGGAAGAAAAAAATCTAACAAAAATTAAATAAGCTCATCACTCATAACCAAAATGGTATGTAGTGTATAAGAGCCATAAATTAGTGACAGGATGACTGTCATCACAGGACCATGCACCTGGTCATACAGTTCACCAACTCAATACCTTTGCTCTAATGAAATACACACTAAGCAAGTACCTAGTTTTAATTTGGATTTACATATAGTCAATAAGGAGCACATATAATCAGCAACACAAGTAAATTTGATGGCTATATTCTCATTATACACTGACAAAATGCCACTCTGATCTTTACATCAGTCTCTTCTGAATTGGTTGACTGAGTCAGCTCCAAAGAGACACCTGAACAGTAAAGTCAGGTTTTGAACCAGACTAAGTGGCTCTGCCAGGGAAGTAAACTATCTTCCCTAAACTCTATCTTGTCTCTAACTGCCAGTTACACATGATACATATATATGACTAAAGAATTAAGGGTCGTGATACAAAAGTGTAAATGTGACTTCATTTATATAAAACCCTAAAGGACAATAGTAATCTAGAGACAGAAAGCAGATCAGTGGTTCCCCTGGGACTGGAGAAGGACAGGGGGAGAGGAGAGGAAGGGGAAAGTGGGAGACTGGTTGGGCTAGAGTACCTGGACCTTTCTGGAGTGATGAAAATGCTCCCCCCCCTCCCCCAGTTTTTCCACTGATTTTTAGAGTGGAGAGGGAGGGGGAGGCGCAGAGGGACAGGCATTGATGTGAGACACATCGATTGGTTGCCTCCTGCACACACCTTGTGGGGTGGGGGTGGGGTGGGGGGCTGAATCTGCAACCCAGGTATGTACCATTGACCAGGATTTGAACCTGAGAGCCTTCAGTCCAAGGGTCGATGCTCTAACCATTGAGGCACACTGGCCAGGGTGTGATGAAAATGTTTCATATCTTCATTATGGTAGTGGTTCCACAGCTGTACAAATTTGTCAAAACTCATCGAATGGAAACTTAAAATAATTACCCTTTGTATCTAAACTATATCTCAATAAAGTTAATAAAGTTAATTTAAAAAATAAGTATTGTCAACATAAGAAACATTCAAACCTGTGAATAATTTTTGAGTTTATTTGAGCCAAACTGTCAGACAATTGCAGGGAAGCAAAATCTCAATGGATTTAGATAATGCTCTGGAGAATGGCAGTTTTGCATCTTATTTTATACATTACAATCAAAAGAGGAGACATATGTGGATTATATAAAATCCATTGGTGATAGATTAGGGAGGCGGAAAGAAGCAAAGTGGGGAAACCTCTGGGATTGGATAAAAGGTAAAATAATAGACATACACTTCTTTTACTTAGGTGGGTGCAGGATAGTTAATAGTCAACAATTAACTTGATGACAATGAGGGGATTTGTAGTCTCTGCAGAGCGGTGCCTGTGCTTTGAAGGGTCTGGAAAAAGGAAAATTACTTGGACTTTCCAAAGATACATTATTGTAGATGCAAAAAGACAACAGACTGGCTCAGTTAAAGTAAAGATTGACTTTTGTCAGGAAAGATACTGGCCTAGGACATGACTACCCACTGTAACTGCTTTTAGTTAAAAAGTTTTTAGTCTATCCTTTGTGGACTTTAGGTCTTTGAGTTTGCAAGGCCGCTATGCAGGCCTTGTCAGGTTAGCATGTGGCTCCTTTTTGCCCACAGTATCATGAAGGAATGTCCTCTATATTTTAACACCACCCCAACCCCCAAACCCCTTATTATATGAGATTCTTTTCTTGACCACTAATTTCCATCTTACTCAAATAGCATATTAATTACTAATAAACAGGTCATGCAGATTTTCTTAACTAATTTATCCCAGAACACAAGTGCTACAAATTAAACACATTTAAATCCACTATACTCTGAAGGGTAAAGAAAGAAAGCAGCTTCAAATCTAATAGCAATCCTCTCTCATAATAATGTTAAACTGATTCAGTCTGGAGCATGATACTGATATTGCTAAAGGTGAATGCAGTAACACAACTGGCTTCAGTGAAGCCACATGCACTTATTACTGTGAGCTTCAGTTAGCAGAACTGCTACAGGCAGTTAGACAGACATGAACAGAGCAAGGATAACGGGCCAAGTACAGGAACTCACCAGGGCAGAAAGCCCCAGATGACTACCAAGGGGCAAAACTGGGAAAAGAAGAACCTCACCCCCAGGGTAAACTTTCCTTCCCTAGCATATTGCTGGTCATGTGGTTTGGACCCCCTGACCTTTTCCTCCCTAAAGATAACATCTAGGCCTCAGTTGTATTTCAGCTCCAGGCCCAGAAAAGCAGCAAAACTAGACAAGTGATGTCATGGCTGCCTTGGCTGCCTCAGGCCCAGCTGCATTGACCAATGACCCTTGCCCTGGTACTGACCAATCAGTGGAGACCACAACCCTAAAACAGCACACCTGGAAAACTGATGAATATTCTATTGAGACCCTCCTGTGAGGCCTCCCCTAAGATTTCCACCTTCAAGGGAGATAAATACCCTCAACACAAAGGATCCAAAGTATACCAGCTCCATTCCCTTCCGTCCTTCTTCCCTCTAAGGGACCCCATGAGACTTGCAACCAGGGGAGCAAGGGGCAGCAGCAGCTCATCCCGGGCTAACCTCCTAAATCTGTCTCCAAGGCTCCCTTTTCTCTGACTTCTCAGTGAGCCAAAGCAGCAAAGCCTAGGCTCTCCTGCTGCTTCTTCCATGACTTTCCTTGATGCGCTATCCTAAGTGTTTTTGCTGTGGCCAATACTTGCTTGCTTCGTTGTGCTTTATCTCTTGATTGAACTCTTTCCTTCACAAAGACAAGAACTGAGGTTGCATCATCTCGCCAATAACGGAACTGCAATAAAATCTGACGTTGTCTTTCCTTAAGTGCTACTCTGCCCAAGATTCTGACAAAATTAAGTCAGCCAGATTTACTCTGTCTAGCTCTTGTTTGTAACTCAAAGTTTTGAATGTTTTCTGCCACAAAGAGAGTGTTTATTCTGGCTAGTATGAAAATTCCCTTCTTTCCACTTCAAGGCACAGGAACTGAAGTGCAGCTAATTATTAGGAATCCACTCTATGTGGATCCACACACATTTTAAAGCTTAAACTTCCAGAAAGTCAACTGTAAGCATGTGAAAAGCCCTCATATTTGACAATCACTACCAGGTAGAGTCTAGAATAGAAGCTTTCAAACTTCTTTGACCACAATTCACAGTAAGAAACACATTTCTTATCATAAATCACTACACACATAACATTAAAAAAGTAACTGAAACAAAAGTTGCATGAATACTTATCTTTTATAAGATACTTTGGTATTTTCTATTTATTACAAAAAATCACCAGCATTAGCCCTCTAAATTGATTTTACAACTCAACAAGTGGGTCCTGATCTTTGATAAAAGATTAGAACTAAGAGCTGTCCAGCTTCTTCACTGTCCAAGAGGTTTCTGGATTAGAGTTTCTAATTTGCTTGTTTTCTCCACCAACAACGTATATCATGTCCCAGACAGTGTTTTAGAAAAAGAAAACTGACACAGATCCTAACTTCAAAGTCTTTAAATTTAGCAAAGGAGTAAAAATCTGTACTGGAACCAAAGTGAAACAAATTAATACGGCAATCTGGAGAAAAGAGATTTCTTCCACTGGGGATAGATAAATCAAAGAAGACTTTAGGAAAAAGGGGCATCTGACCTGGTGTTAAGTGCAAGACAGACTTACATGTGATGATGTGGGAGGGGGTGGAGGGCTTCAAACGAAGAGCCAGCATAGTAACAAGGACACAAAAATTTCAGCATATGAACAGCTTTTATGTAAAAGGCCCCATAAATCAAGTGAAAGATAAGAGGCCAGACTACTGTCTCTCAAAATTCTAAGCAAAATTCTTCTGCAGACAGGTGGGAGCTCTAGGTGTTTAGTAAAAAAGTAACCAGACTATAACTGTCTTTCAGAAAGTCTAGGTTGGTAGTTTTAAAGTGACCAGGTATGACACACTGCCCCATCTATCAATGTGGATAATAAAAATGAAAGAACACTGGATTAGGAGTTTTCTGAAACCTACCAGTTGTATCACCTTAGTAAATGTGATTTTAAAAAAACAACGAAAACAGATACCATATACTGAATGCCTACTCTCTGTGCTAGGGATTGCGCTAGGTGCTTTGCATAAGTAAAAACTTTTAAAGTCCAAGGTAAATCTCCCTTTCTTCCCCTAAAGAAGCCACTGTTGCCTGGCTGGGAGTGGCTCAGCGGTTGAGCCACCACCTAGGATCCAGGCGATTGGTGTTCGACTCCCGGTCAGGGCACATGCCCGGGGTTGCACGATCAATCCCCAGTAGGGGGTGTGCAGGAGGCAGCCTATCAATGACTCTCTCATCACTGATATTTCTCTCTCTTTCTCCCCCTCTCCTTTCCTCTCTCTGAAATCAATAAAGATGTATTTTAAATTAAAAAAAAAAGTGTTTTTTTTTGTTTTTGTTTTTTTTAAAAAGCCACTGTTATGGGACAGAACCTAACAAGTCAAAAACTTGTTTTTCCAATCTTAGAAAATATTCTTTATGGAGATATACAAGTGCTTTCATCAGTTGGGCTGTCCAGCCTAAACTCTTACCACTGCCCACTGCCCTGTCCTACCTTCCCTCTTTCACACAGCACAATTTGGTGCCTGTACCCATGCCCTTCTTTCTGTTAGCAATCCTCTTCCTTACTGTCAGGAGAAATCCAATCATCCTTGAGGCCAACCAAAGTGTGGCTAGGATAAGCCTTCTAGGAGAGTGTTGTAGCTCACACATCAGTACAGTACTTCACACAACTGAACCTGGCCCCGTTATAGGACTAACCGTTAGGTATTCATTAGTTGTTCATCTGTCAATCTCCACTAGGCAGGGAAGATTCTTATTTACATCTACCCACTCCTTCCCTATCAAATAGGTTGATGCCTGGTACATATTACTAATTGCTCCATACTTGGTTGTCAACAGATTTCTTCTCACCCGACCTAAAATCTCACAATATCTGCTGAAAAAACGTCAATATGGAATTGGTTTATTTTTTTCTACTACACTTTCCAAGAGAGAGCTGTGGACTGAGCTAGAAAGTCAAGCTTGACACGTTCAAAGTGACAAAGAAAGGTGAAAGGAAAACGAATTGTACACTGTCAAGGAATGGAGAGTTCATTAAATGAGCAATGGCTAGAACAGTATCAAAAGCAAGTCGCGCAGCCTCCGGGAAAAGGAATGCGAAGGGCTACTAGCAATCTCCTGTGAGGTTCCAGGCACCGCGTGGGCCGGCCTGAGCGCCGGGACAAGAAAGGGGAGACCGCTTGGTTGGGCTCCAAGACTGAGGTGTACGGTTCTGCCCTGGCGAGCGGGGCGGGGAGGGGAGGAAATGACGAGCCCAAAGGGGGTGGTAACGGCGCCGGCCCGGGTCCCGAGGCTAGCGTGATGGAAGGAGGGGCCCGGGCGAGCTGGGGGAGTGGGCGCACTAACCGACTCCCCCGCCCCGACCAGGGGGAAGCGGGGGCGGCCCCGCCGAGCGCAGAGGCGGGGACGGGCCGGGCCCCTCTTCCCGCCGCTCCCGGGGCCCTGTGGCCGCGGCGCGCGCCTTCCCGAGGCCTCCCTGCCGACCCAGGAGAGCGGGGGACACACGGACACGGCTCACGGAGGCCTGGGGGACGGGAGCCTCGCGGGGGGGAGGGGGCGGTTTCCCGTCCCGAGTGCCGGAGCGTGGAGAGTGCAAGGGCGGGCTTAAGTATGAGGCTGGAGCTACCAGGAGGAAACCACCGAGGCGGGCGCGTGTGTGTACCTGAGTGTAGGGACATTCGGGGCAGGCAAGCCCGCCACTCCCGAGGCCGAGGTCTGAGAACCTTGGTCTAAGGGTCGAGGGAACCGGGACGCTCCTCCAACTGGCACTGGCACCCTGCAAGGGTCTGGACCCCGCGGTGCCTGTCCCCGGGGGCGCCATCCCCGCGCGGGGCAGCCCCCTGCAGGCCTCGGCTGGGAGTGCCCCGGGCGCCCGCAGGCTCGGGGCCGGGGCAGCCAGCCCGACGCTCGGCTAGGCTCAGCTCGACTCCCCGGGCTCGACGGGAGCCTGGGCCTCTCCTGAGTGGTCAGCGAGACCCGCCAATCGGGGCGCTGGGGCCGGCTCTGGGCCGCTGGATATTGGCTCCTCACACTCACCGTGCCTCGCTCCCCCGGTTCGCTGCCCGCGCTGATTGGCTCCACTACCGGACTCCGAAACCCAATCAGAGGCTCCAGCCGCCGCTGCCGCCGCCACTGCCGCTGCCTCGCAAAATGGCGAACCCGAACAAAGGGGAATCGGGCCTCCCTCCAACCGCCTCCGCGCAGGCGCCTCTGAGGCCACGCCTCCTACCCCACCCCCCACCCCGCTCTGGGCTCGCCCCACCCCTAGTTGAAGGAGCTCAGCGCAGGCGTCCCTGAAGCCACGCCCACTTTCCTGATTAGATACCACTCCGGACCGAAAAAATACGCAGGCGCCTTTTAGACGCGCCAGTCTCTTCGACTCAAGTGCTACTCTGAACATGTTACTGCGCAAGCGCAAACTAGCTCCTTCGCCAACTTCCCACCCCCTTCTATGCAGGCACTGAAGGCACACCCCTGGGCTAATGCGCAAGCGCCGTTCCTTCCCGCTCGAGGCGGCTGTCTCGGTACGCATGCCCGGGTGGCCGCGGGAGACTCCACGGTATTTACCGCCGGAAGTTCAGCGGCCATCACCAAAGAGTGGTTCGGCCGGCTAGCTAGAGGGGCTTGTTTCCGCGGCGCTCCCGGGTGGTGGGCGGCCATTTTAAGTGCGTACTCTTCAGGGCTCTGGCGGGATTGGTTCCGCGTCTGGTCTCGTCGGCTGCTGCCAACCCACCAGGGCCGGATCTGGAGCCCTTCCCCGCGGGGCGGGACCTCCTCACCGCCGACTGCAGGTGAAGGGTAACCCCGGCACGGTGGGGCTTAGAGCGAGCTTCCTCGTTCCTTCCCACGGGACCGCGGGACAGGCTGTACACCTGGCGGACCCGCCTTAGGGTAGGAGACAGAGCGTGGGAGGCTCCTCTGGACTCCCCACACCCCCGAAGGCGGGGAGTAAGCCTTGAGAGGCCACCTCCCCTCCCCTTCCCGCGCGGGCCTGCACACTCCCCCTGGCCCGAAGTCCCTCCTTTTTCTTCTAGGCCGTACCCACCGAGCTCCGGGGCTGCCCAGCCTCCGCCGGGCGCGGGGAAAGGAGGAGGCGTGTCTTAGGGCCGCCTTTTCTGCGTTGGCCGAGCGGGCGCCCCTGGGAAGCGCCAAATGCGAGCCGAGCGCCGCAGCCTCGGGAGCAAAGGCATTTTTCCTCCTCCTGGCCCCACGAGCTGTGTATTGTTCCTACAGGCCGAACGAAGTCACATTCACTGATGAACGATGGGGGGGGGAAATAAGTGGGTGGTCAGCGCCATCTGAATACAGTATATCCAGGCTGCCTAAGCATTGTCCCTTCCTTTTTCCTTCTCGTAGCTGAAGAAACACTTAAATTCTGGAGATAGCAGCAACTCGGTATCATGGCCGGCAGCCCTAATGAAGATGCAGAAGGAAGCAGAGTGCGTAATAACTGCTCACTTACGGTGAACTGAAATTCAGAGTAATGGAGGTCAAAAACATAAACACTTTTTAATTAAACGAATAATTGAATTGTCTTTTTTTCTCTCTCTAGCTGATTTATTTTCGAAAGGCTAATACAACCTAGACAGAGACCAGCCGTCGCTTTCCTTTTGCATATGTTTTAATTCGTTGTGGTTAAATTAACTCCTTCAATTCTAAGGATTGGGCTTTTAATCAAGAAGGTGGGGAGGAGTGGTGGACATGGTAAAGGAAAACAAAGAAATAGCTTAGTATTTTTCTGTATCTAATAAAACATTTTTTCCCCTTTGCACATTTTAGATCGCTTATGTGAAAGGAGACCTTTTTGCGTGCCCCAAAACAGACTCTCTAGCCCATTGTATCAGTGAGGATTGTCGAATGGGCGCTGGGATAGCTGTACTCTTCAAGAAGAAATTTGGAGGGGTACAGGAACTGTTAAATCAACGTGAGTTTCGAAAACAGCTTAACTCTTCTGCTCTGGCTAGAGCATCTTTTGACCTCCTGTTATACTTAGTAAACAAGATATACTTGCAAAGAGGGGGTTCCTAACCACTGAGTACTTTTAAGTCATCAGATTAAGTTTTCCACCACAAAAGTAGCCTCTAGTTTGGGTCCTTATTAAATCAAGTTTGAATTCTTGTAAAAGTTTCTAATTTCTTCCCCCTCTACCATAAAGCTCTGTTGATAGTACTTCACTTTTCTGAAAACCTTAATAACTGAACTGCTTAGCAAAATCCACAGGTATTAGCTTGGCATTCAAGATCTTCTGTTTACCCATATTGTATTTAGTAGTTCGGAATTCTCTTTTTTATAGACTCCTCCTATTACTTTCTACCAATGATTTTTATTTTTTTTTAAATATTTTTAAAAATATGTATTTAAAAATATTTTTATAAATATTTTTTTAAGGGAGAGGGGGAGAGATAGAAACATCAATGACGAGAGTCATTGATGGGCTGCCTTCTGCACGCCCCCTACTGGTGAGCCAGCCACCAACCCCACCAGACAGGGAATCTAACCCACATCTTCTGGTTCATGGGTCAGCACTCAACCACAGCCACAGGGGCCGGGCTCTACCAATGATTTTACACCAGAGATGTGTATTAGAATCATGTGGAGCTTCTGAAAGAGTTGCTCAGACCACAGTCCAGGCTTAGTCATCTCCTCTACTGGTGATTCTGACCCCAGCCTTTCACAGCAATTTTTTACTGCTTTATATTGTAGTTATATATGAACATGACACTTTCTCTTGATTGAAAACTCTTATAATTAGAAACCTTTTTGTACACTTATGTTCCCCATAATGTTTAAACATTAGCTCTTTGTATGTATAAAGGTCATTATTGAATGAACACAGATTTGGCAAAGGAAGAATGCTGTATATTCTAAAACATTTCAAGGCAATAGACAAAGTTTTTTAAGTGAACAGTAAGGGTGTACTTGAAAACAGGAGCAGGACAAAAGATGGGGTGTGAGGTAAAAATAGTTGAGAAAACATGATTAAGAAAGCTAGAAGCTAAGGAATGTAGTATTTAGGAAGATACGGAGCATAGTGTTCATAGACAATAAATAGGTTTCTTTAGAGTTGAAAATTAGTTCTGAGGTAAACAAATCTGTAAAGATTTTTTAAAAAGGTAAGGATGGAGATCAGTGTTCTGATTTTTCTTTCTACTATTAAATAACTTTTTCTTAGAAAAGAAATCTGGAGAAGTGGCTGTTCTGAAGAGAGATGGACGATACATATATTACTTGGTAAGACAGGGCCAATTCTCAATATGTTCTAAGGGTTGGTGAACAGATAGGCTGTACTGAGTTTGTGTTGATCATGATATTCCATTCTAGACAACCAAAGATGTCAACAGGCTGCTGATTTCATGCCAACTCAAGTTCAGTGGTGATGGCTATTTGGAGCTCTGGGTTAGAAAAGAAGCTGCATCCTAGCTCCAAGGAAAAGAGTACTATGACATCTACCAAAGGCCTATTTTCTAAGACTTGGAAAAGTTAGGGATGCCTCTTATAATTTAATTCCTTCCTGAAAACCTTAATAACTGAACTGCTTAGCAAAATCCACAGGTATTAGCTTGGCATTCAAGATCTTCTGTTTACCCATATTGTATTTAGTAGTTCAGAATTCTCTTTTTTATAGACTCCTCCTATTACTTTCTACCAATGATTTTTATTTTTTTAAAAATATTTTTAAAAATATGTATTTAAAAATGTATTAGAAACTTTTACAAAATGATTAGAAAAACAATAGTATCTCAAGAGACAGATTCTTCCGTAGTAAATGCACTCAGCTGCCTTCCTGCCTGCTGCCTCAATGTGGGATTCTTCCACTAGCCAAATGGTCTTCAGCCCCAGAAAGAGTGGCTTCTTGGTGATGGTGCTTGGTGACTTACAGCCACCCCTCTATGAGCTTGATTTGGATAGCGCAGTAAGTGGGTTCATGTCTTTGAGTGCTGTCTTTAAGACTGCTGTGACTTCACTATTATTTGGAATACTACCAGTTTGTCTGTGGTCTTTTATAGAGAAACAAAAAGCAGGCAAGCATAGTTTCTAAGTAAATAGACTTAACAGGAAATTTCAGGTGGTGTGGGTTCTTGTTACAGATATACAGCTTATCTCTGGGAAGTGGCACAAAGACTTTCACCTACTTTGCTTAAAAACAATACACAATAGGCTCAGCCTGTTAACCTCCTGGTCTTGAGAAAAGGAAAGATTATTACCTGGCAGTGTCTGGGTTTTTCAGGCCCTATTTAGTTGATTTTCCTGAAGGTCTCCCATAACTGGAAGGGACAGTATGACATTTGTCATTTCTGCTTTTAAGACTATTCTATAAAAATACACTTTTTGTTTCAATTACCAGGATGCTGGGAGAACGTGGTGGCTTTTCTTTGGCTATCATTTTGGACTAATAGAAATTTGAATTCTTTCTTTGTACTCAGATTACAAAGAAAAGGGCTTCACATAAGCCAACTTATGAAAACTTACGGAAGAGTTTAGAGGCCATGAAGTCGCATTGTCTGAAGAATGGAGTCACGGACCTCTCCATGCCCAGGCAAGGAAATGTAGGCCCTATGTGAAGACTTGATTGGTGGGGTTTACTGTCTTAGACAAATGACTGAAAGGCTTAATCCAAAATACAGACTTAAAGGTGGACAAATTTCAAAACTTTAAAAAAATCACCAGTGAACCGGTTGTTAGACCTTACGCTAAAGCATACTAATTTCTTAGCCTGGATTGAAGGGCTCAGGATAATTATCTTAAAACCCACACCTGTCTCAACCTATGTAGTAAGGAGGAACCATTTTAATCACATTTGTTAAATTTCTGGTATCCTCTGCCTGAAGCCTAGCCTCTGCTGAAGCATTGTAAACTTAAGAACCAAGACCAAGCAATTGTGATTTCCCTCTGGGCCACTTCAGGTTTCCTAAACCTGTTAATCCTGTGCAGAGAAGGTTGTAAATGATCACTACCTTTTAAACTGCGTGCTTGTTGATGTTCACCTTGGCAGTAACCAGAGGGTATGTTCTTGATATAATGTCTTAGACCCTACCTGTTGGGAAATTAGGGAGTGGCGTTGGGGTTTTTAAGTGTGCCCTTTGAATCCTTTTCAGAAAATAGGTTTGGGGTCACTTCCTGTCACCTAGTTTTGAGTCAGTGTTGACCATGCATGCAGGTTTATTCCAAGCTCCAAGTTGGTTATGGGGCTATAGGGTCCCTTGTTACACTGGTCTTTAATATATTTATGGATTATGTATCAAACTTTTTTTAATCACAGTATTTTTTCAGGGACTTAATCATCACATTATATGAAATTAGCAGTTTTAAGCCTTTCTTTTTTCCCCTAGGAATGTTGAGGATCAATAAAGTAACATCTTAGAAGAAAGGTGCTGGGTAATAGAGTTTTGTGGGTCGATAAAGGTTTTTCACCAGGAAGTTGCAAAGACCAGAATTGCAATCAGCTTTGCATTTCTCAATGTTCCATCTTGACTTCTTTTTTTGCAGAGATCCTGTCTTTTGTCTTCCTTATAACCTTCCTTAACTTTTCATGATCATATGTATTTTTTAAATACCAGTCGTTTCTCATCTACCCACAGCCAGTTTTCATCAATAGGAGGGTAGTGAATCTCCCATATCATGGTGGTTATACATTTCTAAATGTTGCTTGAAATTATTGGAAAGGGGTAACCAGTAGGCAAAAGAAAAGTGACAGCTGTGGGATGTTAGTGCTGCCAGGAACAGCCTTGGGTGACTCACAGCAAGAATTAACTTCCAAACTTCCACCATGTCTGCCTATAAGGGGTGAGATCAGATCATTTGTTCTTATGCTCTGGGTGAATGCAGCCTAAAGGAAGAGGGAAGGTGTGATTTCCTAGATACCTTCATTATAACCAATGGAGATGTTTTGTTTTTTTCAGGATTGGGTGCGGTCTTGATCATCTGCAATGGGAACACGTATCTGCAATAATTGAGGAGGTGTTTGAGGCAACAGACATCAGAATTACTGTGTACACACTCTGAACAGATGAGCGTTTTGGATGTGTCCATGTTTTTCTGCGTCATCCCAGCTGGGCCGTTGGACTGGGCAAACTGACTAAAAATTGTCAGAGGAGAGTTTCATGTGAAGTTGTCTGTGCTACAGGCCATGCTTGGGTTTCTGTATTCCCGTGGTTGGACTGGGACTCTGAAGGAGGGATTGCTTGGGAAGTGTTGCTGTGATTTTTCTTTGCAGGTAGGTAGGTAGGTAGGTAACAGCCTGCTATTTGGCAGGAAACTAGGTGTTGGGCCCTATGACCCTGTTTTGCTCCAGGATTCTACCTAATTTGTTTGGCTCACCACTAGGTGGCAGCATTGATTCCACTTCTCTGCTGTTTTAAGAGAAATTTCAGGAAGGATGAACGTTTCACTTCGTTAATTTTGAATCTTTTGTCATTTTTTGCGTTTACTTGGTATTATCCTTATGTCCTCAGATTCATCCTAGAAGATAATTTTGAGGTTTTGTTTGTTTAAATTACAAAAATGGGTTTTTACATTGTAAACAAGGAATTTGTGTAAACAAAAAGGGGAAAATAAATATCTTCTTGGGCTACAGTGAGGTTCTGTATGCATGTCTGTGTTCTGACTTGGATAGTGAAGGATTCACCTGTAAATTCGGAAAATTCAGAAGGGGGCTCCAGTGGGAAGAGCAGCAAGGTTAAAAATAAGAATGGACAGCATCTATGGATCAACATACTGTAAAGGCAGGCTTCTAGAATCCCTTCATGCTGAACTCTTCGGCCCACTACATAGTGTCTGTGATTGAACCTGCCTGAATTTAGTCAGGGAACATATCATATATGTTAAATGCCTGGCAATGTGCTTATTGCGGAGTGATGACTCAGTTGTTCTCAATAAAATCGATGCATCTTTTAAAGAAAAAAAGACCCACTTCCAAAACAATTCTATTTTGGTAGTTGGGGGGTTAGGGAAGATGGCTAGGTTTCTTTGCGTTTTTAAGCTCTGGAGAAGGCTGAGGTGTAACCAGCTGGGATGGAGAACAGTAAATATTAGTCCCCTTCTTAAGCTAAGAGAGCAGCACTGTGTTTTCTTGGTGGAAGAAGGTGGTTCATGGATTTAGCCAGTGGTGCAGTATTAGAGGTATTGGGAAAACTAGTGGAGGTCCACCCTCCGCTTACTGTGATATTATGAGTTCAAACAGCCAGACGTATTGATTTTTCTCCCTTGAGTGAATTCCAGGCCTTCATAGGACTTGCTTTCCCAAGTGTAAAGGAACTGGATTTTAGAATGTGCTTGTTGAAACACCAGGAGAGCACTGGTTAAATATAACCTTTGTACTTTATACTTACGTTCTTACCACACTGCAGCCTGATAGGAGGCAGCAGTTTCAAAAAGTATTTCACGTCTTTTGTAGCTCTGTGAGGAACAGACAAGTTCGTGTAGTTGGGGTGGGGTACTGCAGGAGCAAGTTCATTGTCAAACTTTTGGACTAAGGCTTTCCTTGGAGAAGCTTTGCTTCTGTTCATTAGTAGTAGTAAAATTGAGGGGGAAAAGGGAAGGAATGTCTGAATACACAAAACGGAAAATGAGAGTGGGTGATAAGAGGAAGTATTCTGCTAACTATGCAAATAAATCTTAACACTTGGGTCAAAATATTGATTTTGAAGGCTTCTACATTGAAAGGGATCAGGGCAAGTTTTTTTTCATGTAGTATGAACCTTGGTTCTTTTAACAAAGCTTAGTCTTGTGGAAAACTGGCAGTAAGTGGAATGCTGGGGACTCAGCAGGGATGTGATAAAATGCTTTGTTATTTGTAGATAGTCTTGGGGTCAAATTCCGATGTCTTATCACACTCCAAGCCTGGGGAAAGGCATCGCCTGATAATCAGAATGAGCACATTATTCCTGGAAACCTAGTTAGAGTTTGGCAAACACCCAGAAATTCACCTGTGAAATTTTACTTCTACCTAGGACTCAAATCTTTTAAGAAATGACACTTTGATGTCATCATGCCATCACCATCAAGTACCACATGTTGACTACTCTTATATTGTGTATCTGAACATTGAAATCCTCCTACTCCTCACTTCTAATTAATCAAGAGGCAAATTTGCTTATTAATTGGCTGTTGGAACATGGATATTTTATAAACAGATTCCCCATGCCTTTTGTTTCCCCCTCTACCATATTCCTTGTCTTCAGAGAAGGCAAAAGGCACTCAAGGAATCAGAGAAGAAAATATTTTGTGAAGGTCGAGACCAGGATGAGAAGTCTACATGGGAGAGTTAGTATCCTGTGTTGCCTAGACAAGTCCTGGTTTAGGCCTCCCTCCCACTTACAGTGTGGCTTGGGTCATAGCCTGGGAAATCCCTATTCCTGGGACTTGATCACTTCTAAATGTCCAAGTTCCCTACAAAACCTGGTCACAGAAAAACCACACCACTTCTTTTATTGTTGCTGCTCATTTTTCTTTTAAAAAAAAACAACAAACCAATTTAACATAAATGCATTTCTGGACATATTTCAAAGATCTGCACAGATCTTGGATCTGAGGCTCTTTGCCTTAAGCAGCCCATTTTGGGGAATAATTAAGACCCTCAAACCCATGATGCCTGGTGCCCATGCATGGTTGCTATTTCTCCGTGCATCTCTCTTTCCCAAGAGCAGCCTTAGAAAGAGAGGCACAGCTAAAATGATTTACAGCATGAGAAATGTATTTTGAGTCCTCAGAGGGCCTTGTGCTGTGGGATTGGTTGGTGTCGAATGTTGTCCAGGTCCAAGTGGTATTAGGAAGTCAGGCATGTCCCAGATGACCATACGTGTCACCACTGTCTCTTGGCAGCAGGCAGACCTTGAGAAAACAGAAAACGTTACTGAGAGCCCTGCTGGCCCCAAACAATGAAGTTTTCTTTTTGAATTAGGGCTTCTGTGTGCCTTCCCCAAGTCCCTGAATTTCCCTAGTGTCCTGTGACTACTGGTTTACCCAGGGTTGGATTTGTACAGAGAAAGCCCCAGAAGAGATCTGCTTTAACTCTGTTCTTTTGTGTTGAACACACGGTTAAATCCTAATCTGTCAGTTTCTAAAAGATGGAGTAAGAAATACGAGGAAAATTTTATTTAACACATGTCCTTTTCTTGGGAGTATTTTAATTAAGCAGAGTTGTTCTTTTGGGCTTTTAGATACCTCTATTTCATGCCAATTTTTTTAAAACTTGGTACATTTGAACCTTTTTAGGAACATGAGCAGCTCAAGTAGAGTACAGACAGGGAAGCATGTTAATAATGGGTTCAGATGATAGTTATGTTCACTGATGGAAAGAGGCTTATAATGTGGAACATGTCTAATAATATTTTATTAAGAATAATTTTACTTAGAAATGGACTTTTTCCATCAAACTGATTTATCTATTTTACTTGTTTAGATTAGCATAAGGTACAACCCTCAATTATCCAAAATAAAGCTGTTTTTAATCCTCTTTGAAATGCTTAATTTTTATAGCAGATTTATCTATCTTATTTGACTTAATGGGGAAAAAAGCCAACAACACACACGAATCCCTGAGGACTTGCTAGTTAGGCAGCTGGAAGAAGTGGCCCGTGACTCTGAAAGATGTTTAAGAAGAAAGTATACTAGGGTTAAAAATTAAGCTACCAGTCATCCTGTAGAATCTATGTAGGGTTTATAATTACAGTGATAGTACCTACACTAATAAAATCTTCAAGGAATTTAAAAGCTAATTTTGTATCGTTAGAGGTCACCCTTAGAAATCTGTATTACGGTTCACCACCACTCAAAGTGTAGTGTCTTATTTTATATGAGCAGAGTATCACGTTACATTACCAGACCATAGTCTCATTGAATTCAATGAATGGGTCCTGCTTTTTGTAAGAAATGGCTGAAATGGTGTCGTCACGGATTGGCGAATGCTCAGCTGGAGAATGACCAGGCCCACCAAGTGCACGTGTAATAGCAAACACCTGCCAACATCAAGCTCTAGAAATGGATATTTTCAAATGGTGTTTATCAAGCGACATCTCTTAACAATATTAACAATGAGAGACACCAAAAATGAATAACTTCATGGAAGCATGCTCCTTTCATGCTTTAGTAATATGAGTTATTCCAGAATTAAGATTAAGAGGGTGGTTAGGACCCATTCTCTGTTACTGGAGGACTTTAGTCAGTAACTCAGGCCCTATAAAGGGACTTAGTCATAGCATTGCTGTGGGAGCAAAGCAGATTAGACCAAATTCAAAAAAAGATAGTATAGGATTCTTTACCCTGTTTCCTGAGGGTAATCATCCTGTTTCTGTGAGAGTCTAATTTACCCTCAGCAAGAGGCCAGATCGGCCTTAATTGTGTCCTAATTATTTGCTTAAATAGCTAATTTTTACTTCCAGTTCTCTTATCACATCTTGATTATCTGTAGGTGGCTACTTCGGAGCTGCTGACTAATTTACAAACATCTTTTTAACCCTTTAAACATTCCTGCGTGGGAGAACTTGTTGCTGTATTATCCCCATTCCTGCATTCAGCATTTTTCTAGAAGTCCCGCTGAGGTCTTCTCAACATTAGAAAGACGTTCCTGCATGGTGCATTCACACAGCAAGGACTGGTCTCCCTCAAAGCAGAATCATTCATTTGACAACATGTAAGCTTGCTTCTCTGGCCAAAAAAAGTTGGGGAATTTAAAGTATCAAAAATGAAAAGAAAAAAAAAGTTGCCCCAGGTAGAATGAAACACCTGCTTTAGAGAAAAAACTGGAACGGTAGGATTGCAAATGGGGTGGGAGCAAGGCATCTACAAGGCATCCGGAATGAGTACTTCTGGACACACGTCCATGGGGCGTGCTTAGGGGATTGAGATATATTCTAGGCCCTCGTTTAGTACCAGGCCCTTGCACCATCTAAATGTTACTACAGAAAAAGCTTTCAGATTCCCATCAACCCTACTTTTCCATGTTATGGGGAAAGTTAGTCTGACATAAAGGGGTAGGAGGAAAAAGCATCTAGGGAGAGGAATTTGGAGGAAATAAAAGCCAGGATCTTCTGCAATGTTTTTACAATCAACCCAAAGCAGAAAAATGAAATCCTTCCCCAGGAAAACCTAAGCCACTGCTTCCACCTGGCCTCGAGCCTCCCGCCCGGGGGATGCAGTCACGGGGCCACGACTCACGTGGGGCCGAGCCTCGTGGCCTACTTCAGGATGTCGGCCAACTTCTCCTCGTAGTACAGGAAATTCTCCTGAATGTCCTCCCAGGGCTCAAAGGACTTGGACTCGCCCTCTTCCTGCTCCACAAAATTCTGCCAGATGTACTCGAAGTCCTGGGGCTTCATGATGCGCAGCCTGCAGCCGGCCGCCTTCAGCTGCCGCAGGGCGGCCTGGATGGGGGGCTCCTCCCACATGAACAGGCGCCCCACCAGGATGAGCAGCCGCAGGTTCTTGGTCTTGCTCAGGGTCTTGGCGATGCGCTCGGCGCAAGCCACGCAGGGGCTGGAGGACACGTACCAGGTGACGTTGTACCGCAGGGCAGGGTCGAAGGTTGGCACGACGGTGTTGAAGAAGGCCTCCTCGGCGTGCGCCGTGGCGTGCTCGTCCTCCAGGTACCCCCGGGACGCCTGCACCTGGCCGCCCTTGTCCTGCACTTCGATCACGTAGCAGAGGAAGGTCTTGTTGCGCCCAGAGCTGTACTCCACGTTCCGGAACTGGAACTTGAAGTAGTTGACAGGCAGCCGCTCCCTGCGGGTCGAGAAGACAAAGGGACAGGAGGGAGAGAGAACGGTGAGTTCTGGTGTCTAGGCCCAGCCTGGAGCGAGTGGCTCTCCAAGACCTCAGCATGCGTGACAAAAAGGCACGAAAGAACCCCAAAGGGCTGACCTGGAGGAAAGAGACTGTGGAGTGAGGTGTGCATTCTGGTCACCCCGTTAGGAAGGGTCTCCAGACACCTCACTGTCACTCGCTGTGCACAGCACACGCCTACATTCGAAATGACTCTTGAACCTGGCTCTACGTTAGAATAACCTAGAAGGTTCTACAAACAACGCCTGGGCCTCACACGAAGCCAGTTAGATCAGGACATTTGATCGGGGGTCCAGGCATCAGCATTTCTAAAAGCTCTCCAGATGATCCGAATTTGTGGCCAGGTTTGAAAGCAGTGTTGAAATAGTAACTTACAAAGCAGCGAGCATGTGAAGTTCCTCGTGACAGAGCAAGGCAAAGATTTTGCAGAGCATTTCGTGCTTCCGTTCCGCCTCCTTGTCACTCGAGTATGCTACATCTTGGGCGTAGAGTGGCCTACAATTTGCAGTGTCATGCTCTCCTAGCGACTGTTTCTCAAGCTTACCTTTTCCCTCAGGTGAAAGAAGGGTTGTCACAAAGTGTCAAGAATTTTTAGTTTTGAGGCCACACTACCTAAGGGTACCTCAATATGACTTAGCTTGTATGTAGTACTGAATCAGTTCAAAATCATGAAAGATTTGGCCTCTGCCCTCTAGATGCTTATAATCCAGCAGCTAGATTCTAGCTGGGCAGGGAAGATGTAAATAAGACAGCTGAAAACAGTAGAAAACTGCTAAAAATGAGTAGGTAGAGTGAAGGACATAGGAAGGCTCTTGAAAGTTTAGCCTTGATTCAGGAGGCAATAAAGAATCATTACAGGTTCTTGAGTCACAAAAGACCATAAATCGCTTCTCAGCCTTTTGGCTAAGATCAAGTGTAGCTGTTCTTATCAGCTTAATATCTGAAACGTCCTCTACCCTAGGACAATATATTAAATGGGTTTTTGGAGCAGGGAGGTGGAATGGGAGCTTGCTCCATCCACTCCACTCGTTTCTTGCAGTACTTCTGGGGATGGTATGCAAAAGAAAGAAAAAAGGAAGACATAGTAAAAGTCATGCCCATAGAAGAGGACTGGGGTGGCTTTAGGCAGACAGAGGGAAGCTGGGGAAACCCAGGGACTAGAGAGGGCATCCGAGTTGAAGGTTGTTTCTATCTTTATGCATATCGTGTGTTTTTCTAAAATAGGAAGATTTGTGCAGGTTTGAAGGCCAAGGAGAAAGCGGAGGCTTTCACGGGGGAGAGAAGTGCCAGAAGGAGAGCAGGGGGTGAGTAGCTCCAGCTAGGCAGCTGGAAGGCTTTCTTTTTTAAAAATGGAATCTCTGGGGAGCATTTGCGATCTTGCTCCCCAGCATGTGTCCTCAGTTTGGCTCAAATAAACTCTTATAAAAATTTTCAAAATAAAAATTAAAATGTAATCTCTGTGGCTGCCCCAGAAGATACCCTGAGGCAACCACTAACTTCGCCATTGCTCCCCTCCCTGTCTGCTGTTTCCCCAGAGAGGTCACCTGACTCTCCGGGCTGCAGGGGAATCCCTGGTATCCCAGGGTCTTGGCTTCTTAGGGGTAAGCAGCAGGTGCCAAAGAGCTGAGTAAACCTGAGCTGTTTCCCTGCAGTATTCCCTTCCTCCCATCACCAGTTTTATTCTACCCAAGTTTCCATGTCCCTTGCTGGCAAGTTAAGTTTCCACTTCGGATGGACGTTTGAGGACCCGGCCCGAGGGATTCCTTCGGGTACTATACTTAGCTCTCTAAGCCCCTCTGTCCCAGGTTGGATGTGTTTATTATTTACTTAATATTTTGGGAGAATGGATGACCTGATGATTCTCCTCTTCTCTTTCAGTCTCCGTGGGCTTGGCTCTCCCTAGTTAAACTCACCCCACCAGACCACTCCTGAACTTTGCCCGTTACTAAATGATCCCTTCTCTTCCTGGAATGGCTTTTTCCTTCCAAGAAGCACAGAGCCTACCTTTCTTGCCCAAACCCTCTTTTGCTCTTCAAGGCCTTTTGCCAGATCACCCCACTACACCCCGAGTCTAATCCAGAGCCACCTGTATGATGGATTCTCAGAAGTCCTCACTTAATGTCATCAATAGTTCTGCGACTTTAAGCAAAACAATGTATAAGAAACCAATTTTCCCATAGGCCAAGTGATATAAACAAGACTTAAGTTCCTATGGCATCTCATCAATGTTATCATGAAGCATCGTTGAAAGAAAAGTGGTTATTGGAAGACCTGCTGTATTCATGACCGTGTGATAGTCGTGGGGCTTCAGCAATGGCTGTCTGTGGTCCCTCAGGTTTCCTTCTGGAACCCCCCAAAGTATTGCTCCAACTTGACCAAGTACAGTTCAACAGAGAGTATGAATTTGGCCCAGCGTGCAGTTGCCAGTTGGCCAGGTGATCTGAGACTGCTGCTTTTCTCAGCCCCTCAGCCCCTGGGCAAGGGGAGAGGACCCACAGAAAAGTGAAACCCAAGAGAGAGGAAGAAAGTTCGCTTCTATAAATACAAATTTCCAACCCCTCTGGCCAGCAGCCTCATGGTCTCCCCTGTCCCTCAGCAGAGACAATAGAAAGACAAAACAGATGCCTCAGGAAGGGAAGTGCTTTCAAGGGGCAAAAGGAAAGTCAGGGAAGGCCTTGGCTCCCAGCCTTTCCTCTGGGCTTCCTCAGAGACTGAGTTTGCCTGGCTTCTTCTTTTTGGTCTTCTGGAAGGAGCATAAAGATTGAACGGGGTTCTTTGGGAATCCCCACAGACTGAAACAGCTAGGCCCTTGAGGGAAACCAGGGGAGCAGAGTTGGTAGAGGTTGGAAACTTCCCCAGGGAGCTAAGACACCATGGTCATCTCGGTGATGTTACAGAATCACAAAGTAAGTCAACACTATTATGTCCACTAGTAGAAGGAAGGAAATACTGACACTTCTTAAATTATCAGGCATTTTTTTCTAAGTAGCATGAGATGCCTGAGGACCACATTTACTTGTACTCTCAACCCCAGCAGATGTGTCACTGCTAAAGAGGGTGTGGGGGGATGTTGGAGTGGTGGTCAGGAGAGAGGTGTAGACGGTAGATTTTTTACCTGGACTCAGTCACTTCTTCAGGCACAGAACCAACAGCATTATTCCTACCCACAGCCTCAGATGGCACCTCTTTAAGCACCACTTTTTCATGCTTTCTGCAAATAAGACCATTCACACTTCATCTGCTTAGGAAGGCTACTGGGCATTGCAATTCTCTAGGCAGGAAACAGACTCAAATATCTAGAAAAAATTGGTATGATGGATGGTCTGCTTGGTGGAGGGGGAAGGGATGTAAGTAAATGTGTGTGTGTATTTTCCCCCTCGTGTTCACATTTAAAAACATTTGCACTTCCTACACATAAATCTATACAGTGAAAAGAAGCAACCTGGAGGGGAGTAGATGCTGGTCTGAGATTAAACATTTGCTCCAAGATAACCCATGGAGTGGAAAATCCACCCACAGATGATTGAGTGTTGACTCATTTCAGCTTTCGTTCGCAAGACCTGCTTGAAAGAGGCAAAATTGCTAGTTTTAGTTCCTGTCTCCTTTTCAGACCACTTTCAAAGTGATGCAAAGGAGGGGCCTGGTCAGAAGGAGGCGTGGAGAGAAGCCGGAGGTGGAAGGGACTGATTTCCTAGAGCTGCGCAGGGGCGTGGTGGGCTGCCTGCTGCTGACTGGCAGTTCTGGGGAGCCTGCTGCCCAAGGCAGGCCCTGAGCCTGCCCCTTTTCCCTGGCACATGTCTTTGCCCTGGGCTCTGACCTTTCCCTGGCCCTCAGTGGAGACCAGGGTGGTCAGAGTTAGTGGTGTCTTCTGTTCTTTATGGAACAAACCTTCCTGGCATGCTCCAGAGTCCAGGTAGGGGGTGAGGGGCTATGGCATTAACAGTGGTGTCAAAGGCCCCTCACTCCTTGCCTGTCCCTTTTCCTCTGAAGCCTGCCTCTTCCCTCTGTGTTCCTCCCACGGCCAGAGTAAACTACTGGAAGCTAGAGCAGTGGTCGGAAGGGGATTGGTCCCTTTGATGGCAGGTTCGGCTTCATGCAAAATCATACACAACATAAACTAGAGGCAAACACAGGTGCTGCCAGGCTGAGCCACAGCCACTCCTCACTGAGATGGAGAGACAGGACACAACCAGTGGTGCCCAGAGCTTCCCTAGAGCATGCTGAGTCCAGAGGCAGCCGGGGACCGTGAAATCCTCCTCTGAGCCCAGCACTGCTTGATCTTCATACATCCTCAATTTCTCTCCTGGAGAAGTTGTCCCCGAGGTTAATTCCCTATCTCAACACCTGGCAGAGAGCCCAACGCACAATAGGCGCTCATCACTAGTTCACTTCCTTATTCAAAAACAAGTATTAATTACGTGTTAGGAGCTGAGTACTAGTCTTGGTGCAGGGACAAAGCAGTTAAAAGGCAAAGTCCCTGTCCTCATGGAAGTTAAATACTGGTGAAGGAAATGGGCAGCAAATAAATGATTCCTGTTCAGTAAATATTTGTTGACAATAAAAGCCACCTCTTTATGGCTTTTTAAAGCCACAGTGTGATGATTTGGAGTCAGACAGTCCTGGGGTTCGCACCCTGCTCCATCCACTAGCTTTGGGCAAATTACTCATCCCTCCAAGGTTTGGTTTCCTCATCTGGAAGGTAGGTTGAGGAACCCAACCCCTCAGGTTCTGAACCACTGTGGCCACTCAAGAAATTAAACTTAGTATTGAGGGATGGTGCCTTTTTTGGGCCTCAAACCTTATCCCTCAGAGCCCATCTTAAGCACTCACAACCTCAGCCTTGTCTACTCTTCCTCTCACTTTCAGAGACTCCTCTTTTTCAGTGGTGTGCTAGCTTAGCACCCAGCAAGCCACGGGAAAGAGAAAACACCCTCATTTCTAACTTTGCCGACTTCTGTAAACACTCTCATTATGGCAATTTCAAAAACACGGAGTCGGGAAGAGAGACACACAATGGGCTCTCAGCCAGTGTGAGCCGGCTTGGGCAAACCCTGCAGCTTCAGACCCTTTCCTAACGCTTTCCCCCACGTTCTTGTGACTGTTCTCAGGCCTGCTTCCATCCTGGGAGCCCTAGCAAACCAGAATCACGACACACAGGGTCTCTCTCCCTCCATTCCTACCTGGTGCTCCCTCCTCACCACAGACTGTTTGCTGAAAAGCCATCTGCTCTCTCCTAGCTTGTGGGCCAAGTCTAAGGAGCAGTATGGACAGGCCCATCCCCTACCTGTGGGGACCCAGGCTAGGAGAGAGCCTGCTTGGGACCCCTTGACTCTAGGACATCTGGAAAAGGAAGGAGAGGAGAGTCAGTCCCTCATCCTGTCCCTGCATAGACACAGCCGCACCTCTGGGCTATTTTAAGCCATCTGTTTACCCCAGGGGCCCAGGAGACAGATCTCCACAGCTGTCACTTGTGGCCAGGAAACACTCAGGGCTCCACCTCCCTCCTGAGCTGCTCTCAGAGCACCCAGCAAGCTGCCCGACCTGTGACCCTTTTTCTGAGCTTGGGTCAGGGAAAGCCTCTGAACCACACTGCCCTGCAGTGGAGACAGCTGGAGCTCTGTTTGGTAAACCTGGGAACCAGGATGCATAAG
The DNA here is from genome assembly GCF_054644295.1 of Miniopterus natalensis. Taxonomy (NCBI): domain Eukaryota; kingdom Metazoa; phylum Chordata; class Mammalia; order Chiroptera; family Miniopteridae; genus Miniopterus; species Miniopterus natalensis. The sequence goes on along the minus strand of NC_142085.1, from coordinate 14,079,865 downwards.
AGAACAGGGGAAAGGACACTTGGCTGGAGTCAGACGACCTGCCACTTACTGGTTCTGAGGGCTCCAACAAGTCACTCAATCTACCTGACTCTCAGTTTTCCTGTCTGAGAGTGGCAATAAAATAGCTCCCTCCCCAGACTAGCACCATGCTGAGGGTTGAATGAGCTCATGCATGTGACAATATGCCATGACTGTGAAGGCCTGGATGGATGTAAGTTGCATTAGAGGGTTTAACCCTTTAGGACCTGCCACCCTGGGACTCCAAAGCCTGCCCAACTCAACAAACACAGTCCAATTCTGTCCTGAACCTACCCTGTGCCTGTGCCGGGGAGGTCACAGCCCTGCACAGAGTGGGCCTGTGTGGTCACGTCTGTGTGACCAAGACAGCATGCACCAGCTGCTCATGTGTCAGAAAAAGGATCTCCTTCCACAGAGAGCTCCTGGAGTTGAGGACTCTCCTGGCCTGCTGGCTCTAGGCTCTCTCTATGTCTGCATTCATCTGTGCCCCTTGCTTTTTGAATCCTAGGTTGAGGGCGAGATTAGTTGGTTGGGCATGGGCTAACACAAGTTGTGGGGCTCTACCCTGAACTCTTACCTTAGGAATTAGCATGCATTTTCCCTCGGGTTCTCTTAGAGGTTGGAAACTATCTGAGCTGGAAGGGGTCTTGGGAATCACCTAGTGTAGCTTGCTCATGTTACAAATGAAAAACGCTGAGGCCAGGACTGGAAAGTCACTTGCCCAGCCTAAAGCGGCAGTTGCATTGCCACCCAGGGATCCTTCGGCCCCTTGAAGGCATCGCTCCTCCATTCTTTTGAAACTTCTTCGTGAGGCCCCTCCTCTGCCTGCGGGCATTGCTGGACCCCCCGGAAGGAAACCTTGGGGCTCAGGAGGAAATGTGGCCCCACGTATCCCCTTATTCTTTGCGTAGGAACTTAGCAGGGTTTTCTATTAAAGGGACACAGAGGGAAGGGGGGGGACCACTTGGGGTTATTCCTGGAGACCGCACAATGTGGACGGGGCAGAGGGACCCTGTTTGTAGCCCCCTCCTTGGGGCCTCGAGACCCTTTGCTCTGGGTCCTGGTTCCTCCCGGTTGTGGCTCCAGGGGTGGGAATCCCTCCTCTGTCCAGAAGCTCCTGGCCCTGGCCTGTGTTACCTGTGCGGTGACCTCTCCGTTTCCCAAGGCGGGGAGGGGATGCGACAGCCCCTGGGGAAACTCAGAAAGGACTGAACAAAGACAAAACCACTTCTCACTCAGGCTTGGGAAAGGATGGGTCTCTCTTCCCTGCTTTAGGACCTTTTCCTCCTGAGAGAGGCTCTAAAGGAAAGAGTGAGACCTGCAGATAGAGGAAAGGCCCCCTCGGAAGCAGAGAGAGAAGCAGAGGGAGGAAGTCCTTTGACTGGGGCCACATTTAGACGTGCCAGTGTCCTCACCAGAGTCCCTGGGACTGAGCAGGGAGGCAAGTGATGCCCCAGGACCAGGAGGCCTCAGGGGTGGTTGCATTACCTCCAAGGAGCTCCTTTTACCTTCCCCGATTAGAGGGCCCATGGTGTCGCCCTGAGAAGCCAAGCGGCATTTGCTGCTGTGTCCCCGGCAGCCCCTACCGCGCATTCCTGTGCCCTCTCGCAGTTTGACCCTGACTCCTACTACTAGCATCCCAGGTTCCCCCAGCCTGTCCCCAGCCCGTGCTCCCCTGGGAGGAGGACCCCAGGCCACACCAGCTCTCACCCTGTGACGATCTCAAAGGGGGGCAGCTCGATCAGCTCCTTCAGCTTCTCGGGGTCGTCTAGGTTGTCCAGATCCTCGCCATTCTGGGAGGCAGGCGCCGAAGCCTCGGCGGCCTCTTCTTTCTGGGCCATGGAGGGGCTGTGGCCGGGGAGTAGCTGAGGGAGAGGAGAGGCCGCGATCGGGGCCAGGGCCTGGCAGCAAAGCCCCAAGCAGCTGTCAGCAGCTAAATCTGCTGGGGGATGACAGGCAGAGGGCTGGGCAGGCCAGGCTGAGTGTGCTCACCCCTCGCTACGGGTTTTATAAGTAGAGGCTGTCTGCCCCTCCCCAGGCCCTTTCCCTCTATCTTTTTTTAATTGAGTGACAGCGGGCGCCAGGCTGGGGAGGAATGGAAAATCTGGCCCTGAGTATCCCCTATTTATCAGTAGGCAAAGACAGGAAGCTGGCAGGTGGGGATGGCTTGACCTGCCCTCCCTCCCCTCCCCAGTCGAATACCTATTCATATTCTCTCCCCCCTCCCCCCTCACCTCATATCCTTCCTTCCCTTTGTTTCCCACCCAGCTTTCCCAGCTCCTTGGGTGGGGATTGTGGAAGGGGCTGGGGGGCATCCTGAGGTTTCGGAGAAAAGCGTTCCCAGAGGTTTATGGAGGATGAGGCTCGTGTTGAGGTGGCTGCAAAGAGCCCCAGGCCAGTTTGGTTGGGGAAAGCTGGGTTCAGGTGGGATGAGAGCTGCTAATTTGGAAAGAAACTGAATTGTCACCCAAGGAGAGTGGGTGCTGATTTGTCTGTTATGGACACAAAATGCAGTGTCAAATGTGGGAGCTCCAGTAGTGACAATCCTGCCTGCCATTTACGAAGCTTAGAATTTTTGAAATAGGCCAGACAGTGAGTTTAGTGGTTTACATGTGAAATCAGACTTAATGGTCTCAACAGCCAAGCAAGGCCATGTGTATTATCCCATGTTACACATGAAGAAACTGAGATGCACAGAAGGATTAAGGGCCTTGCTTAAAGTCATAAGCCCATAAGTGGCAGAGCCAGAATTAAAACACAGGCTTCTTCTTAGTGTGATTAAATTTACTGGGATGACATTAGTTAATGTGATTATATAAGTTTCAAGTGTGTAATCCTATAATACATCATCTGTACAGAGTGGGGCAAAAGTAGGTTTATAGTTTGTATGGAAAAATATTACAATAATTAATAAATAATAACACAAGAATAAACTGTGTTTTGTGGACTCACAACTGTAAACCTACTTTTGCCCCTACCTATATATTGCATCGTGTGCTCACCACCCGAAGTCTAGTCTCCCGTCACACATAATTGACCCCCTTTTGCCCTCTTCACCCTCCCCACCCTTCCCCCCTGTAACCACCATATTGTTGTCTGTGTATGTAAGGTGTTTTTTTGGCTGGTTTGTTTTTTTCTTTTATTGCTTTCTGTTTTATATCCCACACATGAGTGAAATCATGTGGTTCTTGTTTTTTCCTGTCTGACTTATTTCACTTAGCACGATACTCTCAAGAGCCATCCATGTTGTTGCAAATGGCGGTATTTCATCTTTTCTTAGGGCTGAGTAGTGTTCCATTGTACATATGCACCAGCCTTCATCCAGTCATCCATTGGAGGACACTGAGGTTGTTCCCATGGCTTGGCCACCATGAATAATGCTGTAATGAACATGGGGGGTGCATATATCTTCATGAATAAATGCTTTCAAAATTTTCTGGTAGATACACAGAAGAGGGATTGCCAGTCATATGGTAGCTCTACTCTTAATTTTTTAAGGAAGCTCCATACTGTTTTCCACAGTGGCTGTACCAATTTACATTCCCACAGCCTCTCCAACACTTATTATTTATTGTCTTATTGATAACAGCCATTCTAAAAGGTGTGAGGTGGTATTTCATTGTGGTTTTGATTTGCATTTCCCTTATAGCTAGTGGAGTTGAGCATCTTTTCATATATCTGTTGGCCATTTGTATGTATTCTTGGAAAAAGTGTCTGATCAGGTCCTCTGCCCATTTTTTAATTGAATTGGTTGGTGTTTTTCTTGTTGTTGTTGAGTTGTATGAGTTCATTCTGTAATTTGGATATTAGCCCCTTATCAGAGGTATTGTTGGCAAATATTTTTTCCCTTTCAGTTGGATGCCTTTTTGCTTGTTAATGGTTTCTTTTGCTGTGCAGAAGCTTTTTAATTTCATATAGTTCCATTCATTTATTTTTTGCTTTTATTTCCCTTGCCTTTGGGGTTAAATTCATAAAACCCTCTCTGAGACCAAGGTCCATAAGTTTAGAACCTATGTTTTCTCCTGTGTATTCTATTAAAAGTCAGGATTTTTAGTCCAGATGTCAAACATTCAACCACAGTGCTGTTTCCTCTCAGTCCTTTATTTATTTAACAAATATTTATTGAGCTTCTACTATGTGCCAGGTGCTGCTTCAGATACCAGGGATATAGCAAAGAACAAAGCAAATGAAAATCTCTGCTCTCATGGAGGTTGAGGCGGTTGGACAATAAACAGGGTAAGTAATACATATACTTAAGTATTAAGTGCTAAGGAAAAAGGTGGGGAAGGGGGACAGGGTGATGAGGGAGGGATGTTACATCCCTATAGGATGGCCAGGGAAGGACTTTGAGAAGGAGACAGTTGAGAAAAGATCTGAAGGAGGTGAGGGGAATAATAATATGAATATCTAAGGGGAAAGTGTTCGAGTTGGGGAAGAGCAGGTGCAAAGGCCCTGAGGTGGGAACAAGCAAGGACACCTGTGTGATGAGGCCAGAGACATAAATAAGGGCTAAATGGCCTGGGGCCTTATGGGCTGTTTTCTCTGAGTGAGATGGGAAGCTGCTGTCTTTGAACAGATGAGTCACATAACCTGACTTGTGTTTTTACAGCATTGCTCAGGCTGATGGTTGAGAACAGATCAAAGGTGAGAAAGAGCGGAAGCAGAGAAACCAGCTCTAAGCCTATTGAAACTAGTGAGAGACGGGGCCCCCCGAGAACTCCCTGAGCTGGCACAGTGTCGGAAGATGGATGGATGGTTTTTGCAGTTCACACAATAGGTGCTTAGTAGGCATCACAGGTTTTCACATTTGGGGCAATGCAGACACTCTTAGAACACTCTCAGGGCAACGGAAGGGTGGGGTCAGGGTCACCTAGAGGTTGCAAATGAGGAATGAAGGACACTGGGGAGCTGGGCTGAGCATGGCTCCCAGTGGGTTTGGGTGGTGGCTGTAAGAAGGCAGGGGACACTTCCATGGTCTAACTAGAGAGTAGGAGTCAGGATGGTTTGGAGGACTTGGGGCTCTCTTCTCCAGAGAGTTCTGAGCAGCATGGTGTCCAAAGGTCCCAAGTGTTTTTGTTTGCCTGGGATGGTCACAGTTTATACCTGTTGTCCAAGCATAATTACTACTAGTGCCCCTTTCACCCCCAAATTGACCCAGTATAGACAAAAAATAATATGGTCACCCTACCTGTTGGGTTTATTACTAAGAGTATTCTTATCTAAAGACTACTGTTTTCAGGCTTTTTTCCAGGGGTATAAAACGAGGAATAGTGGTAGGAGTGCCTGTGTCCACAAAGGAAAGGAAGCGATAGCTGATAAACAGAAAGCACAGATTATTATTATTATCATTACCCAAACACACAGCATTTAAATGCAAAGGCTGACTTTCTTCTTCCATGATCCACATGTGTCAAGGGCTCCTGTGTGCCAGGCCCTGCAGTAAATACTATGTAACGTTTGGGGCACCATCGGGCACTCTCCTGCATGATCTCATTTATTCCTCACACCTGTCTCACAGGGGCGTGTGTTATGGGCCTTATTTTGTGAGTTAGGGACCTGAGGCTCAGAAAGGTGAAGGGATTTGTGAAGATTACAGGAGGAGGTAAATCCAGGTCTTCTAGGCCTATGTTCCTGCTTCCAGGCTGCACCCAGCTGGCCCTGATGGATATATCTCTATACCATTACCAACATGGCAGCTACAGTGATGTGGTTGGATCAAGGGAGGAAGAGTATCATGTCAGGGGGAAGAAAAAGGGGAGGAGGGGGTCCTTTCAGTTCCCTGTTCCCTGTGGGAAAGACTTCTTCCCTGAGGACAGGTTCTTATATTTTGGCGGTCCTGCATAACCCTGGATTGGGAGGGGGGGAAATCCATATTTATAGCCCCATCTGAGCCCTTGATTCGCTGTGTGGTTTTGGCCAAATCACCTGGCACCTCTGGGCCGCAGTGTTTGCACCTGCGATGCAGCTGAGCTATTGCTCTTTTCCAGGATGGTGAAGGGGTGGAAGTGAGGAAGCGGGGCTGGCCCCCGAGGACCTGCAGTGTGGAGACAACCAGCGCGGTGAAAACGTTCTGAGCGAGTGATGCTGGGAGATGGTCCCAGGCTGACCCCTCACTCCCACCACACCCTATAGTTTCTCCTTTGACACTTGAGCGAGCACCCTAGACCTTCCCCTGGGCTGATGACGGACAGCTTCCTTTTTCCACTGCTCCTTTCCAGCCCCCCGCCCCCATCTCTGGAGGCCCTGGGCAGCTCTGGCTATTTATGGTACCTCCTGGGGGCCTGAATTCCTGGCTGGTCCTTGATTCTACTTTCCAAGTCAGAACCGTTTCCCCTGCCGGCCCCAGAATGCGGCAGCTAATCTGGGGGATCAGATGCCGGGAGCCTGGCTCCTCCTCCTGCAGCTGCCACTGTCCTCTTTTTAGGGCCGGCATCCCCACCCCCACGTCAGCACTATTGAGTAAGTTTCTATCAATATGACCCTCCTGCACTGGAGGAATCTGGGAAGGAAGGCATCTACTTTAAGATCATACAAGGAGTCCGGGGGATGCTGGGATGTGAATCCAGGTCTGTCGACCTCCGAGTTCCATGCTTTTCCCACAGTGTCATCCTGCCTGGAATTCAGTGACAGTGAGAGCTGACACTAGCACAGCCCTGACTGGGGGCCTGACGCTGGCCTAAGCAGCTCACACGAATGAACTCATTTAGTCCGCACGAGGATGTGGAGGTAGATAGCAGTATTATCCTCAGTTTTTTGGTGAGGAAGTTGAGACCAGAGAGGTCAAGTGAGTTGCCCAAGGTCACCTAGCTAGTGAGAGCTAGTGAGAGCTCCGTGCTTCCATTGTCAAGCTCTCAACCCCTTCACCATTCAGTCCCTACTCCTGCCAGGACTCCGGAGGCCAGGCTCTGGGGGAGGAGGGGCACAAAGGGGAGTCAGGGAGAAGGGGTTCCCGCAGGGAGATTGGGCTCTGGAAGCACTTGGTACATGAGGGAGGGGATGTGTGTAGGGGGGATAGGCATAGAGACACCAGACAGCTGGTAAGTGGGGATGGCAGCCAAAAAGGGGATTCTCCAATCTGTTCCTGTAGGCCCAGCCCCATCTCTCCAGGCCGCAGTGGCCGCAAGGAGCTGGGCTAGGCCCAGAAGAAGCCACAGCCTGCCTCTCTGGGTGCCATGTCCCATGGTCATTTCAGGAAGCATTCGGAGGTGCTAGGAGGTGGCCGAGGAGGAGGGAACAGGGCCAGGCCCGGCTATGCCTTGGGGCTCGGCTGGATGCCGAGCTGCCCTCGTGTGGAAAGGAGTAGAGAGGCCAGGAGGCGGCTGGTGGAAATAGCCTCACCAGGGGAAGGTTTAAATTCTCACCCTGTGAAACAAGACACTGGGAGCAGGTTGATGGAACGGGCGCTGTATGTGCAGGAACAGCTGGGACCCCAACAGCGCGTTGCCCCAGAGACCCGGCTTGAGACTGCCAGCCCCTTGGTCACTACTGAGACGAGGTACACAAACAACGGCTGGACGACGGTGGAGCCTGCCCCTCTAGCAACCGCTTTGTTGACATAAACATGGGGGTGTCCAGAGCTTTTGGCTGGGTAGGCAGAGGGTGCCAAGGGTCTCCCCGAGTCTGAGGTTGAAGTGCTAGAATCCCAGGAGAGGCCAGGATTTTCATTGTCCTGTGCAGGACAAACACTTGGTTTACTATGCAGGACACATTGCCCTGAGCCAAGTGGTGACACCCAGGACTTCGGTCCTGGCCACCTCGGTCCTCCACTCCAGTGGCCACTCCCAGTGGCTCCCTTGTGGTGTCTTTGAGGAAAGCAGTCTGATAAGGATCATACACATTATGTGACCAATGCTGTTCCTCTTTGGAGAGATGTTTGCAGGTCAGAGAACCTGCTGGGAGAAAGCGAGAAACTAAACAATCTGCTCCGGAGAGGAGAATTTCCACCCTGAGAAATGTGTTGGAGTAGGTGCAGGTGGAGGGGAGGGGCGTTTTTCTGGTGCTCCCCTGAACAGGTAATGTCTGGGGGTCCTGGGGAACCTCGGAGATATATACACTAGAGGGACAAGTGAGCCTGAAGGAAGCCACCAAAGTTCCTGGTGTGACAGAGAGGTCTCCTCCGGGTTTCGTGCTAGAAGAGGGGCCCAGGTGTGTGAAGGGTCCTTGAGAGCAGGAAGGGGGCAGGAGCCTCGGGGACTCTACCTGAAGATGAAAGAGGGAGCCCAGAGTCGAGGGCGTCCCGTCCGAAGCTGGGCTTTGTTTGGATGGGTAGCTTGTGAGCCACTGTGGAAGATCAGCAATGAACCCTTAAACACAGGGCTCCTGTGCTGGTTCCTGGAACTGCGAGAAAGGGCCACTCTGGGAAGGTGAAACTGGGCTTGGGGTGCAGGGGACCCTAGGAGGTAGAATGGCTGGTGGCCAACACAAAGGAAGACAGACTTTGGAGCCCTGGCCCAGACCTGACTATGCAAGGCGGGAGGGGGTGGGAGGCCTTACCTTCCACCACAGCATCTCCTCTACCTGCCCGCAGGCAGGAGGGGCCAGGGATGCCCGGAGAAAACGCTTCCTGCACTCTGCCCCCCTAACAGCCCCCCCAGCACATAACCCTACCAGTCTGCCCCCCTCACCGGCCTCTGAGCCTCTCCTTTCTGCAGACATTGGCAGGGGCGGAAGAGTGAAGGATTCAGGGGAGGAAAGGCACTAGAAGACAGTAGGAGCCATACCACCCTGGGGTGCTATTTTACGTGGTGCCGCTCCCTACCTCTCCAGACATGGGGTGGGACAGCGACATGTGGAGAAGAGCTGTCTCTCCCCCACCCACCCAGTGAGTCATCTTCAGACACCACGTGCCCACTCAGAGGCAAATGGAAAAACACGGCCCAAGGACAGAAGCACACACGATTTGAGTGGTGGAATCCTGGGACACATCTGGCAAGGACAGGAGGCAGCTCTGACTATTTAGGCACAACTCTAGGTAACAGGAGAGGAGGGCTGAGGGCAGTGTGTGCCCTGGGTCAGGTTCAGGACTGGGGGGTGGGGTAGAGGAAGAGGCCCAGGCAGGCTGGGAGACTGGGGGATTGAGGCTGCCACCCAGGAACCAAGGAGCTGGTGCAGAGGAGGATTTTAAGGACGACTTAGGGGTCAGAGGAGGAAAGTTTGGGGTTGGGGTCCTGCCGTTTCCAGCTGTTTCTGTGCAAAGCCAGGAAGCCCTTTAGTTTGGCTCATGCCATGGCAGGTAGTCACTCTGTTCCAAGGCTTGGGACACAGTGCAAGTCAAGCTTCCTTCTAGGGTCAAGTTTCCAAAACTAAAGGCCTTCTGCCCCTGGGTTTGTGGCTTGAGCTCACCCTGGAGAGATCAAAGTGATGCCACAGGCATGGTGCGTCTTCCTGGAGGGTCAGTTTAACTTCTAGACTTAGCTGGTAACATGAATAAAATGGGAAGCACATATCGATGATGCTTATATGAGATGGTGATGATAATAATAATGACAGATACTTCTAGGGTGTTGCTTGTCTGAGGTCACACAGCAATAGCGGAGCCAGGATAAGAGCCCATGCAGTGTGGCTCCCAAACCATCCTCAATCAAGATTTATAGATCACACTCCTAAATTTAAAAGTTACATGTATAAATGGAGCTATAAATTCAACTGAAACAGCTTTAAAAATGTAACTGACTAGTGTGGCTCAGTGGTTGAGCGTCGACCCATGAACCAAGAGGCCACTGGTTCGATTCCCAGTCAGGGCACAGGCCTGGGTTGCAGGCTCGATCCCCAGTAGGGGGCGTGCAGGAGGCAGCCGATTGATGTTTCTCATCAATGGTTCTCTCTCTCTATCCCACTCACTTCCTCTCTCTCAAATCAATAAAAGCATATTAAAAAAATGTGATTGGGGTGAAGACACAGTCCATGTGAACATGCAGGATAACGGGCCAGGGACTTGTGTGTCTGGCACTGGTCAGGCCGGTCCACGACCTGAGGGGCAGGCCCTCGCACTCCTGGCTCTTGGGAAGTTCGAGACGACTTGAAGCAGGGTGGGTCTCCGACTGCTGCATGAATCAGAACCCTGCGTGCTTTCTAAATGGGTGGCCTCCTGGTTCCTCTCTTGGAACAGCTAACATTTGTTAAGCACTGCCTCTGTGCCAGACATCTTTTTATTCACTCATTTGTTTTTCCAACAATTCTAGGAGGTCCCCATTTTATAGACAAAGAGAATAAAGCGAGACAGTGAAGTTGGACCAGGTCACCAGTTAATAAATGACAGAGTCAGTATTCAAGCCCAGGTCTGGATCTCCAGGGCCAGAATTACAAACCACTGCACCCTATGGCCCTCATCCCCCAGATGATCTGATTCCGTGGGTCTGGAGTCCAGGCCTTCGGCCAGTACCCCAGGAGGTCCCTGGGCCACCCTTTGAGAGGCAACGCTCTGCGGCCGCTGTTCTCAATCTGGCTGCACTTTAGAACCACCTGAGAAGTTTCAAAACCTATTAGTGCCCTTCCCTTCCCTAAAGAGAGGCTATGTGGTCCAGAGTGGGTGCAGGTGTTGGTGGGGTGTAGGTCAGCATTTTGGGACAGTGGGTCACTGTCTTCATTTAATTGACCAACCAATCAATCACTCAATAGAAATGTATGAACACCTGCTCTGTGCCCTGTGCTGCACTGAGGTTGGAGATACAGAGGTGGGGGGGGCATGGCACATGTCCTCTAGGAGTGCAGGTGACCACCTGCCCACTGGGCAGAGCATGCCTGAAGTGTGGAGGTGGGGAGGGTGCAGGTTCTTTCTCGCCTGCTCTTCCTTGGTGAGCTCCAGAAAGAGCCAGACTCCCCAGATGTTGATGTCCTTCTGGTTTCTCCCGCTGTGAAGTCCTTGGCCCCCACCTGAGAAGACATAGTTGGCTCCAGCCCCAGAACCCAGGCTGTCAAAGCAAAAAGGGCCCCAAGAGACCCTCGGTACCTGGAGCTCTCAAATTTCAGTAAGTGGCTGACCAAAGTGCTGGGAGCTCGGAAAATGTGAAGATGCCTGGAGCGCAGCCCAAAAGTTCTGATTCCTAGATCTTGGGTGGGGTCTGAGGAATGTGCATTTTTAAAAAAAATATATATCTTTATTGATTTCAGAGAGAGGAAAGGAGAGGGAGAGAGAGAGAAACATCAATGATGAGAGAGTCACTGACCGGCTGCCTCCTGCATGCCCCCAACTGGGGATCGAGCGGCAACCCGGGCATGTGCCCTGACTGGGAATCGAACCCTGCTCGCCTGGATCCTAGGTTGACGCTCTACCGCTGAGCCACGCCCGGCCGGGCAAGAATGTGCATTTTTAATAAGCTCCCAAATGGCTCTGCTACACACTCAGCAGTGGTTCTCGGGGGCTTGCATCCTCCGGGAAGTTTTAACAACACGGATGCCCAGGCCCATCCCTGGAGAGTCTGGGCAGCGTTTTTAATAGCTCCCGGGGCAGGTGCCTGGGCCCTCCAGCTGGCTTTGGTTAGGATTTGGGCAGGTAGCCACAGGGCAGTCACGTCTTGCTACCATTAGGGCTTTGAAACAAGAGAAGATAAAAACAAAAGGCAGGAAAGACAAAAATAAAAATGACAATGAGAAGGTTTAGAAAGAGAGAGGGCTGGACAAGAAGCTCCCATTGAATTCACTCCTCAGCACTAAGCCTTTTTTTTTTTTAAAAACATTTATTTCTTATTATAATAGTTATTAATTGGTGTAAAAAACTAATAGTATGAGTATAAGAAAACAAAAAATGATCTATAATATTACTTATATTAATCACATCAGGACTTAGTATGGCATATATAATGTATAATGTAATATATCTTATAACTGTGTTATATGTTAAATATAGTCATTAATATAATTAATATAATATACTAATTAAAATAAGTTATTAAATAAAATATGTAATATGGTATATATGTATAGTATATATAATTAATAGAATATATAAGATAGAATATAAAAGCCTGACATGTAAAATTATTATTATTTCTGACTCTATCTACTTTTCTGTTTTATTTTTATGTCACTTTTCAAAAAGATTTTGTTTTTCAGGTAATTAGAAACCTAAGTCTACATTTCTGGGTCAGATTTGGGAGGGTTTGCAAGTGGAGTGGAGATGGCATGTCACCCTCCTCACAAGTGTCCACACATTCCTTCACACGTGCACACTTACATAGAAGCACACACTTACACACGTGCACATGCTTCTGTTCCCTCTCTGCGGCCCAGACCGTTCACTCAAACATGCCCTTCATGTCACATCCTCAAAGTTAGTCTCAGGATTTTATTAATTGATATTACTAAATTAACATTTATTAATACAGGATTTATTAACTTATATTAAGTATAAAGTAAGTTTCCTTCCTCTTTCCCATTTCTCTGAATTCTAATGAAAACTGACACCAGCAGATCCAGGAAAGCGGCCACATTGGAGTGAGTCACCTTCAGGGACCCATCAATGCCTGGCCATCTCTCCCTCCCCAGAGCCCCCCAGCCTGCCTTCAGTCTCTCCCACCCCTCGCTGGCCTGCCTCTTCCTTTCCAGTGCCTCAGTCACTCTTCTCCCCGGAGGGCTGGGGCGGGTGATCTGGACAAAGGCTGTCTCTCCACAGGTGGTAGGCGATGGCCGAGAAAACAGTGAGCCAGGCCAGGAAGGGGAGCAGAAGCAGGGCGGCCAGCTTGTTGATGGGATGCCAGATGAGCGCCATGCTCACCACCAGCCCGTAGAGCAGCAGCAGGTGCAGCAGGGCCTGGGCAGGGGCAGGGTGGTCAGGCAGGCTGCCCTGAGACCCTGGCCGCGACCTTTCTGCTGCGCCCTGGACCCCGAGCCACGCTCCTGGGGCTCTGTGCACTCTCCTGGAGCTCAGTCTGCCCACCTGCCCTGCCGGGCCCTGACTGATCTGCTGTGCCACCTGCTTCTGGGGCCCGGTGGTCTCCCCGGATCCTGCATTACTCCCACTGCTGAGCACCGTGCGTCTTACCAGACCAGGGGTACGGGCTACGAAAAAGAGAGTCAGGACGGTCCAGCTGATGACGAGCTGCACAGCGTAGAGGCCGAGAGGCAGGGCCAGGGGCCGTCCAAAGCCCCGGCCCAGGTCCTTCCACACCAGGTAGGAGGCATAGCTGTGAAGAGATGGAGGCAGAAACGCTCAGAGGGAGGGTGTTCCATGGCAAATGGAGGAAGCCTCTGGCATAAGGACTCCTGGTGACAAAGAGAGAACCCTGTGGGCTGAAATGAGGGCAAGTGTGTCTAGGCATCATTGGAGGGCTGGGAGGAGTCGGTGGGGACAGTGGGTGTGGTGAGGTGGGGGGGATGTGGGGAGGCTTGGAGAGGGCTGGCTGGAGTCCTGGGCAGGCGTAGAGGGACCACCACAGAGGCAAGGTGGGGAGCCATCCCTCTGGAGGTCAGCATGCAGCAGTAGTTCAGGTATAGGAGGCTTGTTCCCACCCCAGTGGGTACCAAGGCCAAGGATGAGAACTGGAGCTCACCCTATGATAGAGTAGATGACTGTTCACACGAGCAGCAGGACTCTGTGGGGTGGGCACCAGGTCAGCTTCTTTGAGCCATTACACCAACCAGACAGCCTATGAGGGGCGAGGAGCCAGATCAGGATGGGCCCCAGGTGGGGCAGGGCCACAAAGATGGCCCCTTGAGGCCGCATTCTCCTCGAGGCGGAAAAATCTGGGGGCAAGAACATGCTGATGGTGAGCCTTCCCCTTGTCCTTTCCTCGAGTCCCTCCCTGTTCCCTCCTCTTGCCTGACCATTCACTGGCCTGTGTCCTCTCCCTCCGCCTGCCCCCACAGGAGGCCTAGACACAGAGGCTGCCTCCTCTGCCTGGAGCCCCCCCCTTCCCTCTCCCCTGAGCCCCCCTCCCTTGCCCCTTTCCCGGTTTCCATGGATGTGTTTTTCCCACCCCTCTCATTTGGCACTCGGCCAATACTGCCTGGTATTAATAACTGCTTATGAGTTAACGGTTCCTCTCCTGTAACGTGTGTCTGAATCCTGGAACTCAGGTCCACCTATGACCATCTTTTGTACCTCCCACAGCAGGTGGCACTTGGCCAGGCCCTCGATGAGGACAGTGTCTTAGACTGAACTGAACCTAGCTGACATAACCTATTTGAAAGGAACGTGCTTGAAAGGCGGGAGCCTGAGATCCCTGCGGGTCTTCTCTAGTCAACAGTGGGCCAGCCATCGGCCCAGGGCTTATCTTCCTACGGCAGACTGGCACCCGACAGGGGCCCACCCAGCCTGAGCTCCTGCCAGAATTCAACTCAGCTGAGTGGCACTGTGGACTCTCCTCTGAAGCCTCAGGTTGCATCTACCCCTTGGGGGCTGGGGAGGCTCTTCCTACATCGGTCCACTTCCAGAGGTTCGGTGTCACAACCCCCCACCCCCAGATTCCTGTGGCCTGACTTTTCAAGGAGGCAAACCCCTGATCTTTCATTAAGAAGCTGCGTGCTCCTTTGCAGTTTGCTGAGCGTGTCATTCCACGCGGGACAATGAACAGACTCTCCTCTGCCCATGGCCCCCACCCATATAGTTCTTCTCATTTGCACATAAGATGCCAGCCTCCCCCCATGAGCCACAGGATTGGAAGGAAAAAGCACAGTGGTTATTGTCAGCGTGCTGAGGTGACTGACTGCCTGCTCCGTCCGTGCTCTCCTGTCCCAGCCCCTGACCGCGTCCTGGAGGTTCCAGGGACAGGGCTGAGCAGCCTGCCTGCCTGTGCATCCTTCTGTTCACCTGTTTCTGCTTCTCACTGTCCGTTCATCTTCTGCCTCCCTGTCTTTCTATTTGGTGTTTTCTATTGTTCTGCCCAGTGTTGGAGGCCCCCCCCGCCCTCCCACCACCATCCTCTTGTCCTGTTTCCCCCTTGTTTCCAGGCCCATGTTCCCCTACCTCAGGCAGCTCACCTCCCAGCCTGGGTACCCGATGATATATGCCGCGGGAAAGGCAGAGGAGGGTGGGGAGGGGAAAGGGTGGGTGGGGCTCCCAGCTGGCCCGCCTTTCTCCAATGACAGGGGTGGTGATATTGGCTGAGCAGCCCGGGTTGTTGCCTGCATGGCCTTGAAGGACTCTCTCAGACTGGGGTCCCCTGGTCTGCTAGTTGTGGCCTCTGGTGGGGCCTCTTGATGGATGGTTGAAGCTTTGGCTCTGTGAGACCCCGATCTCCTGAGACAGCTCAGCCCCAGGCTGCAAGGCTACTCATTGCTTAGGTCTCTGCAACCTGTGATGTGTCCACAGGGCTGGGAGGGACCCTCAGATTTCTCTAGAACATTCCTGTAACTGGGATTGACCCCAAGCACCAGCTTGGGAAATGAGTTCATGATACATGAACATAGCCCTGGTTGTAGCCTGCTAGTCGACAGGGCCTTTCCTGGGTTAGGCCTCAAGATTGACAGATCTTTCACAAACCCCTAGAACTTTATGGCTCAGAGGATAAGACAGCCTTCCGTGTGACTCAGACAGAGCTTTTCCCAGGAAAGACTGAGATCTCCCCTCTCCAACTCCATCAAAATTCTGGGCACCGTCCTTTGCTTGTGCTTTAGGCATGAGGTCCCCTCCCAGGCTGGCTGCTCTCCACTGTTCCTTTGCCCACCTCTTCCTTTGGGGACCCTGGGAGCTGTTCATCCCTCTTGCCTCCACCCCCGGGAAGGCAGCAGAGGGGTGGGGTACAGTCAGGGACAAGAGGCTAGAGAATCATTAACGGAGATGAAAGCAGCTGCAGTTACTTATTTTTTAGGGGAGATAATGCCTGGGGGCCTGGGGGAGTTCACCATGGTTCCTCAACCGCAGGAGGCCAGACCGTGGAGATAACAGTTACCACTTACTGAGCACCTGTTTTGTGTTGAGCACTTTATATTTATTAGCTCAATAATGCCAATAATTATCCCTCGCAAGGAAGACATTTGCATTTGACAGACAGGGAAGTGAGACTCAGAGAGGTTGCAATACTCACCTAAGATGACTTGGCTGGCAGGTGGGTCACCTGGGTTCAGTGTTGGCAGTCTGCATCCAAAATGCATCTTTTTTCTTAGTTGGTCCACTCATTCAGTCAACAAGTGTTTGTGGAGCACCTACTATGGGTCAAGCTGTACCAGGAGCTGAAGATACAGCAGCAAACAGCTAAAAACCATCCTTGTTCACAGGGACCTTTCATCCAGTGGTACCATCTTTACTAGATGGAGTTTCTAAGGACTCAGGCTGGAAAACAGACTGAAGTTCAGCTCTTTCCCCCCTCCCCCCATGTCCCTGCCAGCTTGGAGTGTGGGAAGTAGGAAGAGCACTGGGTAGGGAGCAGATAAGGGTACACCTCAATGCCACCAGCAAATTGCGATTCATTAACCTCTCAGTGCCTCCCTGTCATCTCTGTGCCTCTCTGTCATCCGGCTGGCAGCACCTGGGAGTTCCTTAGAGATGCAGAATCTCGGGCCCCACCCCCAACCTACGGGACCAGAACCGGAATTTTAACAAGATCCCTAGGTGGTTCAGGTGCACATTATAGTTTGAGGGGCTCTGGTTGATGTTCCCTCCTCTCACCCTCTGCCATTTCAACAGCCTCTGGCTCAGGAGGGCCGCTCACCAGCAGAGGGCACTGTAGGGAGGGCATTCTCCTGTACCCAGGGGCTGTACCTGTAACCAGGTTGTCCCCTCCCTTCCAGACCTATGCTGACAAGTTCTGGGATCTTCGGCTACTCCCTGACCTTGGCTGAACTTTGCCAACAGACAGGGGCAGGCTCCCCCACTCCGGGGGAGGGCGGCTGGGAGGCAGGACTCTGCCGGGAAGCACTGCGCCACTCCTGCCCGATTCCCCGCCCTCCGCACTTGTCTGCTGGCTCCGCAGCAGGGTCTGGCCGACCTCTCTTTTTCTCAGGGAAGAAACTATTGTTCCCAGATACTCTGGCAGCTTCTGGGAGCGCCTGCATGGTGAGGTGAGCACGCTCCTGGGGCAGCTGGGGTTGGGGTGGGCGTTGTGATGGGGCCTCCTAGGGCTCTTGGGAGGAGTCAGGCCACCTCAGCCAAGCCAGCCAGAGAGTGGAGACCCTCTGCTGGAGGAGGAGAGGAAGAAGGGGGTGGGAGATGGCCACTGCCCAGTGGGCGTGAGGACCAGGGGGGTGATTCTATGCACTGCAGACGTGAATGCTGTGCTGATGAGTGCCGCCCATGACTGAGGTTTGGACTCATCATCTGGGTACTTTTTATGTCCTTCAATACCTGGAGATCGATCAGGGTTGAGCGGGCATGGTGAGAACCAGTGACGTGGGGTACGGGTTGAGAGTTTCCTCAAAGGAGATGAGCAGAGCTTTGCAGCAGGAGCCTGGACCTTTGTGCTAGAGGAGGTGACTCCTTAGGGACAGTCAATGGCAGAAGCATTCCAAAGGACTTTCATCTTGGGGACCTGGGGTCTGGGGCAAGACACACTGGAGGTGAGGGTAATAAGACATGCGGCGTGGTGCTGGGAAGCTCCAGTGGACATTGAGCTGGTTGCCATGCTGTCCATTCAGGACCCTCCTGGGGCAACAGGGAGGGTGGAGTGGGGCCGAGGCAGCCTGGAGAGAGCTGTGGGCCGGGAGAATGGGCTGAGCTGGGGGCGGAGTTCACCTGCTCCCGGCCAGGCAGTGGACGGGGTCCAGGTGAGAAGCCCAGGGGACTTTGGGGAGCAGTACACATCAACTGCTCCAGGTTGGGAGGCTGGGCAAGGGGACCCTGCTGTGCCACATTACGGGGCGGAGAGGTTTTGAACTTGGTCTTTGGATGCCTCTGGAAGGCAGTTGCTGTAAAATCAGAGCAGAGGCACTCCTTTCCTCCACATTGGCTGCCCCATCCCCTGCCACTGGTACCTCGGCTGGCAGGGTTGGGGGTGTCCTTCACTGTGGAACCCAGGACGTGCCTTCAGTTCCTTCTATTTATTTGTAGTTTATTTTTGTTTCTTTCTCTGCCAACTTCACCTCTGCTAGAAGTGGAAGAGAAGAGACCTGGGGAACAACAAGGAGCGGGAAGGGAAAGGGAGTATTTCTGGAAGTCCTCGCCATCCCTGCTCATCCCCCCTTCTGCCTTCAGTTGTGGTTTAATAATCCCCACCCGTCCCCACTGTGGGGAGAAAAGTTGGGTTTCTTACCTGTGAAATGGAAATAAAAATAACACCTAGCTCATGAGGCTGCAGTGAGGACCACGAGGGGCACATAGAGCGCCGTGGTGCAGAGCAGAGCCTCATACATATTAGCTCTTCTTATTGTAATTAGAGGTCTAACGACCTTTAATGTGGAAGAATCCAAAGGCCTGGGTGGGATGTAATGGGAAGCTTGCTGTTCTGGCCCCATTCCCACCAGATCTGGGGCACTGCCAGCTCAACTGCTCCACTTGGGTGCCCTGCAGGAGGCCTGCAGCGCTGTCTGCACAGCTGGGTCCTGAGAGAGGGAACAATGCCCCGCCTTCCCTTCTTGTCTATATTTGCGACAAGGACTGGGAGACAGGTGCCACCCCAGTCTTCAATCCTCGGGATTCAGAGGAGCTTCTGCCCCTGTCTGGGCGGAGCTGGGAAGGAGACTTAGGCTCTTGGGGTCCCAAGGAAGGAAGGAAGCAGATGGGCACTGAAGGAGCAGGGGCCTGGGGTGAGGCCTCAGCTCCCCATGAGTGGTTTGAGCGAAGGGGGTGGGGAGGAACTTAGGCCAGACCCCAGGGAATCGGCCCCCGGAGTGAATGGGTCCCACTCCCCCAGAAGCTCCTTGAGAGCCAAGTAAGATGCCATCTTTGGCGAGACTGAGCTTCCCACAGTGCCCGGTACAAAGCTGGTCCTCAGAAAATATTCACGTGACTGGGGAAAACCGCATGTGGCAATATTTAATCAAAAGTTACTGAGTTTGATGGGATGGCATCGGAGGGAGATTTTGGAGGCACAAGGCTGTCTGGGGCTGGTGAGCTTGAGCTGGAGGGGAGGGGTCCAGATGGGGAGAAGAGGCAGGTGGGGAGCACAGGGGGGGGGAGTGTGAGGGAACGGCACCAGCAAAAGCCAGGGGCGAGAAGGAACGAGGTGTGGGGAGCTGGGTCTGGCCGAATGGAGCCTTGGAAATCAAGGGAGGAAGAGGGAAAGCAGGGCAGAGGGGCAGTAGCTCGGAGGGCCTGGGACAGCTGACATCTGTGCAGGAGGCGGCTGGAAGGTCCTGGGCCCGTCCGAGGCCCCCGCTGCATGTGGGCAGCAGGTAGCCGGGTAGCCAGGTGAGGGGGTGGTAGCCCTGCCTCATTCCAGCCTCACTGGAGGCCTCGCCTTTGTTTTACTTTTGCTTTAAACTTTTGTTACTCCTGGCGGGAGGAGGGGCATAAATAAATCAGCGTGTTTGTATAGTGCTCTGTCACCTACAAGTGCTTTTCACACGACCTCACGCCTTCCTCGCAATCACTCTGGGAGGTCATTTCCCCCCCACTTGTAAGAGCTTTTAGAAAGAACGGCAAAGTTAATATAAAATACATGCCTGGTGTGAAAAATTCAAAGGATACAGAGGAAGGAGAGTTTGAAGAAATGGGAAGCCCTGGTTCACACGGCCTCTCAGCTTCCCATCTCTCAGTACCGGCCAATGGGAATAGGGTGGGGGCGCACCCTCCCAGGCCTGCAGGCCCAAGGCAGGAATCACTAGCACAGGTGGCTACTGAGCACTGGAACCAGAACCAGTCCCCATCCTGCTGTGTTGTCGGTGTGAAAGAGACACACAGAGAAAAAGAATGCAAACTGTTTCATTAATAACTTTATATTGATTACCTGTCAACATAATACTATTTTGAATATATTGGGTAAAATATATTATTAAAATTAATTTCTCCCATTTCTTTTTACTTTTTTTTTTTTTTTTTACTGTGGCCGCTAGAAAGTTACACATAATATTTTTATTGTCCTGTGCTGCTCCAGACCTTTCTTTATAATTTATATCCAGGGTTGGCAAAAGGAGGTTTATAGCTGTGAGTACACAAAAGAGTTCATTGCTGTATTATTTATTTATTATTGCATTATTTATTTGTCTTATGTAAACCTACTTTTGCCCACCCCTGTAGACACACCCATAAATATGTATCCATACTTGTATATAGTTTTGATATTTACATGAATGAGATCAGGGGATGTCTAGCTCCTGTGAGTTGCTTTTCTGTTAAAGATTTTTTCTATAGTGAGAAAACTGACAAGTGAGGAAACTGAGGCACATTAAGCAATAAGACAAACTCACTCAGCCAGTGACCAAGGTGGCACTTGAACTCACATGCTCTAAACCCCAGCCCTTTCTGCCTCAGGGGAGTTTAATTTGATGTTTAGGTCAGGAGGAGCTACTGTAGGCCTGGGTAAGAGAGAGAGAGGCGAAGCTCTGTTAAAGGCACTGATCTGACTGGGGTGTTTGAGGTGCACTGGAATAAAGACAGTTTGCTCTCTCACTGCAGCCGTTTGGAAGCCAAGTCTTGGCCTCTACAACACTGAAAAGGCTTAGCCTGGCACTGGCCCCTTTATCACCCCTGCCCTTGGCCTTGGTTGTTACAGGGCTGCAGGGGAACTGGCAGCACCAAGTGACCAGGCAGATGTGCTCCCATGAGAATTCCTTCCAACCTGCCCAGTTCCTGCTGCTGGTGGGGGTTCCCGTGGCAAGTGTCCTCCTTCTGGTCCAGTGCCTTCGATGGCACCGTCCTCGCTGGCTGCTGCGGACCTGCTGGAAGCTGGATAATCAGGAGCAGCCAGTGCCTGATCCCACTCCCCTACCAGAATATGAGGCCCCAAACCAGTGCCCGTCGGTCATCATGTCAGAGATGGTCGCCTTCTACCAGGAGCTGCACACGCCCACCCAGGGCCAGACTGTCACCCGTCAGCTGATGAACAAGCTGCTGGTGTTTTCGGCTCGAGAGGTGGATCACCGCGGTGGCTGCCTGATACTCAGGGACACGGGCATCTCTCTGCTCATCCCGCCAGGTAACAGCGCCCAGCTCGCCTCTCTGCGAGTAGTTGTTCAGACTGTGTGATGTTCGGGCACCACATCGAAGGGAGCATCGTTCACAGACACCTTCCTAATTTTGAAAATTGCTTACATTTTTAGTATGACTTTATTGACTCCAAAGACAACTTCCCGGTAGGTGGAAGTGAAGTGCCTTGTCCTAATGAACAGTATGTCATGACAATACTCTGATAAAGGAACGTAAGGTGGAGGGAGCGCTCTTTTCGCAAATTCACACAGTTCCCTGCATGGGCTAGCGGCAGCCCTGTAAAGGAGGTGGGGGGCTCGCCCAGGATTACACTGCACGTCAGCTCACGGTCGTCTTGCTCTCCCTCCGTCCTGCCTTCCCGAGTGGGCACTGTCTCCCCTTCCACCTCCCCTCCCACTGTCCTGGCCTCCCGTGGCAGGGGTGCTCCTCCTGCTTGTCCGGCCCATCCTGTCCCAGCTCTCCGTCTCGTTTCCCCAGGTGCTGTGGCTGTGGGCCGCCAGGAGCGGGTGTCACTGATCCTGGTGTGGGACCTGTCGGATGCCCCACCACTGTCCCAAGACCAGGCACTGGTGAGCCCCGTGGTGGCATGTGGACCCCATGGGGCCTCCTTCCTGAAGCCCTGCACCCTCACCTTCAAGCACTGCGCCCAGCAGCCCAGCCATGCCCGCGCCTACAGCAGCAACAGGAACCTGCTCGATGACAAAGTCTGGAAGCCCCTTGGGCAGGCGGGGGTCCACACCTCCCTGGACGAGTGTCGCATCCAGCTCTCCCACTTCAGGTAGGCACGAGTCCATCGGCCTGTCCTTTCTGCCCCCTTTTTCTGTCTGCCCTGTCCTCCTCTCTCTGTGTGGATCTGCCCCTTTATCTGTCCCAGATGGCCTGCAAATCCCTTATTCCCCCATGTCCCTTCTCGGTCCCTCTGTCCTAATGTCTAGACAGCTTGTGCCACTCCAATCCTGTCCAGGACTGTACATCCCCCATGGTCTCTTTGCCTGTCTAGAAGGGTCTGACTTAACCCCAGCCCACTTTCTGGAGGGGCCTCGTCCCATGGCCACCTCTGACTCTCTAAGATTGTCTATGTCCTATGCCCCTGCTCAGGACCGTGTCCCAATTGCCTAGGGCAGTTTGTCCCCTCTAGTGCTCTAAGACACTATCCCATCTCTTGTCCGTCCTTAGCTCTGTCTTTCTAGGCTCCCTTCCTCTCATTCTCCTTGCCACCCATTAACCAGAGCCAGCCCGGCCATCAGTGGGCCCTTCCAAAGCATGGTGGCCCTGAGCCCGCCTTCCCACTGTCCTGTGCCGAGGATATTTGCTGGCTCTTCTCTACACTCTGTGATGGTCACTGCATGTGACTCAGGTTTTGTCCCCCTACCAAACCCCCCACTTCCTCCCTATACACACCCGGGCCTGCTCTCCTTAGCTCCTCGGAGGCTCCTGCGGAATCCTCTGGCACAGCAGGAGCTGGGTGGCCTGTGCGCTGGTGTCCCAGGGTCCACTCCACCCGGTCCCTGCCACCATCTCCATCTACTCTGCAGCCTCTACACCTGTGTGCTGGAGGCACCCGTGGGCCATGAAGCTCGCAAGTGGCTGCAGCTGGCGGTGTTCTGCTCCCCACTGGTGCCAGGGCAGACCCACCTGCAGCTGCGTGTCTACTTCCTCAACAACACGCCCTGCGCCCTGCAGTGGGCAATTACCAAAGAGCAGCCCCACGGCGGGCGCCTGCGTGGGCCCTGCCAGCTCTTCGACTTCACTGGGGCCCGAGGGGACCAGTATCTAAAGCTCAAGTACATCTCTGAGGGTGAGGGAGGCTGGGGACAGGGAAAGAGGGAGCCTCACTAGAGGGAGGGGTCTGGGCCTCCCCCGGGGGGGGGGGGACATCTGGGAGCCTCAGAGTCTTTTCAGAGACTCTCGGGCAGACTCCAAGGGGGCCCCTCTGGCTTCTGTTGCCTCCAGGAGCCCCCAGGCTCTGCCCACTTCCTCCCTCTGTGGCTCACTCAGCCCTGATCACTCCATGGGAGGACAGGGTGATGCAGGCGGGGAGGAGGGGAGGAGAGGCATGGCACCCCCGGGAGGGAGGGGGAGGTTTTTATTTCACCTGGGTGGAGCTGGTGTGGAGGAGCAGTCCCAGTCTGCTCTGCTTGGGCTCTCTTTCCTGTGTGGCACGGGCTTTGGGAATTGCCCCTGGGACCTAGGGCATTTGTATGGGCACACAACCATGGTTGCTTCTGGGGGTAGCAGATGAGAAGGTGACAGATTGGGGGAAAGGGTACAAGGGGGAGGGGTCTGTGTGCTGTGTGTGGTGGAAGGGTCCCCTGCCCAGGGTCTGGGGCTCCCACTCACTTGAGACGCCCCTCCTGACTTTGCTCCCTCCTGGTCCCTTGCCACAGCACCCTGCATGGTGCCTGCTGCAGAGCAGTTTTCCTTAAACACTGTGGAAGGCCCTGCTCTCTGAGGCCCTCCACTCTCTGTCCCCTCCCCAGGTTGGGAGAATGTGGATGACAGTAGCTGCCAGCTAGTTCCCCACCTCCACATCTGGCATGGAAAGTGCCCCTTCCGCTCCTTCTGCTTCCGGAGGAAAGCAGGTAGTCCAGGCGCCCGGGCTCTGCTCCCCTCCCCTCCCCTCCCCTCCCCTCCCCTCCCCTCCCCTCCCCTCCCCTCCCCTCCCCTCCCCTCCCCTCCCCTCCCCTCCCCTCCCCTCCCCTCCCCTCCCCTCCCCTCCCCTCCCCTCCCCTCCCCATCTGGTCACCCAGGCTCTCTGCAGCTCTGCACTGGGCCATGCCCCAGGCCTGTTCAAGGCCAGGAGCCACATGGACCTCTGCAGAGGGAAAGATGGCGCGTCTGACTTAGCTTCTTCAGATGTCCAAAGCCTCCCTGTGGAGTCCCTTTCAGGCCTCCTGCTCTCCTATGCCAGGCCTTTTCCTTTCTCACCTGCCCTGTCCCCTCCTTTTTGCAGCCAGTGAGAATGAGGACTGCTCGGCACTAACCAATGAGATCATCGTCACCATGCACACCTTCCAGGATGTGAGTTGGAGCTGAGTGCAGAGGAAGGGGAGGGCCTGGGAGGAGTGCTGGGCAAAGTGGGAGGGGGTCTGTGCCCAGTAGGCACGGCCCTGATCACATAATCAGGCAGGTGAAGATGGCACCTGGCCTCCAAGTTACCCTCCACCCGACTCCCTCGTCTGTTCATGGATGGATCCAGTAGGAGAGTAAAAGAACCCAGGGAACCTTCTCTCAACCCAGGGAAACTTGGGCATCAGAGAGAGGTGGCTTCTTTCTAGGCTGATTGTCTCCATCTGAGAGATGATATCTATCCCTAGTGTGGAGAGTGACCAGGAAGGGGGTCTTCGGTGGGTGGGATGGGAGTGAGGCGTCCCACTCTCTCAAAGGAAGATATGAAGAAATCAGGGCTGAGAGTCTTTGGGGAATCAGGGTGGCATCTTAGTGGAGAGCAGGCAGATACCCCTCGAGGTATCAAGTGGGGAGGAAGAACCAGGGAAAGGAGGAGTGGAGGGAAGGGGTCATGTATGCCATGTATCTCTATTTTTGGATGACCACCCCCCTGTCCCAGGACCCCGCCTAGGACTTCTCCTGGTGCCTTAGGATGCACTCTGTTTGGTCTTCATGTCCCAGGTCCTAAAGAGCTCAGCAAACTTAAGGCTGAAGGTTCTGGGGTTAGGGAAGCAGAGGGTGGGGTCCTGGGTGGGGAGGGCTGCATCTCCTGGTAACGTGGCTCTGAGTGACAGGCTGAAGGACTGTATGAGAAATGGAGGTAGGTCCCCCAGCTCCTTGATCCCTAAGTGTGTTTCCGGCCCCTCTGTTGGCACAGGGCTTGGAGACCAAGTACATGGAAATCCTCAGATTCCAGGCATCAGAGGAGGAGGCCTGGGCGGCACCACCCCCTGTCTCCCAGGCTCCCCCATGCAACAGGTGAGGTGGGGGTTGCTTGGGCTGCTGCCTGGGGGGTCTTTGGGATTCCCACCCCAGTACCTATAGGCAAATACAGCATTTGGGAGGGGTGTAGAACCAGACTGGGTGCCTTTGATCTTCCCCTCTGAGAACACCCCCCCCCCCCCCCCCCCGGCCCTCAGGCTGCCCCCCGAGCTCTTTGAGCAGCTGCAAATGTTGCTGGAGCCGAACAGCATCACAGGCAATGACTGGCGGAGACTGGCCTCCCACCTGGGGCTCTGCGGCATGAAGATCCGGTAAGAGGGGCGAGGTCTGCTGACAGGAGGGGAGGGGGGTTTTCAGACCACAGATAAGGGAGCAACTTTAAAGAGAGCGAATGGCTACTCCCACCCTATTGCCCATAGGAGGGCAGCTCCTTCTATTTATCACTGTATTGTCAGTACCTAGGATGATGCCTGGCTCTTAGTAGGTCCTCAATGAATACTTAAAAGAAATCAATTAACATGTAAGTTACATATTGAGTGATTGGCCTGCTGTGCCCTGAGGGGTAGAATGGCAGACTGCAGGACAATGTGCGTAAAGCATGCAGCTGACTGCCTGACATGTGGTCATAAATGTTGGCAGTAATGGGGGCAATGCCACCCTTGTCTCTGTCACGAGAAATAAGTGGGAGAACACTTCTGAGCTAAGCCCCAGAGCCCAGACTACGAGTGTAATGCTCAGCGAAGACTTCGCCTAGGCGATGGGACTAGAGCTGGGCCCAGCGGAGGACAGGGTGGATTTTAAAATCACCTATTTATTAAACATTTATCAAGTATCTGCTATGTCCTGGAAAACTATGCTAAGCTTTGGGACACAAGAGGAATGGTCCCAGCCCCCAGCAGCTCACACTCTAGTAAGAGATACAAAGAGCTTAACAAAATAAAGGCAAGTGTTCCTTGTGCCTTATGTATGTATACTATATTGCAGAGCAAGTTGAAAACAGAGGCACAAAATAGCTAAAGTAAGAATAATAATGACTGTGGAAATTATGATTAGAAGTCTGAACTGAGGGCTGCACAATGGTCCTTTGCCCTGGGAAGTGGGAATTAGAAAGGGCTTGGGGGGGTGGGGGTGGAATCGACCATTCTGCTTGGGGGGCTGCCTGCAAAGTGGTAAGTGGATAGCCTGAAGAAGGAAGGTTCAGGATGGGGGCAGGAAGGAAAGGTCAGAAAAAACGGGCGAGGTCAAGTGGTGGTTGAGCCAGAAAGTCAGGGATGTGGGCTTGGTTAGTATGCAACAGAGAGTCTGTAAGGTTTCTGAGCAGAAACAACCGTTTCCCCAGTGGTGGGCAGGATGCTGGGAGAGGGGAGAGTGTGTTTGGAAGTGGGAGGAGGGGAGTGAGGTGTCCCACTCTCTCAAGAGAAGATATGAAGAAATTGGGGCTGAGAGTCTTTGGGGAACCAGGGTGGCCAAGAGAGGACAGTAGCCACCTAAGAGGTCCTCTCATCCAAGACCTCCATACCAGAAGAGGAAACTGAGGCTTAGAGAGGAGTGACTTTTGAGCCAGGGCAATCTCAGATTTCAAAGTCCTGGGCCCCCCTCCCACTGCCTTGAGTCTCCTGGAAGGCAGGCAAGAGGACCAGAGCTAGGGCTGGGTGTGGATCTCACCGCAGTGCCCCCCCCCCCCGGTGGCCAGGTTCCTGTCCTGCCAGCGCAGCCCCGCAGCGGCCATCCTGGAGCTGTTTGAGGAGCAGAACGGCAGCCTGCAGGAGCTGCACTATCTCATGACACTTATGGAGCGGCTGGACTGCGCCTCCGTCATCCAGAATTACCTGAAGACCGACGGCAGCCCAGCCCCGGTCCGCGGAGGCGCCTGGGAGAACCAGGCCCTGGAGCTGGACGAGAAGCTCTGAGTTCCCCCGGGGGCTGGGCAGGGTGGGGCGCAGTCCAGTCTGCAGCACCCTAGGCCGTGGGGTGTGCCTGGACCCCGAGGAACAGAGTAGCTCTCTCTGGCTGCGCCCACCGACCTCATCAGAACCCTCCCACTGTCTGGGGCCACTGTGAGGCTAGACTGCCACTGTCAGCCTTCCAGGGCAGGGGCCACCTTGCGACTCACTCGTCCTGCATGCACATCCCCTCCTGGATGGCAGGGGGCGCAGGAGCCCAGGAGATGGCCCCTCGCGGTCGGCCTTGGGAAGCTATTACTACACCAATGGACTGTTAGGTTGCAGCGTTGGCACCCGTTGGGGACCAGTCAGTCCACAGTATTCACTGAACCCTTAGGGATGCCCAGCATTGCACTGGGCATCATGCGAATCCTGAACATATGAGAGAATTTGGAGCCTTGACAAGCCCACAGCTCTCTTGTGGGAGCGAGAAGCGCTCAGAGGAGCAAACTCTAAAACAACACATGCAGGGTGGCTACAAGTAGGCTTCCAGTTGTGAGCACAGGAAACAGAGTTTATTCTTGTACTATTATTTATTAATTATTGTATTATTTTCCATACGAACAACTGTAGACCTGCTTTTGCCCCAGCTGGCATATGCTGTGGATAGTGGAGGTGAGTGATATGAACTGTACCGCTTTAGGAGTGGAGGGGAGAGGGAGCTGAGCAGGGGCTGGAGCAGCGAAGATGCCGGAGAGAGATGTGAACATGCCAAGAGCGGTTCGGAGATCTTCAGGTGGGGGTGGAGGGAAGTGGTGACCGGACTGAGGGTAGGAGCCAGGAGCAAGCGTGGAGTGCTGGGGCTTTAAGGAGACTGGGCTCCTGGGTGTGAGGGGAGGGGATTCCGCAGGGGTTCCAGGCCAGATCTAAAGGGGGGCAGTCATACCTGGCTGTCCACCTGTCACCTTTGCCTTCCTTTGTCTCTTTATTCTTGCCTTGTCTTTCTCTCTCTGCCATTATATCTGTTATAAAACATCAAAGCTGAAAAGATATTCCAAGATTATATTCTTGCCCAACCTTTTTATTTCTTTATTTCAAACTGTATGAGTTTTAAGTCTCTCTGACTACATTTTGCTCTCACCATCTCCTGCGGTCTTCCATCCCTGAATCTGTCTCTCTGTTATTTTATGTCTTAGCATCTTTGTGTTTCTACCTCATTACTGTGCCTGCCTTTGTGTTTCTTTCTCTGAAACCCTCAGTCATTGCCTCAGGCAAATGTCTCTAAACCAGTGTTATATGTCAAAGGCTTTTGAAAGACACTGGGCTACCCTAGAAATGGATGGGTGGGGATTTTATCTCATGAATCATGATCCAGTTTAGGGTCAGGAAATAAAGGTAGTTATTAAAGAGCACCCCACCAGTCAAACAAATACTTATTCAGCACCTACTATGTGTTAAACACTATATAGGAAAGAGATTAATAGCTGCGTCCCGAAGAGAGAACAAAGGGTTTGACTGAACTCTAGCGATTCTTTTGTTTGCAAACAGGCGTTAATTTTTTTTTAAGGGCAGGCGAACAGTCTCTCTGGCAACACTAAACAATTTGCTTCTGTATTTAATTAAAATACATTAAGGCTTTTTCTATGATGAACAATGTTGTATAATAAAATATGAAAATTGCCTTTCCTTGTTACTAACTGTATTTTGCTAAGATTTTGATACATTTGGTTGTGGGTCTGAATGGTTTTATTTGGTAAAATTGTATGGATGGGGGCAGGTTCGAGGACGCATTTTGTAGATTGTGCTTCCAGTATGCAAATTGTCTGGGTCCAGCAAGGTAAGTCAGGGAGGTTCACTTGTCTTTCATTAGAAGCAAGTCTCCCTCTTCCCTCAGCCCCACCATCCTCTCCCACCCTTCTCATTAGCCGTCCCGCCCCACCAGGGGCTGCCAGCCTCTCCGGGTTGGTGCCTCGGCCTCCTGCCCTGGCACCTGCCTCAGGATCTCTTTGCTAAGAGCATCTTTCTTCCCTGGAGTCCCAGCACAGCTTCCCCCTTTTCTCCCATCATCTCTTCCTTGCTTTCCACGCCAGCCAAAGGCATCTTTATTTGTGTTCCTCCTTACCCTGGGACAAATCATTTAAGAGTTTCAAGTTTTCTGGAAATGTGAATAGAGGCCACAAGGGTTTCTGTGACGAGACTAATGCCTTCTGGCCCTTCTCCTCCCTAATTCCTCAGAATGGATCTGAAGTGCCAGGAAAAGAGGGTTGGAAACCTTGGGGTAGGTGGCAGGCTGCTTGACCGTGTAGGGCGGATCCTACCTTTCCCAAATCAAACCCGATCGGCATGTATTTGCTTGCACCTAAAGCTGAGACATGTTCTGGGCGCGTTAGGAGACTTGGTGCTCAGCCCTGGCTGTGGTGCAGGAAGAACAGCTCTCATCTCTCTGGCTTCAGCCTCTTTACCCTTAGAATGGAGCAACTGTGTTCCAGGCTCTCCAAGGGTCTTCTTTTGATTCCATAGGCTCATGCAGAGATGGGACACTGGCGACCCAGGACATGCCCTTGGGGATTTTCTTTGTGTATTTCCTTTAAATAGAGCAATTGGCCACTGCCTATGGCATTACTTCCAGCCTTTTCCTTGTAGGTTATCTGCCTGGTCCCTAAAATCCCTAAATTTGTGACTTCTGCTTTTTGCATATTGTAGAAGCCCACACCTAAACTCCTTCCTGTTGGGTTTAGAGCAGGAGAGCAATGAGCAGGCGAGGTCAGGCCTTGGTCTGCAGGGTTAGAGGTTCCAGTGCTCGGGGTAACATGTGTCCTCGGCACCCTGTCTGTCTGCTGAGTGACCAGATCCATGTCATGCCAGTGTCCAGATCCATGCTGTCCAACAGAAACAGAGTGAAAGCCACATATTTAATTCTATATTTTCTAGTAGTCATCAAAAAAATGTAAAGAGAAACCGGTAAAGTCAGTTTTTTTTTTTTTTTTTACAAATCATTCATGTTTATTTTTATTTTTGTGAAATCAGTTTTAATAATGTATTTTATTTAACCTATATATCCAGAGTGTTATAATTTCTATATGTAATCGATATAAAAATTATTAATGGCATATTTTGAATTATTTTTTTCATAAAGTATTTTGAATTTCGTGTGTATTTTGCAATTACAGCACATCTCAATTTGTATTGAAAACGTGCTAAATTTTTATTGGAAATATTTGATCTGTATTTAGCTTCCATAAAATTTATAGCATAAAAAATACATTTACATACACGAATTAAGCTAAAAATGAAGTTAGGTATAAATTTAAAAATTTAAATCAGTTGGAATAAAAAAAAATAAAAAAAAATAAAAATGTAGTTCCTCAATTGTGCTAGCTATATTTAAAGTGCTCAATAGCTATGTGGCTAGTGGGTGCTGTAATGGAAAGCACGGGTATAGATTATGGACCCAGCTGGGCATAACTTTATAGTGCGCTGGACCATTCATTCATTCATTCATTCATTCATTCATTCATTCATTCATTCATCCAATATTTGCTGACTACCCACCGTCACAAAGTGTTGGTGATAAAAATTCAACGACAAAAAGCATTCTCATTCTGTAGGGGCTCCTGGGAAGGTGGCCGTCAGAGAGAAGGACACCTTTCCCACCCCTCTCCACACCCGACTAAGAAGGAAATGAATGAGGTCCAGGCAGCCCCTTCTGCTGCAGGAATGGCACCCACAGTGAGACGGAGAGGCCAGGGCGTCAGTCGGGTGTCCCCGGGGCACCCAGCACAGCAGGTGGGTTCTCAGTTGCCCACAACAGAATTCACTCTCACTGGCTGAGGCCATCAGGGGAGTTTACTCTGAAGGATAAATAATAATTTGGAAGACTGAGAAATAAAATCAAGGTGAAGTTTCTAGCAATAATGCCCTAAAATTTGCGGTAGAACTAGCCCAAGGGAGAGAAACTGGTATTCCTGGGGCTGCGGGTAGTGAGCACTAGATCTCAGGAAGCGGCCGCTCCTGCCCTATCACTGCCACTTCTGAGCTGGGACTCGGACCTCACCACCGCTTCTGAAGGCTGAGGCCTCTGCTGCCGTCCACGTCGGCAAACATGGAAACGCCACGCACTGTACCGCCTGCTTCTTCATGCTACCAGTTTCTGGGTCAGTCTCCAGTATGGGCGTCAGATTGTCAGTGCCCTGATTGCATGCTAAATCCTAGCTGCAAAGGAGTCTGGAAATTTGAACTCTGACTTTAATATTGGAGAGGTAGGATTCATTACATGCAAATATTCCCAAATATGAAAAAAATATTCAAAAGTTGATGGACAGCCATGAATATGACAGATTTCCACTCTACCCAGGGTGTAGTTAATGCTGTGGCCCCAGGCAGCAAAGTCTCTTCACAGAAAGAGCCACGACCTCAGCAGGTGTTGGTGTAATTCCCTGACCTTCGGAATCATCTCAATAAAGCATGACTGCGCTCATCCCTCAGGATATCCCTCTGATCCCTGCACAATCCAGGATCAGACTTTGACATATTTCATGCGAATCCAGCAAAGCTCACCAAGAGCAGTGAGCTGATTTACTCAGTGCCTTCTCCAGTCCCACATACCTTCCTGTGCAGCAGAGGCTGAAAACTAAACCCACATTTCCCAGGCCCCTTGGCAGATGGGGATCTAGATTTGTTTAGGTCCTGCCACTGAGCTGAACTCATGTAGGACCTTGATTTGGCATTAAATAGTGTGGGAGTTGAATAGGGCATGAGATTGGCGCTTATTTTGAGGAGCCGAAGTCCATGAGCCAGCCACTGTGGCAGCAGCTTCCTGAGTTGGCAGCTTCCTCGGTGCCCTGGTTCTGTGGCGTGGTTTGAGGAGGTTTTGCTTAGAGTCTGTTCCTTCAGGCCCTCCAATTACTCCGTGAACTATCTAGATTCCGTAATACAGTGTTTTGTGCTCAGACTAGCTAGAGGGGTTTCTATAATGTACAACGAAGACCTCTATCCAGTGTGCCCATGAGCCTTTCTTTGGAAAGAGTGTCCCTTATTCTGTGATTATACCCTTTCTTCCTTGTTGGTGTCAAAGGGTCTATTATCTTATGAACATATAGTGATAGAGGTGATAGTTTCATGAAAATGTTTTTACCTGGCAAAACAAAAAGTTAGTAATCCTGTGCTGACTTTCCCCTTCCCAAATTAAAAAACAAAAACAAAACCAATGATTGTATTTGTGAAATACAAAAGCCTTGGAGCCCAGCCGGCGTGGCTCAGCGGTTGAGCATAGACCTAGGATCCAGGAGATCGCAGTTTGATTCCCGGTCAGGGCAAGTGCCAGGGTTGCGGGCTCGGTCCCCAGCAGGTGGAGTGCAGGAGGCAGCCCATCAAGGACTCTCTCATCATTGATGTTTCTCTCTCTCTCTCCCTCTCCCTTCCTCTCTCCGAAATCAATAAAAATTATATTTAAATAAATAAAAACCAAAAGCCTGGGAATACTCATTCATGAGAACCCTTTTCCTTACTCATCCTTTTAAAAGCCTTACACAGGGTTGGGCTTACATCCACTCAGCACACATCTGAATACTTGTTATGTGCTTAGAATCATGGTGTCCCCTCATTTATTTTCTTATCTTTAGGTATTCTTTCTCATGCTTTCTTAATTCTAACTTATGCTAGTTTCTTTTTGGTGGGGATGTTATGGCTCCTGGCCAACAAAAAGCTAACATCCATACTGGCTGGTTAGTGTCATAAAGACATTAGCCCAAGGACAGGAATATGTTTTATAATAGCTAGCAGCCTTCAGGTGGGAGTAGATTTGTTTTTCAAACACACTAGGAAAGATGCAATAAGAAAATGAAGACTAATGTTTAGGAAATGCTGGAGTGGGTGAAGATGGGATTTTAGAAAAATTTGTTAGTGGGACAGAGAGTAGAGATGGGATGGGGAAGGACCTACCAGCTTATTGGGGGGGGGGGGCAGCCGTCCTGTCCTTGGGAATCCCAGAAAAACACAGAAGCGTGTGTGACAGAGAAGGGGACCCAGTGGCATCAATCACCTTGGAGATCTACTAGGAAAACCTTCACATCTTGTTTGTGCCTGTTGTATACCCACCCCTGACTTCTCTTCTCCAATGTTGGGCTTCTTGATCTGGGGGTGAAGAGGCCACCTGTGGCCAGGTGGCAGAAGTGGACAACTTTCAGGGCACATGGTCTGAGACCTTCGGAAGCTCCCATGTCGGAAAGCCTCCTTCTTTGTGTGTCTGCGCTGTCCTTTTTGCCCACGACTACCCCCTTCTTTCTGGGCTAAGCTGGTCGCATATGACTCGGGTACATTTCCCCATGGGAGCAGATCAGGTGATTCCCTTACTCCAGCCTTTGTGTCTTTCCGTTAATGAACCCTTTTTAACTTATTTGGTTTCATCAAAGCAGAATGTGATTTCGTTCCCTTGAGGCCCCGTCTTGGAAGCCCAGTGATACGGGCCAACGTAAGGCCTCGGAAACTCCACAGACTCGAACTTAAACACCAGCTCTGTCGCTTTGCGTGAAGACCCGGGCAAGTGACGTACTGTGTGTGAGGCTCCATCTCCATGTCTGGGCGATGGGGGTAATAACACCCTCCTTGAAAGACTGTTGTGCGGGCGAACGAGACCGTGAGTGCAAGACGCTCAGCCTCTGCCTGCCCCGGTGGGTCTGGTTCAATAGTACTTGAGGTCCTTCTCTTTGCGGCGACCCCTGACCCTTGGGCGAGACGCGTATTGATTTTGGCAGTAGAACATCCCTTCCCTCTCTTCAACATCATTCTGATTTCCTTTCAGGAGTCATCTTTCCCCCCTGGGAGTAGTCTTAGAGGGCGCTAATCCTCAAGAGGCAGAATTCTTCTTTACTGCCCTTGGTGTAGACAGGGGGCTAGGACATGATCCAATATCACTCCAGACACCGAATCCTGGGGTAGTAGATAGAGGACTTGCTAAGAAGTGAATGTTTGTGTCCCCCTAATATTCATATTTTAAAGTATAAAACCCTGATATGATGGTATTAGGAGGTGGGGCCTTTGAGGTAATTAGGTCACGAGGGTGGAACTCTCATAAATGGGAGTAGTGGCCTTATGAGAAGAGACATGAGAGATCTTCTTTCCCTCTTTCTGCGCTGCTCTCTGCCATGTGAGGATATAAGTAGATGCCCATGTGAGACCAGGAAGAGAGCTCTCACCTGACACCGGATTGCTTGCATCTTGAGCTTGGACTTCCCAGTCTCCAGAACTTCAAGAATTCAACGCCTGATGTTTGAGCCACTCGGTCTGTGGTATTCTATTATTGCAGTCTGAACTGACTGAGACAGGCTGTGTGCAATGGCTGTGGCTCTTCAGAGCCATGGAGGTGCGCCTACATGGCTATTCCTCTCTCTGATGCCCAGGTTGCTAAGGGCCCCTCCCAGAAACTTCCCCTTTGGCTTATATTTGCAAGAATTGGTTTCTCTTGGAACCAAGTGCCCAGTATAACACCCCTTAACCTTATACTTAAGCCATGAAATAGCCTAGAATCTATATTAGTTTTCCTCTGCCGTATAACAAATTACCTCCAAAATTAGTGGCTTAAAACAGCAACCATCGTTTATTAGTTCTCCCTGTTTCTACGGGTCACAGTAGTTTTTGGTTCAGGATCTCTCTTGAGGTTGCATCACCTGAAGATTTGACTGGGGCTGGCAGATCCACATTCGCAGTGACCCATTCACATGGCTGGGAAGTTGGCGCTGGTTGTTGGCCAGGGGTCTCAGTTCCTCTGCACATGGGGCTCTTGTAAAACTTCTTGAGAACCTTCGCAGCATGACGCCACATTGTTGAGTCCAGATGTCCTGATGTGGCGGTCAGGGCTAAAACAGCCATGACCTCTGGGGCTTGGAATTGTTCTAAGCCAGGTAAGTCAACATTGCCCTCTGAAGGTGTTTCTAAGCAGAGGAGACTTATTTTATCTTGGCTAATCCTAACTGTCTTGTTCTCCAGCTGCCTAAAGCAGGATGTTCTTAGCAAATGTTGGGGCAATGCTGTTTAACCTTTTTCAGAAGGCTTTGGAAGTTCTCCGTACGCCTGGCCAATCATTTCTCAGTGGATCCTCACAACAACCCTACGGGGCAAGCAGGGACGGATGTAGGGACCTCACTTCACAAATGAGACTGAGGCCTATGGATCACAAGTGTTGGTTAGTCAGGCATAGAGGTTAAGGGCACAGTGTCAGGAAAGAGATAGGCCTGGGTTTCAAACCTGGGGCTGCCCTTTACCGGCTGTGTGATCTGAGTGAACTGCTTAACATATCTGTGTGCCTCCATTTCTGCATCTGTAAAATGGGACTTATTGTGGCATTATAGTGCCACAATAATGGTGTCAGTCTTCAGGACTGTCAGGATGAAATGAGACAGAGTGTATCGAGCACTTAGCATAGTGTCTGACACTTACTAAGCACTCAGCAAATATAGGCTGTTGTCATGAGTATTAGCTCAGGCTTGGCCAGGTTATGTATTTTAGCAATTTGCACAGTGGGTTGGTTTGTTCTCATTGGTGAACATTAGAAATAAGAGAGACAACCAACCCCCTCCTCACAGCAGCCACCTCCCCAGGGCTCCTCCTTCTCTCCCCTTCCTCCTCAGTTGTCTTGTATACTATCCCAATATTTGAAGAATGCGGGGTTGTAAGAATGTATGGGGTTCCTGTGCAGCATCCAATTTACTGCGGGCCTTCAGTAAACTGTGTTCAATAAGTACTTGTTAACTCAATCAAAAATCAAGTCATCCGTGTGGATAAATGATTAGCTGCCCAGCTGGCTGAGCAGCCCACACACACTCCTGCCAAGCTGCTCCAGGCGTACCTGCGGAAACCTGCTCATCTTAAGCCCAGACCTTGGACAATGCCACCTGTGGCCTTCCCCAGGGGCAGCTTTGTCATAGGCTGTGCAGGTCCCCTCAGACCAAAAATAATCTCTTGACATGTGACAATGCTTTTCAGTTTAACAGGCCATGCCACTGCCATTATTTTCCTGGATTTTCTTCCACAGAGAATTGAGGGCTGGGAGGGAGGTTCAGTGATTTTCCCAAGAGAAGGCCCTGGGCCCAAATCCAAGGCTCTTTGTTCTGAACCCTGGACAATGATGCCGCTTGAACAGTCTGCTCAAATCCTCACCCTTCCTAGAGCTAAGTCCTGCACCTCTACTAGACCCCTGTTAATAAAACATGCAAAACACACGTTTTATCTGATGAGGTAGCTATTGCCTCGGGCGATCATCTTCGGGTGTGAACGAGTGGAGGCTGACAGCTGTCCACCAGAACCTTTCCCTCTTCTTCACCGTACAAGAGTTGTGTTGGGTACACATCTCCCAGTGTCCCTGCGGTTAGGTGAGGCCGTGTGACAAAGTTCTCACCGACAGAATGTGAGTGGGGTGACATAGGAGACCTCGGGGCCCAGTGCCTCAGGGCAATCAGCATGCCTTCTCCGTGTTCCCTTTCCCCTTCCCGCTGGCCAAAAATGGACATGGCACTGACCCAGCTTCCACCGTGGGAGGACCACATCTTGGGGGATGGTGGAGAAACAAGTTGGAGGGAGCCTGGGTTGCTGCCTCTCTGCCTGAAGTGCTGTCTGCTGACCAGGAAGACTCCTCAGATATGACGTGGGGGAGAAATACACTTCTAACTTCCTTAAGCCACTGGGTTATTGTTGGATCTCTTTGTGACAGCAGCCTACTATCTGTCAGAATTAGATGAGTTTACCCACATGAACTGCTTGTCATGGGGCCTGGCACATAGTAAGTGCTCAGTAAATGTTGGCCCTTCTATGACTCTATTTGTGTAGCAGAACTTGGCATTCATCTCCGAGTCTCTGAGTGGAGAATTCAGGATCGGTTTTTCACAAGGCTGTGGACATGGGTTGCCCTGCCCTGTTGCCCCTC
Source organism: Miniopterus natalensis (assembly GCF_054644295.1). Classification (NCBI taxonomy): domain Eukaryota; kingdom Metazoa; phylum Chordata; class Mammalia; order Chiroptera; family Miniopteridae; genus Miniopterus; species Miniopterus natalensis. Next base: position 14,043,201 of record NC_142085.1, on the reverse strand, counting down.
TGCCCAGGTGACCAAGCATGGCCTGGAGTGGGCCTCTGTCCCCCCACTGCATGGAACACTGAGAGGCTTCAGGCCAGGGCAGCCCGGTGGACTTGGCTGGGCTTGCTGAGACCAGGGGGTAGCTTTTTGAATCCACTTCCTAGTGACCTCTACGCCTGGTAGAGGGACCCTAGTGAGACAACACCCTGGAGTACCTGACAACAGAGGGCATGTACAGGTGGGACTGCAGTGAGCAGCATAGTATAGTGGACAGTGGGTGGGCTTGTGCTAGAAGCCTCCAGCGGTGCCCAGTAATAACTGGGTGAGATTTGGGGTGAGGTAGGAGCTCTGTAACAGTGAGTAGGGGCAAAAGCTGGCAAAACATGGGTGATGCCTGTTACCGTGAGCCTCTTTGTAGACAGGTATGGCTGGAAAACTTGGGTTACCCTAAAATAAAGCTACCCTAAAATAAAAGAGTGTACAGAGTCAGGGGGCAGCTATGACATCTTACTCGTCTCACGTTTGGAAAGAGGACTCCTACTGCACGGTCAGGCTTCCTGTGCTGTTCTTTACTCCCTGAGAACTATTTAGAATCTTCCCACCCGCACCCTGGCCCTGTATTTGCAACAAGATGTTTCTATATGGATTTTTTTTTTTAAGTTTTTTACCCTGAAGGAATTGTAGACTCTTAAGAACTTGCATAGAGTCCAGAGCACTGATGGCCTCATCGGCCACCCCTCCCAGGGGTGGCGCCTGAGCAACTACAGCGGGTCACCAAATCAGAGAATGAACTCAACTACCGCACACCTCGCTCGGGTTTCACTCGTTTTTGCGAGTTCTCATTGTTTCCTATGTCTTTGTGCATAATCCTCTGATATTTTATTACCTGTATAGATTCCTACGCCACCCCACCACATCCCAATGTCCTTTGCTTCACAGCAGCAGTGAATGTGTTAAAAACCCGAAAGTGCAGCGAGCAAGAGCCAGAGCAAGAGCCAGAGCTGTGTCCTCAGGCAGAGCCGGTTTCGGATCCTGGCTTCCTCGCCAGGGCCTGTGTGACCTTCGGCAGCCTGATAACCGAGACTTTCTGGGCCTGGCTCCCGCCCGGAGAATCGCGGTGATGGAATCAGCGCCTGTTCTCTGGCCGCGGGGCAGGTCGGATGCGATGGCTCTGGGCAGATGCGTGGCTTCTTCAGTAGCCCGGGGTCAGTGCCTTCCGACTTCATGGCTCAGAGTTGTTGACTCAGCATCAGAGATCATTAAGGTTCATAAGAAAGAAAGAAAAAAAGTAGGAGAATCTGCAGTGATGTGCTCAGCACACTGGAGCTGCCTTCTCAGCTCCCCTCCCTAAGGCACTTGCCTGTGACACCCTGTGTCAGAATCCCTGCCATCAGCCTGGATGACACATGTCCCACTCTGCCCCCTCCTCACAAAGCCATGAAAAGGAAGCTCCCCAGAGGCCCCATTGGATTCTTCCCCATATTTCTTTATTTTTCTAAGAGTCTTTGCAAAACCACCCGTGTTTCACACCTGCCTTATCACCTTTCCCCACTCCTTACCCCCACCTCCTTATTTTTAAATCATGGCCAATGGGAGCAACTCATGTTGCACATGAGACCATAATATACAGAAATACACACGTGCAAGTCAGGATTTTATTTAAGGAGAAGTTATTGGAGAGAGATTACTGGACTCATGTCAACATCTCTCATTAGACTGAGCTCTTTGAAGGCAACGATTCTCTGAGTTGTTAAGTCACTTTTGGGTACCCATGCATGCTAACTCCCCAAACAATAATCCCACACAAATAATGAGAGCTCCCACTGGATGAGCCCCTCCATGTCCTTGGCAGGCTGCTTTAAGCTCTAACTCATGTAGTATCTTGCTAAGTAGGCATGAGGCTGATCTCCATGTGTGGATGCGGGACTGAGGCTCTGCACGGCTCAGTGGCCCGCAGGACTTGGTCTTTCGCCCCCAGAACCGATGCACTCTGCACTTCGGCACGCGGCTCTCCGCTGGTGTCTGCTTGGCAAATACCACGAAGGCCCAGAGCAGCTCCCGGGGACAGTGTCAGCTATTCAAGGGTTGTGCGGCTCTGTCCTGTTCATGTCACAGGATCTCTCAGTAAGGATCCAACGACCTGTGGTGCGGGGACTGCCTGTTGCAGACGGTGGCACTGGGAACAGCATGCACGCGCGAGGGGACCTGCTGTCCTCCACTGCATGTCGGGTAGATACTTCTTACTTTCTATTCTCTTTTATTCCATCTACCGGCAATCGCTAACCCCGCCTGCAATGCTTTCCTGGCACGTAGGAAAAAATAAATTCAGGTGCATCTTACAGGCAACAGAATGGGGGTTACCAGAGGGAAGGGGAGCGAGGAAGACAACGAGGGTAAAGGGGGCCAAATACAAGGTGCTAGGAGACTAGACTTCGGGTGGGGAGCACACAGTACAACATACAGGTGTCGTATTATAAAGTTGTACACCTGAAACTAATATTATTAACTGATGTCACCCCAGTAAAATCAATAAAAGTATAACTACACAAAAGAGCAAAACAAAATAAATTCAGACTCATCACATTTATTGAAGGCTGTCTTCCCGTAGCCACTTCCACGGGTGTTTCCTTTTTGTGACACACCCAGTTGAGTGCTCCCACAACCTTGGGGTACAGGCATCACTCTCATCATTTGCGTGCAGAAAACCCAGCCTTGAGGGATTGAAGTGGCCCCCCGACCTCACACAGCCAGAGGACTTGGGTTTCGAATCCGGGTCTGTGCTCCTAAGCAAAAGTCTATGTAGTTTTAACATTTAAAAATTCGAAATGTGTAAAAGAGAAGTCGGTGGCTACCTGGTCTTTTGGCCTCTTGGTTCTCTCCCTTAGAGACAATATTACCATCTGCTGTGTTCTTCCAGAATTGTCCTAAGCGTAGGAACTAGATATGGGAGTAGATTATTTTCCTCGCTTTCCCCATGTTGATCTGTACTCTGCTTTTTCACTTAGCAATGGACCTTGAGATCTTTTTATAATCAGTTTGTAGAAAAATTTTCACATTTTCTACAGTTGCATAGTACTCCATTGTGTTGACGGACCACAGTTCATTGAACAAATTAATGGATATTTAGATCGTTTTCAATCTCTGCCATACAAATAATACTGCAATGAATAACCTTGCACTTACATCATTCTGCTCGTATGTGAGCATATTTATATAAAAAAATCACAGAAGTGCAATTTCTGGGTGAAAGGGGAATGTGCGTGAAAATCTGAGGGTGCCTGGCACTTTGCCGTCGGTAGCGTTATGCCGACTTACGTTCCCCAGTGGCCCTTCCTCTGCATCACGCCCTCTCAGAACAGGGGCCAAGCTCCAGGACAGCGGGACGTGCTCTGCTGGGACATGGTCCTTTTGCTCTGCCCCTGGCAGGCTGGGCTTCCTATCTTCTTGTATTCCGCCCTCCCCTCCACCAGGGCCGTCACCAGTTACTTTGGTGCTGGAAGAAGGGGAGATGTTTTCCCCAAACAGAAGACATAGATGTACTTGTTTACAAGTGATTCGCACCCAGAGCGTCAGTGAGCCCTAAGATCCTTGAAAGGCTCCAAAGGAGCTCACAGCTGGGGATGCTGGCGGCGGAGGCAGGCCACAGGCTTTAGCTAACTATTAATTATATTGAACATGCAGTGAGCATTCTTTAGTGCCAGGAATCGTGCGAAGAACCTTACATGGGTTACCCTGGCGAAGCCTCCAGATAACCCTGCAAGATGAGTACCGTCATTATCCCTGTTTTAAGGGCACAGAAGTGGAGACAATGGGACTGTGTTAAGTTTCCCAAGACCACATAATCAGCAAATAGCACCGCTGGGATCTGAGCCCTGGCTGTCTGATTCCATACTCAACCACTGCCCCAAACCACAGCTCCCAGGGGAGCAGAGAATCACCTTTCTGGCTCCTTCCCTCTTCCATGCTTGGTCCCCATCCTTTCAAGGGACCCTCCACCTTCCTCCCCTCAGCTCTCCGGGGCTGCCTTTTCTCAGGCAAGACTCAGCTTGTCCCATCGCCTTTTCCCTCCACCAGCACAGCTGATCTCTCTGTTGTCTCAGTTCCCAGCTTTTAAATCCCAGCTTCCCAGAGGTGCAGCGCTTGTATGGATAAGCAATAACAACCACAGAGGTCTCTACTGGATCTTAACTGGTGGAATTTCAGGTGCCAAGGTTAGCTGGGGGAGAGGGTAGCTCTTTTTGAGATGGTGTATGAGTGTATGTGTGTGTTTGTGTGTATGTGTATATATATATGTGTGTGTGTACGTGAATATGTGTGTGTATGTGTGTGTCTTTTCTGCCTCTTAAATCACTGTGCTTACACTGTGTAAGCAGCTGTCGCTGTGAGGAGGTTGGCCGGGGGCTACTGACAGGATCAGGAGTGAGGTTAGAAGCCTCTGCGTCCACTGAGCTCTCTAGTTGCTGGTCCCCACCCTCCACCCATTGGCCTGAGCATCCTACCAGCAAAGGCGATGTTGGGAAGGGCAGGGGGAAGCCCAGGCCAGGCTGGTGGCAGTGGAGCTGCAGACATGGAAGGAATTGGAGATGCCCTGAGTGGCTTTGCCTAGCCTCCAATATTCCTACAGCCAACCTCTCCTCCTTTTAATAATATAAAAGCTTTGCATGGTGGTTGAGAAAGGCAATCCTTGGAACTTAGTGACAGTGTGACCTCAACAGAAGGATTACTGATTGTAAAGTGGGGTTCATAATGCCATCGTCACAGGATGACCAAGGGTGAAGTGAGCTGAGCTGAGCTAAGAGACAGTGTCAGCACAAATGTCAGTCATTTGGCCCAGTGCCTGGCACAGACCAGAGCTCAATACATGGCTGTTATTGTTGTTGCTGTTATTTTGTGCAATGACTTTCTTTCTTTCTTCCATTTTAGCCAAGGCCTCTCTCTGATCCTAAACATTCATTTCTTCTTTCCTTCCCTTTGGTTAACCAGGGGTCCTGGAATGCCCACACTACCCTCTCATTGTGTGAGGCCATGGAAAGCTCACTGGACACGTGTGCTGACATCCCTGAGAGAGGAGGACTTGAGAGGATGTGGCCATCACCCCTGGAGTGTCTGGAGCTTGCAGCGAGGGCTTGAGAAGCAGAAAAATACCGAGCCCTCGCCCTTGCCATAAACAGAAGGACATTTCCCCCAGTTTTACTGAGAAATAATTGATGCATGTCACTGTGTAAGTTTAAGGCACTGATGGGTGGCATGGTGGTTTGACGTCCATCTATTGTGAAATGATCACTACAATAGGTTCAGCCAACACCAGTCATCTCATACAGATACGATAAACAGGAAAGAAAGAAGAAAAGAAAAAATTCTCCTTGTGATGAGAGCTCTCAGGATTTACTCTCTTAACAACTTTCTCATACATCATATGGCAGCATTAGCTATAGTCATGACGCTGCATGTTCCACCCTAGGACTTTCTTATCTCGTAACTGGAAGTTTGGACCTTGGGCTTTGGATCACCTTCTTCCATTTCCCCTCCCTCACCCTCTGCCTCTGGCAACCACAAGTCTGATATCTTTTTCTATGAAACTTGCTTTTTTTTTTTTTCTTCTTCAGATTCCATATGTGAGGTATACGACATTTATCATTGTGCCTGTCTTATTTCACTTAGCATAATGCCTTCAAGGTCTACCCGTGTTGTTGCAAATGGTAAGATTTCCTCATTTTTGCAGCGGATTAATATTCCTGTGTGTGTGCATATATGTGTGTATGTGTGTGTATCCATCCATCGATGGACGCTTAGGTTGTTCCAAGTCTTGGCTGTTATAAATAATGCTGCAATGAGCATTTAGGTGCATATATCATTTAGAGTTAGTGTTTTTGTTTCCTTTGGATACAGTCCCAGAAGTGGAATTGCTGGATCATATGGTAGTTCTGTTTTTAATTTTTTGAGGAATTTCCATACTGTTTTCCACAGTGTCTGTTCCAACTTATGTTCCACTAACAGCGCACAAGGGTTCCCTTTTCTCCACACCCTCTCCAACATTTGTTACCTCTTGTCTTTTTGAGGATGGCCATTCTAACAGGAATGAGATAGTATCTCATTGTAGCTTTAATTAGTATTTCCCTAATGACTAGTGATGCTGAGCACCTTTTCATGTGCCCAATGGCCTTTCCTCAATCCAGAAGGACATTTTAATCGATTTCAATTTAGAAGATTTTGACTGAGAACCAATTATGTGTTGGGGAGACCCAGAGACAACAGAAATGTGGACATGTCATTTGGGGCTTCTCACTGGATTTGGGATACCTCACCGAGGTACAAACCCTAACACTGGGAGCTGCCTACACTCGCTGTCTTCAACCCTCTCTTCCCACTTCCTCATGGACCTTGTCCAGCCTGGGCTTCTAGGGCACCCTCTGCCTGGACCTCCACCCCACCAGTGGCAGCCCCTTCTTAGTCCCCTTGGCTGGCTCCTCCTTGTCTCCTCCCTTGATCTCATCTAGTTCCATGGTCTAAAGACAACCTTGCCTCCAAGGCCTCCCAAGCTCATGCTTCTGATCTCCCCTCTCTCTGGGCTGAACTTCAGGCTCATCCATGCAGCTGCTTCCCATCCCATCACCTTCTGACTCGACAGTGCTGTTATTATATATTTACTTGCCTGTTTCTTTCCTCTGACCACAATGTAAGTTCCTATGGAGGCAGAACATTTGTTCTATGTACGGCTGCGTCCTCAGTGCCTAGAACATGGCAGTGACTCAATAAATACTTACTGAGTGGATGAGAGAGTGAACGAGCGAGAGCAAGAGAAAGGGTGTGATGCTATGGGAAGTCAGGAGAGCAGCGCCGAGCGTTGCCGTTACTCTACCTACTGTTACCTCAGTCTTGCCACAGCACTTTGCATGACTGTCGTGGCTGACAGCAACTCCATACGGGATTGTCGAAGGTGTCCAAAGAGTCCGCTCCTGCTCTTGCTCAGCACGCCTGTGTCCTGATGAGCCCCACCCACAGCTCCCAGGAGTTCCGAAGGCCACCCTCTCTGCCCAGCTCGCTCTTGGTAGGTCCTGCCTTGGAAAGCACAGCTGGACACTGGCCACTTAGAGCTTTTTGTTAAGGTCTGGGGGCCGGCAAAGACTGGAGACTCCAGAGAGAGGTTCTCCTTCACTAGATGTTGTAGCTGGGAAGGGGGAGGTTTCTGATAGAATAGGTAGCCTTTCCCCTGGGCATTTGGAAGGCCAGGGAGTGAGGAGAGGGGCCTGGCTGCAAGTAGGGTTTTCAACTGCCATGAGCTAAATTGTGTGTCCCCCTTGCCCCCTGAAACTCAGATGTTGAAGTCCTAACCCTCAATGTGACTGTCTGGAGATGGGGCCTTTAGGAAGTAATTAGGGATTAGGGTTATGTGAGCTCATGAAAGGATTATTGTCCTTATAAAAAGAGATACCAGAGTGTACCCCCCCCTTCCCCCGTGTGATCTAGCAAGGAACAGCCATGTGAGCACACAGAAAGAAGACAGCCATCTCAAGCCAGGAAGAGTTCTCACCAGCAACCGCACCAGCCAGCATCTGGATCTTGGACTTCCCAGCCCCCAGACTGTAAGAAATAAATTCCTGTTGTTGAGGCCACCCTGTCTATGGGATGTTGTTATGGCAGCCTGAGCTGACCAAGACATCAACCACCTCCATTTGCCCTGGCTGAGGGTTTCCTAGGATGTAGGAATGTCATTAAAAGTCCTGGGACCACGGGGACAAGGTGGTCACCCTGGCTATTTGTACGACTAGCCAGTGTGCTGAGGTGGGGGAGGTGTGTCTCAGACTTTTCTGCCTCTCCTTTCTTAACCCCTCCCTACCCCTCCTCACACCCACGAAGGCCAAGTTCTCACACTTCTAATAGCTGAGGTCTGTGTAGAAGACACGCTCTGGGGGCACACACAATTCTTGCACACAGGGAGGCTCTGGTCCTTGTAGAGAGATGTCTGATCACACACAGCAGTTGGGGTTGGGGTGGGGCAGGCAACAGGGCTTTTCCAGGACACATGCAGTGCAGTGGAAAGTGGCTGAGGTCCCAGAGATCCTGGTTTCAAATCCCGGGGCCCTCACTTACTGGCAGTGTAAACCTGGGCAACATGTAGCTCTGGGTCCTGCACTGCACAACTCCAGGGGGGTGTCTGGTCCTCTAACAGACTCCAAGTGCCATTCACACAGAACAAAATACAAATGGTGGGGCCTTTTAGCCTCGCACAATGTGACGGAACTGAATCACTTTATCTCACAGTCCATTTGTTGAACTTCCCCAAAGAAGAAGGTAAGAGCTACTTCATGGGGCTGCAGAGAGAATTCAACAAGATAACATCTTAGTAAGTGCTTGATAAAAATGAGCTCTTGCTTCCCTCCCCTTAAAGCCCCCTGCACAAGCAGTAATGTAGACACAGGGGCTAAGACTGGGCTTCCATCCAGATTGCTAGGGTTCAAGCTATGTGATGCTGGGCAACTTAATTAACCTTTCTGGGCCTCATTTTGGTGGCATAAAGTGAAGATGACAGAAGTACTTCCCTCATGAGGCTGGGTCCTTGGGTGGATTTCAAGAAGTACCACAGGGAGAGCACTACTGAAGCGCCCGCACCTAGAGAGGGCCAGTGGGAGCGAGGCGACTGCTCCCCGGACCAGGCTCTGCCCTGCCCCACCTTTCTCTCTTCTCTTCTTTGGCCTTCTGTCTCTGAGCTTTTTGGGACAAAGTAAAGCCTTCTTCTAAGATCATGTGCTTTTTCACCTTTCCCCAGAGTGGGAATGAGGGACTCACTGTGAGTGAGCCCGCCTGGCACCCGTTTCCTGAAGGTGTGCTGGGCAAGGCCCTAGCGGAGGTCAAGTGGACACAGTGGCGGAAGACACAGCCTTGCTCTCCAAGGAAGCCCTGAGGGCAGCATGGAGGAGGGAGGAGGGGCTCCTTGGCCCCAGAGGCCTTCCAGAGGGCACCAGAAGGGCCTGGACGTGACCCGGCTTCCTGTGAGAAGCAGAAGCTTCTATAAGGGCGCCTTCTCCTCTGCCCAAGCTTCTGATTCAGAGCTGCAGAAGCCCCTGGAGACCAGAGGCCCCTGTGACCTTTAAGGGACCTGTTTCTGGACTCCTTGGAGGCCGGGCTCAGATGGGGGTAGAGGACACCATCATGAATAATGCAGGTCGGCAGTTCTCAATGATGGCTGCACAGTAAATGCCACTGGCCAACTAGAGATTTTGATTTACATGGTGGAGGTGGGAGCCAGACACCCCTACTTCAACTTCTAATTTAGAAAAAATTAAATCTGCAGGTAAATTGAAAGAAGAGTACAATGAACACCTAGTACCTTTTGCAAATATTTGCCACACAGTTCAATCTCTCTCTTTTTCCATATATATTTTAAATAGAATCATTTGAATTAATTAATAGACATCATAATACTTCAGCATGCCTCTCCTAGAGATACTCCCCCACATAACCACAACACAGTATTATACCCAAGAAATGTAATACTGACATATATTATTTAATATACCATCCATATTTGAATTGCCCGTATGGTCTTCAGATGTTTTTATAACTCCCCTCCCAGCCCCCCTCCAATCAAGGATCCTCATCGCATGCCCCCTTTTAATTCTTACATCTAGAATAATTCCCTCCTATTTTTTGTCTTTTCTTGACATTGACATTTTTGATGAATCCATGCCATTTCTACTGGAGTGCCCTGCAGTCTAGATGGCTCTGGTTGCTGCCTCTGATGGAGCTCAGGATAAACTCTTGTAAGAACGCTGCAGGGCGGGTGAACTCCCCAGGCAGTGCACTGGGAGCCGTTTCATGTCATTGGTCCTGCTATTAGTCATGCCAAGCCGATCACTCGGTTAAGTGGTGTCCACCTTACTTCTCCACTGTGCCCTTTTGATTAATAAGTAATCTCAGGGAATTCTATTTTGATGGTATGAATATCTTACCAACCTCTGACCCAGTGGTAAGGCAGTAAGTACACAGATGATCCTTAGCTGAGTAGATTATTACATTGTAATGTGGTCAATGGTAATTTCCCCAATTTTATCATTTTTTCGACTTCAGTAACACTCCTGTAAAAAGGAGTTTCTCCATCCTTTTGAATATCACCATGAACTTTAAAAAATTCAATATGTCATAATTCATCACAAATATTAAAGCTCAAATTGTCCTAAATTTTGCCAGTGGGAGCCCCTTCAAGTTGGCTCTCATATTCCTTTGACAGGTCTTCATTAGGCTCTAAGCATTTTATTTTTATTTTTAGTGAACTTGATGGTCTAGGCTCACTTTGTAGTTTTGCTGCAGAATTGAATCAGTCTTTTCTCCAAGGAGCCCTGCCTGGTTTCTGTGAATGAAGAATGGTATTAAAAAAAACAAGATCTGGAGACTTAGTGTGCTCATTGTTGTTGCTTCTAGGCCTTTCCAGTGGGCAGAGCTAGGAAATTCATTTTTAAAAAAACAAATCTTGAATTCGCTGTGATACTTTCAATTCAAATCCAATGCCACAGGTTCTTCCTTTCCATATTGCTGTTTCCTTTCCCTCCCAGTGAGAACTTGGTTCTCAGCAACGTCAATATATTTACTAATTTTCTCTACCCGACAATCTACACAAAGCACTTTTAGTATTACTACACCAGAAATACTACAAGCAACAAACCCACTAAGTCTGAGTTGGTGCTTCTTTGTAGTTCTTTTTCTCTTTAGAATGTATTCCATTAGGGGCATATAGTCAGAAAGCACTGTGTTCAAAGTTACTTGAATTATGGTATTTTCCTATATGAATTTATATAGAGTTAGTTGTTGATTTTATTTTTGAAACATGTAAAACATTTAAATGATTGATAAATAAAAAATATGTAAAAAGGAATATATGTGAGGAAGTCTCGTTTGTACCATTTCCACTACATTTCTACGCACCTCCTGCAGATGAGTATTTTCATTAGGTTCTCAGTGACTCTTCCTGCCATTGATCCAGCTGAAGAGGAAAAGGGGACTTTAGCTAAAGAAACTAAGTGAATCTCTCTTATGTCTAGAGTAAAAGAGATTAGTACAAAAATGAAAGGAAAAATAGTGGTAGGAAATGGGGGTGGCATATAAGGCAGAAGCCAGGGACGCAGGAGATCTCAAAACTTCGGATGGCTCTGAAGACAATCGCCTGGGGGCCAGCCCTGCAGGAAGTGAGTGCTTCCTCCGGGTGGTCAGGTGGGCCTCCCCTCGAAGTGATGGAAGGGGTGGTTCATGAGCCTGCCAGGAAGAAAGCCAGAGGGCACTGGAGTAAGGGCTGAGAGTCATGACTAAGGGCTGTTAGCCGGGCTCTTAAGGGAAATGACACGGCATATAGAAGGATGGACAACTGCTGGCAAGAGAAGCAGCAGGTTAGTCTGGGATTCAGAAATGGCCATAGAAGCTGGATTCGTGTAAGAGGGCTCTCAGGGTCCCCTACATGATGCAGGGCGAGTGCTGAACCCAGCTGCGTGTCCTGTTTAAGAGCCAAGCCTGGAGGCTAATGCCTTGAATGAGCTAGGACCCCTGAATTCTCTGAGGCATCCTATCTGTCCCTGTCGAGCATGCAAGGATTAAGGGGGGCATGACTTGGAGAACATGATTTAATGCCCGGGGCTGAAGACAACAGGAGGGCAGCGCTGTCTAATGACTAGCCTGCCGCCTTCTCCCCCAGGGAGGGAGTGGTCTTCCTTGGAAAGGGCAGGGAGACCGCAAGGAGGGGGGTGAAGTCAGGGACAGGCCTGGAGGCGGGATCCAGCTGCAGCAGCTGCGAGGAGCTCGGGGCTCTGAGCCTGATGAACTGTGTCCTGCGGCCCTGGAGGAACTCGACCTGAGATTTCAGAGCCACTGTCGTTAATCTTTGATAAATTATAAAGGAGGGGATTTGTGCTCAGAGACAAAAGATGGGCATATGTGCACTTGACATTCAAAAAGGGAAAAAGAGAGAAGCCTGGAGGTTGCAGGGCAGGGCAGGGCGCTCTCACCAGCAGGACCAGGGGAAGGTGTGTGCGCCTTCAGGAAACCTGGTTGAGTCCCAGCCTAGGCCCTGGACAGGAGCAGGGCCAGGGCAGAGATCTGGAGGCGTGGTCCCCACTCTCAGGACCAGGGCGGTCTGGAAAGGGTGAACTCAGGGGAAAGGCGGGCGTGTTGGGGTTTCTCGCTGCCCCTTCTGTAGTGACACCTGGTTCGGCGCTGTGGCCGCCTGGCAGCCGCGCCTCAGGTTCAGTTCGCCAGAAGCAGACCCCGAGACAAGTTTTTGTGTAAAGCGTTAGGAAGGGTTTCCAGGAAAACTCAGCGGGGTGTGGGGAAGTGGGATGAGGGAGAGGAGGCACTATGGCCCAAAGTCCCCGGAAACCGGCTCAGTCCCTCAGGAGCCTCTGTAAACAGAGTAGCCTTCACTTCGGGAGGGGACTGATCCGGGATGGGATGGCAATATGCCCACTTCTCATTCTGTCACTTACTGATTAATGTCCAAGGGGGGTGGGATTTCCCAGGGGTGAGGGATCCTGAGAACAGTCCTCTGACAGAGACTAGGCGCTGGTTGACTCCAGGAGCCAGTCAAGGCCCCCGAGTGGTCACACACTGCTCGGCTCCACAGCCGGGGCAAGCTAGCGAGCCTGTGGCGAGGACCTGATCCAAGGCCGGCCTATCAGGTTCCCTGTCCTGGTGCTTGAAGCAGGGCCTGCGATCTGCAGGGTGGAGCCCGGGCTCTGCGTGACAGCCATGCTCCACCATTGGGGCTCCAGGGACCTGTGCCACGTGGTCTGACTGCTCGGAGCCTTTTGAATACTGTTCTCATGCTCGCTGGGGTTCCTGATGTGTGAAAACTACTGTCCCAGGGCAGAACTCAGAGCACTGGGACTTTTAGCATCCTCGTAGCTGGGGTGAGGCATGTGGCTCAGGCGGCACCGGTCAGGAGAGCCTTCCTGAGATTCCACTTAGAAGCAGATGCTAAGCCCTGTGTGGGGGATCCATTTACTGGTGCTGCTGGCAGCCCGGGCTCCTTGCTTTTAGGATATAATGTAAAATTCTTAACACAGAGGTGGCAGCAGCAGGCTTGCAGTAGAGTTGAGTTCCTGGCATCCAGAGCTAATCTAGTTCCTTTTGGGGGAGGCAATAGGAGTGACAGGTGTGAGGATGTTGTGGGCAGAGGATCCTTGGAGTCCAGAGAGGCAGCTGACCAGGTCTCTTGGCCATCCCAGTGGACAGAAGTAGAAATGCGATGGACTAAACACTGGTCAGCCATATTGAAGGAGAAGATGACCGATGTGCAGATACCAGCTGGGAAGGAGTCGCCAGCGGCATGCCTCAGGGGTCCGTGTCAGCTGTGTCCACTCAACATTGTCATCAGTGACTTGGGTGAAGACCTGGAAGGAGCGCTCCTTATGCTATGGAGAGCGCAAGGCTGAGAGGACTGGAAATGCATCAGGCCACAGCCTCAGTTCTTAAGATGAGCTTGCTCTCCGGGAAAACGAGGGTGGAGATAAGGCTCAATGGGACAGGCGTCAGTTCCACACCGAGGTTAGGAAAACGCGTGAGAGACATGAGAGGGGGTGGAGGAGTCTTCTGAGGGAGAGGGAGAGTGTTCCTCTTTGTATATTTATTCCCCACTTATTTCTCAAAACATTTCAGGGGCTTAGAAAAAATATGTGACATGGGAAAGAGTTAAAACATGGCTGAGACAACTGTGGCAGAGTTAAAAGTGGAAAAATACCGGGGGCTTCAGATATGCATATTTCCCAGTTCTGTGGATGCTACAGGAGGGCCCGCGCTCCCCTGTGGCTGAAGGGAAGAGGGGAATGTGATCTACCTGGAGATTTTCTAGTGGACATGAAAGATAAACAAGCCATTTACCCCGGGGAAGCTCTGCCTTTCTTTACAGTGATGCTGGGAAGAAAGTTGTCCTCTGGGTCCTCACGGAAGAACACCTGGGAGGCGGGGAGGACGTCCTCCAAGGCCGATATCAGAGCAAATTCAGCAGAAACAACTCTACCTAGAGCCAGAAAATGTCTAAGCGCCAGCTCTGGGCCGGGGTGGAATGCGTCTATGCCCAGCTCACTGTTTCTAACCGCCCCCCTCACCGATGCTCCCCTAATGAAACAATTTCACTTCATTTTTCTCTAGCTTACATAAATACTAAGTAATAATATTTTACTGCATAGGGTTGAACTTTTCAGAATCACAAACTCTGAAATATTTAAGATTTTGTGCTCTCCCCTCTAAGAACCAATTTTCTCCCCTGTGGGGGCCCTGTTATCTGTAAGAATGCAGACTCTGATGGCAGGGAAGATCCCATGTCGCCTGTCCTGCGGCAATCCTCCTCAGCGACAGAGGCTCAAGGTGCATGCGCTCTAGAGAGCATTTCTCTTTGGTAAGTCCCCCTCCTGGCGAGGGCTCTTATTTTTATTTCTTTACCTACTTTACCAGTCTGACTCCATGAGGCAGTTAGGCAGTGCCTTTCTTTTTCTGCAGCTCGTTTCCAAGCCCCCTGTTGCGCTTCTGTTCCTTAGCGCTGATATCAGCTCAGGCCGAACCTGGACCTCTTGGCCCCCTTCAGTTATCATGATGAGTCTTATTTTGGCTGCTTCAACCCTCTTTCAGGCATTGAAAGGTGCAGCCAGGTTAAATCAAAACTTTAACCTCTCACCCAACTCAAGACTTGTCCCCACCCCATCCCTCAGCTCATTCGGGAGCTGGGGCCTTGGGGAGGGGACAAAGTCTGCTCTTTACCACCCCTGCCTGACCTTGCCTGTAGCTTCTCGGCTTCTCTTTTTGGGTGGAGGCGTTAACACATTGCTGGAGGAGGGACAGAGTGCAAAGGTCAGTGGCCCAGTTGTCACACCAAATGATAAGAAGGAAGCCACTCTGCACCTCTCTGCACCCCTGCTACTGCAGGTCACTCCAACCAGCTCGCTATATTGTTTTATGGTTCCCTGGGCAAGCATCTCCATCTCTTCCTTCATGGGGAGAGGAGCAATGGGGGACATCCCAGCCTTTCTCACTAGGCTGACATCTCTCTCCTCTAGAGATGTCTCTACCTCAGTGGGCTCTTTGCAACTCTTGTCTTCTCTTGGGGTGCTGGAAGTGGGGGTGGCAGGACTCGATCACGCACCTTTGAATAAATCCTATAGGTATGTTTTCATCACTTCCTCTTTGGAATGTGAGGGGCACTTTTGCCTACTCTCTTCCCCTTTGGGGCATTAGCAGAAATCTGAGACGGCAGGAAAAGTCCCTTTTAATATTTTATTAAGTGTTGAAACTTCCTCTCTGCCTGGGCCCTCTTCCCAGAACTTGCTTGCCAAGGCGTGTCCAGCCCCTATGACCTCCGGAGGGGGTCATAGGAACCGATAAATCGCTGCTCCCACTGCTGCTCCCTAGCTCAGCGATCGCTCCAGACCCTGCCTTTCCGCAGTTCCCCAGTCTCATCCCTTCCTCTGTGCTGCTGATTGATTTCCTCTGGTCAGGTTGATTTCCTACCTGAGCTTCCCCATTTTGCTGTGCATGCTAAGCTTGTTAGGAACAAAATACTAGAAGAATTCAGTCTTTACTTCTGCGGCACCCTCTAAGGGGGTTGTGTGTTGGCCCAGCTCCCGCGCCCTTCCCTGCTAACTGGGGTGACGAGAGAAAGAAGGTGCATCTAGTAACACGTGAAAGTGAATGAGAGAGGAGCTGGGGGAGTAGATGGTGGGGCGACAGACATAGGCTGGAGTTTGGGCAAAGAAAGAGCTTCGGCGGGAGAGTGGATGCAGAGAGGCTTTGGGGAAATAAAGTTTCTTCGGTAAAGGCTTCTGTTATTTCCCGCGGCTTTGGGAGTCAGGCCTCCTCCACCCTGTCTCCCTCCCCACCCCCCTTCTTTTAAATTAGTGACCCTCTAAAGTTCTAAAGGTAGGAACAAGAAGATTTGATTTTGTCGTTTTGTTTGGGCTTAATTAGGGATGGTGAGCCAGTTCCAACCTGGCATTTTTGAGAGCTCAAGTTCACGTTCTGCTGCGTCAGCCCTGGGCACTGCCCGGGCTGGTTCTAGGGCCCTGAGCCCACTAAGCAGCCTCGACTTCCCAGAAAAGAGTCAGCCGGGCAGGCGATATGTCTGATTCTAAGTGTCCATCCAGACTTCCCCCTAATGGTGTAATGACTAAGTGTAATGACTTTCCCCTAATGGTGTAATGACTAAGTGTAATGACTTTCCCCTAATGGTGAGGCTGTGGCCCAGGCGGTGAGAACATTTGAGCAGGGGCGACTCCGGCCACATTGTAGTCCTGTGGGAGGTGCACTAGTCAGATAGGCTAGGCTTTGCTGTAACAACAGCACAAAAATCACAAATCTCTGTGGCTTACAACAGAGCTTTGTTTCTGATCCATGCTACATGTCCACTGTGACTGGGCTACAGCTCTGCCCCACGCTGTCTCCTCTTGGAGACAACGGCTGTAGGATAAGGCATTATCTAGAACATTAATGGTCATGATGACAGCAGGGGGACAAAAAGCCAGAAAACCACGTGTTAGCTCTAAAAACTTGTACCCAAAAGTGACACGTGTGACTTCTGCTCATTTCAAGTCATATTGTTACCGAACAGGGACCTGGGCCTGAGTGGGTCTGCATGGGGCCGCTGGTAGTAGGTGGGTTCTTGACTTCATGCAGGAAAGATCTCACAGCACGAGTTCAGGTGCCTGAGAGTGTGTTAATTACAGCTGGGGACAGTGAAGCAAGGAAGGGCTTAGGATAGAAGCAACAGGAGGGCCTAGGTGGGGCTGCTTTGGCTCACTAAGTCAGAGAACAGGGGCCCTGGAAACTGGTTCAGGACGTTATCCTGGGATCAGCTATTGCTGCCCATTGCTCCCTGGGTGCGAGTCTCGTGGCATTTAGGAGATGCGTGCCTGTGGGGGAAGAAGAGGGGGAAGCTAAAGGCACACATGTGCTCAGGGGAGGGAAAGTGTGCCTGGGCCCTTTGTGTTTTTTTAAAAAAAATGTATCTTTATTGATTTCAGAGAGAGGAAGAAGAAGGAGAGAGAAAACATCAGTGATGAGAGAGTCATTGATCGGCTGCCTCCTGCACGAGCCCACAACCCAGGCACGAGCCCACAACCCAGGCATGTGCCCTGAATCGAACCGAGATCTCCTGGATCCTTGGCTGACGCTCAACCGATGACCCACGCCCGCCTGCGCCCTGGATCCTTTGTCTTGAGGGCTTTTATCTCTCTTTTGTAGGTTGAACCCTAGGGGAAATCTCAGAGGAGGCTCTTAATAGAATATTCATCAGCTCTTCCAGGCGTGTCCTTTCAGGTTCGTGGTCTTCACTGAATGGTCAGTACCAGGGCAGGGGGTCACTGGTCATTGCAGCTGGTCCTGGCGTCACCCACCTGGTTTTGCTGCTTTTTTTGGGCCTGGAGCTGAAATACAGCTGAGGCCTAGAAGTTTTATCTCTAGGGAAGTGACCTCCTGTATCTGCTGTAAGTTGCTCGGCCAGCTTGTTCAGCCATCTGTCTCAGTTTCCCCATTCCTCTTGGCAAGGGATCGTCCGTGTTTCTTACTGTCCTGCCTCGGATGGAGCCGTCATATCCTGACATCCTTCTGCCGCCCGGTCACATCCCTCCATAACTCCTTGACATACGCCCACTGGCTGGCTCAGTTTCCTCCCAATGCCTCTCTCCCTGAGCCTTCATTCCCATCCCCCCTTTTCTCTCCCACTTCATTTCTTTCCTGATCTCCAAAACCCAGATGACTGTGACTCTGTGGTCACCTAAGGTTTTCAAACTCCTCTCTCAAGAGGCTGGTCATTTCCACTTCGGGGATTTTCCTACTATTTGTCCCGCTGAGCAGTGAGGTCTTAGAAAGTCTTTCAGTCTGAGGAGCTGAATTTCTACCACAGAAGTGATTCACTGAGAGACAGAATAGGATGATTTTTTCCCTTCATCATTAAAGAGATTTTTAATATTTTCTTAAATCATCTGGCCAGAAAAGAAAGGACTAACAATGACGGCTATAAAAGCACTTTAACTAAACAAATAGTTGGGGCCTGTTTGGTGCTTTTCTCATTGCTCCCTCCTTTTGCACCCCCAGCTGATTCTCACCCTTGATTTGGGCCCAGATTGGATCCTGCAGCGTCTGTTCTTCTCCTGAGGGGCCAGAGCACTCTGTCTTGGCTCCGGGGCCTCTCACCAGCAGCCATTAGAAACCTGTCCTGGGGAGAGGCTTTTGTTCCGCAGGCAGGGGTGTTTCTGGGCCACAGCCGCAGGCAGCCTTATTTCATGGTTTTTTTTTTTCCATATTATCTTATTTCATATTATCTCCCTGGTGCATGAAAGAGGCAGCCTTATTTCATGTGGGTTTTTTTTTTTTTTTTGTCTCCTTATCAACTGGGACAGTTTGTTTTTCCTTCTGACTCACAGACACAGAATTTCAGGACTGGAAAGGGGCTCCCCTGCTGTTTCCTTCAAGTGACAAAAACACAAAGATAGAGTGGAGCTGCCCAGAGTGCAAAGTTCCCTTTCAGCGTGAAGAATGCTTGTAATTGTCTTCTCCAATCATTTTCTTAGCAGTTTATTTACCTTATTTTGATTTTGAAGAAGCCCATTTCCTACCTTGTTTTGTTTTGTTTGTTTGTTTTACTGGCCTTAGGTGTGTCTTTTGTGAGCTGGTAATTGGCTCTCTGGTCTCTTAGCAACCAGGAACTTTTCCAGCTCGCCTCTGAATTAGACCTTGGAGTTGCAAAGTTTACAAGAGAACCCGCTGAAGGACAGTATCTCTGCCAGAGCCAACAATTTCAAACAGTGTTTAAACAAGAAAATTAACCAGGCTTTCAGGACACGTATATTTATAAAGGCAGCAACTAACAAAGCGCACGCTCTCCAGAGTGGCTCGATGGTCTGGTCGCTGTCCCAGCGGGCTGAGTTCTCCCTGGCTTTCTTTGTCCCCCAGTGCAGCTCAAGCCACCACCCCCTTGGGGCTCTGGGGCTGATGTGAAGCGGATGGAGCCTGCCTGGAGAGGAGGCAATGGTGGAGGGGCACAAGGAGGTCTGAGCCTGCCGCTGTCACTGGGGCAGGGGTAGGGGTGAGCTGCTGATCATGCCGTCTTGGCCAGTTTCATTCCGCACACATTGATTTCATGCCCGCTCTGGGCTGGGCACTGGCCTGGGAAATGCACAGAACACAGCTGTGCCCTGTAGATCTCACAGTCTAATGCAGACAGACATGAATAAATCAGCTACCCTCCTGCGTGGTGAGCCTGACATGCACGGCCATCCCCAAGGGACTGGGAGGAGAGAGGAGCGCTGGCCTGGGAGCGGGGTGGGCGCGTGTGAGTGACTGCATTGAAGGCAGGGTGGGGGTCTGGGGCGACGAGGCAGGGGCTTCCTCCCTGACCTGGGCGGTGAATCACAGGCTCCCGGCATCGGTCACGCAGGGCCAGGGAGCCCCGAGGTCAGTTACCTGCGAGCGTGAGAGTCTGCTGGTTCTCCGGGGTATCTGTGGCTATGTTAAAAACGACCCCAAGATGCAGTGTATAAACCAGCCACCTTTTTCTTGTGTTCTCAGATGTCCGCGGGTCAGGAGTTAGAAAAGGGCCCAGAGGACGGCTCTTCTTTGCTACTTGGTGTCTGGGTAATACCGTTCCTTGTCTCACAGGCTGACAGTGGCCCGCGCTGGTTAAGGTACAGGCTGTGCTGAGACTGTCGCCCCGACTGTCTACACGTGGCCTCTCCAGCACGAGGTCTCAGGATGCTCGGACCTCTTCGTGGAGGCTCGGGGCTCTCAGAGCAGCTGACTTCTTTGGGGCAAGCAGAAGTTGCACAGCCTTTTTTTGTCGCGTAGCGTGACCTCCACGTTCAGTTCAGTCAGTCCTCACGTAACATCATCGATGGGTTCTGTGAGTTTAAGCAAAACGAAACCAGTCTGGCCCTAGGCTCATCGATATAGACAACAGTTAAGTTCAACGATGTTGAACAAAATGAAGTTATTTCCTGTACTCTGTTGGTGGAAGCAGTCAGGCCCACCAGGTGAAGAGTAAGAGACATAGGCTCACCTCTCAATGTGTCAAAATATTTGCAGTCATGCTTAAGGCACCACACAAGGAGCCAGGAGTCGTGAGCTCTAGGCTGACTCTGCCCCTCACTTGCTGTGTGACCTTGGGTTAGCTGCTGTCCTCTCTGGGCTCTGGCCTCTTCAACTATACCATGAGGGGTTCAACCGGTTAATCTACAGGCCCTTTTAAGAGGAGCAGTGGCCTAGCCAGTACTCCTATTAACCGCTCATTAGGAATGAGGTGAATCTTAATTATGGAAATAGATCTATAATTGAATTATGTGGATCATTGGGGAAATATGATTTTTAGAACTTTCACACTGAAAGGGATTTGAAAAGCCATGGTTTAGCTTCCTTATTTTACAGATGAGAGACTGTGGTCTAGAGAGGTTAAAGGCCCAAGAGTGAGTTAATGATGGATGTTAACTGAAGACTAGAACGTGGGTCACTGGACCAACCATCCCGTGTGTTTGCCACTCTCCTGATCGTATGTGGAATAGTGTGTGGAATTTCATTCAAACGTCTGCCTTTGGGAGGCCATCTCTTACATAGACTGAAGGGTATCTGTAAGTAGCTGTCTGGAAATTTTCCATTGTGTCCAACCTGAGAAGTTAATTGGGCTTGAGGGCTTGTCGACCAGGCCTGTGCCCATTGATTGGCCCTCTGAGGTCATTGGCCCAGGACTGGAGCAGAATGACAATGCAGCTGGGACGCGGGTTGAGAAGGGGCAAGTACCACACTCAGACATGGTTCTTGTGCATATAAAATAGGGCGACTGAGCTACATATTAAATGACAAGAGAGGTCACAGGAGGTGAGAAAGCCAAGGCAAAAGAGAAGTCTGATTTCAGGTTAAATTGGACAGGACATTGAGCTGCTGAGAGAGAGAGATGGGAGGGTAGAAGGCCCTGTGGTGACAGGAACAGGAAAAGAACTGACAAAAAGAGCCATGTGGCTCTTTACAGCCCCAGGAAGGCTGAGTGAGAGAGGGCAGACGGACACCGCGCGTTGGGCATTTAAAAAGTGGGTGTGTTTCAAAGCCACATTTAGTGCTAGGAAATAAAGCAAAAAAAAAAAAAAAAATAGAGCAGATCATGAAGTAGTGGATCTTCATGACAAGTGGGACTTCCTGAACTGGATCAATCGCAAGCATAGCTTTAGATAGAGTCAACAGCGCAGGCTGATTTTGTGATGCTGTTTGCATATTGACCGGGAACCAGGCTCATCGGCGCCCGGCCAGCGGCCAGGATGTTGAGAGGACAGAGGAGAGGGCACACGGAGGAAGCCAGCTGAGCTTTTCGGGAGGCGCCTGGCTCCCTGGCCCCACTGTGAGCTCACACCGGCCCCATCCAGCCCCTCTAACGCCTCACCTCCTGCCCCTGCCACATGCGCGCTAGGCCTCCACTGTCCCATTCCTTCGAATCCGTTCCATTCCAGTCCCAATTCGTCAGGACCTTTCATTACAATGTTCAGCCAGCTTGTTTTTGCCCTCTCTCATTTCATTAACAAACCCCTTTGTTTGGTGCTCATCGCTGTGACACTGTAAGGTTTTGTGGGATTAAACTCCCAAGACACTAGATCTTAGGGGCCTAGGAGTTTGACACTCTAAAGCAGGGCATGTCGGCCTTTCTCTTTTCATAAACACACAGAAAATGATATTTGCATGGGTTGGAGGGCTCCAGCCCAGCCCAGCCCAGGCTCTCCCCAGCTACCCCCTGGGTTGAATCATCTGGGCAAAGCCGAGACCCATGCTCAGCACAGTTTGGGAGGCTCTGCTGGGGGCTGTAGGGTTTGCACACCTCCATTCACAATATGTTCCCTATGGAAGTTATATGTTGCCTGGCTGCCCTTTGGCTGACTCAGCAAATGACATCAGTTCCAGTGACAGGAAGGCCCCGTCCCTCTTCTGGTACCTAAGGCAGCGACACAATGGAACAGCTCGGCGGTGGTGAGGTCGCAGCGGGGTGGGCTTGTCTGCCTTAGCCTGGGGAAGGCAGCCACGGTGTTCAAATGCATTCGGGGGAAACCACCCTGCTAGTTCCAGAGCTAGTAAGGGAGCCGGGTCCGAAAGGAAGAAAAGGGAGTACCAGGCAGTCCCTGCTTCTGTGAGCTTTTATTTTAGTAGCGGGGATGAGACAGGCCTGGGATGACTGCAACCGAAGCCGGGTGAATGAGAACCACAGGGAAGTCACAGCCCCCGAGGGTTGAAAGGAGGCAGAGTCCAGCTGGGAGCGGAGCCGACAGAGGCCGCCGAAGTCACCTCCTTTCAGCCGGCCCGAGGGAGGGGCGGGCGTTGCCCGGGGATAGAGCTGCTGAAAGCGCATCCCAGGCCCGGGAGGAACTGGGGCTAAAGGACAAACGGCCTGAAACAGCAGATGGGGCAGAGAAAACCACACGGTTCAGCAAAGATGAAGAGCCGGCAGACTGTGCAGGGCCAGCATAGGGCAGCCACTTCAACCTTTCATCTCACGGCACATGCAACCTGGTTGCTAGAATTCTGTGGCACACCAAAAAATACATATTTTACTGATCTGACAAAAATAGGTGTAATTTTGATCGATTTACCAAAAAATTTATAATAGTAATTACCCTTTTTGCTCCAAAGTGACTTTTTAAAATATCAGGTGCCTATACTTGTATATAAGGATTTCTGGTGCCAATAATTAACCAAACAGACGCAACCTTATTATGTGATGTGACCAATAAGATGCAGCTCTATTATATGACTTATGTATTCGTGATCCAAAGCAAGACATTCCCACTGTCCGGCTGTTGTTGTGTTGGCTGTCGTCATTTTTTATTTGACACACTAAGGGAAAAGAAGTCAGTGTTCCTGACTAAATACAAGGTATTGCATGCTTTAAATATTCTGTGGCACACTGGTTGAGAATCGCTGGCATAGAGAAGTGAGCTGGGGGCAGGTTGTGTAGGACCTTGACTCCAGGGTGAGAGGTGGTATGGGATTAAGAGGCAACTGGAAACCGCTCATCCCAACTCTCCTTCTGGACCCATGGAAGCTCAGGGTGCTGGATGTGAGAGAACCAAGTATGTAAGGACTGACCTGGAGGATGCAGAGCCCAGGTGAGCCGACCAAAAGAGGAATCAAGACTGAACTCTCCCCAAGCATACATTCAAGGAGATGCAGATGCGAGGTGGGCTCCAGGTAGAAGACAAAAGTCTGGGAAGCTGTGATGCCAGATAAGAAGGAGAAGATTCTACACAGACGTGAGATAGAAAGGACCTGGTGAGCTTCCTTGAACTTCAGTAGGGAGTGGTTGACCTCAGTCATAAATGGGAGGGAGTGATTAAGGGCCCTGAACCAGCTCAGACTCTACTGATATCTGAGGAAGGGACTTAGGTGACCACAGCCGTGGACACTGGTGAGCTCTAGCTGGAAGCTGCATGTGGGTGTCAGGAGAGTCAGGCCACCATGGGCTCTGAGCTTGCCTGCGTGTTCTTGCCCAGTGCTCCAGATTGCAAGGCTTATCTGTCTCCTGATGCTGAGCAGTTCTGTAGCTGGGCATACAGGTAACTAAGTAGGTTAAGGCGACTGCAGTGTAGCTACTATGCAACTCATTCCTGACCCAGGAGCAGAGGAGGGTAACTGGCTGGTTTGCTGCTTGCTGGGTTTTGGGCTCTTGGGTTTGTAATGCAGCCCACTGTGTACGCAGGTGCTATATGGGCCCATAGTGTTGTCCCTGTGGGACTTGAAAGCAAGGGGAACCCATGCAAATATGGTGTTTGCTGAACCATGCATAATAGTCTTTTGCCTCTGACCCAGGAGGTCTTGTGCCTTTTGTCAGCATTTAAGCTAAATTGTGAGCTTGTAAGTAGGGTAAAATATAAGGCTTTATACAGTTTTTGACAGTAGGATTGATTTGAAAGAGAGAGCCTGGAGCTATGGAGAATGGTTAGGAGGCTATAGAAGTTAAGATGCTTTTGGCTGCAAGTAAGATAATATGCAAATAAAGTGGCTTAAACAAGAATGTCATTCAATGACTTCACATTAAATATGAGATTAGAAAATTCCAGAATTGGTTAACTTGGCAGCTCACCAACATCAGGTTCTGGATTAGTTTGTCTATGATTTTCTCCATTTTTTTTTCCTTTCCTACTCATGGTCCCAAGATTGCTGCCATAGCTCCAAGCATCACAGCCTCACCCAACAACAGATCCTCTTTCCCCACAAAAAGTGTATATGTCTGGGGAGGAGTTTTCTCTTTGTGCGACTCCCTCTTTCTATCAGGTAGGAATTTTTGTGTGCCTAGAAGTCCTCTTGGGAGATCTTCCTTCATGTTTCATTGGCCAGAACTGGGTACAGGCCCACTGGAAACCAATCACTTGCAAATGGGAATGAGATTCATTTAGACCGGGGGTTCTCAAATTTGAGCGTGCTTGTTAAACCTTAGGTGGCTTGTTAAAACACAAATCTCTGGGCCCCACTCCCAAGGTTCTGATTCAGTAGGTCTGGGATAAAGCCCAAGAATTTTTATTTTTAACAAGTTCCCAGATATGCTGATGCAACTGGTTCAGGGGCCACACTTTCAGAACCAGTGGTTTAGAGAGATGGTTCTTAACTGTGGTTGTATAGTAGAATCACCTTGGAAGAGTTATATATATAAAATGTAAATCCCAAGGTGATTCTCTCTCTCTCTTTCCCTCTCTCTCTCTCTCTCTCTCTCACACACACACACACACACACACACACACACACACACAGATGAACTGGAGATGGCTCATCTGTAGGACACCTAGTGGGAGAGGCCTAGCAGGCAGTTGAATGTAACCGAGGCTGGAGATGCATGATTAAGTGGTGATGGGTGAGGTGGCCAGAATCATAGCAGTGGCTTCCCTCTGGGGTTACCTCACCCTATACCCCCACCAGTCCTTGGGTTCAGCTATGTGCCCTTAGGCCTTAGCATCCCTAACTTGGATAGTTCAGTAAAACCTTGCCTGGGCTCCCTGCCTGCAGGCTCACTCACTTCCAATAATCCATTTCTGCACAACCTTCACAACAATCTTCCTAGGACAAAACTGTGATTATTTGACTTCATTTCTTAAAGCTCTTCCACGAATCCCCAACACTATGGTGAGGTTCTTAGCCAGCCCCCACCTCCTCTGACTTGCTGATCGAATTGCTCTGGGCTGGCGCCTGGGCACTAGTCTTTTGAAAATGCTCTATCAGATATTCCGATGCGTGGCCGGAGCTGAGCCTGCTGCCCCACAGGATGAAGTCCAAACCCCTGTGCATGGCGTGCACGCCTCTCCCCGAAAAGCTCCTGCTTACCTTGCTCGGCTTATCTCCTCCCCTTGTTCCCTGAGCTCACCCCGCCTCACCCCTGCCGTTCCCTGAAGGCACCAGGCAGTTCACACCTGCGTGGCCTCTACCCCGAAAGCCCTCTCCTCTGCTCACCTTTGCATCTTTACTCCAGGCTCCCTCAGCCCGAGGCTTGTCTCCATCTGGAGGCTTCCTTGGCCATCCAGGCGGAGCCCCCGCTTTCTCCCGGCTGCCCCACCCTGTCCCTTTCGTCCGGCACAGCACCCATCACCGACGGGCACAGGAACATAGTCATCTCTCTGATAGACTTTGCCCCCTCGCTTACTGTGTGACTTCGGCCAAGTTTCTTCAGCCCTGCAAATCACCCATTTATCTGTAGAAGGGTAAGTGATACCCACGTGTAAGTTTATTATGAGGTTTAAACAGAACAGCTTGTGTCCAGTACAGAGAGTACCTAGAGCACAGGGCCTGGCAGAGAGTGAGCCTTACTAAATGTGGCTGCCTCCACGTCCAGACCAGCACTGCCCAGTAGAAGCATAACACAAGCCACAAAAGTGAGCTACATATGCAATTTAAAATTTTCTTATAGCCATTATATTAAAAAGGTAAAAATAATTATTTTCAATAGTATATTTTAGTTAGCTCAATATAC
Organism: Miniopterus natalensis; assembly: GCF_054644295.1. Taxonomy (NCBI): domain Eukaryota; kingdom Metazoa; phylum Chordata; class Mammalia; order Chiroptera; family Miniopteridae; genus Miniopterus; species Miniopterus natalensis. The sequence goes on along the minus strand of NC_142085.1, from coordinate 14,017,271 downwards.
CCCAAATATTATTTTTTAACATTTAATCAATATAAAAATTATTAATGAGTTAATTGTATATGTTTTTTATATGAGTCTTTGAAATCCACTCTTATTTTATAGCCACAATTCCACATACTCAGTAGCCATGAGTGGCCTGTAGCTACTATATTGGACAGTGCGGTGCTAGATTCAAGAAATTCTGTGAATTTCTCGAGGACAGGACAGTGATTGTTCTCTGTGTCATTCAACGTTGACACATAGTAGTATTTAATAGTGCTTACAAGACATTATTGAATTAAGTCAGGTAGTTACAAAGTCATATCATTGGGCATGTTGCCAAGGGGAATAATTTACATACATTTGCAAACTATAATGACAGGCTAGGGAAACCAGGCAGTGACCAAGAATGAGGCACTGCCTTCCCCCCAGCAGAGCCAGAGTAGAGGAGATGAGCCATCTCTGAGGTTAAAAGCCTAAAATAAGAAAGGTCCAGATCTTGGTCTTGACGCTGTGGCTGCCAATATGTGGGTTCCCTTCAAATTAGTCTCATGCTAAATTAGAGACAACCAACCTTACCTAATGACAGAATGAGTGGCGTTTTTTTGATAGGATCTTGTGACCACTGTGGAAAAATTACTTGACTACAGATTCTTCCCAGAGCAGGCAGAACTCCAGTGAATGGTTATAAAAACATATTTGTGATTGAGTTCTGGTTCCACCATCAATGAGCTGTGTGACCTTGGACACTTTACTTAACCTCTCTGAGCTTCAGTTTCTGTACCAGTGAAATGCAGAGAACAACAATAGCATTTATCTCATAAGATTGCTTTGAGGAGGCCAGTTACTATGACCATGTCTTGAGGAGATCCTGTGCTTCTGCAGTGGCTCCCAATAGACCTCAGCTCCTGGTGTTCCCCCCTGTGTATCCCCACTTTGGGTGTGTGTGTGACCTAGTGATTTGATTCTAACAAATAGAATACTATGGTAAAGAGATGGCCTGTCACTTCCATGATTGTGATGGCAGTGAAGGGATGTCAGCTGCATGATTAGATCCCAAAAGGCTGTGACTTCCATCTTGCTAACTCTCTCTCTCACTGGAACTCTCTGTTGCCCTCTCACTTGCTCGCTCTCATGAAGCAAGCTGCCACGTTATAAGGTGCTCTATGGAAAGGGGAACATGGTAATAAACAGTGGAGATCTTGGGCCAAAGCTCAGAGAGCCCCACGGGAAACTGAGTCCCACAGCTGAAGAGGAAGTCAATCTTGACAACAATCATGTGAGTAAGCTGGGAAGGGGGTCCTTCCAGTTGAGTCTTGAGAGGAGGCTGTAGGCTTGTGAGGGTCAGAGGACCCAGCTAAGTTGTACCTGCACCAACAGTCTTGGGGTAATTTGTTACATAGCAGTGGATAACTCATACATGTGTGCAACAGTTTGACACAGCATCTAGAACAGGAAAGGTACTTACTCCATAATTTTAAATATTACTCTTTACAATGGTGCTGGAAAATTCTGCTATTGGTAAGGGAGTCTCATCTTATACCAGAGAAAATCTCTATGTTATGCAGCCTTTATGAGCAACCAGGATTAAATCAGAACTTGCTTAAGTGAAGACATAATCTTTTAAAAATTATAATTCCTTCCTTTTCATTAGAGTCTGCATTTGCCTACTCACCCTAGGCATAGTTTCCACCTATCCCATCACATCCCATTTACAACCAGTGCCCAACATATTCATACTGAGAGTATACAAGTTGGACCCTTTCTTGAGATGGGGATCCGTAGCAAACTTGGGGGCCAAAAGCATGACAGGCCTGCAAATAAGAGAAAATCAACCCAGAGGTCAGAGGATTGTTTTCCCCCCTTTTTCAGAACTTGGCTGTCCTCTAAGAAAAACACTAGTAAGAAGAATCCATGCATCATAGAGTTGAGTGTCTGTGATTGTGAAACACAATCAATTGTGAAATCTAATAGATCACAGTGCTCCTGGCCTGGGAAACACATGTGTCAGCTAAAGGGAGGTGGTCCGTGCACTGTCTAGAGGCAGGGGACCCCAAGGGGCAGTGATTTGTCAGTGGTTTTCTGGACAGCGATTGTCCAGAGCAAGGGGGCTGTCTGGCTGGGAGAAGCATCACTCTGCTTGACAGGCGGCCCAAGAGGAGCCGGAGCATCGGGCGATCATAACTCCGACACGAGCCATTAAGAGCATCCTGCGGCTCTGTGGCACCGAGTCCTGCTCACTGCGCAGGCTTCTGATGAGAACAGCTCATCTCCCATATTCGCTGGCTTCCCACCAGTGGACACGGGGTTCTGGTTTTCTTGGAAGTTATAGTTTTCTCTGGAACTAACACACTGATATTCTAGCTTACTCATGAGTCACTTGAGAGTTTCCCAGCCTGGGTCAGACCCTGACCTTTCGGGCGCTGACTAAATATTGCTGCTGCCTTTCAAAGTGGAGACAAGTGCCTGGGACCTAGTGGCCTCTGGTCCTCTCTCCTTCCCTCCCATTTTCCCTCTTTCTCTTTTCCTTCTATTCCCCACCCATCTTCACCTTCACACACACACACACACACACACACACACACACACACACACACACTCAGCGTCTCTTGCATGGATCAGGGGAGAGGGTTTTGGTTACGCCAATGGATTCTGGAGCTGGCTGGGTGTGAGCCCTGGCTCTGTCATTTCCTAGCCGAGGGCTGCGTCCTGGGCGAGTTGCTTTGAGCGCTCTGTGACTTAGTTGTAAACTGGGGTAACAGCACGGGCCTCCTAAGGCTGATGTCGGCAGCAAGTAAATCGGGGCAGAGCCTGCACTGAGAAGTACTCACCCGGCGTTGGCTAAATAAAGAGTAACTGGTGCCTGTCATGTGCCGGTTTTGAGCTGGGGGCTGGTGACGGATGACTGGGGGCCCAGACCTGCCTCCCAGACTTGCTGGGAAGAGAGGGAGGCTGGCACATCAACAGGGCATTTCAAATCATACCCCGGCCTGATGCTGGCTCACTGCAAGGGCTGGTGTCCTTCTGGGACATTTGGGTCTCCTTGCCTTCTGTTTTCTCACTGCCACAGGGGTCACTGCACAGGGCCAAGGGGGTATAGCATGACAGTCCAGGAGCCTGGAGAGAGGGGGTCTGAAAGAGGGGTTAAACCTACCAGGAGAGGTGGGGAGGGCCCGGGGGATGAAGTTTGCTTGTGTCCCAGGCTTCCATTCATGCCTGTCCTTGGGTGATAGGGGCTGGGCTTCACACTCTGTACCAGTTTGTTGATTAGATGCTTGGTGAGCAGGCCTCCTCTCCTGGTTTATGACCGTTGCAGCCTTGGCGGGCCTCCTGAGCAGACAGTGGGCGTGCTGGCGAGGGTGTGAATGCTGCGTGATCCTGATGAATCCAACACAGGGGCTGGCGCTGGCAGCTCCCGGGGAGACCTGATGTCGTTTCATTACCCAGAGTGAGTGGAGAGATACGATGGGCTCCTTAGAGTTATGGGAAGGGAGCAATGAGACTCACACCATTGTCCCCCAGGGGCTTTGTGCCCACTCCCCTGAACCTCCCACTGAGGAGTTTGCTGCCAGAGTCTGCTCTCTGGAGGCCTCTGCATCTCTACCCTTCTCTGTTTCGTCAAATGCAGGAATTCTGTGTCATTGCTAATAGGTGCTGCATTTTCAAACAATTAAAAAAATTTAATTTCCTTTTGGAATAGGTGATGTGTTGTCATGCATAAAATTCAAAAGTCACTAAAGGGTATGTAAAGTGTCTCTCCCGTCCCTCTCCCTGCCACCTGGTTCTTTTCCACAAGGTAATTCTTATTATCAGTTTCTTGTGAGATAGTGAGATCTTCAGCTAAAGGAGACCAGGATTTATACAGTTTATATCAATTCAACAGTTCCTTTCTGAGCACCAACCAGGTACCAGGAGCTGGAGATCCAAAGGCCAAGAGGGAATGGTCTCAGCCATCTGAGATCTCATAGTGCAGTAGGGGGCAGCCAGGTTGGCCAACAATTATAATCTGACTCTGCTGAGGGAGAAACAGAGATATGTGTGAGGTGCAGAAGAGGTGCACCCAGGGGTGAAGAGAGAAAAATAATCTAGCAATGGATGCAGAAAGGGTTCGTAGGCCACCTTTGGGCTTTCCATAGTCACTGGGATGTGGAATTCGCTTCTTCCTTGGTGAACTATTTTTTGATTCTATTAGCCTGGTCTCAGAATTGAAGTCCATTTTGGACCATCTGCCAACTCTTTTTTAAAAACAGCTTTATTGAGATATAATTCATGTACCAGACAACTCACTGTTTAAGTGTTCCATTCAGTATCTTTCAGTGAATCCATGGAGCTGTGCATCAGCCACAAGCAGTCCGAGGGCATTTTCACCACCCCAAAAGGAAACCTCATACCTCTTACTTGTTACCCACCAATCTCCCCTCCCCCAGCCCCTGGCAACCACTAACCTGCTTTCTGTCTATGGATTTGCCTGTTCTGGGCCTTTCATATAAATGGATGGCACAGTGTGTGGCCCGTGTGTGGCCTCCTTCATTTAGCAGCGTGTTTTCAAGGGTCGCCCCTGAGGTAGCGTGTGGCGCTTCATCTCCTTTTTCGGTTCTGCGCTGCTCCGTCGTGTGGATGTATTACATTTGGTCAGCCATTCATCAGCTGATGGCATTTGGTTGGTTTCCAGGACGTTCATGCACAAGTTTTTGTTTTGAAAACTTGTTTTTAATTCCTTTGGATGTATACCTGGGAGTGGAATTGCTGAGTCATATGCTAATTCTATATTTAACTAATTGAGGAACCACCAAATTGTTTCCACAGCAGCTGCACCATTTTACATTCCCACCAGCAGTGTAGGAGGGATCCAATTTCTCATGTTCCAGCTTTAAAATTGGACTTTCCCCCAACATGCTCCTTCTGCAATCCCCCATTTAGCTCCTTGTCTGCTGCCTGTAGACTCGGGGTGCTTCCGAAGTCACCCAGGCCTCAACCCCTACTTATCAGGTAGCCAGCCTGGACAGAATTCCTAAACCGTGTCTATCTTAAAATGTTACATGTGTCACCGACAGGTCACCACACCTGCACGCCCTCTGGAGAGAAGGGAAGATCTCAGGAAGCAGAGAAAGGGGGACTGGGTCTGTCCAGCAGCTGCACTAAGCTCCCCTTTGACCCCAGAACAGCGGATCGTTGCTTCTTTCTCTCGCTCCCCCCTCAGGGGGGTGACAGGGCTACTCTGGGTGAGTCTAGTTGGCAGGAGAAGATGAACTGGGGAACCAAGGACAAGGGCGACTTACCTAGGACTTTGTTGTTGTCCAAAGTCAAGCCAAGACAGATCTGGAGGCAGGGTGGTGTCTGGAGGGGACAAAGAATGTGCTGCCCTATGCTCAGCAGCAAGCCGGGAGCCATGGAGCCAGGAAAGAGCAAAGTCAGGCCCTAGTCCGCCTGGTGGGAAGCTGGCAGGCCCGTCCCAGAGGCTGCTGGCTCCGGAGCCCTTGATTTTTTTTTTCTTTAATGTTTAGCCAAGGATATTTTTTCCACTGCTTTTCAGAGGGAACGGAAGGGAGAGAGAGAGGGAAACATCAATATGAGAGAGACACATCGATCTCCCTCATATGCCCCAACCTGGACCGGGGAGCGAGCCTGCAACTGACATCCATGCTCTTGGCTGGAATCAAACCCAGGACCTTTCAGTCCGCGGGCCGACACTCCAACCACTGAGCCAAGCTGGCCAAGGCCTGAACCCTTGATTTAACAGCAAACTGTGGGCTGCTGGGCTTGGGGATGCAGAGGTGACCGCCGATGTTGAAAGGAAGACTTGCTGCCCCTGGCAGGGGCAGAGGGAGGGGAGCTGGGCTGCTGGGGACCAGGAAGTGTGCCCCATGGGGAGGACCCACATTCCGGCATCTTCCATCCAATCAGTCCTCATGTGACTAGCCAACGTGAGGAGACAAGCAGTGCTGTGGAAACGGGCTGGCTCACAGGGCAATGGCAAACCCAGCCGTTCCAGCCAGCCTGGCCTTTGGGAAGCAGCTAGATGGAGGTTAATGCCAACGTGTAGACCCGTTCTGGCTCACCTTGCACATAACTGACATTCACATGTGCCAGGACTGTTCTGGGCACCTTATACTCTTATAATGCTGATTTGCAGATGAGGAAACAGGCACAGAGTAGTTAAGATACCCAGCTGGTAAATGCCAGAGCAAGGGTTTGAACCTCCACAGTCTGGTTCCAGAGTCTGTGCTCTTAAGGCCTAGGCTCTCCTGCTTGTGTCCCCTACTCTGCCCCCTCAGTCTACCCCACGGTTCTGAGGACCCAGGGCCTATTGTCTCATAGGCTTGGCTGAGATGACTCCTCCTCTAATGTCTTGGTTGACATGACTCTCGGGAGCCACTCTACAGCCAGCTTCCCTTCATTTCCCCCTAAGGTTACCAGATTTAGCAAAAAATGAAACAAAACAGAAAACCACAAAAACAAACAAAAATAACTCACAAAACCAGAACAGCCAATAACAGTTGCATTTCAGAGAACCAATGAATAATTTTGTAGTATAAGTATGTCCCAGCTATTGCAGAGGATATATTTATATTCGGGATATACTTATACTACACAATTATTTGTGGTCTCTCTGCAATTCAAATATAACTGGCAGCCCTGTATTTTATCTGGAATCCCGATCTCTGTTTTCTGAGCTTTGTTCAGGGGTCCTATGTACATGAAGAGTCGCTGCTGTGAGTTCTTCCTCTTCCAGATAGTCCCTAAGCTGTTTACTTCCCGTTGGTCTCAGTGCTATCTCTGGGGAAGCCCACCGTTAGCAAGTCTCTATCAAGACACCTGGTTATTTCATCCTACTCTCTGTTTCCAGATTGAAGGCCACAGCCTCACCAATCCCAGAGCAGGTAAGTGTTTATGAGCCTGCACTTTAAAACCACACGACAGATTTTTTGAAATTCTAAACATGTCCTGTACATTGGTCCTTTCTCCCTCCCTCCCTCCCATCATGCCCCTCTATTTGCCCCCCATTTAAAAGAGAATTTGCTCTTTCTGGATCTCCTTCAGGAAGTGCTATGCGGACTTTGCACCAAGTTCATGTTCTTCAGGCACCCTGTGATCGCTCTTATGGAATCCATCCACCTGCTAGGAACAGAAGTCAGACCCATGCTCTCTGGTTCCCAGGCTCCTCTGCAGGCTACTTTGGAGGTGGGAGGGATTTAAACCGTCATCCAGGCTTCTGGGACTTAAGGCCTGTTCATCTTGGCCAAACATTTCTGCAATTACATCCTTCAGAGCTCTTGGGTGGATAGTATCTGGTCAGCAGGATTTATTTATATCTAATTTTTCAATTAGGTCTAGAACACCTCATTTGTTTACCACTATTTCATCTAATACCCATGTCTTGTCTGATTCAATAGACATTATGAAGGCTAGAAAACTCTCTCCTGTCCTTTCCCATTTGCTAGCAGGTGGTTATTAAAGTTGGTTAGAGGCTAGGCCCTATATTAGATGCTGGAGAAAGCAAAGATGTAAAAGATGTGGTCCTTGATGTCAAAGCTCACAGTCTGCTAAGAAAAGTGATTAAGTTAGGAATGCTTTCAGCTGTAACAGAAAAATTAAAAGGGTATTAAACAAATGAGGGTTTATTTTTTTATAATAAGTAGTCTGGAGGTGAGTGAATGCTGATGCTGGTTTAGCGTCTCAATAATGTCCTTAGAGACCAGATCCCATTTTTTAACAACTGGCTTCTCTCCTTGAGCTTATGGCCTCATGGTCACAAAATGGCTGCTGCAGCTCCAAGCATCATGCTCATATTTAAGGTAGGAACAATAAGGAAGGGTAGAACACCAACTATTTCTCACTCTTTTATTAAAAAAACAGCTTTATAGAAGCACTCTCCCCTGCTCTCCCCACCCTCCCTCCAAGCCCACTGTGCAAGATTTGAGCTCGTCTATCATTGGCTACAACTGTGTCACATGGCCACCCTAGCAGTAAAAGAGGCTGGATACATGAGTGGTTAGGCTTCCCCGGCCTCTTTGGTGAATATAGGCAAGGTTGGGAATGGTGTTTGGTTAGCCAGCTGACAATATCTGCCTCAGAAGGGAAGCCATAAGCATGCAAATGCTGCTGACGACCTAAGGCAGTTTCAATGCGGAGCAGCACAGATCCAGATCCAACCAGTCCTTTGTGCCCCTGTTTTTTTCTTAGATGGAATTCAGAAGGAAGAAACTTTCTCATGAACTAGGGGTAAACATGGGACTTCGGTTGTGCCAGGAAGGGTAGATGAGAATTAGACATTGTTGGGTTAAGGACATTGTAGGCTGGGGAAATGAAGGCAAGGACTAGAGATGGGGACACTTCGCTGTCTGGAAGGACAGTGAGCATGGAGTGGCGGGCTCATGCAGAGGAGAAGTGTACCCAAAGGACTGATTTTGGTTAATTTTCCAGGAGCTGCCCTCTTGCCTTTGTCAGGGCTGCAGCTGGCCTTACGTGCTTGGAGAGTAAGCACCATGTGGGGAGTGAGTGCCCAGAAAAGGGGGCCTCAGTTGCCTCATGTTGCCTAACACCAGCCTTGTGGGCCCTGAGCAAGCGCACTTCTGACCTGCTCATCTGCTCATGCCGAAGAGCCTCTTTGGCTCCAAATGCAGCTTCCCACTGGGTCCTTGTTTCTGGAGTACACCCTGCTGCTTCTCAACTTTGTAATCCTTCCCATCTCTAGAATGATTCCATTGCCCTGATTCTCTCTGGGATTTTTTCCTTTTGCACAGATGTTGGCAATGGAATCCCCTCCCCAGACTTGACCTCTTTTTGACCATGAACGACCCTGCCCACGACTGGTACCCCGGCCTTCATGCTTGAAACCTAATCTCGCCCACCGTCTTGGCCCAAGCCCCTTAAGTGGACTTGTCCAAGCCATTCGTTCAGCCCTTAGCTAGGGCTCAAGAGCTCTGATGCCAGGCAGTGCGTTTGTTCTTTATGCAGTGGGCACTGATAGTCACGGAGAGCCGTGGTTGGGAGAGTCCAGGTCTGGAAAAGTGCTGTCGTGGGAAGCTCCCTTTTCCGGTGGCATTGAGAAAGGGTGAGGAGAGGAGATGCAGCGAGGAGCAGTCAGGAGGCTGCTGCAGAAGCCTGGAGGATCTTGGCGGGTGGGGGTAGGGGAAGGGCCAATATAAGGAAACCTTGAAAGGGTGTGTCACTGGGACTTGGGACATGTTGCATTTGGTTTGGCAAGAACAGAAGAAGCCCAAGAGGAAGCCAATGTTTCCAGCAGAACTACTGTCAGGACTAGGAGATCAGGATCCATCGAACCGGTTCTTGTTGGTTGGGTTGGTTTTTAAGAAGATGCATTTGGCTTTAGCCGAGCTTGATGTGAAGTGGCAGCGAGGCTTTCAAGGGCATGTGCCCAACAGGCAGCTGGAGAGACGGCGAGGGATTGGGGAAAGGAGCCCGTGGAGATGAAATGTGTAGGTGCTGGGAACAGGGAGAAAGGGGGGCCAGGAAAGAGCGGGGGAAGCGTTCAAAGGAGCTTTGGAGGGGGTGCCGGGTGGAGGGCAGGGAGAGGAGGGGAGCCCGGAGCAGCTGCGGGCGGGAGGCCAGGGGCCTGAGCAGCCAGGACAGGCACGAGCTGAGCAGGAGGAAGGCCCGCGGCCGCACCTTCCTTTGCAGGGTAGGGAATTCGAGTTGTACCGCCGGGTCCTTGTCATTTCCCAGCCCAGTCCTGGCCCCAGGAGAGTTAAGTGCCCTCTCCCACCCAGTTTTCTCCCTGGGGGCTTATTTTTCACCTTTGAGGTCAAGTCAGATCCTGTGGGACACTTTGCCGATGCATTTGACCTCAGTTAATTCTGATTTTTATCTGCCTGTCACAGTGAGTGAATCCCCCATCCTCCTGATTTGACTATTTCTCAGCTTTCAGAGTTTTTAAAAACAAAGGCAGAGCCTCGTCTGTGGCTTGCCGCTTTTTGTTTGCTTTCTGCTCCTTGTTAACCGTTTCCCCTGGGCTTCGGGAGAGATGCTAGACTCCTTCAGGGTTCCCGAGGCCTGTGCCCTTCTTTCTATTCCGAGCTCACTCTCGCCTATTCCCAGTTCCCATGTCAAAGCCCGAGAGAGCTTATTATGGATTCATTTTCTCTCTTCTCGGAGTGTTGAAGTTAATTTTGCTTTATAATGTTAACAACAGCTCACATTTGTACAGCGCTTTGCAATTTACAAAACATGTCACGCGTCTTTTCTCATTTTGTTCTCACGGCGATTGCGTGAGACCAGACCAGGGGCACTTGTCCTGACTCTTCCAATGAGGCTGCCGAAGGCTCGGGTGGTGAGAGAAGGCCAGGGGTGAGGTTCGAGCTTTCACTGCTTCCTTTTTCTCTTTTTCTTCTTCTTTAAAAAAAATAATACAGCTTCTTTTTTTCCTCCAAAGAAAGAAATAAAGACAATACATGATTATTTGAGGAAATTTGGAAAATGTAGGAAAGACTAAAGAAGAAATACGCATCACTGGCCACTTGCTGGCCGGGAACCGCTCTGTCAGCGCTCCAGGCTGCGTCTCTCCAGTAATATTCCTGTGGGTCGGTGAGACTTTTTGTAATTATAAACTAAGTACATCTTGACGTTCAGCCCTGACTTTTAAGTGTAACAGTATATTGTGAGCATTTTTCATGCCATTTATCTCTTTCAAAATCCATTCTAGCATGTGGATTCATTATAAGCTATGGAACAATTCCCCTCTTGCAGGACCTGGGAGTTGCTTCCATCTGGGGCTTGTACAAAACGCTTTGATGACCATAAACACCTGTCTGCTCTCTGATCTGAGCATCGGGTGAAACGACTGGACGGAAGGCCTCACTGTTCAGCTGCACGGCACCGATGGACCAGTTTCTATCCCAAGGAGCCTGCATTTGTATCTGTCTTACCACATCCTGCCAGCGTTGAATATTATATTTTAAACTAATTGTTAATATTAGGGATGAAAACAAGATTTCATTGCTTTGTTTAACATTTCTTTGATCGCTTATGAGACAGAATGTTTCCCCTTTTTTATTGTCTGTGTGTATCTCTTCGGATAACCTTACTCGTGTGCTCTTTGCTCGAGAGTCTGTGGAACTTTCAAATTTATTATCGCTATTTAAGGCTTTTATGAGTTAAATGCCCCCTAACTCCTGACGTCCCCAGACACTCCATGCGCTCGTGCTGTCTACCCCACCGAGGAACACACCCTGAGAAGGAGACTGCAGCCCGCTGCTGGAGGAAAGGAATTCGCTGAATCAATTCATACAAGAATAGAAAAGACATGTCCTCCCTTTCTCCCAGGAGCCCCCTTAGGGCCTATTACCTGGCACATGATAAGTAAAGATTTAGACAGGTGCAGATATGCTATAGAGACTTGTTGAATGCATAATTCATGGGGTTCCAAGGCATTAAATAGGATTAGGATGACCATGGAGTGGGGAAGCTCTGGTGAAACAGCTTTACATCAATATAATCTTTCGAATAGACTCAGTTGCTCAGAGATGGGGTGAGCTACAATGAGCAGCAGTGAGGAGGTATCCTGGCCAGGACGTCCTAGTCTGGGAGGAACTCTAGCATCTTCTCCAGGACTGGAGCACATTATTCCAATGTGCCAAAGGTTTCCTCTCTGCCCATGGATGTGGCTTCAAACATTTTAAAATATTTCCTCTTGGTACCACTGTCCTAGGTCAGGAATGGGAAATATATTTCATTCCATGTAGCAGCCCCTATGGGCCTGTAGTGGTTGTCTGAGGGCTGGTGGGGAGTGTTATACTGGGATTTCTGGGTTCTGTAGAGCAGAAGAACTGTGGACCTGAGGGCTTATTTCTGGACTTACAATTCTATTCCATATGTCAGACATGGATGACATTTAAATTTCTTCCCACATTCTGGAATCCTTGAGTTTTCTGCATAGACTCCTATTTGACCAAGCTAGAGAATTTGTTTTTCAATCTATCTACATAGTTTAACCCACTACACCTTGATGGTGTTTCTGGTAGACAGACTGATGTTTACCTGATAAAGCTTGGAATGACTTTGTCTCTAATAAAACTCCTGACTAAAATAGATTTAAGAAATATGGAAACTTAATTCTGTCTTATAATAAGAAACCCAGAGGCCCGTGGGTCTAGAGTTGATTCATTTAGCAGCTCAGTAGAGCAGAGTCAAGAGCAAAAACCAGTGAAACTCAACAAGAGCAATTCCTAGAACCTCGCCTGGCACGAGGGCTGGTTTCATGAGCTGGCAGGCACAGGACGTAAGTAGGAGGGCCTGGCCGGGAGACCCAGGGTTAGAGCACACATCTGTGCTCAGCACTGTGTTAGGCAACACAGAGATGTCTAGGGCTGTCTCCTGCTCTCAGGAACTTTCAGTCTTACCATTTATCCAGGGGACATGACTGACGGTTGTGAAACAAAGAAAGGCCATTTCTGTCTCAGGCTGGTTTTCAGTCAACACAAGTTCATGTCCTGCCTCGAAGTTCTGAGCCAGGGGAAGCTAAGTTCCTCTAGGAGCAGCTCCTAGCCCCAGGGATGCTGTCTTTCACAGCAATGCCCATCAACAACATTTACTGAGCTTTTACTATTTGCACAATTCTAACAGTTTTTCTTCTATTATTAAAGCTTTCAACAACTCAATGGAGCAGATACTTTTATGATCATCTCCACTTTACACAGGAGAAAACTGAGCCACTGAGAGGTCAGTCGACTTTCTCAAGGTCTTGCACGGATAGGAAGATAGGACATAGGGGATCAGGCGTTCACACTCAGCAGTCTGTGCCAAAGCATCGCTGCTCCCCAGGCAGCAACACCCGCGGGAGAGATTCTCGGGCATCTGTCTAAGACAGTTGGAAGCACGAATGCTGGAAGGGTGAGCTGATCCTGGGCTGTGTGGTCCTTGCTTCTCTGTGCCTCAGTTTCCATATTTGTGAGATGAGGCGGTCACATTCTGCCCAGAGTTCTGTGAACAGCCCCCTAGAAGGCAGGCAGCCATGGCCCATGTGGGGAAGAAGTTAAATTCCTTCTGGCTCTTAAATCTTAGTGTCATCAAATTCTCACAGACACAGTGACAAAGAGCATCCAATAAAAACCCCCAAACATCTCACACGCTATTGACAGGAGCTAGGGGGATTCCCAGAGGGAGGGCAGGCAAAGGAGAAGGGTGTGATGGAGCTGAAACCAATACGGCTCTCTCCTGATGCCCAGGGAGCGTGAGCAGGCCAGTTCATCGTAAGTACATTTACTGCATTGATTTCCGTTGCTTTAATGAGGAAACCTTCCAACAGGACATGCAAATTGCCTTGGGACTTACAAATCCTGCCAGCACGGCGCTAGCGTTCTCAGGCCAGGGCAGCCAGTGTGGGGATTTCTTCTCCTGTGACTGGTATCTCTGGGTTTGGGAGTGGAAAGGGAGAAGAGCCCAGGGCATGGGGTGGGGAGATCTGGCCATGTGATCTTGGCCCCGAGAATCTCCGCTGGAGAGGATCTCAGCTTCCCAGTCTTTGGCCACAGCAGCCTACCTCCAGCAACATGCTGCTGGGGGTCAGGCAGCTGGTTCCACTGCTAACCTTGAGTCAGATTCGTAACCTCTTAGCCTCAGTCTCCTCAGCTGTGAAATGGCAAAAATAGCAGCACTCATCCCATAGAATTCCTGTGAAGAATAAATGAGCCCAGCTGGTGTGGCTCAGTGGTTGAGCACCGACCTATGATCCAGGAGATTGAGGTTAGATTCCCTGTCAGGGCACAGGCCCGGGTTGCAGGCTCGATCCCCAGGAGGGGGCGTGTGGGAGGCAGCCGATCAATGACTCTCATCATTAATATTTCTCTCTCTCTCTCTCTCTCCCCCTCTCCCTTCCTCTCTCTGAAATCAATAAAGACATATATATATACATATATATATATATATATATATATATTTTTTTTTTAAAAGAGTAAATGAGTTACTCTATGGAAACACCTAGGACAGCAACTGGTAGTGATAAAGGGCTAGAGCAATGCTGTCTCTAAAATAGTTCCTTGCCACTCTGGAAGGTTCCTGCGGGCAGGGGTCTTGGCTGCCTGTTGTAAGAGCATGGCCCACAGCGCAGAAAACAGTGCCTTGTCTATAAGAGAGCCTCCATACACGTCTGCTGAGCAAATGCTGAGTGAATGGAGTGCTTGGCAGGCTGCTAAGTGCAACACAGGAACTGGCAGAATTATTTAATACTAGCTGTCATCATTGGGTTTCCCTTGGGATTGCCCTGTGGCTCAGAAACTGGAAGGCACTGGACACTCAGGTCTGATTCACTGGTCTGTCCTCAGGCTCTGCAGGGTCTTGGGGACCTAGCCCCTAGTAGTCACTGGCCAGGGTCTTGAAGACACAAAGGTCAACTGGGAGGAAGGAGGCAGTGGCTTAGTGTTGTAGATTCACTGCATACCCTGGGCCAGAAAACTCCTCGTTCAACCAAAGCAGACGCCCGAAACGCAACATCTCAGAGGGGCCAGAGAGGTCACCTGACGGTGGAACTGGGTGGTGTGTGCATGTGTGTGGGCGTGTGCGTGTGCGTGTGCATGTGCGTGTGTGCGGGCTGGCTTCGCGCTGAAGCTTGTTTGGGCTCTGCTGTTTTGAAAAGACACGCTTACCTATTAAGACTCTACAGTTACTCTCTGCTTCCATCAAAATTTCCCTCACTTACACGGTCTCACACTGTGCTGTCCAGACCCGGTTTTCCCAGTTCTCACACAGACACCTGTACAGAAACGTGTCCTCACAGAGGAAGAGGCCCCATGATAAGTGTCACCCGATCCCCAGGCTCAGGTGGGGACAGTGGTGAACTGCAGAGCACAGCCCCCTCTCAGCTTGCCAGCCGATGTCAGTGGATCGTGCATGAAACCGCAGGCCCAGCCTCGCAGGGGCTTCCAATTTGTGAGGGAAGGTAAAAATCTGGACCCTTGAGGCACAAGCAATCCGAGAAAAGTTTTACGCACTGTGAGTTAAAGTATCTCTGCACCCCCACCCGGCCTGCGGCATGCAGTTTTCGGTTCTGCCCGAAGGTAGGGAGAGAGTTCAAGTTCAGGCGGGGAGCCAGAGCACACGGGGCACAGCCCTGCCCGCGCTGGTCGGGCTGTTCTTTAAGCGGGTGGGGGCGCAGCCTGCAGACCCCCACACTTGCTTACGGAGGCAGAAGGCAAGGGTGAGGGAACGGAGGCCTGGAGAACCCCGAGGCTCAAGGGCCGAAGCTGAGGCTAAAGCTAGGTCTTCTGACGCCAAGCCAGGGGCCTTGGCTTACAGGCCCTCAGGATTAGCACCCTTGGTGTTTTCGAGCCACGGGGCTGGGGCTGGTCAGAGCTCTGCCCCTGCAGATGTGTGATCTCCGACAAGTGGCTTTCCTGGAGCCGTGTGTTTTCCTCGGCTGTAAAAGGGAAATAGCAATAACACCCACCTCCCAAGGTTGTTGCAGGAATTGCGTGAAGCAATGTGAGAAAAGGGCGTAACTCAGAAGCTGACATGAGAAAGGGTCATGAATCAGTCACCATGTGACCTCAGGCCACACACTGTGTGCCGACTGTATGCAGAGACAGATCCTGCACCAAGATGGGGTGGGGGAGAACCCACATTTCCCGTTAACAAACATGTACTGAGTGCCAACTACACACTAGGCACAGTGCCCAGCTCTCTGGAGACAGTGGTGAGCAAATGGGGCTGATCTGTGCCCAGTGGGACTTCAACTCCAGCAAGACAGGCCAGGCCATTCGTGGACTGTCCACCAGGAAAGATGGTGGGTGGTAAGGTGTGTGAAGGAAAACCTGGGTGCTTATAAAAGAGGGGTCAGGGAGGGCCAGGCCTCCCTTTATACATATAAAATATAATGTTAAAAATATAGAAAATTCTGGGGAAGTGACGCCTAGGTTAAGACTTGAAGATGTTAAGTGTCACATGTCTGGAAGTGTCCACAGGTGGTGACAGGAACGTGGGTGCTGTCATCAGGCAGCTGGGATTTAACCCAGGGACTGGATGAGCTCACCCCAGGAATGAAGAGCTACACAAAAGAGGTTCAGACAAAAGAAATGTGAGACCTGGTAGGTCCAGCTGTGGGGAGCTTGGCATGCGGGAGGAGGGTGGGTCCCCACGCTGGGACGATGGCTAGAGGCAGGCTGCAAGTAGCCTCAGCTAGAAAGTGAAAAGGCAGCTGGAACCCGGTAAGTTGAGGGAGATCAGAGAAAGAAGTGTCCTGCCGGTTGGGGTTAATCAGGAGGAAGAGAGGCTGGGCCCAGCTGACAAGCAGAAGGCACCCAAGACCTCCTGTTGCACCAGCAAAGCATCCGCGGGCTTTCCGGCACCGAGGTGGGCTGACGGTGACCAAGGAGCAGCACCAGAGGCCCAGCGCTCCCCGTGTGTGTGTGCGTGCGTGTGTGTATACACCTCATTTATTTAAAACATACACATTTTTAAAAGCTCACCTTGAACCTTCTGATGTCTAAATGGTGTATGCTATGTGTTAATGCCGTGAAAGCACAAAGTGCCCTTAATTTGAAAATGTTAATCTCTCCTGCAGGTGCTGTTTTGGTTAAACATATTTTTCCCCCTCAGTGCAAAGCGTTTTCATTTTTGGAAGTCCCCTGTGCCTGTTTCAAATGTTTGTTTGTTTTTAGGTCACTGCCAGATTTATTTGGCTTAATGAAAAAATGTAATTGCAAAGCAATCCCTGAGGAGTAATGGCTTTTATTGGCATTAGGCAGTTTTTAGGTGGCCTTTCTTTCATCCCTTCCCTCATCACTCATACCTAAGCACCTACTATGTGGGGAAGGAAAAGTTCTAGAAGGCTAGAAAGAAAAGGCTCAGGTGGGAGACTTTGGGATAAAGAGATGAAGGGGCTACAGCCCAGGGAAGAAAGAACAGAGGAGATACAGACCAGTCACATATATCTAGAAGAGAGTTCCGTGACGGGTAAGTGCTAGAGGGGGCAGGTAAGAGCTGGGATTCTTTTAGCTGCAAACAACAGAAACCTGGCTAAGAGTGGAGTGAGCAAGAAGCTTTAACTTAACAAGAGGCTGGAGGAAGGCCATCACCTCACATTAGTCCTGTCCAGTTTACCTAGGATTGTGGTTTATTCCATCCTTCTGCTCTGCCATTCGGCTTCTGTCTATGATGCCTCATGGCCTCAACATGGCTGCTATATCACATCTTTGTCAGGTAGCATCCCAAGCTGATAGAAAGGGAGGAAGATTTCTCTTCAAAGTGCTTCCCTTCTCCCTTTTCATACTCAAAAGATTACCCAGCCTTTGAGGCCCAGATTAAATGTCTCTCACTCTGTTATCTAATCAATATGGCCCACCTTCCTCTAAATCTGGCAGCATCTGGTTTGCTCCACTTCATCTCAGTGCGCACATAGTGCTTCACAATGTAACTTGTAAGCAGATCTTGTTGGTCCCCTTTGAAAACTCAGGAAACAAACTGTCATGGATATAATGAAATCTTTCTCTGATGAATGAAAGTCTTAGAGTGAAACCCATTCCTATGGGCTGGGCCTGGAGGTCTGGAGGATCACAGAGGAGAAAGTGTTACACTTGGAGTTCCTGGATAGGAACAACCTGTCCTTTTATCCATAAGGAGACTGCCGTTCAGAAGGTTCAGGAGGCTTTCCCAAACATATCCAGTGCACTGGGATCTAGGCCACAGCATACCCTGTATATTTGGATTTTAAAAGTGCCCCAAATTTTCTTATGGTTGCCCTGGTTTCCCCAAATAAAACCTGGAGGGAAAAGTTACTAATGAAGTATTCTGGTTAGTTGGCAAGTGATAACGAACATGCCATTATTCCTCAGGTGTCTGCGTGAATTAGCTTTCCCTGATAACATAAGTTCCTGGAGGCCCTTCACTAGCACTGTCTTCTCTCATGGTACCTAGCAACATGCCAACTACGTAGTATGTGCTCAATAAAAATCTGTTGGATTAAATTATACCCACATCCACATACACGTCTCCTCTTCCACATTCTTCACTAATGGACTGTGGTGACATGCTTTAATTAAAAGACTGAGATTAAAAATGGAGCCCTGATGAGTAAACATGGTAATATATAATGGAAGGAATTATTCATTAGCTTCCAGCCACCAACGTTTAATTAATACTCCTGTAATACCACTTAGTGTCACTGGATACTCACCAAGGGGGGATGGCCAGGCCCCAGCAGGGAATGTGAGAAAAACAAGGACACTCAGCCTTCTAGGATCCTCATTGACTGGGGCCCAAAGAGGACCATTTCTCCTTAAGTTGCCTCCTTGGTCTAAGAGCTTATTCAGTAGGTATCATTGGTTTAGGATTTTTTTCTTTTCTTTCTGCAAAGTCTGGATTTGAATGCACAATTGGCACCAACTTCCCATAGAAGTTGCTTTATTTTCTCTTTTCATCCATGGGTGTGTAAGTATTCCTACCACATTCGCTCATCCATCCATCCATATAACCATCCGCCAGCCCACCCACCCATCACCCACCCACCCATCACCCATCATCCGCCCACCCACACATCATCCAGCCACCCATCACCCATCATCCGCCCACCCACACATCATCCAGCCACCCACCCATCACCCATCCATACACCCACCTATCCATCTATCCACCCATCTGTCCACCCACCCATCCATCTACACACCCATCTATCCCATCCAGCAGCTTTTTTTGTGTCAGACACTGTTTATAGCTAAAATTCCACATGATCCGGCCCTTCCTTACCTCGTCTCCTGTCACTTTCTTCTCTGAAACAAGCCCGGCTCCTTCCTGCTCCTGGCCTGGGTGCTGAATTCTCTCTGACTGAATACTCAGTCTCCATGGCTCACTTTTTTATTTCATTTGGGCTGTTGCTCAAATGTCCACAGAAGCACTCCCACCTCCCGCTGCACTTATCTCTGCTTTGTTTTGCAATTACCACTCACTTAGATTACTTGAAATCATGGTATTTACTTATTTGTCATCTTTCTTTATCCCTAAAATGCGAGCTTTCTGAGGACAATTTTTTCTCTCTTTGGTGCTGCATCTCTAGCACTTAAAGAGGGCCGGGCACCCAGTAGGTGTTCAATAAATATTTGTTGAATGGCTGAATGAATCTGGCCTTAATTTTGACCTTGAACAATTTAAAGTGTAGTAGTTCCCTTTGTCCATGGTTTCACTGTCCTTGGTTTCAGTTTCCTGTGGTCGACCACAGTCTGAAAATATTAAATGAAAAATTCCAGAAATAAGCAATTCATAAGTTTTAAACTGAGCACCATTCTGAGTAGTGTGATGAAATCTTGAGCCGTCCTGCTGTGTTCACCCAGGATGTGAATCATCGATTTGTCCTGCATGTCCACGCTGTGTACACCACCTGCTAATTAGTCACTTAGTGACAGTCTTGGTTATCACATCGACTGTTGCTGTAGGGCAGTGCTTGTGTTCAAGTAACCCTTCGTTTACGTATTGTTGTTAATCTCTTACTGTGTCTGATTTATAAATTAAACTTTATCATAGGTATGTATGCATAGGAAAAAAAAGCTAGTATATAGAAGGTTCAGTATTATCCTTGGTTTTGGGCATCCACTGGGGGTTTGGAATGTATCTCCCTTGGATAAGGTGGGGACTACTGTATATTTGGGGAGACAGAAAAGATATCTAATTTGATAAATAAAATAAAAGGTCACCTATGGTACGAGCCAGGTAAATGGGTTCTGACAGACAGAGGTCAGGATGATCTTGTTTACTCAGGGGGAGGAGGTCTGGGAGGGCTGGGGACATTTAGACAAGAGTGGTGTGGCTGATGCTGTGGCTGAACCACCCATGTCCTCTCGGCTGTCCCCAGGTTCACCCGCACCTGTGACAGACGGTGGCCGTGCGCACTGGCTTCTCCCACTCCCACGCCCAGGCGCTTGGTTCTCCGGGTTCTCATGGCTCCCTGGGAGCTTGCTCAGCTTGGGTGCAACGTGCCCAGAGGGCCTGGCAACCGAAGCTCCCGGAGTGAATGAATGAACCAGCACGGGGACAGCGCGGAGGCCTGTTCTCTGCGGTCGCTCCTGGTGGAGGCTATTCAGGTGCCCAGGGCGGTGTCCCCCTTAGCGCACCCCGGGCTTTGGCTTTCCTCCCTCCCTGTCTCACTTCTCCACCTCACTCGAGAGTCTTGAGACCACCTCTCGAATATCCCACCAGCCCCACGATCTTGCCTCAGGGTCTGCTTTCAGGAAACCCAAACCAAGACAGGCAGGTGGGGTAGGGATGTTCCAGATACCCAGATACCGTAGAAAGAGGCGGTAACCCAGGGATTTCCCTGTGGCCCCAGCTCGCCAACCGTCTGAAGGTGCCCCCTGCTCGTGCCATTGCCCACCTCGATCCCCGGTGACGAGGGGCCAGCAGAAAGCAGGGAAGAGGCGAGGGTCTGGCGTCAAGGCTCTTGGGCTCGGTCTCAGCTCTGTCACTGATATGCTGTGTGCCCTCGGGCAAGTCCCCTCCCCTCCGGACCTTAGTCCTGTCTCTGGCCCGAGAGGCCGTCGGGCTGTCTAATCTCTAAGCGTCCTTCTGCTCCAGGGCCCTTAGCAGCCTCGGGGGCGCTTTTCTTCATTCCTTCCCCCACTCACTCCAATCGCCTGCATTTACCTCTCTCAGACCCACACGCTGGGTCCAGTTTTGGGGGGCTGGCTGGTCATATATAGTGTCAGGTGTCCTGGGGACGGACAGGTGAGGCTGAATCCACACAGCATTTGCTGGGACCCTGGAGAAGACGGTTTTCTCTATGCCTGGGGCGTCATTATTGTTAATAATGATGACATCAATCTGCCTCGTCAGGACCCGCGAATGCCTAACTAAGAAAAATACTTTTCCATCGTTAGTAAATAAGAAGTGTGCCCACTCAATCAGAGCGACGGCCGACGGGCCACCCGTCCTCCCCACACCCCGACTGCTCGCTCGCAATCCTGCCCCTCTCCCAGCGACCGTGTTTATCTTTTATTGATGTTTCAGCACTTTGACAAATACATTTTTCCACGAAGAGAAACATAATTAACTTAAGTCATTTATATTAATCGCAAGGGGGGAAAATCATGCAAAACAGGGGTAATTTTGCACCGAACAAGGCACGTTATCTAATGAATACAGATGATGCTGATTTATGTGTTTATCCAAAAAGCATCAGTGGGGAAAAAAAGCCGCCCCAAACCCTACCCCATTCCCCCAAATAGCTGGAAAAAATCCCTCAAGATCTATTTAATGATGCCTCCTGGTTTGGTGGCATCCTGCCCACAAATCAAAAATAAAATGACTTTTCAAGTGTTTACAGAGCCTGAACAGGGAGAGAAATTCTCTCCCAGCGTGGGTGTCCTCCTCGCCAGCCCAGGGAAGCTGTAATTACTTGTTTCTGCAAGCACTGGGCTGCTGCAGCCAGGTCTACGCAGGTGGATGCTGTAGACGGTTCCCACAGCAGCTTGGGGACAGGGCCTGAGGTCCCTCATTGTAGGGTGCGGTCAGGGGATGCAGCTATCATAGCTCCGTTTCCCCAGCTCAACAGAGGTGGCTCCATTTGTATAGCCCCCTGCCCCTTACTCGTAAGTAAGGTGGTTGGCTGGGGCTCACAGATGCCAAGAAGAAAGGTGAGTGGGAGGAGATAAGGCCGAGTCACAGGAGTGTCACTAAATCACTCCGTTCTGGCTGGAAGCCCATAATAGGCATGAAACACCCCCCCATTCTCTGGCATGAAAACCAGAGAAAACAACAGCTGCCATTGATCCAGGGGTAGTGGGCTCTGGAGCCAGACTGTCTGGATTCAGATCCTGCCTCTGCCACTTGCTGTGTGACATTGGAGGAGACCCCTATCCTCTCTGGCCTCAGTTTCCTATACCCCCACCAGGGACGGCTGAGGAAGGAAAGAGCACTCACTATGTATCAGCACTACTCTAAGGGTTTTCATGGTTTAATTTTATGGGAGAGGTGCTATCATTGCCCCCATTTTACAGATGAGAAAACTAAGGCTCAGAGAAAGACGGGTGCTTCTGCAAGGCCCCCCAGCAAGGGGT
The DNA here is from genome assembly GCF_054644295.1 of Miniopterus natalensis. Classification (NCBI taxonomy): domain Eukaryota; kingdom Metazoa; phylum Chordata; class Mammalia; order Chiroptera; family Miniopteridae; genus Miniopterus; species Miniopterus natalensis. The sequence continues at coordinate 13,995,300 of NC_142085.1, read as the reverse complement.
TGGCTGAACCAGACCCCAGACTGCGGCCTTTCTCAGCCCCTCATCCAGAAGGGGAGGGAAGCCAGTCATCCCGCCTGTAGGAAACACCCAGGGAGAGCGTTTGAGTGAGACTTTGGGAACTTTTTTAGAGCCCTGTTCTGTCCCTTTATTTTTTGTTTTATGTGGTCTGTTCCCTTCCATCACTAGCCATAAACATCCCTATAAAATCTCAGAGGACTGCAAGCTTGCCTCGGAGATACAGGGGGGAGAGTTTAATGAGCTATGAGAGGCTGCTCGGGGGAAGGTGGGTTAAAACTGCTGGGTGGAGGCAGCAAAGTGTGAAGGCAGAGGCGCCAGAGCTGGTGCTCCCCGGAGAACTGAGAGAGGCCAGCCTCGGAGGCGGCCCGGATCCTGGTGCGGAAGCTGGGACGGAAGCCCGTCCCGACCGCTCGGCAGGCGCATGGGCGCTCGGCCTGGCCAGGAAGCCGGAACCTTCATTGCTTCTTTCTATTGTCTGTCTTGGGCCCTAAGTGATTTCCCCTCCACCGCAACCTCCCAAATAGCAGTCCCCCGGGGGGTGGGCTCGGAGCCAGACTGCCTGGATTCAGATCCCGCCTCTGCCACTTGCTGTGTGACATTGGCGGAGTCTCCTGACCTCTCTGGCCTCAGTTTCCTGTACCTCCACCAGGGGATGGCTAAGGACGAGAGGAGTCAAGGCGTGCGCAGGTTTAGAGCTGTGCAGCATAGGTGTCAACTGTTATAATTAGCATGAAAAGAGCCCAAATTTCATGAGCACCCACCTCCTTGTCTGTAACCCCCCCCAAAACCATAAGTGAATGTCAGGTTTAGGTGGTTCTGGTGCAGTGGGGAGGAGCAGGGAGAGAGCAGGGAGGGCCTTGGAGGGCCTGGGAGTTGCTTTCCCGCTGGGAGTGAGGGGGCCGGGTGCCAGGCCAGGCACGTGGGTACCTCTGTACTCCGGGCTCTGAACCTCCTTGCTCGCTGACTAGGCTACGTGCAATTTGTCTCTTGCTGGGTCCACGGCTCCCCGAGCAGCCCGGCCAAGTGGGTGCCAGGGCCCCATCCATCCTCAGCTGGTGGGTGGCGGTGGTGGAGAGCGCATCTGTCACTGTCTCCGGTGGCATGGATGACTGGTGTGTCATCTTTGACAAATGTCTGTGCCAGCAAGCTCTGCGTGCTGTGGGTACTTACAGACGCCACAGACTCACAAACAGACGGGCTGCTCCACATGCCAGTGAACACAAGCGAGGCCCGGGGCTGCTACTGATTGGGGTGGGGGCAGGAAAGTGGGTGACAGAGGGCAGGACACTGACCCAGAGACCTGGGCCCTGCCTCTCACTTTCCATGAAACTTGGAGCAAACCATTGCCTCTCCCTGTGCCTGGGTTTTCCTCTCCAGGAGGTGGAGATAAAGGCCCCTGCCTCATCCTCAGCGGTGTTACAGGCACAGCCATAATTTTCATCACTGTGGGCGATGGTGGCAGCTAACCCTCATCAAGCACCTGCTCTGGGTCAGACATTTCGTGCATGTGCACACTAGCTCACCAAATCCTCCAACCAAGCCCACATTACCCACGAGGAAACTGAGATTCACAAAAGCAACTTATCTAGGGTCCCACAGCAGGTGGCAGAGCTGCCTTAGGTGCAGGCGGTGCCTGCTCTAGGCTGGGAGCCAGCAACCGTGAGCTGTAAAGGGCCAGAAAGTTAATGTCCTGTGTGCTTTCCAGGCTTGTGGTCTCTGCACATCCACTCAAGCCTGTGGTTGCTTGAGAGTCAGACGATAAAGTGGGTGCGGATGAAACACTACTAACCACAACTGTCACAGGCCAGCCTCCTGCAGTGGGCTCCAAATCAAAGGAGCTGATCATGCCAATGGTGTTTACGCTTCAGAGAGGCAGCATCCGGGGCCGCTGAGAACTTGGGCTTGGGAGCCAGACTGCCCTGTTTCAACCCCAGCTGAGCTGCTTACTGGGCAAGTGAGATAATAGCTCCATGCCTCAGTTTCTTCATCCATAATATGGGAATAATAATACTGTCTACTCCATAGGGTGGTGGTGAGAGTTAAATGGTTAATCACGTCAAGCTCTTAGAGCAGTGCCTAGCACATCATGAACACTGGGTAAATGTCACCTATTATCACAAGTCAGGGACTCATCACCTACACCTGAAAGTCTGGTACCCGTTTAAATGAAGAATTGGGCAGCAGCTCCTGGCTCGGCTCTCCTGGCTCTAGCTTTCTTCTTTCCTCCTGCTGCCAGCGACCCACACCCTCAGTGGGGGCAGTGCCTGCTTTACCACTCGTTCAGTTCCTCACCCCCTAGGATGCCAGACAAAGGGGTTTTAGGGATTAGCCTGCTTCTTACAAGTATACGGTCCAGAGAGGGGAAGCGATCTTCTCAAGGTCACACAGCAGTCAGGCGTCAGATTCACTTCTCCTGTGTCCCCAGTCAGTACTCTTTCCCAAAGTCGCCACCTTTTTTGAGACGGGCTCTCCTGGCTTGGTGGATGTCGGGCGTCATCCTGCAGGCGAGGTTACCTGGGAGGAGATGGCTCTCTAGCGCCTGGCCTGGCAAACAGCGTGAAGTGCGGGGACTGAGGCAGACCTCTTCTGTCCAGACACAGCCCGAAACCTCTCTGTCCACCCAGGCACCCGAGCCCAGCTCACCCCCAGCCCAGGCCCCCGCCTCTTGGCCAACTGCTAAGGTGCCTCCATCCTTTGCTTGTTGAGTACTCCTTGGGGAATGACCGGAGGTAACATTTCCTAGAAAAAGCTTGGAGTAGACACTTTGTCCAATATGTATGCAAATTGTCCTCGGGTCAGGGGGCGCCTGAGTTCTCCAGCAGTTAGTACCTGCTGCTGGATACAGAGAAAGAAACAGAGTCCTCCGGCTGGCCTGGAGACTGCTCCCTAACCCCTGGTGGTTCCTGTGGAACACAAACAACATCGGCCTCAGCCAAGGCCTCTGCATGATAAACACAGGGGTATTGCGAGACCCCCCAAATGAATGAACATCTTTTTCTCCAGCCATTACAAGTGACTTCTCTCCTACTACCAGGGACGGCTCCAGGCTGGCTCCGTTCCTCTGGCTTCTTACATAACAGTGACCAAGACACCGGGTCAGCCAAATGGCCCAGCTTCCTGAGAGCGTACAGTCCGGGACAACCCTCTTCTCCTTGCCCTCCTCCAAATCACGCACAACAGGCCCAAAGCCTGCACCAGCCTCCGCTCCCCGCGACTGCCCGAGGTGCGCGCTCTCGCTGCGGCAGGGGGCTCATAACCCTAATTTTGTTGCACTCTGAGCTGCTCCTGGTAATCTTTGGGCTTTATCGACATATTGATTAGTATTGAAACACGGGTGAGGGGGTGGAGGAGAAGTGTCCAGTGATGATGCGGGAAGGTGGAGAGTCATGGAAAAGCACAGAACTCCCGAGCCCTACGGAGAAGCAGGTGCTTTAAACGCAGGCACAGCTCTTACGGGGCGGAGTCGGCCACGAGCATTCCTTCAGTTTATTCTCTTAATAACCTCAGTGCAGGAGCAACATGTCCTTTTAGAGACAAACCCGAGGCTCCGCGAGCTTAAGAAGGTCGTCTGCAGCTCTTCAGCTGGCAAGTGGTGGGCCCAGGAGCTGGGACTCGCCCGATACCCATGTTGATGCTTTGACACCAGGCTAATCTGCAGCCTGCAGAGCAAGACCTCAGGCGCCATCCGGTCCTTCCCGCCGGCAGCACCAACGACCTTAAGACAGGTCTCTCCGCTGGAACATGCCAAGCACATGGTCAGAGTCCAGGCAGGGGTTTTGATGGCCATGGTCTCTCCATCCTCAGAGCGGACGTCAGCCAAGCTTCTAGCTCATCTGGTCTGAAGGACGCAGCCTGGACTGGGAACTGAGGAGCAGGGAGGAGCCCCACTGACGCCTTCCCCTCAGCTCTAATCTCTGCACCCACCGCTCTTCATTCACTTTCTTAAGCTGGCCTTTCTATAGAACATTATTCAGAAGGGGGCAAGTTAACCTCATCAAAAGATGTCCATAGCAGAGTGGTGGGGATCATACCTGTCTTCATGGAGCCCCTCCCCCAGCTATTTGAGGAGGCACCTTTCCCATTAGGTCCCATGGGCCTGCCCCCCGGAGGAAGAGGGGACTTCGGTGGGGCTGCATGTGGGAAACAGAAAAGGCAGGGGCAGGAAGGGAAGGAGGGCTTCGCAAGTGCCCGCTCCACGCCAGGCACTGCTGCTTTGTGCAGGTGTGGAAGCCTTTGGGAGTTGGATTTTATTTTAGCGTAAGAGCCGTCGCTTGGAGGCGGCTGGTCATGTGAGGGTTTTGGACATTGAAAGGCGCGTTCATCTTTGGAGCCCACTTCCCTTGTTTTAGGAAAACCAGCAGGCTGAGCCGTTGGGTGGAGAAATGTAGACCAAGTACCCAGCCATTGTTCTTGGAGAAAAAGTTGATGTCACCCAGGTCTGATTAGCCATTCTTTCCACAGACGGAGATGCGTTCCGTCGGCCATGGAAGTTCGGTGTATTTCACTGGTCTGTGCCCTTGAGGGTTAGAAAACGTTTCCCTAATTCCACAGACCTTTGACGTCCCCGGCAATGTGTGGGTTCAGGCTGAGTAACTGGACTGTGGGAGCTGTGGCTTTGCCCAGCCCTGGGAGCCAGCCCAACCCTGTGGATTGACCTCGGGGGGGGGTTTCCCCGGGAGAATGACATCATCTCACCTTCATCACTGGGTCTGAAGGTCCTACTGGGAGCTCAGGGGAGGGAGGGGGCAGGAGTGCTCAGCCGGCCTGCCCCATGGTGCCCACTGACGGTGGGCAGGAGCCCTGAGCTGAGGGCAGGGCCTGTGGGCCCAGGGGCAGCAATCTCCTGCAGTAGCGTAAGTCCCCTCTCCATGCTGTGCCTGCTATGCCACAGGTGCCAGTGAAGCTTTGCCAAACGCCCATAATCTGGTGGCAGCAACTAGATTATGGGTATCGTGTTCTCCATCACCCGGGTAACACTGGCCTTCTTGAGCTGTGTGCCTGCCCCAGGGTTTCCACACCGCTGTCCCCCATGCCTAGGATGCCCTTCCTCTCTCTTTCTTAGGTGTCACTTCTTAGTAACGCTTTCCCTGACCACCCTGTCTAAAATCAAAACTTTCTGTCCCCTGCTATGATTTTTTCCCTTAGCACACATCCCTAACATAATATATACTTCCCTTATGCATCCTGTGTATTGTCTGCCTCTCTTACTAGAACATAAACTCCCCAAGGGCAGGGAATTTTTGTTGGATATGGGTCATAGCTACAATCCTCAGGGTTTAGAACCCAGTTTGATGCATAATAGGGATTTAATATATATTTGTTAAGAGAATGAATAACTTTCTTTTATTTCTATTTTAGAGTACATATTTCATCAGACACTTCCATCATTTATTGATATGATCATATTTTTTCCCTTGGATTTGTTGATGCAGTGAATTATGTGAATTAATCTGTTGTAAATCTGGGTGTTACTAGGATAAATCCCAGTTGGCCATAATGACATTTTGCCAGATTACTTTTACTAGTGTTTTATTTTGCATTTTTACATTTATATTCAGGAGAACATTGGATCTAAAGTTTCCCTTTTTCTAAGTGGCCTGTACCAGGTTTTGGTACTAAGGCAGTGAGGGCTTCGTAGAGTGGCTTGCAGAGCTTTATCTCCTTCTATAACCTGGGGGAGCGTAATTAACGTTGCTCTCCGTGTTACATGGAGCTCAGCTGTGAAACTGTCCACTCCTGGTGCCTTTTGTAAGGAAGATCCTTAATCACCTTTCCAGCCTCCTCTGTGCTAACTGGCCTTTTCATTTCCTACTTCTCGGTGGATCAAAGCAACTTACACTTTGCTAGGTAAATATCCATTTCTTCTAGATCTCCTATTTTGTTTTTGTAGAGTTGATGTAGAATCCCCTTGTAATTCTTTAATCCCTATGTTTCCTTTTTCATTCCCAATTCTGCTTGATTTTTTTCTTTAATCAGACAAATTTGCCTGGTCTCAGCACTTTGGAGAAATAAAGAGGCCCGTGGCTACGTGACACCTCCCAGCACGGTCAGAAGAACCACAAAAGCCGTTGCAAACCCAACTTGAAAGAGGCGGCCCATCCTGATGCCTGGGAAATGGTAACTGAGTGCTCAGAAGGCTGATCTGCACAGGAAAGGGGGTGCCGGGCTCCGATGGGGAGAGTTCTCATAGGCTCCTGGAGAGAGAAGCGCCCCGAGGCTGATATGAAGCAGTTCAAGCTGGTGGCAGCAGCAGGGACCCAGCTGGTCAGGGACGCATGTGGTGCCCACGCTGGGTTTTGACTCCTGGTTGTGTGACCTTGGCAAAGCACCTTGCTTTCTGCACTTCAGTTTCCCCATCTGTGAAGGGGGTGATAGTAGCAGTACCCAGCTCACATGGGTGGGGAGAGTGCATATGTGCAAAGTGCTGGGCACAGTACCGGGCAGGGAGTGAAGTGCAGCTGACATCAGCCCTCGTTGTGAAGGGAACACGGTGGAGGGAACGAGAGGCCACAGGCGTCCCCAATTCACGGGGGTCCTGTAGACGAATGGACTCTGAGCCCCCGTCCTGTGGATATTTGGGAGTTGTGATTCGGGTGCTAAGGCGATTGTGACCTTCCTCTGTGGTCCCAGGCTAATCAGATACGGGGCCACAGCAGTGATACATCTACTCTCTCAGTAAATCTTCCTCACCACCCTACAAGGTAGGTATTAGGTGGAACCCAGGAACATGCCAATATCCAACCATTTCTTAGTTTAAATTTATTGGGGCTAATAACATAAGTTCAGTTTAAATTTATTGGCTAATAACATAAGTTTCAAGTGTACGGTTCTATAATACATCATCTGTATATTGAATTGTGAGCGCACCCAAATCTCATCTCCCCCTGTCGCCATCTGTTTGACCCCTACTGCCCTTTTGATGCCGCCCTCTTCCTCTCTGGTGACCACCGTTCTGTGTCTGTGTCTCCGAGTTTGTCTGTTTTCTTTGTTCTTTTGTTCCTTCCTGTTTTGTATCTCACACGTGAGTGAAATCACACGGCTCCTGACCTTTCCCATCTGGTGTTTTTCACTTAGCACGATACTCTCAAGACCATCCGTGTTGCCCCAGACGGCAGCGTTACATCCTTCCTTACGGCTGCGTAGTGGGCATTTCATTGTACATACAGCGTGTCCCAGGAAAGTGGATACACGCTTTAACAGCTGATAGCTCAATTTTGAACATAAAATGTATTTTAATAAACACTGCCTTTATAATTATTTAAAGTGTGTATATGCATTTTTTTGGGGGGGGCACTCAATATATACCACGTCTTCTTAATTGAATTATCCACCTATTTGTAGATTTTCAGCTTACAAATAGGCACTTTCCTATGAATCAGTCTGATACTGTTATCTCCATTTTTCAGATGATAGGCTCAGAGGGTAAGGCAGCTGTTCTGTCATGCACCCTGTTAGTGGAGGGTGCTTGGGTCACACCAGGGCCATATAATTCCAAAGCCTAGGTGACACCTCCCAACGTGGTCAGAAGAACACACAAAAGCCATTGCAAACCCAACTTGAAAGAGGTGGCAGATCCTGATGTCTGGGAAATGGTAACTGAGTGCCCAGAAGGCTGATCTGCACAGGAAAGGAGGTGCTGGGCTCAGATGGGGAGAGTTCCCAGGGTCTAAAAACCCAGTCCCCAGTGCTCTGGCCTATAAGTGGCAGCCACTGACGGTCTAACATTCTATTTATGGAACTAGATCAGCAAGTCTCCTACTAAAGAGCAGGTATTTATTTGCAGGATCCAGGAGCTCTTGAAAGGCAGGGACCCTCCCTCTCATATATCTTGTAACCTCCTTACAGGTAGCAGTCTCCTGGTAAATGGTCAATTGTACAAATTTTTGTTTGCTGCATAAGGGACCACTCATCCACAGAAATTTGGGGAGGGAAGGATAGGTGCTGTTTACCTAGTTGCGCCCAATATGGGCAAGAAAAAATGGACTCTAATAATCATGTAGGGTCTATCCATCCAAGGGTCCTCAGATGACAATACCAAGGTTGGGCCCCTTAAAATTGAGACTTTTGAAGATGATAGAATTATGTTGATGCGAATGTCTGGATTTGCACAAGGCTGCACACTGATGTGTGCTATACGAGTGCCTACCATAAGCTGACAAGGATACAGGGCACATGATGTCAATCTCCAGGTCACACACATTAAGGAACTAGGCTAATCCTTCAGTAGAAGAGCCAGGATGCTAACTCCATGGTCAGGCACGCAGCTCTCTGCTGGGTTAGTCACCTCCTGCTCCAGCCCCTGCCTCGCCTTCCTGAGCCTCCGCCATTACTTCGGTTCTTAGTCAAACACTCACAAGAACCTGAAGAATGGGCCTCTCCGTTGATTTCCAGGGGTGGGGTTGCCTCTCTCCAGCATGCTGCAAAATTCTGACTCTGGTGGGCATTGCTGCAGCCCTGGTCCCCAACCTGAGAGCACCCAGAGCGCCTCCCCCCTGTGGGCACCAGTGAGACTCTGTCCAGGCGTTTCTATCTCTGGGACAGAAATGTAAGAGTCCTAATGCCTCAGTCCTGTTTTATGGAGTGAAGACGGTTCTTGGAGCTGAGACTGAGGATGGAGTGCCCGCTTGCAGAGCCTGGGCAGTTGCTGACACCCGCTGTGGCCTATGCCTTGCCCTGCCAATCACTGCTCCAGGGCTTCATCTGGCTGCAAGAGAGTGCTCACTCAGGTAGGGGACAGACTGGCAGTGGTGGGAAGTTAGAGTCTATGGAAGGAGCCTTCAACCCAAGAGAGATGAGAATTTGTGGATAAATACCTCGGTTCTTGCCCCTGGGGTGGAACAGCCCTGTGACATGCTCTATGAAGTCCCCTGGAGGGTCCGAAGTGGGACTGAACTGATTAACACACTCAATTCCCTTTCTCCCTTCCCTGCTCTCCTGCTGGCACTCCCCAGGCTCACTTCCCAAACTGCTTGCAAGCAAATCCTTGTGTCAGGGGCTGCTTCTGGGGACCCCACTAAGACACAGGCTAAACATCCCTCCTTCTCAACCCCGCAGCCCGCATGCAACTGCTGATCGACTGAGTGATGCTCTGCCAACACCAGCAGGCAGCTAGCTGCCTTTCTCTCAGCCAGTCTGTCCTCTTTGTAGCTCAGGCCTTGGGGGCTGTGCATCCAGAGAATATTAGTCACATGGGCTCATTCGGCCGCCTGAGCAAAGCTTAAGCAAACCCATATCGTTCACTGCACAGAAGTCCCGTGTGTCCCCCCCCCCCCCCCCCCCCCCCCCGTGAGCTCCCAGGAGGTCTGCAAGGATGGATGCCCCGGGGGAGGAATTTGCCCGCTGGTGTCTGGACACAGCGCGGGTTACAGCTGAATGTCAGCCCTCTGGTGCGCTAGCTCTTTTGTTACCATGGGCCTTTGTGGATTAAAAAAAAAATGTTTTTATTGATTTTAGAGAGAGGAAGGGAGAGGGAGGGAGAGAAACATCAGTGATGAGAGAGTCGCCATTGATCGGCTGCCTCCTGCACACCCCCACTGGGGATCGAGCCCACAACCCGGGCATGTGCCCTGACCGGGAATCGAACTGCAACCTCCTGTGTCACAGGTCGGCGCTCAACCACTCAGCCATGCCAGGCAGCTGTGCATCTTGTCCCAAGGACTGTGCAGACCTTCTCACCAGCCCAGCCTTCCTCAGCCTTCTCTTTCTTTCTTTCTTTCTTTCTTTCTTTCTTTCTTTCTTTCTTTCTTTCTTTCTTTCTTTCTTTCTTTCTTTCTTTCTTTCTTTCTTTCTTTCTTCCTTCCTTCCTTCCTTCCTTCCTTCCTTCCTTCCTTCCTTCCTTCCTTCCTTCCTTCCTTCCTTCCTTCCTTCCTTCCTTCCTTCCTTCCTTCCTTCCTTCCTTCCTTCCTTCCTTCCTTCCTTCCTTTCTGTTCGTTTTTGAAGAAATAAATACGAAAATTTTAGTTAAGAGGATTTCTGACTTGAGGGATGCCAGAGAAACCAGCATTTATTAGAATTTTGTAGCTTATTTGAAAACCTTAATATTGTTTCTGTACACTCCAAACTAATATAAAATAATATTGAAAGTCAACTGTAATTGAAAAATAAAAGAAGATAAACTTAATATTGTATCCAATTATGTTTTATAAATGCTGGACTTTCCAACATTCGGAGTTCGGGCACTGCCCTGGCACTTCTGTCACTCTCAGGGCAGCTTACCTGTGGATCCTCAGGGTCAAGGCCCGGCTCTGTCCCGGTGACCTTATGTGGCACTGACTCCTGCATCTCATGCAACACGCTCAAACCGAAACCCGCCCTCCTGCCATCTCCTCCAGGGTGGCAAATGGCAACTCCTTCTTTCTGGTAGCTGGGGACAAAACCTTAGGGTCATGCTGACTCCCGTCTTGCTCTTACACCTCACAGCCCAGCCTTCAGCAAATACTGTTGCTTTTACTTCCATAACCTTTAAACTGAGTTTACTGCCTGAAACAACCCCTCCACCTCCACTGCTGCCTCCTGGTCCAAGCCATCATGATTTCTTGCCTAGATTTTTGCAGAAGCAAGATCTCCTACACTGGTCCTGATCTCACCCTTGCCACCCTCTGTCTATCCACAATGCAGCAGCCAGTTAAAACCGAAGTCAGAGCAGGTCCTGTCTCTGCTCGGAGCCCCCCAGCAGCTCCTAGCCTACTAGAGTAAAGGCCAGGTTCTTTATTTTTCATTAGCATAATCTTATTTAAGGCTTGGTTTTCTCTCTCTGGAGCACGCCTTGCGCCTTTCCCCTCTCCTTCCCCCCCCAGGGGCGTTTTCTGTGCCTTTCTCCTGAGCTCCAAGGGCCCTTCTTTTGCCTCTGGAACTTGTTTCCTGAGCCCACACAGCCCAGCTGGCTTACTTTTTCTATGGCTCACTTCTACCTCTGTGACTTTCTAAATAAACCTTTGCTTGCATTTTTTAGAAAAAGCATAATCTTATTTTAAAAAGCCTAAAATCTTAACAGTCACTTATAAAGTCAATCAACAAAAACGATGAGTTTAATACCCAAATTGGAGAAAACAAGATGAGAGCTGACAGGTGTAGCCAGGTCATAACCTGAGGGAATCTCTGTTTCTGAAGTTTTGGGGTGCAGGGCACTGAGAGGATCCTGCAGGAGATGCTCTCTTCCAGGGCCTGGGCACTGCAGGGGATGCCAATCTTGGGCCCAACGGCGTAGTGGCCTTCCTCCAGAGTGGGGGCTCACGGTTGTCCTTTGGTGGCAGGAGTGAACGAGCACTATGTCTCACTCACTGACGCGACGCCCTCAGTATACTCCCCGGCCCGAGGCAGGCCACGTGTCGCCAGGGAGCAGCGGCCGACCATGGAGCAAGGGGGCACCCATGTTCCACAGCAGGCCGTGGCCAGCCTAGCCGCCAGCTGCTCCATGGCATGGGCGCCCCCAGGGCTGCCATCCTTGTACCCCCAAAGGTCAGTCTTGTGCAGCGGGGCTCCTGCGCCCACCACCACCTCCTGTGGTCATTGTGATGCTCCCCACCTAAGGCCATGTTCTCACAGTGGCCTCAAGGCCCTGCATCCCCCAAACCTCTTCATACTTCTCTGGCTTCAACTCCTGCTACTCACCTCCCGGCTGACTCCACTCCAGCCACACTGCCCTCCTTGCTTTTCTTCACATACCCGGCTGTGCCTAGATCTCAGGGGCTGTACTTACTGTCTCTTGTGCCTGGAACATTCTACCCCCAGGAGAGGCTCCCTCACCTCCTTTAGGTCTTTACTCAAATGTTACCCTGCTTAAAATTGCTCCCACCTCCAAAGCACGCTCTGTGTCCCTCGTCTGCTTGATTTTCTCTCTGGCGATTGGTGCCACCTGACCCTCCACTCACTTTCTGTGGTTGCCTTGGTTATAACTGACCAGGGTGTCGGCTCCTTGAGAGCAGGGGCCCTCCTTGGTCACGGCAACTATATCGTGGGGACATCAAAACATGTGGGCAAGTGGCGGGTGCTCACCAGGCATTTGCTGAAAAATAAATGCAGGCCCCATAGGCGGTGGTCTGAGTCCCTCTTCTTCCCTGGACCTCAGTGTCAGGGGACAAGCCACCCTGGGGGATTTCCAAGGCCCTGTTTCTGCTCTTTGGAAGAGTCCATGCTGAGAAGCTGGATCGAGGACAGGGACGTCCCCAGCGTTTGTTGGCCACATTGGGAATGAGCTTCCAGCTTTCTCAGCCAGGGATCGTTTCCTGGGACAGAGGAAGTGGGTGGTCAGAGGTGTGTTCACCCCGTTTCTCCGCAGGGGGGGGACCGTTGCAGCAGGGATGCCAACACCCAGCGCTGGGGACATCTGAGGCCTGTGCCTACCCGGCTCTGCCTGACTTGCTCCTGTAACAGTTTTCTTTAGGCCCCAGACCTGTGTGTGTGTGTGTGTGTGTGTGTGTGTGTGTGTGTGTGTGTGTGTGTGAAAGTGTCCAACAGCCTAATGAGTAACGACCCAGGAATATGAACCAATGTGACAATGGCAGTAAGATGGCAAAACTCAACACCCATTACTCAGCCTTCTCCCACAACCGTGGTCCCAGCCATTTCGGGTATTCTGACCACTGTTCCCACCCCTGAGGGTCTGCACCCCACCTGCCACCACAGCTGCGTGGCCCTTCCTCTCCGGGCCTGGGGCACACCCCTCTCTCCTGTGCCAGGGCAGATGTGCTCTCTGGAGCTCCCTCCAAGCCTGGGGCCCTGCCCTCCTGCGTCTGCTGCTTTCTCTCTGACGTGGGCACAGCTACTGCCTGGGTCTGAATGGAGCCTGCACCCACCAGTCCAGGGGCTAGGCTGGTGGTGAGGTGGATGCTGTAGGAAAGGAGGTGTCTCCCCATATGGCAGGGATGCCTGGGGACAGGGTCAGGCTGGTACCTCTCCCCTGGCTCTGGCTGGGTTGGCAGCGCCCTACCCTGCTGAGCTGGATGACCACAGAGCCCTTACTGGCCACCCACCTAGTCCTTCCTGAACTGGGCAGCCAGAGTGGCATTTCCAAATAATACATCTGTGATGGTTAATTTTAGATATCAACTTGCCTGGGCCATGTGATGCCCAGATAGCTGGTTAGGATTATTTCTGGTGTTTCTGGAAGACATTAGCATTTGAATGGTGGGCTGAGTAAAACAGGTGGCCCTCCTCACTGGGGGTGGGTGTCATTCAATATGTTGAGGCCTGAATAGAACTAAGAGGTGGGAGAAAGTCAGATTTGCTCTCTGCCTCATGGCTGTGGTGGAGACATTGATCTTCGCGCTCGGGGTCCTGGTTCTCAAGCCTTTTAACTCCACTGCCAGCTCTCCGGGGCCTTAGGCTGCAGAAGGCAGATCGTGGGACGCCTGTGATCATGTGAATATATATATATGTATATGGGTATATATATATATGTATATATATTCTGTTTCTCTGGAGAACTCTGACTGATAGAAAATTCATTGATGTCGCTGTCCTGATTGAAACTATTGTCCATCACTGCTCTTAAAGACAAAATCCAATCCCTGGTGAGTCTGTTTGTCCCCTCAGGCCTTTCACGAGCTGGCCCTGGCTGCTTCCCGCCTCCTCAGCCTCCCATCCACACTGGGGCAGCACCAGGCCCCCCTGCTCGGCTCCTCTGTGCATCCCGGAGGCACCCGTTAGCCAGCAAGCACAAGTCACCCTGCACTGCAATCACCCGCCTCCCCCTCTGGGCCATGAGCTCCTCAAGGACATAGACTGGACTAAAGGTTTATTTGGATCCTTGACACTTGGCAAAGTGCCTGGCCCATGGTAGAGCACAGTGTGTATGTATGTGTCTGTGTGAAATGGATGAATAAAGCCCAACTTCACGGGGTCCAGGATATGAAAGGACTTGCCCTCTCTTCATTTCTGGCCTTCTGTGGGTAGAAGAGGCCAGGGGGAACCCTGCAGTCCCTTCTCTAACTTCCACCCCCAGAGCCACAGGATGCCTGCTGCTTCTCCACACCAGGCCACCACACAGCCCACGATATCTCCTTTAGTCTGTCACCCATCCTCAGATAGTTGGTGTCTCCCCTCCCTTCCTGAGCCCCACCCCATCCACAGGGCTGAGTGGCCTCTTTTCTGCATAGCTCTGCAGCAGATGCAGCCAGTGCTTGGCCACCAACCGTCTGTGTGACCTTGTATGAGTCGCTTGACCTCTCTGAGCCTCAGCCTCGGGGCGGCCACACCAGGCCCTCAGGCTGGGCCCTGCACAGCCCTGTAGACTATGCGATCTATGGGACGGCGCTCCCCTTCGAGCAGTGCAGGGACCTGCTCATTTTTCTCTCGTAAAGGTGGTGATACTCCTGTGAGGGATGATAGGTTTAGACATAATATAACATGCCTAGAACACGCCTAGAACATACAGTGCCTAGCAGCTGAGCACTTAATAAGCATTCAATTAAGTGGCAGTCTTTAGAGTCATTTTATTATCATTATTATTATTATTACATAATGAATGCCATCCTCCCTGTCCTCTGACCCGTAGGGTGTGGCTGTGGTTTCCCTCTGTGTTGGTGACAAGGGCTTCAGTCTCGCATGATGCCTCTCCAGCTGGTGGCCACATCAGCACGGAGTGCTGCACTGCGTGGACGGTGTCTCACTGCGCACCTTGGCCGGGGGACCAGGGCTGCTCCCATCACTGCCTCGGCTGACTCTGCACCTGTGCAACCTTGAAGTCAGGGCCTTTTAACATTCTGTGCCCTCGATGCCTCACACTAGTTCTGGCCCTGCTTCTGTCTTGCAAGTTTTCGCCACTGGTCTGGCTTGTGAAGCAAAGCTGTTTCTCCACTTGACATTTCTTAGTCAGCAGCTGGCTTCTCTACACACAAGGGACATGGGAGAGCATTGAGACCCAAGGAAAGAGGGTGTCTTAGTCAGCCTGGGCTGTTATAACAAATGCTCCACAGCCTGGGTGGGCTAAACAACAGGCATTTATTTCTTCCAGAGGCTGGGAAGTCCAAGATCAAGGTGCTGGTAGATCTCGTCTCTGCGAGAGTTCTTTGTGGCTTGCAAATGGCTGTCTCTTCCATGTGTCCTCGCATGGTGGAGGGCAGAGGGAAGGGAAGCCAGCTCTCTGCGTCCCTGATCCCACTCAGGAGGGCTCCACACTCTTGGCCTAATCACCTCCCAGAGACCCCACCTTCGAAAACCATCACATTGGGGTTAAGATTTCAACATATGAGTTTTGGGGAGACACAGACATTTATTTGGTCCATAGCAGAGGGGAAGGAACCTGTTCTGGAGTTCCTTCACACTGTACTGTAGTTGAGACTTTTTATTTGCTTGTCCTCAAGTGTCTGAATATAGGTAGGCCATTTTGCACCACAAGGGCTGGTGTCTCTCCCCAAAACCATCATCAGATTTACAGGAGAGAGTCACATTCCTTTTTTTGGCTGTCTTTTACATATGTCCTCACATGGTGGAGGGCACTTATCAAAGAGGGAGGGAGACGGAGAGAGAGAAACATCTATGTGAGAGAGCTACATCGATAGGTTGCCTCAGACTGGGGATCAAACTCACAACCTAGGTATGTGCCCTGACGGGGAATGGAATCTGCGACCTTCCCATGCACAGGATGGTGATGCTCTAACCAACTGAGCAACACCAGCCAGGGTTCCTGTGACTTTATTATGCTTAGAATTGAGTGTGCATCAGAGCATGTGGAGGGTTTATTAAAACATAGATCCCTGGGCCCCATCCTTCTGAATGTCTGAGTCAGTAGGTCTGGGGTGGGGCCCAACAATTTGCACCTTACACTTGCCAGCTGACACTGCTGCTGCTGGTCCAGGGACCGCATTCTGGGAACCACTGAGCTAATGAAACCTCTACCCCTCCCCCAGCCTTTGGTCAAGGAACAAAGTTCTCTTCTGTGAACTTGAACCTGAAGGCAGGGTTCCCTTGATTGTAGAGCAGAGTGCGTATGGGGTTGAAGGGAAAGAGAGGGCGAGAGAAGGGCAGCTTCCCACATTCCGTGATTACAGTTGGCTCACAAAAATGTGAGCTATTTATGAGCCCTGTAATGAACGAGGCATTGCGCATTAGTATGACCGGGATGAGATTTCTGTTTAATAAGTACAAAAGCACCATACATTATTAGCACAGCGCTCTGTCGATTATGAAGGGCTTCCACATTCCACTTGGATTTTCTAATTTGATCCTCAGAGAGACCCTGTGAGGTTAGCAAGGCACATATCATTACCCCATTTTACACGTGGGCACTCACAAGGGGATTCGCCTGTTGGCTTGCCCGCTGTGTTCCAGGCAAGCAGCCCTCGCAGCGACCCTCGGCCATCGTCATTATGGCTCAGGTGTAGATCCAGGAGACTGGGGCTGAGACGCTGAATAATTTGTCACAGGCTGTGCATTTCATTAGCAGTGGGGCCAGAACTGAAATCAATTTTTCCTGACTCACCATCGAGGACCCACTTTCTAAGACACCATATTTTGTGTGTGTAACTGGGATGAAATTTATAGCTATTCAGGTAGTTCACATTAAAGAGACTTCTGCTGTCCTTTCCGTTTCTGTCTTTACACCTCTCTACGAGTTCAGTTTTTTTCAATGGAGTTTTTAGACCTTTTGTAAAACAGGATCAAGATCTTGGGGGGAGAGCACTGGAACCAGAGGGGCTAAGCTGGATCACACGAAGAGACTGAGCGGGTGGAAGGAGGTGGCTGGGGAAAGCCTCCTGGGCTGAGTGTTGAAGGTTCTGTGGGTTTGGCATGTGGGAGACTCCAGAGCAGCTGCCAGGTGGGAAGTGAGAGGGGAATTTCAGAGTTTACTGTGGAATTTAAGTTAGATTCTTATTATTATTCTCTAAGGGATGCAGGAAAAGTTGACATACATGTAAAATTACCTTTGGCTCCTGGACTGGGCTCACTTACTTGTGATGCCCTATGGAGAATGGGTCACGTAGAACCAGCTCATATTAAGGTTTACGTTTGCAGGTGTTTGAAAGAGAGAATGTTTGAATGTGAATCACGAAAAGTGATTCAGTGACAGATATGAAGACTGGGAAAGAAAAAGATAAGGGGAGAAAGAGAAACAAAGGAGAGAGAAACAAAGAGGAAGGAAAAAGAGGAGAGGCGCCAGAAAAATGGACAGATGGGGTAAGTTTATAGAGAAATATCAGAAAATAGAAACCAAGGAAAGCAAATTTGTTTTCTACCTGAATCCCAAGGCTGTCTACTACTGTTTCGTGAATCTTTTCAACTGTGACTATTAGAATTACATTTTCCATTGCTACTCGCTGTCTATACACAAACACAACTGGAGAAAGAAGTTTTCTGGGGGGAGTTAATGTTTACCCCTGTGGTCCCCAGTGAACCACATCTACCAGTGTTTATGTCCCGTGTGTCCCCTCCCACAATGACTCTGGTCTTGGCCAGGTGACTTCAGCCAGCAAGACATTAGTAAGGGTGGTGAAAGTGGAGGCTTAATAGACTCCTGCATATCCGGGCTTGTCCTCTTGGAAGGTTTGCTTTTGGGATGTACCCCCTGGAAACCCAGAAGTCGTTTTATGGAAACCCTAACTAGCTATATGGAGAGGCCACTACCTGGGGCACCAAAGCCCTGGCTGACCACCCCAGCAGAGCTCCCAGCTGATAGCCAGGACCAGCTTGCCCTGTGAACGAGGCATCTAGGCAGTGGGTCCGCCAGCCCCAGTTGAGCCACCCCAACTGATGTCCAAGGAGCAGAGCTGAGCTGTCTTCACTGAGCCCTGCCTAAATGCCAGAATCATGAGATAATAAACATTGTTTTAAGCCCGCTAAGTTTTGGGTTGGGATTGTGATGCAGCAGTAGATAACCAAGCATCCTTATTATATTCAAGGCACCATGCTATTTTCTATTATAGTCAATTCTCTTTTTATTTTTCAAAATGCTAAATTGATTTCTTGACCCACTAATGAGTCATGATCTTAGTTGGAAAAGTGCTCCTCGGATCCATGGGAGGTGTGTTTGGGGTAATCTGTCCTCCAACCTTGCCCTCAGTCCCATTGCTCTTAGAGTCCTCATGTAGAAGAGATGAAAGGTGATCTCAAGATGTCCCCCAGTCCAGGGCTGTGTCTCAGAAGGGGCTGCGTCTACAGCCATCTGGGTTTTCAGGTAGACAGTTCTACTCAGTAGATAATTTTACTTCGGGGAAGCAGTATGTCTGGCTCCGAATTCTATGAACACAATTTACAACCAAGCATGCTCCACTGGTACCCAAATCTGCCATATACTGAATTCATCCCTGCAAATGGAGAGAGAATTTCACCCCTACCCAGATGCCCACCCTATGCCCCTCTATTTCTCAAGTCTCTAGGTTAAGTTGAAGCAAGCATCTTTCTGCTATTTAAGCTTCCTGTAACACAGTCCCACAAAGTTAATCATTTCTTCCCCTAAAACAGCGATTCCTGCATTATATTCCACAGACCAAATGTATCAGAACCACTGGGGTAGCGTGTGAAATGCAGACTTCCAGGCCCCACTAAGAGCTGTGACCTCAAAAAATTCTCTGGGAATGGTTCCTGGGAGTCTGCATTTTAATAAGCTCCCCAGTCAGTTCTGCTGCACATTGGTGTTTAGGTGCAACTATTCTAGAGGCTATGGTCTGAATCAGCGCATTTCAGCCTTTGGTACCTCAAGTAGTAAGAAGCACACTTGCATCTGTCCCATGCCCACGTGGGTCTGTGTAAAGGGAACAAAGTTTCATCGAACTCTGCAATTAATGTCTGCTGCACGCCGGCTTTTCTATCCTGTTTTAGTTTATTTTTTTCAAATGCTGGTTGTAACTCATTAAATGGATTTTATGACTCGGCCATGGGTCACATCGTGCAGTTTACAACAGAGCTGACCTGAGCGCACACAGGCTGTGTGTCCACCCAGCAGACATGGCTGATGCTCCAGAGTTTTGCTGTGATGATGATCGTTCGGAGCTGCAAGCTGGTCTCCGTCTCTTCCCACCGGGCCCTTTGGTTCTGCGCCTCGCAGGGCTGGCATCCATGCTGCCCTGGCCCGACCACCGCCTCTGTCAGGGCAGGTCTCCCACTAGGCCCAGGCTGGGCTCAGGGCGCAGCTGAATCGGGGGCCTGGGGTTCCCTCCAGGACTCAGTTTGCCAGAGCCAGTGCCTCTAGGAGCTTTAGGTTGAGGGGAGAAGGGAACAGGATGGGCAGGAAAGCTCAGGTATGATGCCAACCTCTGCTTTCCCCCCACGATGGCCCTTGCGGAGTCCTCGGGAAGCAGGAATTCGAGTGCCAAGCTCAAGAGCAGGGTCCTTGACGGGCCCTGTGAGCTTCCCCCAGGGGTGGAGCCTCTGCCGTGTCCAGCAGCTGGGGTGTGGCCCTGGGACTTCGGGCAGTGAGATGCAGAGACTCTCCAGGCAGAATGCTGAGAGCCCTCATCTGTGCTGTCCAGTAATTACGGAACCTTCTCTGAATTTCTATTTTTACCTCAAGTCACTTCTTGGTCTGAGAAGTTCCCTAGATTCACTGCCTTCTGTGTAAATGGAGCTTGCTTGCCCTTAACCACCTTCCAGGTTCAAATAGGAGACTGTCATGGCTACTCCAGGACGGGGGCCCGGTCCTTGTCCTCTGTCCCCTGCTGTCTCGGCCTTTAACCTGCTACTGTCTTCACCCCTCAGCCTGACGAGGCCCCGTCTCCAATCTGTCCTCAGCCTTCAGCCTCTCTACTCCTTCATAGTTCTTGACATTTGAGACGGCCCAGAAATCAAACCAGTTTCAAAATGTGCCATTTATGGTGCCCAAGAAAGCCAGCTACGCTCAGATGATTGATTTAGTGGCTGCAGCTGGGCCCGGATGCAGACAGACAGCTAATGAGGTAATTTTTCTAAATGCAGAGTATAAACAAGATAACGGCTCCCCCCTCCCCGAGTCTCTTTGGGCTGCTCTCCCTCGCCTTCAATTTTCTGCAGAGATGCACACACCAGTTTGTGTGTTTACACCGTGATGGGTAGATTGTGTCCCCTCAAAAAGATAGGTTGGAGTCCTCACCCTAGCACCTCAAAATGTGGCCTTGCTGGGAGATAGGTTCTCATAGGGTCTTAGAGAGGTAGTGGGGTCATTGGGGTGAGCCCTAGTCCAATAGGAATGGTGCCCTATGACAAGGGGAACATTTGGACACAGAGACAGACATACAGAGAAAAGGTGATATAAAGAGACACGCACGGAGAAGAGGGTCACCTCCGAGCCAAGGAGAGTGGCCTGGACCGAGTCTAGGACCTCCAGCCTCCAGAACTGGGAGACGACACGTTTCTGTGGTGTGAGCCGCCCAGGCACCCCGACAGGCACATTGAAACTTTCTGCTCCGTGGCCCTGGCAGGGTCCGGGGATGTCGTCACGCGGTCCTATGTTTCTGTAAAATTTGCAAATGATATTGAACTCAGTCAGCGGGCGCTGCTGACCCCAGCCCCCCGCACCGCAGCTTGCCCTCCGCACACTTCCCATCACACCAGGCGGCCTCTGGGGTTACACTCTTAGATCCAAGTGCAGCGAGCCTGAGCTGAGAGTGTATACAATCGGGGTTCGCTTCCACGTGTAATGAAATTTTGCCAGCCCTGCCCATGCGGAAGTGGCTTCCGGGGATTCTCTGCTGCCCTTTGGGCCCGCTCACCCGACACAAGGGTGCAGGCCAAGGTCACGGCACTGCGTAGACAGAGCCCGGGGCCCAGACCGGACATGCGCGGAGGGAAATCAAGCTTGAGGTATGGAGCCGGGAGCTGGTCTATGGGCATTTTCTCAAGCATCAGCTGTGTAGATTTATGTCTCTATAAGTTTATTATTAGCAGATGTGACAGGCAGCTAATGAATAAAAATGCATTTTTCTGGATTGTGTGACCCGTGCAGTATTTGTCTGCTCTTTACGACTTGTTATCTGTTATGATTTCTTTTCTTATTTGAAATATTGGTTTTGGTACTGAATTTTGTGTTCATAATATTGCCGTCTTTTCCTTAAAATGACTCCTGAAATGGTACAAGCGCCAGGCCCCATCCCACTGAGCTCTGGCCCTGGGTGGATGTGAGAAATGAAGAGGGGAGGGCGCTCAGTGGGCGGGCAGGGAACTCGTGGGGGGTGAGGGGGGCATTTGGAGGCGCTGTGCAGAGGGAAGGAGGGGTGAAGCCACAAGTGGGGACAGTGGACATGGGTTTGAACCGGGACCCCGGGGGCCCAGTAGGGAAGTCCAGCTCTGCCTCTCATCTTGTGTGTGGCCCTGGGCAAGCCCATTCCCTCTGGGGTTTCTTCGCCTGTGTAAGAGATGTATGTGGGTGACCTCTAAAGGCAGACAGGCTCTGCGAGGCAAGGCTTCTGTTGTCCTAGCCACCAAGGGGAGGGATGGAGTCAGCGCTGTCAGTGGCTGGTAGAGCCATTGCCCGAGGGAAGAGAGAAAGCAGTTCCAGCAGCGTGTCCCCCTGACGGGACTGCAGTTGCCGGAAACCCAGCAGGAACCCCGGTACCCACATGGCAGGTGAGGTCTCTACAGTCACTTGCTCACGTCTTTTCACTTTTTCTTCGGCAACCGCACACCCACGGAGGGAAGCCCCTGGTGCTAGGCCTACACTGGGGCCAGAGAGACAGAAAAGAAGGAGACGCAGCCCTACCTGGGAGGAGCTGGCACCGCAGTGGGGAGACAGAGCACCCACCAAGGAGCCTGTGACAGAGGCGTCCGTGCTCTTGCAGGGGCTTGTCCACCTCCGGCGAGGCTGCTCGGTGATGCTGGAGAGCATGGATGTGTGGGGTCCGTGATCTGACCTTGACTGTACATTTGAGTGACTGGAGAAACTTCTGAAATAAGTCTGTTACCTGGACCTGCCTCTGGAAAATCTTAATTAGTCTGAGGCTGGACCTGGCACCGGCATTTTAAAATGCCGGCGATCCTCGCCCGCAGCCAGAGTTGAGGCCCCTGTTCCACCCAGCACTTCTCAGCCTGAAATGTGCACAGGAATCCCTTGGGGAGCCCTGGTCAGTGCAGATTCTCACTTCCTATGTCTGGGTCGAACCCACAATCAGGCGATGCTGACACTGAAGCTGAAGCAGCGACACTGAGATCTGGCCTCGTCACGGCTCCGATCTCATCTCCCCCCGATCCCGCCTCGCTCTCCGCTCCAGCCCCCCCGGCCTCCTTGCAGATCTGGGAGCCCTCCAGTGCTCTCCCTTCTTGGGATCTTTGCACACACTTTATCTGGAACATTTGTTTCCCATATGTCCACACAGTTTGCTCCCTCTCCATTCAGATCTCTGCTCAGATGCCTCCTTGTCGGCGAGAGCTTTCTCTGGCCATCTGACCATCTGACATAAAATAGCCCCCCACCCCCATCCTTGTCGTTCCCCGTCACCCTGCCTTTACCTGTCTCCACAGCACTGATCACCACGTGATAACTGATCACAGATCTGGAGTCTGAGTTTATCATCTGCCTTCCTTACTATCATATCAGTGCCGAGAGAGCAGGCGCTTGTTTCACTCCCTCCGATAACCCTCCACGTGGAACAGTATCTGGCAGTAGAAGACACTCGGTAAATATTTATTGAATGGGGAAGGGGGGGAGAGAGTGGGAAAAGGGATAGTTACAACTTGAGACTCACAGACTTGTTTAGCCTGTTAAGAGCCTCACAGATAACATTAGTCACTGGTTCTCAGTGAGTTTGCTCCTGGCATTTAGGGTGGATAATTCTTTCACCATAGGACGCTGTTCCCTGCGTTGTAACGCATTTAGGATGGATGGCCTTACCCACTAAATGCCAGTAGCATCCCAAGTCACTGGGACCCCCTAGGTGAGAATCAGCCTCCAGTCCAGAACCACTAATCTAGCTAATTGATTATGAACCTATTTGCCTAATATACATAGCAAGCTAATCTGAGAACTGAAAGCAGAGCTTAGGATTCTGGACTCGAGCTTATGGTAGACTTTCTTATTTCTTTATTTTATTTTTTGCTATAGCCTCACCATGTTGCTTTCAAAGAAAGTCCCCTGGAAGGACCTGCTGGATGGGGCTGTGGTGGTCATGGTTCCCAGGTAGGGCTTGCAACCAGAGAGTTTCAGGAGCTGTCCTGACATGGGGTGGATATCAGAGTGTGCAGGGTTTGTGGAAGCTAGACTGAGCTAGAGGAAGCAGGGGGCATCTATTTCTCCTGTTTCACGCTGGCCGCTGGGTGTCCTGGAGAGGTGAGTGCCTCTGGGACCCACGGAAAAGCATCTTGACTGAGTCATTTTTCAAGCCTTCCTGGTCTGTTAAACAAGGAAAATGGATTTGAAATTGAACAAACATTGGTACAGCTTTGGAAAACCACTTATATTAATCAACACTGATTTTATTTTTCAAAGTTACATAATGGTGCTGTAAGTTCTCCTACTAAGCACGGACCATGGGACAAGTTGGAAGTAATGAGCCTTGCCCGTGGCTCCTTGGGCGGGACCAGGGGGTCTGATGACTGGTTTCTCTAGAACTTCAGACAGGCTTTCTCTTGGAGCCTCGTACATGGATTCCCCTTCAGCTGGGACCCATTTGGTACCTGGAGAGTCTCCATATGTGTTGGAGGGAAGCTGATGTCCCTGGGCCTTGGGGTCCCATGAGGATCTGCTCAGAACAATAAAGAAGCTAAGTCAATAAAACCTGGCAAAACACTGCCCTCTCCTCTAGTGTGGACCTGGAGCCCCGTGGAAACTTCTTGGATGCACAGTGATTTGGGTGGGAGGGAACTCGGGTGGATGAGCTGAATGTGGCAACTTGAAGACCTCCTTTTGTGCGTTTCCATGAGAAGATGAGGAACTGGGGTTACTTCCTTTGTCCAGAACACTATGATCAGTGAGGGGCTGCACATCTCATGCACATGACCCAAGCCTGCTGCTCTGTGCCTGGCACATAGTAGGAATACAATGTAAGTGCTGTCTGAGTTAAAACAATTGAATGACTGAGCTCAGGTGCCTCTCTGTGGGCCCCTAGGCCACTCAGGGTGTGGAGCAGGGATGTATGAGCTGTGTGGAGGCTGCAGACAAGGTCCCCACAGCTTCACTCCCAGTTTGTTGGTCCAGCCAGACTCCCGGAAGCCTCAGAGGAGCTTAGAGCTGCAGGCGAGGGGTGGGGTGGCTTCTCCTCCCCAGACATGGAGAATGTGATATTCTAATTCTTGAGGTCATTCCTTCCTTCAACAGATAGCTTAGTACCTACCTGCCATGCTCAAAGTTGATGTGAACCTGTGTCCACCTGGGCAATGGGGACACCAACAGTCTTGCCTTAGAGGGACAAGGACACCTGAGGAGGACCCTGTGTGGTGGAAAGGGCCCTGGGGACCCTCTCAGCTCTCTCACTTGAGAGAATCACTCCCTCACCTGGGCTCCGTTCCCCCATTTGAAAAACTAGAAGGTTGAATGAGATCCCTCCACGCCCCTCCCAACCTGACATTTTTCAGCAGTCAGATTCCTGAAGCTGGGGGCAGCCCTGGCCCCTGGCGGCACTGACGTGGCTACTGCGGGCAGGGATGGCTCTGGCTCCCTGAAGGATGGGCACCGCATGGGCACCTCATGGGCAGCTCTGCTCAGGGCCTGAGGGTGGAGATGGATCCACCATCTCCTGAAGGAACCATCCCATCATTTACTCAGTACTTCTGTGGTCCTGCCAACACTGCAGACTCTGTGGGGGAACAAGGACATGACACAGGGTCGTGCCCCCCTCAAGGCGCTGCTCAAGTTGATGACATGGCCATGTGTGCCTGAAAGAGCAAGGGCAGATTCCAGCGGGACAGACGAGCAAGCGGAGAAGAAGCTGCGGGCATGGGGAGCGATCTCTCTAAGAAGCATCAGGAATCCCATTAGACAAACAGAAATATTTGTGCAGGTTTCTGCTTCTCCCTGGAATGTATTTTGTCCAGAGCTGTGATTCCTGAGCACAGCGGCACAGCACGCACGCCCATGTCATGCGTTCGCACTGGGAGGAGACACTGAGCACCTGCCCTGTGCCAGGCCCCCAGGATCCAACAGCAAACCGGGTGGACAGAGAGCTTACCGTGGAACTGGGAGGAGGCCGACCCCACCGGCCCCACCAAGGGACTGCCTTGCATCACTGCTGAAGTGTTCTGTTTCCCCTGGGGACGATTTTGGTCATTTTTCAGAGGAAATATTTTCTTACATCATGTCCTGACAACCACTGCACACATGACAGATGGGCAGAGTAAAAGAAAACAGTATAAATTTGGGTGCTGGACAGTCTGCCAGATTCTGTCGCTAGGGAAGTCACTCAATCCCAAAACACCAGCCTCACTGTAAGATTGTAAAATCGGCCTCAGCGAAATTGCAGATGACCATGGTCAGGGAAACTGTAACTGTCATACCTGCTCTTGCTGAGAACTGACTGTGTCAAGGAGGGCTGTCTGCACGGAAAAGGGCTCCTTCCTCTGCTCTCAGTCATCAACTTTGCGGATCTTGGCCCAAAGGATACTGATCACTCATCACTCAGCGAGTGCTGGGCTTTGAGGATGCTCAGAGCTGCCACCTCTTCTGCTTGAAGCCACAGCCACAGGTTTGCTGAGGACAGGATGGTCTTCAAGGTGGATAGAATGGAGAAGGGGTGACAGATCTGGAAGCCAGAACTAGCCAGCCTGCGGGAGCACAGCTGGGGGGATTTGGCCAGTGCAAATAAGCCGTGTCATGCAGCCAGGAGCTGAGAGGGTGGAAAGCAGGGGGCGGGAAATGGTTGATGGAGGGTGTTTTAGTAGAATGTGGATTTTATTTTTTGGGTTTAAGGAGCTTTAGAAAGTTCCTGAACAATATGGGGGAAAATAAACACAACTGTGTTTGAGGACAATTCATTTGTCAGCCATGGGGTAGGAAGATGAGCTTGGAAGCGGAGATTTAGGTCCTGGTTCCTCTCTTAGTTCAGAGGAGGGGCCTTGGACTGGGAGGCTGACAGCGGAAGCTCAGGAGAGTCTGTAGCACAGAGACAGGGATGAGAGCGGCAGCCAGGGGAGCAGCGAGGGTTAACCTCAGGACCACCTGGGCTCCTGGCCTGCTGGCCTCCAGGGAGAGGGGAGCAGCAATCAGGCCCCGGGGTCAGCCGCTGACTCAGCATCACCCAATCATCCTAAAGTGGGCCTCATCAGAGCACTTGGAGCCGAGTGGTGCGCCGTGATTGTGTGCTCTCCTGCTAATTAACTTAGCCCCCCCTGAGAAAGCAATCCGAGTGCCCAGCCCCCCCCCCCCCCCCCCCCCCCCCCCCCGAGTGCGGAGACCAGGCGCAGGCAAGCCACAGGCAAAACTCTGCAAGCTCTGGTGGTATCGCAGGAAGGAATACACCGTCTCTTTTGTGTGGTGAGCTGTGGCTGTGTTGTCGGCAGCTGCCCTGGGCAGGAGGGTTGGAAACAGAGACATTTTGCAACAATCCCCGTCTTTGTTTTCCCCTCCCTGAAGCAGAGCAGCGGCCTCGGCTGCAAATCAAGACCGGCTTGCACCTGCCGGGCGCAGGTGGCCAGAGGTGGCTCTGGCCGAGCATCAGTCCTTTTCTGCCACACCCTGGTGTCCCCAAGTCAGAAGGTCTTTGTGTTATCTTTGGCCACAGAGGCAAAATACGCCTCTCCCAGTAAAGCAGGTCCCTACCCATGGCCTCTGTTGCTTTCTGCCCACCCAGGGAGCCCTCCATCCCAGCCCAGGAGAAGGCTTCCTCCTCTGACCCCTTGAAGACTAGGCTCACTTGGCATCTCACCTGTGCCACTTGCCCTTTTTCTTTCTTTTTTTTATTTTCTCAGGTCCGAGACTACTCTTAGCCTCCTCCAATAAATTCACTCATTGAAAGGGATGACTGTGTCTTACACTTAGGGTGACATGTAATCTTTCATCTAACCCAAGACACTTCCAAGAGTGATATAGATGTCACCAAGGCCTGATTATATTTTCTTGACACTCGCTGATCCTATACATTCTGACGCTAACTGCAAGCCTGAGGCCTTGTTCCCTGTAGCAGGCTGGGGAGGCCGGAGCTCACACTGCCAGGAGCAGCCCCCCGCCAGTGACAGGCAGGACTGTGGATGGATCTCAGCTTCCTCTGCTAGGACCCTCCCAGGTGTGTTCCACACAGTCGCCCAGAGATCCCCAGCTGCCCACCGTGGGAACCTGCTCACTAATAGATCCTGGCTTGACTCCTTCCCTTCCTGTGTCATTTCCCCACCCTCCCCTGTCACCTCCCAAATAAACTGCTTACATTCAAATCTTTGTGTCAGGGATAATCCTGGGCCCATGGGGAGGTAGGGTGACCCTACTCAAAGGCTCTTGGTCTGGCACTGCCTAGCATGCCGCTGGCCCAGAGCACTCACTCACATTTTGCCAAATGAATGTCTGAATGGAGAAACAAGAACCCCAGTGTGTGCCAGTGAGAACATGCGAACCAGCTTCTGGTGGCACGAAGGGAATTATTCATTTCCCTTGCCCATTCTTGGCCCCCCCTCCTGTGTAACTGGTTCACAGCTTCTCCCCCCCCCAACAGCTCCATCCCCATTCTCATAGGCAGTGGCTGATTTTGCTTTTTATTTCACTGTGAACACGGAGTCCTGGGAGGAGAGTGCCTACAGGCCCCCCGCCTCTCCCACCCTCTGCACGGCCCCCCGGCGCTCTGCCTGCCCCCTGGTACCGCAGGGGGCTGTGGGCTGGCCACACTTCTAAGGCCCTTTCCGCCCCTGGGTCTCTCGCCTGGGTCCCAGCACCTCTGCCCCGGTCTTTGCTCATTTATTGTCTCTTGGGGAAGCCTTTCCTAGGTAAAAATTGCAAGTCCTTCTACTCCCCATTCCCTATCCTCTGCCTACATTTTCCCCAGAGCCCTTCTGACCACCCGACACCCTGTCCATCTTGCTTGTCTTTATTGTCTAACCCCTGAAATGTGCACTCCGTGTGGGCAGGAATCTTTGCTTCATTTATTGCATTAAAAATGATAAAGGAAACAAGAAAGGCGGGTAGGCTGGCGGTTGTTGGGAGCGAGAGAATGAAAAGCATTTAGAATGTAAGACCAGGAATGGACCTTAGAGGTCAATCTAATCCAGCTCTCTCATGTTATAGACGAGAAAACACAGGCCCTAAGGCTCCCAGGTTAGACAGAGAGCTGGGACTGGAACCTCCCGTCTCAGGCTCCCAGTTTGGGATGAATTCCACAGCTGATCACTGCGGGCCAGGAGTCTCCTCTCTAGTTCTGTGATCCTCTGGGGTTGCTGCCAGTGCCCCTGTATGTCAGTCACTGGTCGTATTTCCTGCTGTGGCATTACCTCCCCATAGAACTAAAGCCCTCGAGATCACAAACCAGGGCTTCTTCCTCTGAAATCCCCAATGCACAGCCCAGTGCTCAGTGTGGTGTGAGCTGGAGACCCTGGGAAGGCTTCCTGCCCCCTCTATGCCCAGGACTGTAAAAATAGCCACTGCTACTGAGAACCTTCCCTACTCCAGGGACTCGAGGTACGTGGCTGCATCAAGGAGGAGCATCTAGGGAGGTAGTTTTCCCATTTTATGGCTGAGAACATTGAGGCTCAGAGAGCAGAGCAGGCTGCCTCAACGCCGATCACGCACTAGTCAGTGGCAGTGGCAGAATTCATTTCCAGTGCATGGCGGATAGAGAGCCACAGGGTGGGCAGTGGAGGAGAGAGGGCAGGTTAAGGAACGAACATTTGACACGTACTCATTCCCCGGTGCCTGAAAGGCCCCCAGGAAGGGACAAAGCTGTCCTTTGAGCAGGGCTGAGCTCAAGGGCTCAATGACGGAGATAGATTCTTTCCTGAGACAGAGTTTGG
The DNA here is from genome assembly GCF_054644295.1 of Miniopterus natalensis. Lineage (NCBI taxonomy): Eukaryota > Metazoa > Chordata > Mammalia > Chiroptera > Miniopteridae > Miniopterus > Miniopterus natalensis. Next base: position 13,966,518 of record NC_142085.1, on the reverse strand, counting down.
ATCAGGTAAAGGAGTGGGAAGGTGGTGCTAGGTATGGCAACAGGCAGGGGGCCCTGTGGGTGCAGAGGCTACGGGAATGGAGAGCAGGGGCGCAGAAGACAAATTCTGCCCAGGTCACAAGTTAGCTGATGGCACAGGACAAGAAATCAACAAATACTGATTGATCAGTTGGTTGATTAGCTCTGACATATCCCACGCTAGCCCCCGAAACAGCCCCAAGGTGCCGACCATCTGCTTGATGTGGGATTTTAGTGGTTACAATTTTCCAGCTGGAGCCAAATAGAAAGTCACACTGAGCTGGAGCACTCTGCTGGCAAGTCAATCTCACAGCCTCGGTGGCCATCCACAAGCGGGCATGGGTAAGGCTCGGTCAGTTTCCTGGCTTGACCCTCAGTGCCTCAGCGGCAGGTGCTGATGGATAGGCTAAGGTTCAAAGGTGAGCATCACACTCCCTCTCCAGGACCAGATCAGTATTTAACAACTTTATAGGCAACTCAGCGCAGGGAGGGCCTGGCCTGACTTGGTGGCTCCGGACCTGAGTGAGACCTAGGACGCTCCAGCCACCGGAGGGACAGAGGAGCAGAGGACTGAGATCTTCGGCTTCACTGAAGCGAGAACAGCCTCAGGAACAGGCAGCCGCCGGGGAAAGGGATCCGACAGAGGCCACGTTGGAACCAGAGATGCACCCGCGTCCTTTCGTGTATGTCCCTGGGCCTTGCACGGCGGCCACACTGAACAAAGCGGGTGCGCACGTGTCTAGCTCGGCACCGAGGGTGGCCTGTGTGTTCTGTATTACGGCAGCCCCAGCGCCCTCACACGCCCAGGGCACGCTGCGCATCACTAAAGCGGGGCCACCTGGGCAAAGGCGTAGCTGGAAGCACCCCAGGAAAGGCTCCCATGTTTCCGAACTAGAAGGACTTAAAAGGAGATCGTGCGCCAAGTCTCACCACACTGCAGCTCCCGGGACTCGGCTGGAAGGAAGTGGCTGGTACAGCAATTTCGGAACAAGAGAACTACACCATCGCCTGGAAGAAAAGGAATTTGTAACAAGAAAAGAGGGGGGAAAATCCCTTAAAGCGTGATACCAGTGAGTTTCTCCCTGAGCTGCTGCCTTCGCTCGGGTCTTTATTCTTCCTCTCCCAGGCTCCTACGCTCACCTCTTCAAACAAGTTTTTAAAAATTATGAGAATATTTTAAAAAAAGAATAAAATACAGAGAAAACCATAACATGCCTACCACCACAACTTAACATATGTTCACATTCTATTATTATATGCATATGTATTATATACATACAGATAATTATATACATTATATACATGTACATTCATTGTATCTAATCACACCATAAACACAACACACGTTATATAATTACACTTATACATTATATAATTACATTATGCACACCAATACATTCTATGTAATCTTATAATTGAAGCTCCTTTCCACCTCCCTGCAATCCCATCCCCATCCTTCCTGTTCCAGTTGCTACTATCCTGAAATTTCTCTGCGTTTTCCCAGCCATGTTATATAATTGGTCTCATACGGAGGATACTTTTTGCAACTTTTCACTCAACATTATGTCATCGAACTGTAGCCATATCAATACATGTTGATCTAGTTTATTATTTTCACTGGATTAATTTTAATTTCATGTCCCCGTTGAAGTCCATTGTATTAGTCCATTGCTAGGGCTGCCATAATAAAGTACCTTAAACGGGTGAGCACAAGGGCTCAGTGAGTGAGCTTAAAATAGTGGAAATCTATCTTTTAGCAGGTCTGGAAGGTAAAAGTCTGAGATCAGGGTGTCAAGAGTTTTGGTATCTTCCGAGGCCTGTCTTGCTGGCTTGCAGATGGCTGTCTTCTCCCTGTGTCTTCCTGGTCTTCCCTATGTGCCTATCTGTGTTCTTATCTCCCCTTCTTATAAGGACACCACTTATAATTTGTCAGGGCCCACCCTGTTAACCTCATTGTAACTTCATTACCTCTGTAAAGATCTATCTCCAAATACAGTCACATTCTGAGGTACTGGAGGGTTAGGACTTCAACATAGTAACTTCAGGGAGGACACAAGGCCCTTAAGAGCCATAATTTTGGTGGTCATTTTGGTGTTCTTATAAACAATGCTGTAATGAACATCTTCGTCTATGTCTCCATGAACACATGGAAGAGAGTCTCCTGGGATGATGCTGGGAAGCAGAGTGCTCGATGCAGTGATGTTTATTAGATGTGCACAAATTGCCTTCCAAAGCAGCCCTGTAATTTATACTCTCACTACCAGCGTGTGAGTGTTTCGTAAATGCTTGGTTTTGTCAGGTGTTAAAATTTTGCCAGTCTGATAATTATGAAATGGCAAAGTGTTGTGGTCTTAATTTTAATTTCCCTGATTGCTAATGAGGTTGATGTCTTTACATGTATTTATTAGGTTTTCCAATCTGCAAGTTGCCTGTTCATATAGCTTTGCCTATTTTCCTGTTCTGTGCTTTCTTTATTGATCTGCAAGAAATTTATATATATTCTGGATACCGCCTTTCAATGAACTATAGTAACCTCTGTCTGGTCTCCTTGCTTCCAGTGTCTGCACTTATCAATTACTCTTCAAGGATCTTTACCGTCTCCCCAGAGACCGTGGGATAAAATTCAGACGTGGTATGGCCTTCCAGGCCCTCACAGTCCAGCTGGAACCCAGCTCTCCAGCCTCATTTCCTCACCACTACCCCCATAGACTCTAACCTCCCAGGACAGCCCAGTGTCCAGAACATGCTACACATTTATGCTCCCAGGACTTTGCATGCTGCTCCTGCCGCTGGGGTGCCTGGCTTTTTCTTTGCTGACGGCAGCAATTAGACCTGCCCTTCCACATCCAGCTCTGATGTCAGCTCTTGGGTGAGATCCACAGTTCCCAGCAAAGAGGATATCGTGGGCATGCCATTACCACGCCACCTGCCACTTGCTGCTGGAGTTGGTTGGTGAATTCCATTTCCTTGGCTGGAATGTGAGACCCAACAAAAGCAAGCCACTTTTCCCCTTTCTTCATCTTCATGTTCTCAGTATTGGTACACGGTAAGTGCTTGATATTTGCTGAATTTTATTTTTTAAACCCTGGGGTGTTATTTAAAAGGTTACAATTGTTAATGGGTAGGCAGGAGTAACAGAATAGTTCAGCCCATCCTTCCTGTCTGAAATTCGCTTGTTAACCCTAAGGTCTTCAGCTTGAGTCCATAAAACAAACTCCACAGGGGCTATGATGGCAGAGATGTGGCTTAGCAGCTGCATGAGGCCAGGCTGGAGGGGATTAGGAGGAATCTCGTTGTGAGAGAGGTGTTTGCTGTAAAACTACAGTGACGCCAAGAGAATAGTAATGGAAATGTAGTGTCTAGAATGAGACAATACTTCTATTGTTCTCATCAACTTATCGTTGGAGTGTTGTGTTCTGAGCACCATGCTGAAGAGAGAGGGACAGAGACCAACTAGAGGTACTGTCAGGAGGGCAACCAGGAGGGTAAGGGGGTAAGATTTCCTGTCACCTGAGGTAGGACTGCCAGAGCCAAGGCCGTTTATCCTGGAGGCTGGAAGAAACTGCTTTCCTGTACTGTGCACGAGGACTGCCTTCTGGGACCAGGAATGGAGATGTCCTGTATCATTCCAAAAGATGCAACCAGAGCTGGTGAAGGAAATTTACAAAGATGGATTTGTGCTTAAAAGATCAGGGCATCTGAAGCATCCAGAGCACTGGAGGTGGATTGGCTGCTTCGGGGGGTGAAGCCCACTCCGAAAGGGGACGTATCTACACAGTGACTGGATTACCAGTTGGTAAGGGGCGATGTCCAAGGGGCTTGGGGCTCAACTGGTGGTTGGCTTTAGAATAAATGATCCATAAGGTCTTTTCCAAAGCTGAAATTTCACAGGTTCATGACGTAGAGTCTGATAGATCTAACTGGGACCAAAGTCTCAAAGCACCTCTGAGTCTCCTTAAATGAAAGTTACTCTGACAGGCAGGGCGTCTGGCTCACAGTCTTTCACTGGCCCCCAACCCCCAAGGCCTCAGTCCATGTGCCGTCTGTGCTGCTCACCTCCAAAGATCTCCTGCTCTGTTCTCTTGGGTACCTAGTCACGTGGCCCGGACCTAGACCAAGGGCTGTGAAACTTTATGTACAGATTGTCAAAAACACAGATTCCTGGGCTACAGAAGTGAAGCACATGGTCTGGGCTAAGGCCGCTCAGCACGCTGCACCCCCGCGGCCCGGCGATGGGTCTGGGGACTGGCATGAGAGCAAATCAGAGCCGATGAGACACCTGAGGCCCCCTAGGGTAGATGCTGACATTCTTTTTCTTGGCTGGGACATCAGTAGGTCTGAAGCTGCCACCACTGCTCTCTTGTCACCAGGAGGAGACTAGAAGCAAAGCCCAAATGTGGGAAGATGGGCTGAGAGATTGAGCAAACCTTGTTTGAATGACCCAATTTGAGTTCTGAATCCAAATGCACCTAAAGCCGACTCTCCCTGGGTTTTGTGGTTATCTGAATGAATTAATGTTGTATTTTGCTTAGGCCATTTGAGTTCAGTTTCCTGTCACCTGAAAGTTCCTAAGTAAACAGACCTAAATGCCGCTCTTCGCCTGCAGATTCGATGGGGCTGGGCCGTCAGGAGAAGAGGGCTTAGCTCATGCAACTTGTGCCCTTGCAAAGGGGCATGGCTGCCATCCCAGCCCCGGGGGGATCGGCATCCATCTACTGTGGGTCAAGGATCCATTAGGCGCCAAGCATGATGCCAGATGCCACTGTGATAAACAGAAACAGGAGACTTGGTTCTTTGCCTCTAAGAGTTTAGGCTCTACTGGGTGCAAGGCAAGGCTGGCTGAGTGTCAGGTGAGTGACGTGAGGGAATCACTGTGCCCTGCGATGGCCGAGGAAAGCTTCCTGGGCACAAGGGCTTGAAGGGGGCCTTAGGAGTTTGTAAGTGAAGAAAGGGGGGGGGGGCTTTATTACAAGCTGGAACACCATCTCCCAGCATCTTATGTAAACTGTGAGCAGTATATAAACCATACAATGAAAATAGAGTTAGGTAATTCCATATAATTATATCATGTATTATGCTTTGGACAATATAATTATACAGGCAGATGTATCTGGGCAGAAAGATGAAAAAAAAACCTAAGAGCCTAGGAAGTAGAAACCTTTTGGGTTACTAATACACTAACCCTACAGGGCTAACAGCGGCATAAAATGTTTAATTGGATAAATTGCATGCTTTGAAAGTTGCCGGGTCACGTGTGTTTCTGCGGCTTTGCAGGGTAATTGCCCTGCTGGTTCTGGAACAGGGCTTGCCTCCTCTGAAACCGATGGTAGACTGAATCCTCAAAGCCTCTCTCTTACTTTCCTGGGAAACCTGGGTACAGTTAACTCTGGACCATACTCTGCTCATTTTTGGTTCTAGAAAGAGCTTTACGAGGGTCGCATCCATTGGGCCTGCTCTCCTGCCTCTCAAATCAGGATGACCCTGATTCCTCCCAGCCCTGAAAACCCTGGGACAGTACCTAGAGTCACTTCTACCCTTTCACGTGGGTGATTTGGAAACTTGGTGCTGGCTAGTTTCTTGTGGATTCCATAGATCACACCAGCAGACCCTTGTTTTACTTGTTTCTAGCCTAACTATGCAGCTAATTCATAAGGGCATTGAAGAGAAAGGACCACTTTTTTTGCCACCCTAATGTCCATCACCCTCTTTTCACCCCAAAGCCCCACCCAGTGCTTGTACATAGTAGGCACTCAAGTGAAGTTTGCTCAAGAAACCGATACTTGCATTTAATTCTGCCCTTAGTGTTTGGAAACTCGTCTTAGTCCTGGCTGATGAGATTTACAGCTGGAGTCTGATCGTGGAGAAACAGGTCTTTAACCTTCCCCCATGTCACTTTCCATCACCAGGTGGGCACCTGGGAGCCCCCTCCCCTTGAGACCTTCCTCAGTCACTGTCCCCCAGGTCCAGATGCTGCCCCTTGAATGCACCCCAGCAAGTCCTTTTTCCCTGGGTCACCATCACTTTTCAGAGTGGAGATCCTGAGCATGGCACACTTGCGCATATGTCAGACGTCATTAGGCTAAACCAGCGATTTTCAACCCGCATGCTGCAAGAATTTTTAAAACCTGCACTACCTGACTGTTTAGTCAGGGGCTTGGACCTCTTTTCCCTTAGATTATCAGATAAAAAAATGACAACAGTCAGCACAACAATAGCTGAACGGTAGGAAGGAATCAAAATATACCTATTATTTTTTGTCAGATAGGCAAAAATATATTTCTTGGCGTGCTGTAGATTTTAGTAATTAGTTTATGCGAGCCATGAGATGAAAAGTTGAAAATCCCTGGGCTAAATGACCCACAGGGGTGAGGCTAGGGAGGGGCACAGGGGTGAAGGGGATATATTCTGTCTCAGAAAAGAAGTACAAATTTTTTAAAAGCATGTTTTATGGAGGTTTATGGCAGCTCCTGTGGCAAATGGCCAAGACCGCAGCAGCCTGTCTCTGATGCCCAAGTTTTCATCTTTGGGATGAAAGCAGTGTTTCATGTTACACTAAAGACTCCGACCCATTGCATGGAACCATTATGGTGTATTATTAGCTAGGTGTGAATGAGTTTGCACGGGCTTTTCAGTGTTTCCATGACAAGAGGGAGAGGGCGCAGAGGAGGGGAGACCAGTCAGGCCGCATTGCTGGAGGGGAGGGTTTCCCTCCACCAGGAATCTGCTAAGGACGCAGTGTGCCTGGAGGTGACAGGCAGGGGGGTGAGTAAAAGAGCACTCCTAGCGTGGCCCTGAGTTTGAGTGAGGGGAGTAACCCAGCCACAGGACCCCATCAACATGCCTCATTCGTGCTTCCTTTGCTGATTCAACACACTTACCAAGTGGTTAATAGGGACGGTCACTTAGCAGCTGTCACTTTTTAAGGTGATAGAGGTTACTGTGACTATCCACGCTGAGACAATGGACAAGCCTGATGTATGGTCACCTTTGCAATACCTGCAAAACTTCACACAGGACCCTGCTGTCCTTGAGACGCTGCGAATGAGATGCCGCACAATGGCAGTGATGGCAGTCACAGCAAACACTTAGGGAATGTTTTTTATGTACCAGGCACCTTAATAAGGGCTTTTGGTGGCTCATTCCATCTTCCCTGTGCTTATTGATGTTCGTCCCATTACACAGATGTGGAAACTTGCCAACACCACATGCCTGGGCAGAGGGGGAGTCGAAACTGCAGGCCAGCTGGCCGGCTATGGAGCCACACACTCTTCTGACCAACAGGAGGAGACACAGTGTCAAGGGTTCCCAGGAGGGAGGCACGCTCCCATCTGGGGAAACCACGGTGGGCTTCCTGGCACAGGAAGCATTTAGCTCTGTGGAGGAGATGAGAGGAGAGCTTTCAGGAGGGAAAGTGGTGGGATCAGAGGCAGAAACACAGAAAGAACACAGGCATGCTTGGAAAGAGAAAGACTTAGGTTTGGGCCAGGGCATTCTGGAAACAATAATAGCTAACAATTACCGAGGGCTTAATGAGGACTGTGTCTTTCCATCACCACAGGAACTGTGTGAGGTTGCAACTATTTTTATTCCCAATTTACAGACTGAGCTTTGAGAGGTTAAATCATTGGCTTCAGGTCATCGCTGGTGCGAGGTGGTGCTGGGAAGCCCATCCCGGCAGCCTGGCTCCCTGGGCGCAGTCTTCATTCTTATACCATAGCTCCTGCTGTGGGGTGGGTGGCACAGGGCACCTGTGACCCTAAGTAGGCTCAGTGGGGCTTACTTTATCACGGACACAGCGTAAGGATGTGGGGGGGAAGGGGCGAGGGCCTGCTGTTGACACTGTGCTGCGTGAGAGAGTCAGGGAGGCTCTTTCTCCCGGGGCTGCGTTGGCTTCTGGTTTGTTGGCGGGAGTGTTGGCCGTGGGTGTCCTGCTTCACATCCAGCTCCTGAGCTCAAGCAATTTCTCACGAAGCCCACGGTATGACTTTCATTTCCCTTTATGTAAACAAATGAGGCTCTCTAAGCAAGGGCTCGGGATATTAGAATATTAAGTAACTTAGTTGACTCTGTCAAGAGGGTCAGGAAGTGAGATGAATGTGCATCATTAGTCTCCAGAGTGCCTGGGAACCTGCTGCGGAAATCCTGCTTCCCTCCAAGTCCTTTTAGGAAAAGGGCTTTTCTAGAAAAGAGAAGGGGAAATGCCCTTGATGCGTTTTTGAATTGGATGGAAAGGACTCCTTGCTTGACGCTGCAGGTCTTCAGCTGCGGTCCCCAGCAGGCCGAGGCTGTGGGTTGGTTCTCAGATGAGTCAGCAAGGAGCAGGCTCATGTCCAGGTCCCGCTAACGGGTGCGCATTCCTATTTCAGCGAATGCCAGCTTCCCCCGAGGCTGGCCCTGCTACCAAAAACCTGGGTGGGTCTTCCCATTGCTGGAGGGCGAGGCGACGTTGGTTTGATGTTTGCTGCCACTGTCTTGGGCACCATGCCTATGGGACAGAATTGGGCTCCCCTGGCCCAGTGACTAGGATTCTCAGTAGGGTTGGCAGCACCTGAGATCCAGTAGCACGAGGTTATATAGGCTATTACACCTTCTCTATAGGCATCAGGTCTTGGATTAAAACACACCGCCTATTCACTAACATTTGTGAGACAGCTGTGAGCAAGAGTTAGAGACACACGCATATCCAAGTGCACTGAATAGTTTTCCACCAATTCAGATGTTACCAATTACTATCATGGTTTCTACCCAGCTTTAGAGAAACTTCATCCACTCATTTATTTATTCAACATTTAGTTAATAAATGCCTCTGTCGGGGACTAAGCTCGCTGTGGGGGTCAGATTTGAAAGTTAGCAACCACCCCTGTCCTCGTGGAACCTGCTGAGTCCAGGGGGCGGGGGACAGAAAGTGGACAGTCTCACAGGCAATAGATGCAGAGGGTGAGAAGGTCCGTGGGGAGAAGCTGGGCGTTGAGGCACCCAGACCTTCCAGCCTGCACACGAGGTCTGGGTAAAATGCCTCCGTACATTTTTTTCTCTATAAAACTGCAGGGTTTGTGCTGCTGTGTCTGAAAGCCATTTCCAGTGCTGTTATAACTCTCAGGGGTTATAGCACATCTTTTCACTGGGCTGACTTATTTGCCCCAAACGTATGATAAATTTCTGCCTGACTCCTGGAGCATTTCAAGAGATGTTTTGTGATGATCCCAGAGAGAACGAGCTGGAGGACCCCTTTCTCCCAGCCTGCTGCTTAGCAGCTGTGAATGGCAGAAAGGGGCCCACCAGCCGCTGCAGACGTCGCTCCTTCTGGAGGCTGCAGCTGCAGCGAGCTCAGTCAGGGCAGCGAGTTGCCTGCATCTTCCCTATAAATTGAACCTAATTAGGGAGGGATACGGGTTTTCTTCCCCTAACATTAGGAGGATGGGGTGTCTCTTCTTGCCCAGGAACAGATGTTTCCCAGAGTCCCACCCCGGTGCTCCATCACCACCCTCCCAGCCCAGGTTCTGAGCCAGCCCAGCAGGGATGAGAGTCCTGTGCCTCGAAAGTTTCATGATTTCCAGCTCCTCTGCCTGGAGTCTCACTGATTGTCCTGACACGGGCTCTAAATAGACACTCAGCAAAAAGTGGGAGCAACTCATGGCTTCCCCACCGCCCTGCACTGAGACTTGAAGTATCGGAATACTGGCTTTCCCCTGTCTCAGCTGCCATTGCCTCTCTCGTAGACATGGAGAAATAGGAGTGGCCTGAGTGTCACTGACTCTGACTCACCCACCAGGCCATGCAGCCTGGGCTGGCAAAGCAGAGTCGGCTTCCAGGTGCCACCATTTCTCTTCCTGCACCTGCAAGTGAGGGGTTCGTGTACTTTTTCAGAATCTGGGAGTTCACTGTCCTGGGGGCTCAGGACACAGCGGTGAAAGGGCCCTGCCTCTGCCCTCAGGGTGCTCACACTGCAGCAAGGACTATACAGAGCCTGACTCTGGTTACTGAAGCTTGCAGATCGCGATGGGAAAGGTGGACCAGGTGTTGCCTTCCTGCTGCTGCACAGAGAGGTCTGGTGGCAGCCAGCAGAGTTTCTCCAGTGAAGACTGAAGATCAGCTCTGCACCGGGTCAGTGCAGGACGCAAGGAAGGGCTGGGGAGTTGGTCACATGGCACTGTTGGGTACAGGCACCCTCCTGTGGGACATAACCAGACGCAGGCTACACTGCTCCTGGGGCCTGTGTGCCAGGCTTCCAGCCAGTGGCGGAGAAGTTGCAAGGGGACCCTGTCCCTGGAAAGGGTGGGCGAGCAGCTGTGGTTCCTGGTAGAGGTGGTGGTGGGGGTGGGGGTGGGGGTGGGATCTGGCCTGCAGGAGGCTGGCCAGACTCTGGAGGGCACCCTCTGGTGGAAGCCTGCTGTCTGGTGATCTGGGTGACATGGGTTGCCACAGTGCGTGGTGACTTGGTGATTTCAGGCTCCCCAGACTTGCTCTTGGCACACATTCTGAAGAGGCTGGCAGCATACGCTGAACGTGGCTCCAGACTGGCCAGATTGGGCTTGGGGACTGGGGTGGGCCTGGATCTCGTATGTGTTTGGAGGGGCATTTAGGAATCCAGTTTTGGGGACGTGTGGGAGACAGAGGCAGGGGAACCAAGGCCTAGTCATAGGCTCTCTAGCTTTGCAGGTTCTTCCTAGGGAGCTCCAGTGCTCAATGGTGCCAGTGTCGCCACGTCACAGCAGCCCCCAGGCCATGCCTACCAGCCTCTCGGGCTTCCTGCCTTCCTCCTTTCTCGTTGCTGCTGCTTGCACCACATAATCTAGCCACAAAGAATTCCACGATGACCCCCATGACCTCTGCCCCCTGGTCGTGCTCCCATGATTATATTACATTACATGGCAAAAGGGATTCTGCAGATGTAATTAAGGTTCCCAGGCATTTGCTCTCTGAATGGAGATCATCTGGGTGGGCCTAACCTAACGAGCCCTTTTAAATCAGAGCGTTTTCTCTGGCTGGTTGCAGAAGGGGAATTTAAAGATTCAAGGCACCATTGCTGGCTTTGGAGATAGAGGGGACAAGAGGAAAGGGCTTGGGAGGGGCCTCAAAAGCAAAGAACAATCCTGACTGACAGCTGCCAAGGAAATGAAGCCCCTAGTCCTACAACTGCATGAACTACATCCTGTCTACAACCTACATGATCTTGAAAGTGGATTTTTCTCTTCCTCAAGCTCCAGATAAGTGCTCAGCCTGGCCAGCACCTGGGTTTGGCTTTTCGAGACCCTAAGCAACCAAGCCTCTCAGGCTCCTGACCTACAGAAACTGTGACATGATACATGGGTGTTGTTTAAAGCCACCAAGTATGTGGTTTGTTACAGAGCATAGAAAATGAGTGCAGATGGCCCGAACCGCACACAAACAGGAAGCCAGGCCCTAGGCCCTCCATTGACCCTACCCCATCCCTCAGGCTCTCAGCGTCCTCATGTAAGACGAGGGCTGGACTGGAGGATTTCTGACTTCTTTTCTGGCTCCAGACTCTTCAGTTCTTCCTTTAAGACCCAGTTGCCCCACGTGTCATCCAGCTCCGGTTCCCTCGTGGGCCTTCAGGGCTCTGGGCTGGTAGGCTGGGTCTTCTCTTGGTCTGTCTGTCTCCTCTCCTCTTGCTCTGGGTCCCTCCCTGTCGCCTTGCTGAGCCTGTCTTCGTAGTATCCCAGGAGCCCTTGTTTCCTCTATGAGCTCAGGCTGGGCGGCAAGTCTTTACCATTCCCTGCATCTGGTGGGTGTGAGTCCCACTGCCAGCCTGTTTTCTGCTGCTGGTCCTGCCCATCACTCAGACCCCACCTGGACATGGCCTTGGGTGTCCAGACCATGATGTCTCTGCCCCGCCACAGCGCCACAGCCAGGGTCCCGGTCCTGCCCAGGGGCCTGGGTGCCCCGCAGCCCTGGGTCCACCAGCCGCTCTCTGGCTTGTACAGTCTCTGCCCCTGATCAGCACCCTGTCCTGCCTCTCCCTGCTCTCCTGTGTGGCGAGATGAGCCGCTGGCATGGGGCGGCATGACCTTTGGGTTTCCCCCTGGCTTCTCTGTGAGGTCAGAGGCTGCTGCCGAAGCGGCAGCCAGCACGGATGGCTCAGGCTCAGCGGTGCCCGGGGAAGAGGGACCTGGGGGCAGGACTGCTGTTTCCTGAGCGATCTGTGACTGGAGCTGTCCCTGCAGAGGGGGGGCTGGGACAGCCATGTGGGCGTTGTGGGGTCAGCGGTCTCTCCCTTGCCAGTTACCCTCCTGCGCCAAACTCTGATGTGGCGTCCACAGGTGACCTCCTCCCTCCAGCGAAGTCTTCGGGTCTTGAGATGTTCAAGGCCATTGTGGCCCCGCTCTCTCTACCGGGACACGGGGCGCGCTTGGGCGATCGTGCGAGCTTTACTGGCGTCTTACTCGGGATTAAGCTCAGGCAGTATCGGTCCTTAAGGGCCGTTAGGCACACAGAGCTCATTCCCTATCACGTCCTCGATGGAAATGGGGAGGGGCGAGGGGGAGGAAGAGAGCTTCCCGAGGAGGTCAGCGGAGTCATGAATCCCAGAGCCCCGGGACTGGGAGGGACCTTTGCTCGTGGGCAGCCTACTGGCTGGGTGGTTGTTCCAGTCTCTCCTGGAATAACTCCAGAGACGGTAGATTCACTACCGATCAGCTGAAGCAGCCCATCCCTGGACACTCCAACCGACACGTCCCCTAATAAGGAGTTGATGTCTTTCCCTATAGCTACCGTGCTGTGCAACGCTACCCCTCGGGTAGCACATATTCGTTCATTCAACAAACTTTGAGCGAATGACTGTTATGTGCTGAGCAAGGTTTGGTCGCCCGAGGACATGCTCAGAGAGAGGAAGGGAGAGGGAGAGAGAGAGAGACATCGATGTGAGAGAGAAACATCAATTAACTGGTTGCTCTCTGCACCTGTCCCACACTGGGATCGAACCCGAAACCAGGTATGTGCCCTCACCGGGGACTGAACCAGCAGCCTTTCAGTGCACTGGGCTATGCTCAACCAGCTGGGCCACTCTGGCCGGGCAAGGTGTGGGTTTTTAGAGAGTAATAGGATTCAGGCTCAGCAGTGAACATAGAGCCCCCGTGCTTGAGGGGGGCTCAGTCAGCCCCTCCCCACACGCCCTTTTCTCTGATGGGACCACCTGAGTCTCTCAGAGACTTCCCTGGACATATTTTGGAGTCCTTCAAAGAGGCACTCACTGTGGTAATTCTTTTCCAGGCCTGCCCTGGCAGAAATCTCCCCCTGGGGCTAGAAATCCTCTTTCTAGCCCCAGGGCCCCCAGAACTGACAGTGAGCCTCCCAGGGGCTCTGCCCAGCACGGAGCAGATTGGGCTCATGCTGGAGGTGCTGCCGGAGTCCACCCAGCCAAGACTGTAGGAACATCGCAGTCAGCCACAAATCCTGGCTGCACCTCACTTTCCTCATCGAAGAACTGGAAATAGTAATAATCCCTGCCTCACAGGGATGCTTGAAGATGAAATGAGTTCATACACGCACAGTGCATAGCACAGTGCCTGGCACACAGTAAACGCTCAATCAATGCCAGTATTATTATCACCGTCACTATCACCATCACCATCCTGCTAGCCATGCCCTTGGGAGCTGGTGGAAAATGAAACCCTTACATTTTCCCTTGGGGTTTACATTTTCCTTCCCTGGGTAGAATGGAGGGCTTGCTTCTAACCCCAAGGAACGATCTTATTACAGCTGGCTCCTCTCCACTCTGCTGGGGTAAGAGAAACAGCTGCCCATCACTGGGCACTGCCATGTGTCACACATCATCAGCTTTCATCCCTGCAACAAGCCTTGGAGGTAAGCCATACTATCTCCATTTTACCAACGAGGCAGTGGGGTCTGTGAGAGCTATATGTGGCCCAAGGCTGCATTGCTGGTAAATACCAGAGCTCAGGCTACAAACCCAGATCTAGATGTTTCTGCTCTGTTTACTATCTCCTGGATGCCAGAGTTGGTCCCTGCCACCAACACATGATCCCTGTCCCCCAGTTGCAAGACCCCGAGACAGTGGGTTCAGTGAGTCTCCTACACCCTTGTCCGGGCCACTGCTAAAAGTTTTGAAATCTCCAGTATTCAGATACAATCTGGTAAGGACAAGCCTGAACGAGCTGTGTAGGGGGCCTCGGGGAACTGGAATCACTGTGATAGAACCCACAGCAGAGGGGAGGAGACTAGTAGGGACTCTGAAGCCAGACAGTCTGGGGTCAAGACCACTTTCACTAGCTGTGTGACCTCTGGGTCTCAGTTTCTTCAGCTGTAAAATGGGGAATAAAGTAATGGTACTTACTGCATTGGCTGGTTGTAAGAAGTAAATGAGATGCATTTTAGTGCAGAGTTCAATCTACGTTAGCTATTAATATTATTTTTATTATTTCCCAAGCATGGCCAGTGACTGCTTCTCCTTCATCAAAGGAAGAGCTGAGGCATGAACCCGCAACCCGAGGAGAGTGGGGGCTGGGAGCAGAACCGCCTCCCGCCCTCTCCTCCCGGCTCTCATTGTCCACTCAGACCCAGGCCCCCGGCTCCCACCCCTGCCTCTCCAAACCCTGAGCAGGCCAGGCCTCCTCATTTCCTGAGCATGTGAGTCCCAGAAATGCCACACATGTTGCCAAGAAACCACTCTCCCTGTCTATTTTAAAACCTTGTCAAGGTTTCTGTTTAATGCTTTAAAAGGTTATGTTCTAAAGAGGGACATGGTTAAGTAAATTATGGCACATTAACCTGATGGGGACATTAAGCAACCGTTAAAGCGATAATTATGAGGATTGTGTAGCAACAAGAAAAGTGCTTACAAATTAATATGAAATGAAAAAACAGGATAAAAAATTGGATTACACATGATTGCAACTATTCAAAGCTACCTACTTAGGAACAAAGAGGCAAATGGCGTTCCCAGCCTCCTTTCTCTCCCTCTCTTCCTCGCTCCTCGCTCCTTCCTTTCACTCCCTGTCTTTCCTTCCTTTCATTTAACAGTAGTTTACTGAGCTACTCTGGGCAGACACCATGCTTATCACCCAATTTAGAGAGGTGAAAAAGGCAGTTTCTGCCCTCAAGAAGTCTAACCAGAGAGACAGATCTGAAAACAAACAACCTCAAAAGCCCAGAATATAAATAATTCAATGTGACAAGGAAAGTAATTAATTCTGCTCAGGGGAATCAACCAAGCTCCCCTAGTCAGTGTCCCACTCGTTCAATCGCTCCGATTGGAAGGCGGTCGGCTGAAGGGGGAGAGGGCTCCAGGCAGAGGGGACAGCTTGGACAAAGGCAGGGAGATGTGGGAGAACTGGCCTCACACCTCCTTGGGACCTATGGCCCTTTGACCCCTGGGTTCTTCGTCCCACAGGGAAGCCGAGAGACTGGAGTCCACCTGACATTAGTATCATGGGTCAGGGGGCCTCCACCCCACAACTATAGTTAGGGTCCCATGGTAGCCCCGGTGGGCAGGAGTTTGTGAAAATCCCTGTGACTCCACCTGAGAGTTTCACAGAGTCTGGGGATGTTGGAGCTGGGAGGAGCTTCATGAAGCACCTGGCCCCCCCATCATCCCAGTTGCCCGGGAAGCAAGTTGGAAATAGAAGTTCACCCCCACTCAGGGCATTGGGCGTTTGCTCAGGTCCATCGCCCTCACTTCAGGGCTGAGGAGACTGGAGCCCAGAGAGCTGAAACTGGTGACTTATTCCGTCAACCAGCAGACTACTGGCTCGAACTCAGCTCTCCTGGCTCCCAAGCCAGTGCTCTTTGCAGCGCACCAGGTCTCCTCTCCAGGGGAGACCACTCTGACCTTCCCTCCCACGAACCAGCTTCCCTGTTCTCCCCTCTCCTCAACCACAAGTGCTTGCAGCCCTTTCCCAGTACTGAGAGCTGTTGTGGACAAGACCTCTTCCCTGCTCATGGCCCTCACAGTCCCATCCTCTTCGAGGCTGGCTCATCAGCACGATGCCTGGTCCCTTCCATCAGCTCTGGAGAGCAGCCTCTGGGTCTCAAGGTCATGGGACTCCCTGTCCGCCTGCAGCTCCTTCCTGCTCCCTTGAGAAACCAGATTTAAGGAAGGCATCCTGGCTAAAGACAGAGGCAACCTGGGCAAAGAGCCCAGGGTTTCCGTCCTTCGTCCAGAAACCAGCTCAGAAGTTACCAAGAGAAAATCCTTCCCAATGCTGCAGCTCAGCCTCTTTCTTTGGCAGTGGTGGGGCACTGGGAGTGTGTGACCCCATGACCTCCAGCCCCTCCAGGCTTGCCGGCCTGGGACTGAGTCTCTGAGGGTTTGCAAGTGGAAAGACCAGAACGAGATTTTGCAGATGTCCCTGGCTTTTCTGGTCTTGAGCCACATGCTTGGGATACACAACAGGGACCCGGGGCCTCGATGCAGAAATATCACGACGGAAACCGGCCCCCGAGGCAAGTGGACCAACTTGGACCACAAAGACTCTTTGGGGCCACTTGCCACTTGTTTTTCTGTTTTTCCACCTATAAGTTTGTTCTCTTGCGTTGGCATTTACGTGGTTCCAGAATGCTATTATCCTGTCAACACTGCTCTGTGGCATTGACATTATCTCTTAATTACACAATTACCCTGTTATATACTGTAGACATAGTAATCAAATATTTCAAGTGTTCAAGCACAGACTGGTATTTTTATAAGATAACTTGAGTCAAAAATCACCAACAAGTGTCACAGTCAGAAGAGACCTTTTCGGGGTTCTGTTTATTTCCTCATTGAAAGGACGGAGAGACTGGGGCTCAGAGGGGAGAAGGGGCCTGCTGCTGGTCACACAACCAGTTATCAGAATAAGTTTTGCAGATATGAGGTTCCCCCGCCAGGTCACAGCACAGTTAGGGGCTAGAGTTCAGGCCTAGTAATTCCTGGGCCACTGAATTTTTCTCTTTTCATGGGTAGGTTATGCAGTTTTCCTTCTGCCTTGTCTCACCCACAGGTCTGTGTGGGCCCGTCAGTCAACATCAAGTTCAGAGCCAATCCCCGAAGAACTGACTTACTCCAAGGACCAGGCCCCACTTCTCACAGATGCTCAGTGATGGAAGGACCATGTTAAAGTCCCATTGGGCTCAGTGCCTCCTCCTTGGTGAGGAACTGTGTCTCTAAGAAGCTCCTATAAAAAACAGTAAATTGCCAGTTGGCAGAGGCAAGGCATGAGACCACCTGTGCCACTGGCCATGATGAGTTTATTAGCCAGATAATTAAGCCTGAGGGGACAGCACAAAGGACAGGTGAGGGTGGCTGAGGGAGGAGGGAGATAAAGCTACATAAGCAGTGTCCGGGGAAGGCAGGCTGACTTGGAGCAGAGATGAAGATCTTTTGGAGCTGGGAGCAACATAAAAAGAGTCTAAAGGAGCCTCCAAAGGGACAGGGTGGACCCTTGGATAAAATCCACCTGCTTCCCACTCCTTGTGATCCAAGTCTAAGCCGGGCATGGCAGACACTCGGCACAGGTCCTGTGCAGTGACCATGGAAGGCTTTTCTCGCTCTGAGCTCGGGGGCAGCCCCAGAATCTATCCTTCACGAAGTCTCCTCCAGACTTGACTTGGGGTGGCGAGCACACAGTACAGTATACAGATGGTGGCTGTGGATTGTGTACCTGGAACCTGTATAATTTTGTTAACCAATGTCACCCCAATAAATTCAATAAAAAGGGAAAGAAAGGCTCCTCAGTTTGCACAGCAGAGGAAACTTATTTACCACCTGTTGTGGGCTGAATTGTGTCTCCAAAAAGAGATGTTGAGGTCCTAACCTCCGGGGCCTGTGAATGTGACCTTATTGGGAAACAGGGTCTTTGCAGATGTAAGCAAGTTTAGATGAGGTCCTATGGGGTTAGGGTGGGCCCTCAATCCAGTGACTGGCGTTCTTACAAGAAGAGGGAAGTTAGTACACATGAGGATATTGCTCCCCGATGACAAACGCAGAGACTGAGGTCTATGAGCCGAGGAACCCCGAGGACAGCCAGCACCCACCAGAAGCTGGAAGAGGAAGGACGGACCCTGCCCTGGGGTCTTCAGAGAGCCTGGCCCTGCTGACCCCCGCTGCCAGAGCTCTGGCCTCCAGAACCAGGAGAGAACTGATTTCCATCGTTTCAGGCCACCCCGTCTGTGGCACTGTGTTATGGGAGCCCCGGGGAGCTAATCCACCACCTGGAAATCGCTTCTCCCGCCCCCGAGTTTGGCCTTCCCTCCTACGAACTGCGTCCACGCTTCCCGTCCTCTTGCCACTCATTCCCCATCTTCTTTTCTAAGGCTGATGCTGTTACTTCCCTCCCCCAGCTGTCCTCCTCCTGTTCCCTACCTAAGTCCTTCTTGCCGGTCCAGACCCAGCACAAGTGGCCCTCTGTCATGTCTTCAGAAATCCCCTGTCTTTTATCTGGACCCTGCTGTGTAACCGTGTGGCAGAGGGGACTTCAAGAAGGGGCGGGGGGAGAATGCAGGAGGAGACTTCTGGGGCTCAGAGGGCCGCCTTCACTCAGCCCAGGGCTGACCTGCGGGCCGCGGGAGGGAAGGCGCGTAACTCCTTCAAAGCGTGAAGCCATTTCTTCAGATAAAGGGCCTAAAATGTCACAACAGCATTTCAAAAGCAGAAGGTCTTTCCTCTCCTTTTCCTCAATGCAAGGTGTTTCTAGGTGAACCAATATTCACGCACAGCTGGGTCGACCTCTGAGCATTTTCCAGCTGGATTTGCTCAGAAGGAGAGACTGCGCCACAGCTGGGAAGCAGGCTCTGTGCTTGCCAGGCTCGGGGCCCCTCTGCAAAGACGATCTCTGCGCCTCCTCGCACACACAGAGGTATGGAGCGCTCAGGAGATCCCATGCACGCGCACACACACGCACACGTGCACGCCTCGCCCTGCGTCATCAGAGCAGCCTGCACTACCACCTGAGTGCATTCTGCCTTTTCTCAAGCTCCTGACTGCACAGGGCGTTCTCTGTGCCTGGAATGTTCTTTTTCACCAAACACAAACCTATGCCTCCCTCAAGTTTCAGTTCAAATGATGCCTTTTCTATCAAAACATTCCTGGGGACCCTCAGATTGGACGGATCACACCTCCTCTGTGCTCTAGGGCACCGTGGACTCACTTATCACATGGCGCTGGGTCTTCACAGCCTTGCACCGCACCACGGCCCTTCCGCTCGACTGGGGCGAGGAATGGGCGGGGTGGGAGTGGGGAGATGTTTATTCAACATCTTTGTTGAATAAATGAATGAAGGAACACATGCATGTTACACCTCGTAGGATCTTTTTATAAAGCAGAGTTTAATTGCTTTTACAAAACAAATTGTATTTATTTATATAATAGGTACAAAATCCCAAAGTTAGAACAGGATGTATAGGTAAAAGCCTCCCGCCCACCCGTCTAACCACCCAGGTCCTTGTTATGGAGCCATAGCTGCGGCCTGTTCTGTGTGTGCCCTCCCGGAGTCCACTTATGTAAATGTACATATACATAGTCCTTTGCCCCCTTTGGCACAAATTGTAGCATCTTGCGTTTTTACATTTTCCCTTCTAATAGATCTTGCAGATCCTTCATCGTCAGCCCACTGCAAGCTGCCTGGACGTCTTCACTGGCTGCGTAGTGTCCGCTGTAAGGAGGCACTGTGGTTACTTACCCGGTTCCTCAGGACTGTTTCTATTTCTTCACTGGCACAAACCCTGCTGGCATGGAGAACCTGTGCACTCATTGACAGTACTTAGTTTTGAGAAATTACTTTCAAATGGTGGGATTTCAGGCTCCAATAAGGTCCAGGGGTGGGGAACGTCTGGCCCGTGGGCATTATGTGGCCTGTGAATCATTTGGTCCAGCCCTACCAAGGCCTCACCAAAGAGAGGCAGTTCCAGACATCACATTAGGGGTGAGTTAAATGTTTGACCAACTAGAGAAGGCTAATTTTTAAGTTGATAATTTTGTATGGCCCTTGAATGATGTTATAGCTATTCAAATGTCCCTTGGCAGAAAAAAGGTTCCCCACCCCTGAGGTAGACAGAGAGACTTTTCTGGCACTATAGCCATTACTGCAAATTGACTCAACACTTATTTCAACCCCTCTAGTGTGCTGAGCCTGGAAAGCTAAAAGCTGCATTTCCCAGGCATCCTTGCACAAAGGTTCAGGGTGTGACTCAGGATCTACCGAGCAGCTGCCCTAGGGTGAGATTCTGATTTGGAACTGAGTTGCTGAGCAGAGAGGTGGAGTGTGGATATTTATGTGCCAGTGGGCATGGTGGCAGAGGTGTCTGGTTCTGTTGTTGACAGCTGTGGGGGCAGATGTCCAACACTGGAGCTTCCTGATAGAAAGGAGGCAGCAGCTCCTCAGGTGGCCCAGTTCTCTGGTGTCATCTTGGGAGATAATCCTGGAAGCTAAGCTTAGTGTCTTGCCCCCAGGTTGTGGTCCACAGATCAGGAGCAGCCAGGTCCCAGCAAATCAGCTACATTTAGATGGCCCCGGGTGATTCACATACCCATTCAATATTGAAAAGCACTGACTTAGACAATGGGGGATCTCAGCCGAGGCTAAAATTACAATCACCTGGGGAACTGTGAACACTCTGGAAGCCGAGGCCACACAACTCATTAAATCACCGTCTCTAGGGGTAGGGCCTGGGCACAAGTATGTAAAAAAGTCCCCAGGTAACTCCAATATGCAGCCACTGGCCTACAGCAATAGTTCTGAATCTTGGTTATACATAGAATTACGTGGGAGATAGATATATATGCACACGAATACTGATTTAATTGGTCTGAGTGAGGCTTTGATACCGGTGTTTTATTTTTTAAGCTCTCTATGCAATACTAGCATGCAGTTGATAACTACTGGTCTAGTTTTGTTTCCTTAGCCTTCCCTACTATTTATACCCCTTAATCAATACCCCTGTCTTCAAACTAGTTGGAGTGGATTATTGGCCTGCAATTAAGAACTGTGACCAATGTACCTCATCACAGCACTTGGGAAGTCACGTGTTCCAGCTGCCCCTGAACTGGGGCTGGTCTATGTTGGCTCAGCTACCTTAGAACTTAGAATAGAAAGAACATGTCCTGAAAAAGGGCTGGTGAGAAAAGCCATTGAGAGGAAGTGACAGGGAAACGAATACCATTGACTGGCTAAGGAGGACAGGTCACAAAGGAGGCAGGTAGGGCCAGAAACGTGGGGAGCTGTGTCTGCAGAAAACAGAAAATGGGGGAGGGGGGAGGGCAGTGCAGAGCTCTGGTGGAAAGGAAGAGGGATTTATAGACTTAGACCTATGATTATAAAAAGAAACGGAAAAGGCCATACCAGCCAAATAAATAAAACTTTATATCTCTGTTGGGTGGGCTTCTGGTTGAGCAGTGACATTCGGGAGGAGAGATCAAGGAGTTTGGGGCTCGGAGGAGGGACCCATCTGTGGAGGGATAGGGGCTCTTGGTCTTTGCCTATCAGCCCACCCCCTTCCATTATTGTCTCCTCACTGGTCTGTAGTTCAGGCCTGCCTGCTTCCCCTGGCCTGGCCTCTAAGTCATAGCTAATGTCTCCCTTCTTCCCCACATTCAAACCTGCTTTCAGTGCTTCCTGCCCTCGGGGTGGGAGCCAGCAGCCTCCTGGTGAAGCTTGCTAAGGTCCAGGCCCCGAGGCTGACTTTGGCTTCATGGCAGGAGCTTACACACTAACAAGGGGCAACTACAACACAGTCTGAAAAGTGCTGTCTCAGAGGAAGAGGGGATATGCGTTCAGGAAGGGATGGCCGATTCACAGAGGAGGTGACACCATGAAGGGTGAGTAAGGCTCGTGGGAAACAACATGCGCAGAAGGCACCATAGACCCGGGGTGCTCCTCCAGATCTCCTTGAAGGCAGGGAGGGCCCATGCCTTTCTTACTTGGCATCCCTGGTGACTGGCTCAGCTCTTACATGTCGAAGGGCTTGGATGGGTAATGGAAAAATGATGACATATAGGTTAGAAAGCTGTCAGCTGCAATTCTCAGAGCACTCTTAAAGCTCAAACAGAGAGGGAGTGCATTAGTCACATAACGAGATGATTGCAGGGGGTAGGATTCTGCTTGTGGATCTTGGCAGCAGTTTCAGGCCTCACATCCTGATACAGTGATATCCAGAGGCAGATATGGGGTTGTCTCTTATGGGGTCTTTGCCTTAAGAGCAAGAAAACTTTTTCAGACAGGCTCCAGCAGAACACTCTCAGGTCTCACTGGCCAGGCCTAGACCCCCCATGCCCACCTGCAAACTAGTCACTAGCAAAAGGTGGACATATGGCATGACACTCCAAGCAAGTGAGCCACCCAGCCAGGACAGATTAGCCTTTTAAGAATTTGAGCAATTGTAAAGCCATTAACAACTATGATGTCATTGTTAATATATCAAGGGACTTTTTAGATAACAAATGATAAATCTTTTTATGAATTATTTATTGTAAAGGTAATACATATATAAACTAGGTAAAAAAGTAAAGATACAAAGAGGTTTACAGTGAGTCATAGCTCTCCTCCCCTCCCTGTCTCCCCTATCTGTGCTCTCCTCAAGGCTGTCACTATTAAGGACACACAGGATTTTTTGTGTATCCTTCCAGAAATACTATTAGCACGTTCAAACGTAGACTTATCTATATTGCCACATTAACATTAAGCAAATAATACATACTGTCCTTCATCTTGTCTTTTACACTTGGATACAACTGTAAAATTGACATTTCTGGCTTTTGTATTTTGCATAAAGTGGTAAATTATTAACTCTAAGCCAACCGTGTTAGGTGCACACATTATACTTCCTAGAGCACCCATTAAAAATAATATAAAAAGATGTAGCTAAAAAAGCCAATAGGTTAATTAAAATAAACAGCAGTATCCCCTTATCTACAGTTTTGCTTTCCATGGTTTTAGTCAAAATCACAGAGACAGAGAGCAGGAGGGTGGTTGTCAGGAGTTGAGGGGAGGAGGAAATGGGTGAGATGTTGTTTAATAGTTATAGTGTTTCAGTTTTGCAAGATGAAAAAGTTTTGGAGATTGGTTGCCCAACAGTATGAATATATTTACCACTACTGGACACTTAAAAACGGTTAAATTGGTCAATTTTATTATGTGTATTTTACCTTTTTTTTTTTTAAAGGACTAAAGTGGCTAGATTAATATCAGACAATGTAGGCTTCAGAACAAGGAAAATTACCAGGGAGAAAAACATTACAGAATGATAAAAAGATCAATTCACGCCCAGCCGGGCATGGCTCAGCTGTTGAGCATCAACCTAGGATCCAGGCGATCGGGGTTTGATTCCTGGTCAGAGCACATGCCCGGGTTGCGGGCTGCAGCTGATCAACGACTCTCTCATCATTGATGTTTCTATCTCTCTCTCTCCTCTCCTTTCCTCTCTCTGAAATCAATAAAGATATATTTAAAAAAAAAAAAAAAAAGATCAATTCACCAGAAGACATAATAATTCTAAACATGTATGCACCTAACAACAGAGCTTCAAAATACATAAAGCAATAATTGATATACCTGGAGGAAGACATAGAAGACACATGATTACAGTTGGAGACTTCAACTGTCTTCTCTCAGTGATTGATACAGGAAGTAGACGAAATCAGCAAGAATATAGATCTTGACAACTCGAGCAGCCAGCTTGACCCAATGGACAATTATAGAATCCTTTACGGCAGGATATATGTTCTTTTTAAAAGTAACATTGTTAGTGTACAATAGGTTCTCCCAACCTTCCCTTTTTCTCTAGCTCTTCCTTCACATAATTATTTCTCTCTCCCTACTTCTCTCTCTTTCCCATTCCCACATATTTCTCTTCTTAACTCTCTTCTTTTTGCTTCGCTCCCATTTCCTTTTCTTTCTCCCACCTTTTAGTGGACATATATTCTGTCTAGCAGTAATTTCACAAAGTTAGATGCTTTCTTTTCTTAATTTAAAAACAAATGAGTTGAATGTTTTCTTTGTCAATAAAAAAGAAACAGTTTTAGTTAACTTGCTTTTTGCTTTAGGTGTTCAATTGATTTCTTCTCTAGATTCTAATCCTGGATATCTGTTACAAGTTACTTTGGAAATTCACAGCAAGATCTTTGGGAATTACAGCTTTTTGGGGAAGGAAGTCTTTCTAGAGGAGATGGAATTTAAAATTGAAATTGGATAGAGCTTGGATTGATGGAAAGCTGGTCTAAGGTGACCTTTTAGTTTCTCTCTCTGTATTCAAAGCATTGTAAATGGTCTGGCTGTCCACACGCCATCAAATGAAGGGGACACACAGATGTGGGCATTTCTTTGCTATCCATTGTAACTTTCTTCCACACCTTTTCTGGTTGAGATAATTTCTCCTTTGCTCATAAGTGTCTTCCCTGCCCTCCCTTTTCAGAGCCAGGATCGTGGCTCTGGCCCTGTGTGATAACTGTAGGTTTCCCCTCCTGGGACTCTTCATTTTGCCCTAATTGCCTCACATTGTCTGCCTGGGGTTTGCAATTAGCTTTGACACTCCTCTTGGGGCCTGCCAGCTCATTACTGGTTTGTCTCTGGTTTCTCTGCAGCCTCTGCTACTTCATCTTGCTGTCCTTGGACCAGGGCCCACTGTGTGACCTGGCTGTATGCTGCCTGCTTCCTGAGGGCCCTTGGGGACCTCTTCCTGTTTCGCTCTAGGCGAGTGATGCTTTACTCTTGGAGTGGGAGGCCCATGCTGCCTGAGAAAAATTGATTTTATTTTTCAAAAATTGATTGTGAGCAAGTGTTTGTGAAAACCCGCATAGGTGGTCAGATTGTGCATGTGCCTGTTTGCACTTATGGGGATGTGCATATGTGTACCAGAGGAAAGCATGCTCATGAAATGGCTTGTCCAAGCAGCTTACATCAACAGCAAAGGCTTGGTGGTACAAGTGAAGTGAACTGCAAACCTCCCTGGGACCTCTGTGCCAGCCCACCACTTCCCATCAGGGCCAGCTTTCCTGTGATTTCCTACATGTTTATCAGGTTCAGATAGAAACTGAGTTATGATCTGAAGGGATCCAGGAGGGCCTCCTCTGCTCAAAGCTTCTCCTCCACTGGGGCCTGAAGTTTTGTCATTCATCATTTCCTAATTTGGGTTAAGCATTGTCCTCCAGAGACTCTCTTTTAAAAATGCAAATACTTCTGGAAGGAGAAATCCAGAACCAGAAATGGGGACTATATAATAAATCCCCTTCATATTTTTACAGATGACGACATGCCAGTGATGTTCCTGAGGTCACTTAGCAAGTGGATGGCTGAGCTGGGATTTGAACTCAGGACTTCTGTCCCTGGTCCAGCACTCATCATGTACCTGAATCACTGGGCACCACCTATGGGCCTTACAATGTACCAAAATTGTGTTTGCCACAGGCTTCCTTATCTTACAGGGCTATTGCTGGGAACATGGTGGGCAAGACCAATCTGTACAAGAGGTGATGGTGATGCTAATTAATTTGGGCTTTTTCATAACACGGGGAACTAGTTTCTCCTCTAGACCAGTGTTGTTCAATAGAAATATAACATGAGCTGTAAATGCAAGTCACATACACAATTTAAAATGTTGTAGTAGCCACATTAAAGAAAAGGAAAAAGGAACAGGTAAAATTAATTTAACCCAATAATTTCAATATTAATTTTAATATCATTTCAATATTAAAAAAATACTATAATTTCAACATGTACTCTGTATAAAAAATTATTAATGAGATCTACTTACGTTGTTTTTAACTAAGTCTCTGATATCCAGTATGTATTTCACAATTATAGCTCATTTCAGTTTGGACTAGCCATATCAAGGGCTCAGCCACATATAGCTAGTGGCCCCTGTCAACCAATAGTCAATAGCACCAATTCACCGCCAACAAGAATCCCCAATTTGGGGTGCGGTGAAGGAAACTTTACTCAGTGCAAAATAGCTCAATTGTTACACAGCATGGCTGTCAAAACAGCACAGTTGTAGAACAGCTCAGGGACCAGGCCCTCCTCCGGCTAGACAGCTATGCGCTGCTCCTTGGATGATCTGCTCTGCACTGTGCTGGTCTGCTTCCCTCTGCTCTGGCGAGCACACCTGAGCCACCTGAGCCACCTTCACCGGTTCAGCTTAGCCAGGGAGATGCAGTCTTCATTCTTTGGCCAAATGGAGAGCTGGCTTATATGGACAGAAGCCCCACCTCTGGTCCCTGATTGGCCCATCCTCATGCAAATAAGGGCTCTGAATCCTCACAGTTTGATTGGCCCAGAAGGCACTGTCCTGATTGGTCAGGATAGAGCTGCTCTGATTGGATGAGGAAATAGCACTGAAGGAAACCTTTATAAGGGCCAGCTCAGGCGGCAGAAACACAGTGCAGGCAGGAGGCAGTTCAGCCAAGGCCTCTCTGTGGAGCACGGTTTGTGTGCGAGGCCACTGGGTAGAGATGGCAGCTAGGCTGTTGAGCCCAGTTAGCTACCCGGAGCCCTTTGTCACTAGGTGTCTTTTTTCCCCTCAGGGTTCAAATCTCCAAAATGGATAGTGCCACTCCAGACCCTCCCTATTCAAAGCCCAGGATTATGTGACCCCCTCTTCTTACCAGGCATCATCTATACATACCTTTCTCCACCAGACTCAGTGTCAACCTGTAGGTACCTCAGGGGCCATCCAGTGCAGAGGGTTCCACTTTATGTTCCATAGAGTGCTCAGAGTACTCCCATCTACTCAGATATGGAGCTGGGGTGCAGGGTGGGGTGGGGGGTGTGGAGGTGCCCGAGACATTTACTTTCACTCATTGCCATAATGTGGGTGTCATGAGTATTTGCAGATCTTTTCAGATGTTAATTAAACCTCCACAAAAGGGCAAACAGCTTAAAGATATCCTTATAAAGGAATCACAGATGGAAGACATGACCTGGAAAGTAAGCACAGGTGGACACTGAGAAACTGAGCATGGATCTTTCCCTACTCCCAGGACAAGCATCATCAGTATGATGAGATTAAGGCATCAGGGATGGGGCTGGCCTTTACATTCAAGCATTTTGAGAAGGCCATCTGAAATGTGAATTTATATCCACCGTCATTAACAAGGAACTTCACCCTAAGTCTGTTTGATGGCTTGAAATATTAGTGTGTGATGATTCTAATTTAGGATATATATTTTATTGTGTAGGAAATATATATGTTCCTTAGTCTGTAGGCGTAATTCAGAAATACATACAGGCTTTAAAAACATAAGTTGGATCAAATCACTCCTCTGCTCAAAACCCTGTAACTATCTCCTGCCCCGCTCAGAGGGAAACCCCAAGGCCTTATGATGGCCACGGCCCCTGACCCATCATGTCCACCCCATCGGCCACATCGGCCACCTCTTCCCACTCTTACTGCCCTTCTCTCTGCTGCAGCTACACTGGCCTCCTCCTCATTTGTCATTTTTCTTGCATCCACAACAACAAAATACGCTCAATTTTACATATGTGTTAGTGTTTTATAAGTGGCATCATACTGTTCTAATTGTCTTCTGCTATTTTCTTGATCAACTATTCCTAAGATTCACAGCAATATGTATGCAGATGTAATTCATTCATTTTTACTTCTCTATATGTAATACTCCAGTATATAACTATACCAAGTTTTTAAGGGCATTCTCCTGCTGTTGCTTCTAGGATTTTGTTATTTTTTTCTGTTCTAGTGGGGCCACCGTGGACATTTGTCCAGGTGTCCTGGGGCACAGATGCCTGCGCGTAGGTCATCAGTGAGCCTTTCTCTATGCTCTTTTCCAAGCTTGGAGTCTGCTCCACACTGTCTGTCTCTTGTCTGCCAAACCTAAGACCAGCTCACATGACATCTTCTTTGAAGATCGTCTTCCCCAGGTCTTGACACTATTGTTTTGTAGGTGCCTTCGAAGACATACCTGTCGCTCTGCTCGTTAATCATGGTGGAGCCTCTGAACTACCCTCTGCTGGGTTAAGGAAGCTGTGTGTTCTGCAAGCACACTAATCAATGTTGGAGGCCCACTGCACCCCTCGGGCTGGAGGCTGCCTTCCAGCTCCCACTTCTGCTTTCTCCTATTGAGTTATACACTTACCGGGAGCTGGTTGTGTTTGCTGCCAAGGCTGCCGAGGCGAATTCTGCTTGTTACAGTAGTTACATGATTTAATTAAGTGTGGCGCGAACCCACGATATACAAGTGTGAAAGGAGCAAGAGTTGTTTCTATACATCCTAAGGTGAATGCTTCAGAAAGACATACAAAGAACTGATGCTTCAAGGGGTTGGAGAGAGCTGACATTAAGAAACCCTGTGATCTGGTCATACCTGTGTCTTCTCAAGACTGAACTTGATGGCGGAGACCACGGTGGGCCCATCCCTGTGCCTCTCATTCCTGTCCAAGGCCTGAGACAGAGTCGGAGCTGATGAATGTGTGTTGATCAAAACAATGAGTGACAGATAAATGTTGAGGTAGTTTTTTTAAATCCTCACTGGGGGATACATTTTTATTGATTTTTAGAGAGAAAGGAAGGGGAGAGAGAAACATTCATGTGAGAGAGAAATCCATTGGTTGCCTCCAGGATGAGCCCTGACCTAGGATCGAACCTGCAACCTAGGTATGTGCTCTGACTGGGAATCGAACCCACAACCTTTTGGTGCACAGGATGACGCTCCAGCCAACAGAGCCACCCGGCCAGGGAATGCTGAGGTTTTAAAAGGGCACAAAAAGGCTCCCTTCAGGTGAGTCATGACAACAAATTGCTGGAAAAGTAGGTGGGGGAGAAACATCTGTACAAGATTAGAAAACAGCCTGTGAAAATCCTGAAGGATTCTGCACGGGGATTGCTTCAGCAAGCGCCCTAAATCCTCGCTCCATGCAGAGAGGAAACTGGCAAGTCACAGTCTGTCCACGAGGGATGGGAAAGGTGATGGCGCTTCACCCTCACACCAAGAAAAGGGCTCGGCTCCGCATCAAATAAGAGGGGGACTGGGACTTACATGGAAAATACTTAAAGGGTGCGTGTCAGTCGGTCTCAGCAGGAAAACCATGGCATGCTCAAATGAAGTACTTTGAAGAGAGTCTAATAAAAGGACTGTTTATAAAACTGAGCAGAAATGAGGAAAACCACAGGAGAGGAGCACCCAGGGCGCCCCGACAGCAGCTGGGTTTGGGGTGAGGGGGAGCCGGGGCAAAGAGGAGCCTGGCCTCTCGCTTCTCTCTCCCTCCAGTCTCTGCCAGTGTCTCCCATTGACCAAACCCACCTGGCAGGCAGAAGACAGAGGGCCCATTGACACAGTCTGTGCAGGTGGACCCCAGGCAGAGAGCAGGTGGGGAACCGAGGGGAGGGAAAGCTGCCCAGCACCGTGTCGTGTCATAGCCTCATGATCTCCACTTTGACATTTTCCATTTTTTCACAAACTGTGAGCCACAGCCCGGCCGCATTGGGGGGGGGGGGGGGGGGGGCTTCTACTTTGTTTACACATGCATCTCCTCTCCTAGATGGTGACTATCTAGACCCAGGGAGTCTGTCTTCAGCACCTTTGGATGTCCAAGCCTGGCCCAGCACCTTTGGATGTCCAGGCCTGGCCCAGCACCTTTGGATGTCCAGGCCTGGCCCAGCACCTTTGGATGTCCAGGCCTGGCCCAGCACCTTTGGATCTCCAGGCCTGGCCCAGCACCTTTGGATGTCCAGGCCTGGCCCAGCACCTTTGGATCTCCAGGCCTGGCCCAGCACCTTTGGATCTCTAAGCCTGACCCAGCACCTTTGGATCTCTAAGCCTGACCCAGCACCTTTGGATCTCCAAGCCTGGCCCAGAACTTTTGGATCTCCAGAACTTTTGGATCTCCAGGCCTGGCCCAGCATCTTTGGATCTCCAGGCCTGGCCCAGCACCTTTGGATCTCCAAGCCTGGCCCAGCACCTTTGGATCTCCAAGCCTGGCCCAAGCATGTGGAAGAGGCTCAGTAATTCATTGAATGAATGCTGGTGACTCTGTAAGAAAAATCATTGGTTGAAAAAAATCAGTAACCTGCATGCTTATTCATTTGTATAACAAATGTTTATTGAGTGACTACTGTGTGCCAGGTACTGCTCTGAACAAAAAGGACACGATGGACAGTGAGGCCACAGTCTAGGCAGTAAGACAGTCAACAAATTCTTTCACTCATTCAACAAACATTTATGGAACAACTAGGTGCCCGGCACTGTCCTAGGTGCTGGGAGTTAAACAATGAAGAAGAAAGGACTCTACCCTCATTTGAGTGGGTACCTTTTGCCCATAAGTTGGCTTCTCTAAAGCTGAAGGGAAGGGAAGGGAAGGGAAGGGGCAGCACTCTTTAAGAAGCTAATTAGGCCTGTGGTTCCTCATAGATGAGAGGCAAGCAGGACGCCACTTTAGGTCATGGAAAGACAATCCTGGGGACTGGATGGAAGCCAGAGCTCGGTGTGAATGTCCTTACAGGGCGAGGGTGTCCTTGTTAACAGCTGATCCTCTGGTGTTGGATGATTGGGATGGGTCCCCAGTAAGAAAATCTGAGCTCTTCACACTTCTCCCATAACAAGGCTTTATATGGTAGGTCTTCAGTTAATTCCTGTGGAATTAAGTGGATTCCTACCAGCCTTTTATCAAGTTGTGAGCTCCCAGAAGCTGGGCCTGGAGCTGAAGGGCTAACTGGCAGCCCAGGGAAGCCCTGGCAAGGGAAGGAGGACAATGTTGCCTTGTTTAGATGCTCGGGATTATTTTAGCTCGTGGGTTACTTGGCTCTGGATGCTAGAGCCGGCCTTTTCTGGGAAGCCAAAGAGTGGATTTGGCCTAGCTTCTGGTATTAATATTTCCTGAACTCTGACACGCCCAGGCTTTGGCATCTGTGTTCCTCTGCTGTGTAAGCACCACCCTGCGGAGGAAATGGCATTTCTCAGGGACGGACGCTGGGTTCTGATCCCACATTCTTCCCATCTTGTGGGACACTCTTGGGACCAGCTGGATGAACCGATCTCTGAGGGTCCCTTTCAGTTTGGCCATTCGGTCTTGGAGAACTTTATCTCCCCCCCAGGACTTAGGCTGCTGCGGTGAACCTGCTCCCTCTTAATAGTGCATCCCTGGCCGCCGGATGAGCTGCTGCGAATCAGCAGGATTGGTCTTCAGCCTTGGACTTGGAGACAGCTGCCTACCCAGTGTGATTTTGCAGGCTCCAGGGAAGGACTTACCTCCCTACGCACGTCCCAAAATACCTCCTCTATCAGCTTTTTGATGTTTGCGGTTGCTTTCCCGTGGACAAAGCCTCCCATTTCACAATGAGGGACCAAAAATAGAAATGGATGCTTGGCATTACCCACAACAAGCTGTTCTTGGCCTCCATGCCGTTGCTCGTGCTGTTCCCTCTGCCAGGAATATCCTCTCGTGGCCTCATTTCCTTTATGTGGATCCTTTGAGAGTCAGTTCAAGCATTTCTTGCCCTAGGGGATGTTGTAATTGGTTTCTCCTGGTTGCAAGAAACAGACTTGCTCAGACCAGCTCCTGAAAAAGGCTGGTGGGGGAAGCGTGTGGAAGGATAGCGGTAGAAGCAGTAAGGACGGTGGTCTCCTGGACCCCGTTAGAAGGGGACTTATCTGCTTCTACAGTTTGTTTCCCCCACAGAGGCTGACTACACCTTGAAAGTGGGGACTATCCTTTATTCGTTTTTGAAAACTCAGAGCGAGCATAGAGTTTAGTACTTGGGATATACCCAATGGATGTTGGTTGAATAATGAATGAATGAGCAATTGAATCCTAAGTGTGGGTAGACCATGTCAGGTTTGTTTTTGAAGGACTTATATTCTAGGTGGAAAACTAGAAAACAATTGAAATATTAAATAACGTAGGAGATAAATGCAAAACAATGGTAAGGACTGACACAAAGCTTGCAAGGCGAATACATGGAAGGAGCCTCAGGGGACAGGAAGACTTCAATTCACACTAACATATAACCGACTGATGTTAGACTTTTAGTGAGTGCAGACTTTTGATGAGGAAAGTTGGAGTGACATTGTAGTAGCGTGCAGTTTCCTATAGGGTCCCACAAAGGATGGCCAGGATGGCAAGGGGGCAGGTAGGAGGGGCTCAGAGACAAATCTCAAAGGCCTTGTAGGTTGGCCAAAGGCTCCCTACAACATTGGGGTGCATTAGATACCATCCCAACTCTCTTGGGGCCCATGGGTGACACAGGGTGGTGGATCAGCGACCCCTGTTGGTCTAATCTTATTGGCTGATCCAACTGGGAGAGCAAAGCTTATGCCTGTGTTTGCTGACTTACTGCCAGCTGCCGGTGGTGGGTGAAGAGGGAAGCCCCTGGGTGCCCCCAGGACTCCACAGTGAGCCAAGAGAGTCACCCAGAGCCTTCCTAATTTGGTTGACATAAATCAAAGGCCAAGAGCGAAGAGGTCTCTGCAGCTCTCTCTGTTTTAGAGACTGGCCCTGGGGGTGAGGTCCCGACCATCCCCTCTTCTGCTTGGATGTGTTTCTCTGAATCTTCCCATTGAATCTGCTGCCCTTGGACAAGCTGTCAGCTTGCTGAGGATATGCAGCTGCGAAGGATTACTAAGGTGTTCTCTCCCACCATGTTTATTGTCATCTTTTCTTGAACTTGAAGTGGAGTAAGTGGCTACCCAACCAAATCCACTGAGCCCAACCCCCTCAGTGAGAAAACAAGCTCAGAGAAATGCATCTTTTGTCATACTTGTGCAGCGCTTTGAGTTTAACCTGTTTTTCCCCCATATGCTCACACATTTTTTTTCCTGTTGTATTTTACTCATTAAACAGCCCTTTATGGCAGGCTTGCTACATGCTGGGCACTGCTCTAGGCATTAAAGTGTGTGCGTTGGGTTGCAGGTAACACAATGTCCCGTAATAGTGGCCCAAACAATATAGACATTCATTATCCCTGAAATACGAAAGAAGGCCAGGGCCCAGGCCTCCAGATCCCCAGATCAGCAGTGTCACCAAGAACCCACGCTTTTGCAGTCTTCCTGCTCTGCTATTCTTGGTGTCAGGGATGTCTTCCCTCAGATGGCCAGATGGCTACTCGGCAACCTAGCGGCATGCTAATGTCCAAAGTCAGAAGGCAGCCAATTTCTTTTTATGTCCCATTGGCCATACCCAGGTCCCATGCCCATTCCTAGACCAATCCCAGGCAAGCGGGGGTGGGATGCTAAAACCGACGGCCGTGGGCCAACTGTGATGCTCTGTTCAAGGGAAAGGCAGTATAGCATCTCCATTAAGCAAAGACTCTGGAGCCGGGTGGCCCAAGTTCAAATCCTGGCTCCACCAATTCTTAGTTTCATGACTTTGGGGAAGGTACTTGACCTCTCACTTCCTCAGTTTTCCCGTCTGTATAATGGTGATGATGACAACTTATAGGCTTACAGAAGGCAGTGCTTAGCACAGTATTTGGCTCACAGGAAGTGTTAACTATTAATATAACCACCCTCCTGAGGGCCGAATGTTTTCCTGCTTGAATAAAATCAGGGAAAGTGATGACAGATGTTAGGTAGGCAATTCCAGTGTCTGCCTCAGGGGGTTATGGATAGAAAACAGGCAATGTGAAAATCCTGTGAGGGTGCCATGGAACAGAATTGTGGGGTGGGGGCACCAAGAAAGGTGCCTGGGTCCAGAATGGGGGGATGTCAGGGAGGACTTCTCAGAGGAAGTGGTAACTTTAGCATGTGTAGCACTCAGGCAAAGGTAGAGTTTGGGTGGGTGGGAAAGGAAGGTTTTCCAGGCAGAGGGAATGACAGGCCTAGAGACTCTCGAATGTGGTATACACGATATATGCAGAACAAGTTCAAACAGCTTATTGTGCTCAGAGAATGAGGTGGGGCCAGGGCTGGCTCCAGGGGGGTGCTGCTGGGCTGGGGAGAGCCCTGAATGCCGGGCTAAGGAGTGCGAATCTTCCTACAGGCTATGGCTTGTAATGAGACGTAGCCCTAGGTTTGTAGTTTTGGTCAATGACCCGGGTGCTGATAAAGAGGAGGGAAGCGGAGCCTGGGACACAGGGAGGGGCTATGTCAGTACTCCAGGGGACAGGCAATAACCTGTACTGGGCAGCTATGGGAGGCTGGAGGCGAGGGACGGAGGGTGGATTAGCAGGATGGTCATTAGATGTGGAGGGAGAAGGGACAGCTCAGCAACACCCCAAGACGGTGGCTTGAGCAGTGAGTGGAGGAGAGAGGGAGGGAGAGGGAGACTGCAGGCCGGAGGGTGCAGCGAGCAGGGAGAGGCCATCCCGGTTTGGCCGGGTGGGGTTGGGGGCAGCTGGAGATGGCAGCGGACCCTCAAATGCGTGAAGCCTGAAGCTCAAGAGAGACTGGAGCTGAAGATGATTCAGGAGTTAACGCAGAGGAAGTAGAGAAATACTGAGATAGATAAAGTCATCCTGGGAAATAAATACAAACGAGGGCCCACCTGCCTCTCGGAGTCACACGGCTGCCAGCCTTCTGTTTTGTTTGGGCTCTTTGCTGGGCCAGGCGGTGGTTCAAGGCCTGTGGCCAGGCTTGGCTGTCGCCCAAGCAGCGACTGTCTCACCGGGAGCCCTGTGGGAATTTCTGCAGGGCCCTGGGCTACCCAGATGGGCCAGCCCTGGTGCGGGGTGAGAGAAGGGGGCTGGAGGCCGAGCCTGCAGGACAGCGGTTTTGCAAACACGCGGAGAGAGAGCTTCCCAGGGCGATGGAAAGGAACAAGGGGAGGGGAGGGGCATGCTGGGAGAATGTCCCAGGGCCCAAGAAAGGTCGTGGCCCCCAGGTCATTTTTTTCTTTCTTTTTTTAAGTTTACCGGTTTATTTTTAAAAAGGTGTAACACATACAGATGAACAGCCAGATGAAGGGGGCGTGGGGCGAGGCCTGGGTAAGGGCAGGGGCTCCTTCGCCCTCTGGCCGCCCCCCTCCCAGCGCCTCCATGTGCTCACCGCCCAAAGCTGCCGGAAGCCGCCTTGGCTTTCACGGAGGCTCCTACTCAGGTGTGACTGACTAACATCAGCCACTGGTGACTGAACTCAATTTCCAGCCCCATCCCGGGCAGTGAAAGGAACTGAAACCTCCAATCATCTAATCATGCGGTTGTTTCCCCTGACAACCAGCCCCCATCCTTAGGTGCTCTCCAAAAGTCACCTCCTGAACATAAACCCAGGTGTGGTTGAAAGGGGGTTGTTATAACTCTAAGACACCTTTATCACTTAGGAATTCCCAAAGGTTTTAGGAACTTTGTGGTGAAAGTGGGGACAAAGACCATATATTTTTTGTTATAAGACACAGTGTCACAGAGCCTACCACAGGACACGTGAGCTGAAGATGTCACTGCTGAACAGACATGGGCTCCTGTGACAGCCCCACCTCACTCCTGCGGGGAAATCGGCTCTGGTTTATTGCTTGGTGAGAGAACAGGCTAGAACAGGTGTGTCTGACCCAGGCCCAGGAGAGGCCACCACTAGCCGTCTGGTCCTGGGATGCGCATGTGTCAGGAAAGTGCAGGGCAGAGCCCACCAGCAAAGTGGTCAGAGCAAATCCCACCCCCATCCCACCCCCACCCCACCCGCCAGTCCCTGGAACCCAGAGCTGTTGTCAGATGGCTGTCTAGTGACACCGAGCACCCTACGGGCTCTCTGATGACTGGCGAGGGAGTGTTACTCCGCTCATGTGGTTTCCCTTTCTAATATATAACTTCTTTGTTCATAAAAAGTAATAAAACCATAATCACATGTTTATAACTTAGAGATAAGAAAACATGACCCATAATTCCACAGCACAGCACACTGCCCCACCCCAGATGGAGCATCCTACGTGGCCCTTGCCCTGAGCCTCATGGGTCTGGGGGACCAGGAAGGACAGCAGGGGCCCTTCGTGCAGACAGATAAACCGATAAGTGACAGGTTGGATCTACTCTCTCTCTAACTCAGCTGCATGAGCTTCTGGGTGTGTTGCCTTCCAGGCTGGCCCCCCCCAAGCATACTTATCCCAGAGCTATCACCATGCTGAGGCAACAAAGTCTGTCATCAGCTCCTGTCACTTCAGATGATGTCACAGGCATTTTTCTGGGCTGTTACACACAGAGGTTTGTTTTTTTCTCTCCTTGTTGCATTTTGAGATAATTGTAGATTCCCATGCAGTTGTAGGAAATCTGTAGATTTACCCCAATGGAGACATCTTCCAAACTATGGAACAATATCAAAACCAAAATTTTGACATTCTTACAGTCAAATAGAGCAGGTTTCCATCTCCACCAGAATCCCTCATGTTGCTCTTTATGGCCGCCTTCCTCCTGCCCCAACACCCTCCGTAAGCCTGCAACCATAGTTCCATTTCCCATCACTACAATTTTTATCGTTTTGAGAGGGTTGTATTTGTGGCAGCAGATAGCGGGCAACCTTTGGCGACAGGCTCGTTTCCCTGGAGGTGACGCAGTGCAGCAGCCGTTCGTCCGTGCCGCGCTGGGGGACATTCGCGGCGTGGGCGTGCGGTTCAGCGGCGCACCCACCCGGGCACATCGCAGCCGCTTCTGGTGCAGGGCTTGCTACGAACATGTCCAGGGGTTGGTGTGAATGATAAGTTTTTTTGTTTCTCTGTGATAATCCAGGGGTGCCATTGCTGGGTCACACGATAGTTGCATGGTTAGATTATTAAGAAGCTGAAAAACGATTCTCTAGAGTGCTGGCACCATTTCACATTCCCGCCGGCAACATCTGAGTGACCCGGAGGCTCAGCATCTTCATCAGCATTTGCGGTTGTCACTATTTTCTGTTTTAGCTGTTCTGATGGGTGTGTGGTGATATCTCACTGTGGTTTTCATTTAATGATGTTGAACATCTTTTTATGTGTTTGTTTACCTGTGTTTCATTTTTGGTGAAATGTCTGTTCACTTTTGGCATATCGCATATTTCTGTTCTACCCTAGCAGGGTGCCAGTGACAGGTGTTTGGTATAAACTTACTTTTCTATCTTAAATTAACAATAAGAGTCAGGCATCCAGAGTGGAGAGGAAGGGGAAGTAGGTTATCTTCTTGAGAGTAGCTTGTGGTTGAGGTGAACATCACAGGCTCTGGAACCACATGGAGCTGGGGTTGAGGACCGGCTATCTGTGTGATGTTGGGCAGCTCACTCTGTGATGCCAGCCCCCAGGGACCCTGTCTATGAAACAGAGACACCAATAGCTACCCCAAGGATGTGGGGAAGGTTGAGCAAGATAGCGTGTGCTAACACTCGGCATGCACCGACCCTGTCCAGCCGCATGTGCTCTCTAAGTGGGGACCAGGATGCACTCAGGTACCCTTTCTAGGGGCACATGACTGAAGCTCAGACATCATGTTTTGAATGCAAATGGGAAAATAATGTTGCTAGAAGAAAAATACGTGGAGCAGCATAGGTTTGCCAAGAACTAAGGGAGTGAGTTAGGAAGAGGGTGTAAGAGATAAACAGAGCCGTCTTGGGGAGCCAGCCAAAGACTTGACAAAGCACAACCTAGCCCTGCACATTGGCGCTCAATCACCATTTTTGTCTTGTTTTTTCCTTGTGCCTTAAGTAAGTTGGTGTTTATTGCCCTCAAAAAGAGAGACCTAAAACTGTATCTTGACCACTCAACAAAACCCATTTTGAGGGAAATCGTTGTGAGTGAAGAGTACTTGGCAGAACCTCGTTTGCTGTCCCAGGACTCAAAGTAGGAGACTCAAGCTCTGGAGAAGGGAAAGGCAATGGGGCTGGATGGGCACCTTACCTCTGTCTCTAAAACTGGTGACAACTCAGCCACAACCCATGGCTGACCCCCCCACCCTCCCTGCCTTATTTATGCCCCAGGGGCTGGGAGGAGCCCTGAGTCTAAAGGGTATCCGGGCCCCATAGCACCTCCTCTGCTGCCTCCCAGAGGGCAGTTCTGGGATGGCCACCTGGCCAAGCCCTCCTCCCAAGGTACACATGGCCTTGGCCCCTCCTGTCCCACCTGGACAGAGGCAGATCCGAGAGCCTGTGAGGTCTGGAGGGAAACCTCTCTCAAGGGCTTCTCCTTCCCATCCCCCCATATATCTGTAGCTCACTATTGTACAGCACTTGACAGGTCCTGAAAAGCTGTCACATCTCATAGTGGAGGCAGGGAAGTCATTTTACTAAGGAGGGAACTAAAGCCACAGAGCAGTGACCTTCCTAAGATTGCACGGCTAATAAATGGTGGAGCTGGGACCAGAACCAAGGAACTCCAGCCCAGGGCCATTCTGTACGAGATGAAGAGTCGTGCCCTAGTCCCTTGGCCTGTTATTAGTGGGTGGCCTGCTGGCGGTGTGTCTCATGAGCCTCACCCAGGTTTTGGTGCGAGGAGGGAGTCTACGCCCGCTCTCCCACCTCTGCAACCCCACTGCTTCCTTGAGTCCCTAAAAGGTGTCCTGAAGGACAGACCCCAACCTCCCATCCCCCAGAGAGCCTGGGCCGACTCGGGGAAGCCAAGCGGTACCTGGCCTGCTTAATGGTGCTGCCTGGAACTCAGAAAACCGTACTTCCAGGTGACTTAGTGTGCTGCCCATCTAGGGGAGCACCCCTTTCCCCCCTAATGCTGTCCCCATCAGCAAGCAGAGAGGAGCGGCCACGCTGGTGGAAACTCTCCGGTGGAGCCAGCGTGGCAGCCTTTGGAGAGGAGACTTTAATTTGACCGTTTACATTCCATTTAAGTTCCTCCTCCACCTGCCACCGGTAAACAGCTGCCAACTGCCACCGCTGTCTTGCGACAGGGAGGAAAGAGCCTGGAGAGGAAAATGGTGATGGCAGGGCAAAATGTCACAAAGGGCGACAAGGCCCGGGGAAGGGGAGTAGACGGCCCGCTGTGTGCCAGGGCCGGCCGGGCGCAGGAGCCCTTCCCTTCTTCCCCCCTGAGCCTCGGCTGTAAAATGCTGGGCTCAGAATAAATGACCACCCAGGCCCCTCTGGCTCTGAACTTCCATCGTCAGAGGGTGCTCAGGGGTGTGCGGGAGGGACAAGAATCTGGATTTGGAAAATCAGGGCTCAGAGCCTTGGCTCTTGCTTCCTGCAGAAACCCGGGCAAGTCATTGGAGCCTCCCTGGATGTCTGAGGGGGACATGGCAATGCACGCCCGCGGAGACAGAATCGTATGCTCTGGAAGGCTGGTCAGCGGTTCGCAGCTACTGTCACCACTGCTGCTAGACAGAGAGGCCCGCACAGCTGCTTCTCACTGGTCTCTTGCCCAAGGCTGTGGCTCTGATTGTCTGGGCGGGACCTGCCTCCTACGGGGGGCCGGGCCTGTGCTAAGCCAAGCGGTCAGTTCTCCTAAGATTTGAAAAGTGCCCAAACTGTCCCCACCAACCCCCCGGCAAGGCTTGTCTCCACAAGGCACCTATCAAAGCATGTTTGTGTGTTGTCTTAAGGAGTCCTGATAACACCTTTTTAAAATTATTATTATTTTTAATCCTTACCCGGCAATATTTTTTTATTGATTTTCGAGAGAGAAGAAGGGGGAGAGCGAGACATCTATATGAGAGAGAAACATTGATTAGTTACGTCCTGTATGTTCCCCAACCAGGGATCGAACCGACAACCTAGGTATGTGCCCTGACCAGGAATTGAAACCATCTTTTGGTGTCCGGGATGACACTCCGACCAACATTTCAGTTACCCGCTGTGAACTGGGGCCCAAAAATATTAACTAGAAAATTCCAGAAATAAACAATTCATAAGTTTCAAATTGCATGCCACCCTGAGTAACGCGATGCGATCTTACGCCTCCCGCTCCATCCCACCCGGGACGTGACTCACCCTTTGTCCAGTATCTCCTTGCTGTGTATGCTCCCAGCCTGTTAGTCACCTAGCAGCCATCTCTATCAGGTGGACTGTCACAGCGTCATAGTACTTGTGTTCAAGCCATCTTTCTTCTACTTTACAACGGCCCCAAAGAGCAAGAGTAGTGTGTCCATTTTTTATCAGTAGTTACTGTTGTGAATCTCGTACTGTGCCTGAATTATAAATTACACTTTGTCCTAGGTATACTTGCATGGGAGAAAGCATGCACAGGATTCAGTACTGTCTGTGGTTTCGGGCACCCACTGGGTGTCCTGGGATGTATATCCTGCTGATGAGGGTGGGGGGCTCCTGTACTTTCTCCTATGTCTCAGGCACTGTGCTGGGCCTGGGGTTCAGAGCAGCCACCCTCCTGTCTCTTCACTTTTTCCTCCATTCATTTAGCAGACATGGAAGAGCTTCAGCTGTGACAAGAGCTGTTATAAAAGAGAAAGGAGCTGGGAGCTTTATGTCTGGTTGAGGGGACAGACACACCCCAGGGTGCAAATCCTCAGGCTGGGCTTCCTGGGTCCTCCTCGCATAAGTGAGGCCGCCCACTGGCACTTCAGGCACCTTGCCACACCCCTCTGCTCACACCTTCAGAAATCTATGTAACTGCCCCTAAAACAATGGGACCTCTTTAATATGACCTTCGAGTTCAATGCCACGTAACTTCCCTTCCACTCCTCACTGTCCTGGGAAGACTGTGATGTCTTTCTTCCATAAGGACAGCTCATACCTTGACAAAGTCTTGGTTAGTTTCCAAGTGTCGTTTTCACTAAATATACAAAGAAAGGGGAAGAGAGGAGCACGGAGCCTCGCTACACCCAGGGCCCTGTCCTGAGAATGTTCCGGTGGCCCTGATGCTGGCGTCTGGGCACGTGTGTGAAAGAGGTGTCGGCCTGAGAGAGTGTGACGCAGGTCCAGCATCACCCCCCCCGGGGACTCAGAGTCTCAGCTACAATAAAGGTACCGCACCAGCTTCCGAGCTGACCGGGGTTCAGGTGGGAGATGAGGGTGGGGGATAGTCTGACTTTATTTGCTACCCAACCCCCACTTCTTCTGTCCTGGCTGAGGTCCGTGTCCTCAGAGCTTGCTTCACTTGTGTGCCCACTGCTTGCCCACCTCTGCCCTGGGCATGGGCCTGATCCCTCCTTTGCCCAAGTCCGCCCTGCTCCCAGCTCCTGAAAGCTCCCCCTGGGGCAGATGGCTGGGCCTCCCTCCTACCTGGGAGAGACCACCCGGGAGAAGCAAAGAGAGCGTGAGGATGAGGGGCCTTCCTGCGTGAGGATGGATCTGTGATCCCGAACAGACAACATCTTGACGGTGACCAATGACCAAGGGAGATGATGAGAACTGAGGTCAAAATATGTAAACTACAAACTCTGTAAATGGAAGCCTCTGCCCGCCCCTCACCACCCCACTGTACCGCCCTGATGTGAGCTATCACCACCACACACCGGGATTGTTGGACCGGCCTCCTGGCCCATCTTCCAGTTTCCATCCTGGCACCTCACAGGGCCCGGGCATAACTCTGACCGCATTCCCACCATCCTCCCCGTCCTCATTCACCTCTACCGCCAGGTCCCCTGGCACATCAGGCATGTTGCAGCCCTGCCCCAGGCCACTTGCACCTGCAGTCCTGTTGATCTAGATGCCCCCTGCTTCCACTTTATTCAGGTCCCTGCTCAAATGTCACCTCCTCAGACTTTGTCTGACAACCCCACCTAAAATCAGACCCCTTTATAGCCTCAATGCCTAGAAAAATGCCAGGCACATAGTAGGTATTTTATAAATATTTGTTGAATGATTGAACATGGAATGAATGAATTGTGAAGGCTGGAAGGGAGTGGAGAAGCAGGCCTTAGTACCCAGGAGCATAGGTTGCTTCTGGACGGACTGGGGCACTGGGCGTTTGCCTGACCAGTCTGGGCACTGAGGGGCAGTGGGGTCATGGGGAGGGCAGGGGGCTGAGGGATGCGGGGGGCCCAGGGCAGCACGGTCAGCACGCTGCTCTTCCTGGGGCCTCCTTGCTGAGTTCCTGCTCTCCTTCCCAGTTGCCCTTCAGGCCTTTTTCATCCCCACCCCTTCCAGTCCCATCACGGAACTAAGGGATAAGGGCAGGCCAGTAGTTAGACTGATATCTGAGCCTCACTGTCACTGCCAGCCAGCTCTCAGAGTCAGAGGCCTGTCACTCCTCCAGCGCTGGCACCAAGGCCTTCTGCGTGACACTTTTGCTCATGGCCTTTGTTTTCTGTAAAGTGACTTGCTTCCCAGGACCCTGAACAGCCAGAAAGGACCCAGATGGCATGTGTGCCCACACCTCTGGAGAGGCGTGGAGGCATCTCAGCCAGGGCAGTCTGTGGTGGAGAGAGGCTGAACAGGGAGCTAAGGCTGGGGTCCCAGGGTGTCGCCTCACCTCCCAGGCCTTTCTTCCTCCAGAAACCCTCAAAGAGTCGGACAAGACCAATAGTTTTTAGACTAGGTTTAGAATACCCTGGGGAATGCAAATGCCATTATTTAGATTCTACATGGAGTCAGAGAGAGGAGCAAAACTGTGACCATCAGCTGGCCGAGAGGTGGCCACTGGGTCTGCAACATCTGTGGGGCTTCTGAGTGGGACCAAGGGCAGAGAGGGCAGAGAACCCCTCCCCCTGCTTACACCCGGGCAGCCCCGTCTTGTCTCACTCATGTTCTTTATTGAATAACGACTGAGATTTCGCCTGAAGAAAGGCTTCTCCCACTAACACCTGAGAAACCCTAGAGCAGATGATCCCCAAGTTCTCCTCTGTTTGACACTTACAGTCTTTATTTCCTTAGGAGCAGAGGGCTCGGGTCTCACAGGACTCTTGTCCCGTCTGCTGAGTGGTGCCCGTAGCAGGTGCTGACAGTGTACAATGGAAGCCAACTGATGCAGGGCAGTCAGCTGTGCCCCTCAAGGCCAGCCTGGCCCAGTGCCTGGCACACAGTAGATGCTTGGTCATTGCTGACTGACCCAAATGAGAGCCCGTGGGGCGTTGGTCTGGAATAGCATTTTAGTGGGAAGGAGGGTGACAAGGATGCTAGGAGCCTGGGCACTTCTGTAGACAGGCAAGTGATTGGCTTGACTCCTGGCCCCTGAAGATGCCTCTTGTAGCTCCTGGGAGAGGCTGACAGCAGCAATTAGCAGGAAGTCCTTGAGTGTCCCCTCCCCACTGCCCCTTCCCCAGCTGAGCGAGGGGCAGGGCTCCTTCTGAGTGACAGCCCATTCAAATGGGAAAGAGTCCCCGGCCTCATCCAGAGTGCAAGAACCCATCGTGGCCTGATCCAGCTGTCAGACCACTTTCCCATCTCTGACGGGCCTACCCTGGCCCTGGCCTTGATGGAGAAGGTGGAGCACAATGGACCGAACAATAGTAGGAACTGACACAGAGCAAATGCCACTAAAAAACAAGACAGGGATAGGATGGAGCGGCCCGAAGGAATCCATGGGGAAGAAAATTCAGAGCTGCGTACAGTGTAATGGGTGGTGGGGAAAACTATGAGTCGCTGAGCTGATGAGAACCTGAGTGCTGCCCCCCAGGAGTGGTGGATCTTAAGCAGTGTATTTGTTTGGGTAGAGTTACAGGAACCTGAGTCAAACTGGCTTAATGAGGACGTGGACTTACGTCCCATCAGGAGTAGTCCCGAGGAAGGTGGGCCTCCTAGTACACAGCTGTGAAGCAGCAAAGACAGGACCTGAAGGCTTTGTGACCCTGGCATGCAGTGTCACATACCTCAGCTCCCCCTTCCCCCTCACCACAGGCCTCCATGGGGAGAAAGCAGCACCCAGCCTCTGGGGAGGTCGGCTGGCTAGAGAGGGCAGGATGGGGCTTGTGGCCTGGGTCACCTGGCCGTAAAGCTGACCTGAAACAAAGATGTGGGAAGGGGTGATGGGAAGGCAGCCCTCGCAGAGGTCTGGGGTGGGTAGGGAGACCTAGTCCTGAAGGGGAGCCCTATCCGGAACAGGGGTGGAGGACCAGGTGTCAAGGCAGACAGGGTCTTATGAATTTGAAGACCACGGCAAAAGGAAATGAGCTAATCTTCACAGAAGGGCAGGCATTTAATATCCATCATTTCCTTTAACCCTCAAGCAACCCTATGAATTAACAGAGGAGGAAATGGGGAGAGCAAACCATTCAGCAATTTGTACAAGATTTTCCATCTATGAAGTAGCAGAGCTGGGACTTGAACCCAGGTCTGCGTGAAAGCAACATCCAATGTTTTCCGCTTGTCGGCTGGGCAGGGTCTCAGGGGAGGCCGCTGCTGGGTGGATGTGGGTGTATTTGAGACTTACCCCGTTTCGTTAGGTCTCATGGCTGCAAAATTGACTGGCCAGCTTGGAGCCGGGCGCTATGCGGGCTGCCTGGGTCAGTTGGCAAAGGGCCTGGCTGGGCCCTGCTGCAAACTGAAGGTCTCCCTCCTGCTGGGCTGGGCTGGGAAGGTGGCAGGAGATGACAGAACCATTACCTTTGTTTTAATAACATGGTCTGTGCACTTTGTGAGCTCCTCAGTATAACAGAGACCTGGATCCAAGGTAGATTTTCATTTCTTCTTACCCACCAAGAACCGGTCTTTATTTAATTTTCATCCCAGACACGTCCTTTCTCTTTCTCAGGCTGCTTACACAAACGACACGCAGCCTTTGGGAGCTGTGGCATGTTGTCATTGTTTGCT
Source organism: Miniopterus natalensis (assembly GCF_054644295.1). Classification (NCBI taxonomy): domain Eukaryota; kingdom Metazoa; phylum Chordata; class Mammalia; order Chiroptera; family Miniopteridae; genus Miniopterus; species Miniopterus natalensis. Next base: position 13,922,073 of record NC_142085.1, on the reverse strand, counting down.
TGATTTCTCAATACCTTTCTCCTGCCTGAAGGGCTGCCTGACAAGGATTTTAAAAAATTATATTGCTGTGATTTCCCCTGCTCTTTTATTCCTCCCTCTCTTAGCCTGAAAGGAATTATAATGCCTTTGCTGTGTGCAACCCCCCACCTTCGCCTTGGGGGGCTGCTCCTCGACAAGCCACAGTTGTCTCACACCCCCGAAGGCTTCATCCTACTGGAGGTTGGGTGTCTGGACAGGGCAAGAGAGGCTCCCAAGAGGCCTCCAGTTTGACATGTCACGCTCGAGTTGTCCCAGTATAAACAGAAGCCACCTTGTTGCTCTGACACGAGTTTCTATAACCTGAACACACCCTCCCACTGAGATCAACGAGTGGAAAACCCAACTTCTCAAGGGTAAACTCTGTCTTCAGAAGGAAGCTGTCTGCCGTTTAGAGCATACATTTTAAGGCTTTGCAGGAAAACGATGCCTTTCCAGCAGTGAGAATGTAAAAAAGCAGAAACTGAGCAAGGTGCTGCAGTGGGACCCTTTGGTGCGATGCCCAGAGCAGCGGGAGCCTAACAGTGGTGAGCTTGGGGGTGAGGGGAGAAGGAGAGGGTGATAATTTGTACCAAAAATACCCAAAGAATCCAGGATTTTTAACAATTTTACTGTAGTAAAGAATGTATTAGTTAGGGTAACTGGCTAAGCTGCTGTAACAAAAAGACCCCCCAAATTCAATGGGTTTACTTTTCTCTTTTATGACCATCCAGAGATAGGCAGATGGTCCCTGGTGGTTAGGTAGCCCAGCTCCGTAAGGTTATCGAGGGTCCCTGACTCCTTTTCTAGAATATTGCCCTTGTCCACATGGGTGCCGCTGATTCTTGGGCACAATGTCCAGGTGATAAAGGGGCATGAATACCCAAACATTTTAAGGGCAAGACGAAGAAGTTGGGGAGATTATTTCTCCTTAAATTCCCTTGGGAAGAACTTAGTCCCGTAGCCACACGCAGGGAGCTGCCAGGGAGACAGGGGAATGCATGCTAACAGAGGCAAGAATTAAAACCCTGCAGAGTCTGTGCTAAGAGGAGGAAAGGACAGATACCGGGGACTAATTAGCAAATTCCACAACCAAAAGAAAAGCTTTCAGATGATCCAGTCAATCCCTTACTTCAAGTCAATCTTCAAAAACAGCAACAACCCACTCTCCTCTTCCTGAAGACACCACTTTTAATGAACCACCGCTGTGAATTCAGATGGCTTCAGAAAAAAAGAGGCAGCTCACGCCCCTTCAAGCTGGTCACCAAAACAAAGCAGCCCCCTTGCTTGCCAAGGCCCCATGCGACCCAGACCTTATTTCTTCCCTCCAAGGAAGCAGCAGGAACGATGAATATCAGCGCACTAAACAATGGACATTTTAGTCTGGAAAGGCGTAGAAATTCTACCTGGAGGCCTCGCTGACAAGGCTTCTCAGTCTTTCCTGAGATTTAATACAGGAAATAAATTCAATTTCAGCGCTTAGTGCTTGCCTCGTGGTGGGTTCCTGGTAAGTGGTCGGAAAATAAATGCCTTAGCAAGTGGCCGTCCCCACGTCTAGGGAGAGCACAGAGAACGGAGTCGGCTCTCACAACCACAGGTGGGCTCTCTTACCTGGTTTGTGCAGAGAGAATGGGAAGTGCGGCTTCGTGCGCTCTGGCCAGGCCTTCTAAGCTGTCCCCAGGGGTCAACCCTCCGGGGCCTCCTGGGACAGTTTTCAGAAGGCTGTTGGTTCAGGGCAAGAAGCTAGAGAGGCCAAAATTCAGAACCAGGCCCGGAAGCCAGGCCACGGGGAGCCAGGAGACAACCAAGAGATAGTGGGGTGTCAACATCCGAGGGGAGGGCAGGGCCGGTGCTCAGCACCCAGGACAGGAACCAGGTGCTGTCTGAAGGTGCTACAGACAAAACAGAAACTGCTTGAACATCCCAGAGACAGGCCTGTGAGGACAGGGTAATATATAACAACAGCAGGCGCCTCTGGAAAGCACACGCTGCTATTCCCGCAATGCAGTGCCTACGAGGTCAGTATGAGCGTCGGCTCCATTTTACAGATGACGAAAGGGGCCTGGAGAGGTTACATAAACATCTGAGTTTTTGCAAATGCCCCGTGGCTGAGCCAGGACTCCCCCCAAGTCTGGAGGACTGCAGGGCATGCGGAGGGAGGGAGCAGAGAAAGGGGGTACAGGAGAGGACTGCATTGCTGGCAGCGGGAAACAGGGGCGTCGGCGATGGAGGGAGGGAGGGAGGCACCCTCCAGCTTCCTGGGCAGTGGTCAGCCACAGCCAGGAGCGAGAGTCACCTGGCGGGAAGGGCGAGTGAGGGGACTGAGAAAAAGCTGCTGGCCCAGGAGACACCCGTGGACTGCGACCCCGAGGCGGAGAATCACTAGGCAGAAGTTGTAGGAGAGGCGCCGGTGAGCAGGCTTTCTGCCCACAGCTCCCTTAGACAGAGGTGCTCTCCAGGACCTTGACTTAGGTTTCCATCTCTTCCCCTCCCCTCCCTTCCCCTGCCCTCTTCTCCCTCCTCAAGGCGATCTTGTCCATAGTCCCTTTTAAACCTCGCCTCTGAGCTGCAGTCCTGTACAGCCAACCGCTTGTGAAACATCTCCCCCCGGTTGTCCTATCCCACAGACGCAAGGTGTCCAAATGAGTCTGTCACTGGGCCTGCTGTGAATGTGTCCCATCACGGCTGAGAGGTGGTGTCACCATCCCCGTAGGCATCCAACAAGGAACCCAGGAGACACCCCAAACACCTCCCTTCAGGACACTAACCATGTCGATTCTGCTTGATAAGCCCCTTAAGTCCTCTTTAACATATAGATTCTCCCTCCCAATTCTCCTCCCACTTTTGGCTCTTATAGCGTACTTATTGAGGAAACCAGGTTTTTGTCCTATAGTTGCTGATGGTGTTTGCATAATGTCTTTTAACATGACCTCGGTCCCCATGCTCCCTGTAAGTTCTCCAAGTGGGTGAATTTTCTGTCTGCTTCTCAACAATGGTAGGCACCTTTTACCTCTGTACCCCCAGAACCTGAGGAAATGCTTTCTGTACACTAGGCACGCAACCAAAGGCTTTGGAAAGAAGGAAGGAAGGAAGGAAGGAAGGAAGGAAGGAAGGAAGGAAGGAAGGAAGGAAGGAAGGAAGGAAGGAAGGAAGGAAGGAAGGAAGGAAGGAAAAAGGAAGGGAGGGAACAAGCTGGAAGGGTCCTGTGTGTGACTGTGGGCCAATGTTTCTCAGCCTAATCCACAGGCCAGAATCACCTCTGGTAGACCTGTTAAAATGATAGTTCCTGGGCCTGTGAAAATCAGAAGCTCTGAGTCATAAGCCCAGGAATCTGCATTTCTAATACTGCCCTTGTGTCTCTCTGTGGGTCTGAGTCACCCCATCTATGCAGAGAGGGGCCCCTTCTCTAAGGCCCCTGCCAACTCCAGCTCTCTGAGCCCAAGCCAGGCTTCCGTGACTCTGAAGGATGGATGAGCCCTTCAAGGCTTCAAGTCATCTGCATCTGACAAAGCAAAACCTGGGATCGAAGTTAGCGCCTGACGTTGCTACTGAAGTCAACTATATTTACTTTTTATGAGCTTGCCCATCCAGGTGTGGGTTTCTCCAGCCCCCAGCTTCCAGTCTCTCGGGGTGAGTGACTAGAGCCCTTGGCAGTGCCCACTGTCTGGTCAACCCCCTCTTGGCTGCCCCCCACCTCTCCAGCCCCCGGCCACACCTTCCTGAGTCCGACACAAAAGCCAGGCCTCCCCCCTATCCCCATCCCTCCTTTCCCACCTCAGGGCTGTGGGCTTTGCTTTAATCATTGTTTGTTTATCTGTCCACTGGCTTTCCACCCCAGGGACTGTTCTCCTGGCCCAGCCAATGTGAATTAATTTTGCAGGGACAATGCCCCGAGACAGTGTATCAATTGCTGTGTGAAAATTCAGACGGATTGCCTCCCTCATTCCACCCGGCCCTTAATTTCTTGGTTCCCTCGAAGGCACGATCAAGTGTGTCTGGCATGATTGGTTCTTTAGCAGCCCGGACCACTCCTTGCACGCAATTGCAGTCTTAGAAAGATTTCCTGCAGTGTTTTATTTCCATAATACTTTTTTAAAAAATTTGCGTTTGCTGATTGAGTCTCGGTGATTAAGGGGGACCTCAGGCCCAAGCTCCTTCTCCAGACCTCTTCCTTCCTGCGCGGTCCTCTGCCCTCCGCTGGAACCAGTCACGTCCGCTGCCTCCTGGGTAGGGCCCACGGGGGACAGGAGCTGAAGGACGCTTTGTGCAGGATGCAGTGGACAAGCTCAACGGATGAATGAAAGCAGGCATGAAGCACAGGTACCCAGAGAGCATGGAGGGGCAGCAACAAGCACAGGGGGCGTTATGAGTGCAATTGTATCCCCTCAAAATTCCTATTTTAAAGTCCTACAAGGGTAAGAATGGGGGTTCTGCAGTCAGCTGGACCTGAGTTTGAATCCCGGTTCCACACTTCATTTACCACGTGACCTGGGACAAGTTCATGTAACCTCTCCCGCCCCTGTTGTCCCATCTAAAATGGAGTCATCCTCATACCTTTCTCAGTAGATCGGGAGACATAACAGATGCTGATGGTGCCCTGCCCGCACCCCCCAGCCTGCCTGGCGGTTACCTGCACGCCGATCCCCTACCTGCCTCCTGCTCTCCTGGGGCTGGACGTGCTGGGCTGAGGGAGGCAGGAAATGCCAAGGAAGTGATGTCCCTTGAGCACCTCTCAGTGAGGGACAGAAGTAGCCCAGCTTTCACTCCTCTGGGTGGGGGACAATCCTGAGTCGGGTTACCCTGGGTCTCCCAGAGGCCCCCTGGGCACCAGCCCCGGTTACCGAAGCAGTTAAGTCCTTCATAACATCCTTCACGGCCTCCTGTCCCCACTCCCCATAGTAATTCCTGGGTCACCTCCCCACTAAACTACTTGCTCCCAAATTTTTGCTTCAAGGTTTGCTCTGGATCCGCCTGGCTTGCAGACTGAGCAGCCCCTGCAATGCATGCAGGAGGCACCTGCCCGATTTGAAGAACTGGTTCCCAAGTAGAGGACACAAGTTGAGAGAGTTGAAGGAGCCTCAGGTTGCACTTGAGCTGACCGGTCATTGTACACACGAGGCAGCGGCTGTGCTGTTTTCTGTAGAGCAGAGCTGACGTCTTGAGCTGCGTGATTCTTTGTCGTGGGAGCTGTCCTGTGCATTGTAGGATGTTCAGCAGCAACTCTGCCCTCTACCCACTAGATGCCAGCAGCCACCAGATGCCAGCACCTCCCCCCTCAAGTTGTAGCAATAAAAAAAATGTCTCCAGGAATAGCCCAATGTCCCCTGGAGAACAAAATCACCCTGGTTGAGAACCACTGCTGTAGACAGAGCGACACACACACACACACACACACACACACACACACACACGCACACACACACAGAAGGAACACGTGGGAACAGACATAGACGGGGCACTTGCTTATAAATCCTGGAGGGAGTCAGCCTGCTGGCTGAGAACAGGGCTCCGGAGTGATACATATCTGGCTTCAAATTTCAATTCTCATTCACCAGCTTTGTGACCTTGGATAAAAAATGAAAATCAAATCATACCACCCCCCTGCATAAAACCTTCCACCAGTTTCCCATTGATCTTAAAATTAAACCTGCGGTCCTTACCATAAGCTGCCAGACTTAGGTCTCATTCTATACACCCCCCGCCCCCCGCTGTCACTCCCCCTGTTGCAGCCACTTTGAGCTCCTTTCTGTTCAAAGCGTGCAAAGCTCTGCCCCCACCTCAAGGCTACTCTCTGGCTGGACCACCCTTTCCACAAAGGGCTGTGTGTCCGGCTCCTTCTCATGGCTCAGATCTCAGCTCAGATGTCACCTCCTCAGAAATGCTTTCCCTACACTAGGCTTTGGGTGGTGACTACAGAATGCAACATCCAGATGATGTGTTACAGAATTGTACGCTTGAGACTTCTATAATGTTATTGACCAATGTCACTCCAATAAGTTTCATCAAAAATATATTCACTTGTTTTAAAAGTAGAAATGCCTGTTTGACCGCCCTGCCCGGTCACTGTCTGTGGCCTCGCCCTGTTCTCTTCTGCATTATACTTCTACACGCTTCTGTTTATTTACTTTGCTTTGATAATTGTCCGTTTTGTCCGTCTTTCCCACAACAAAGTAAGTGAGAGCAGGACCTACAGCGGCTTTCATGGCTTTGTGGGGAAGGCGAAAGGGGATAATAACAGACCAATAAGAACAGTACCAATAAAGCCCGTAGCAACACCTGCCTAGGCCGAATGCTCAATAAATGGCGATTGTAAATTAGTGTTTTTTTCATGCAGCCTAGAAATTACCTGTCATGTGGCTGCCCCCAATCGTCTGTCCTCTCCTTTGCATTTTGACAATTCCATACCTTGGCAATGGAGACTCCAAAAACCACGCATTTCTACCAAGATAAATAACTTGTCACGGTTTGCCCGGGACTTTCCTGGTTTGGCACTGAGAGTTTTGAATCTTGGGAGCTCCCCAAGATTCTTGGCAAACTGGGATGGTGGGTTACCCTATAGCTAGTTTCCAATATAAATTCTAATTAGGTGCAATTGAGGCTTTGATTGAGGACTGAGTTAAATGAGAGACCAGACGAGGGGTGGGACAGCCTTCTGCTGGCTTGGCTTCATGGGCAGGGGGATGGCAGCTTGCTGACCGTGACAGAGCCATAGGCTTGTTCCCGCAGCTGAGCACAGAGACTGCCTTTCAGCAGCTCCGAGGATCCTGTGAGCTCTCTGCATCCTTACTAAACTGTCCTCCATTAAGCTGCCTAGAGAGGATTCTGTTATCTGCAACTCACCCAATACACTCAGTAATTGCACTAGTCTTCAGCGTGGTCTACACTGCAGTGAAGAGCCTCTTCAGGGCTGCTCGAGATAAATCAATACCTGGACAGTCTAGGGGATTGCTCATTACCAGTCCATTCACTTGGTAAGACAAGTATCTGTGTCTGTAACTTCAAATGCTCCTAAAACAGGGTCTGCTGCACTGTGTGGCAAGATGTACGCTCTGCCACAGTCTTGCTGATTCCTGGGCATCTGTGCCCGGGCACTAGCTGACTAGGGTATCTATAACGATGGGTGTCAGGCATCACTCAGCCAGCCAGGGAGTGGAGACACACTTTTCAAACTAGAAGTAAGCTTGGAAAACTGACGCAACACAGAAGGTTGCCCTGGAATTGAGCAGGCAACATGCCCAGAAGGTGTGTGGATTTCATGGAAATCAGGACAATCCCAGGTGCCAGGAGATCTGGATTTGGTGAAAGGTATCCCAAGAGGGGGTTCAGTTCAGAAAGCAAGTGGGGCAGTGTGGGAACTCTGTTCATAGAGACTGGGTAAGAGCCTCAGGGTTCCACGCAGAGGAACGAGTTCAGGTGGGGTCTGGTGGGAACTGGGGCCAGTGGTCCACATTTAAGATTTAAGGGAGGATTCAAATCAGAGGCAGAAATTAAGGTTCCCTGAGTGACAATCTAGTATGTATCCTTAAATGAGCATGAATCCTTATAGAAGGGCAACGTTGCTTTACGTGCATGAGTTTGAGTTCACACAAATAGTAGCCTGTTATGGATCTTGTTCTGTGTTTTACTGTTTTTATTCTTAGTACGGCTTTTTTTAAACTTATGCTTTTAGGTAAACATATTTATTGATTTGCTTGTGTATAACATACGGTAACATACAGAATCTTAAGCATACAGCTCAATGAATTTTTATGACAGCTTTATTGAGATATAATTCACCTTCTACAATAGTCACGGTTTTAAAGTTTTAGTTTTTAATATGTTCACAGTGTGCAACCATGCCCACAGTCTATTTCAGAACATTTTTATCACCCAAAGGAACCCTGGACCCATTAGCAGTCACTCCCTGTTGTTCTTCCCGCCCTTTGCCCCAGCAACCATTAACCCGCTTTCTGTCTCTATGGATTTGCCTGCTCTGGACGCTTCATAGAAATAGAATCATACAATTTATGGTCCTTTGCGACTGGCTTCTCTCACTTAGCGGGATGCTTTCAAAGTTCAGCCATCTTGTAGCATGTACCAGTATTTTCTTTTTATTGTTGAATAATATTCCATTGTGTGGAAACACCCCATTTTGCATATCCATTCATTAGTTTAAAGACATTTGGGTTGTTTCCACATTTTAGCTATTACGAGTAAAGCTACTGTGAACATCCACATACAACTTTTTGTGTTCTCACATATGTTTTTAGTGTTCTTGGGTATATACGTATGAGTGGGGTGTCTGGATCACATGGCAGCTCTCTCTTTAACGTTTTGAGGAACTGCAGAACTGTTTCCAAAGTGGCTGAGCATTTTACATTCCCATCAGAATTACTCCAGTTTCTCCACATCTTAGCCAACACCTGTTATTGCCCGTCTTCTTAATTATAGCCACCCTCGGGAGGGCAGTAATGGAAGAATTAGGCAAGATCGCCAAGAACAAAGATGTATTGTCAGAGGCCAAGGCTAAGATCATCCACATCCTTGTGTTCCCAATTACTGTACCGTGTATAGATGGGAAAGATAGTGAAGAAATCTGATAGGAAAAAAAAATTAATTTATTGGAAACATGGTGTTGGAGAAGAGCTCTATGGATATTCTGGACTTCTAGAAAGATGGCCAAGTGGGTCCTAGAATAAATTAAGCCTGAAACATCACTAGAGGCAAAAATGACAAAACCAATGCTGTGTTACTTTGGGCACCTCATGAGAAGGCAGAGTTCTTTGGAAAAGACAATAATGCTTGGAAAAATAGAAGGCAGCAGAAAAAGAGGAAGACCAAATATGAGATGGATTCACTCCATAAAATAAGCCATAGGCAGGAGTCTCCAGGAGCTGAGCGGGACTGTTGAAGACAGGACATGGTGGACGTCACTCATTCATAGCATCGCCAGGAGTTAGGGCTGACTCAATGGCATATAACACACACACGTGGGAGTGAAGTGTCTGACTGCGGTTCTGAGTCACATTTCCCTAACGATTAACCATGCTGTGTATCATTTCACGTGCTCACTTTATTGGCCATTTGTACATCTTCTTTGGAGAAATGTCTATTCAAATGTTCATTGAATTTTGACCTATATCAAGTTACCCTCATAACTAGCACCCAGATTATGCTGGAGAACGTTTCGAGAACACTAGAAGGCTCCCTTGTGCCCCATCCAGTTAACCCTTTCCCCCAAGGGTGGCTACTATTCTGACTTCTATTACCGTAGACTAGTCTATTTGTCTATGCCTGATAAATGTTCATGGATGAAATTATGTCATGTCTAGAATTGGCTTCAAAATATCCCGGTGTGTGTATGCTTGTGTGTGTGTGAGTGTTTAGATTTTAGAGGTTGTCTCTAGATCAAATAAAACTGTCCATGAGTTAATAATGTTTGACTAGTTTTGCCTGATTCTAAACCTCAAAGAACGGAATGATACTCTTCTATGTCTGGTTTCCTTTCTAAATACAATGCACATGAAATTTACCCATGATGTGCTTTTCCTTTGTTGTTTTTCACTACTATATAGCATTCTGTTGTAGAAATATACTGCATTCCCACTTACTCATTCCACTGCTGATGTTGATTTGGGTTGTGTCTGGTTTGGGGCTATTTCAAAGAAAGTTCCAGCACTTTGAGAAGTCTATCCACGCAGCTGGTCTGTCCAGGATTGCTAGTCAGCAACTTGGATGCCAGGTCTGGCTGGTTGCAGGAGCTTAGCGGAAGGGACACTGCTGAGACCCCAGTGGTGGTCAGGGTGGGACTCTGGCCCTCAGCATGAGGAGGGTGCTCCAGTTCCAGGGCAGAATCTCGGGTGTGTGAAGGCATCAAAGGACCCAGCTGTGACCTGGGAGAAAAGCAAAGGCAGAGCTGGCAGGGAGGGGCAGGTGTGGGAGGTGAGGGAGGGCCACTCCTGAGGGGCTGCTCAGAAGTTTCTCGGTCTGGCCAAGTGCCCCGGCCTCCTCTGACCTCCTCAAAGGGCTTCCTTCTCCTCAGCCTGGCCCCAAGGAGCAACCCTGATGGAGATGAAGTCACCCTCCCTCATCTTCAGAGGTGACTCAGAATGGTGAGCACCAAGGGCTCCTTTCCCCAAAAAACGTTAACCAGGCAATGATGGCAGATGGTGTGGAAGATCACGGCCCCACACTCCCGGACGCAGCGGGCAGGCCCCACAGCGCTGACGTCAAGGGCAGAGGCCTGGCACCTTGCACGGGGTCTATAGTGCAGCACCATGCGTGCAAATTAAAGGGATGTGAACACACAGACACGACTTCAGAGTGAGCCCCGAAGGATGGAGTGGTTGCCTGCGGGTGGGTAGGGCATGCGAATAGAGGGACAAGTGTGCTCTGGTTGATCTGAGAAGGGTGACGCCCTGGCTTTGCCCTGAATCCACGCACAGGGAATGCAAGGGGGGGGGAGGGAGGGGTAGGAGGGGGAGGGGGAGAGAAGGTGTCTCTGTCATCTGGCTTGCTCAAGGATGGTCACTGAGCTCGAGGCAGACAGTCTATTGGTCAAACTCGAGCTATTGCCATTCCCCAGGAGTTCCTCAAGGGGCAGGAGGCTGAGCAGTGCGGGTCCCTAACTGACCCCTCATCGGGCTGGCCTGGGCTTTACTAAGTTCCCATTTCACCGGGGTTATGGCTGCGATTTCTCCCCCTTCCTCTGGAGCTGGTTAGATTTACATTACTTTTCAGGCAGAAGCCTATCTGGACTTTATCTTCCTTTCTGGGGCTTGGTCCTTAAAACATGGGGGTTGGGCCTGATCCCCAGAGAAATCCCACAGCTGAGAGTGCTCCTGTCTGCAGTCTCCAGGCAAGTCTGCCCTGTGAGGGAAACAGCTTGTCCAGGGCTTCGGCCTCCGTCCCTCACGTGTCCCGCCCTCTAGGTGCTCCTGCCTGCAGCCCAGCCCGCCCCACTCGCCATCCCCAGCAAGGTGCCCACTCACTTGGGGCCCCTCCTGTCCTCATAGGTGGGGAGGCTGGGGGCCCAGGACAGGGGTTAGCACGGGTGTTTGCCAGGGGCAGAGACAGATTCTCACTTAGTTGAGCATGTGCATAGCTGGGAGTTCGTCTGGCATGTCTGTGTGTGAAGGTCCACCCCAAAAAGGGGGGTCTGGCACCGCAAAATGAGACATGGAACCTGAGAAAGTCTCCTACAGGCTGCCGTGCTCGGAAGCCCTGCCCGGAACCCGCAAGAGGCGGAGGGGAGAACAGGAATTTGTGGGCTTGTGACCTTGAATCCCTTAGCTGTCATTTAAGCCCGTTTCCCTAGAATCAGTGTTAGTGCTGGACGACACTGTAAGGTCACCTAGACCTGCCAACGCCCCCACGTGCAGACAGGGAGTAGAAAACAAAGATACTACCCCAAGGTACACGCCTGGCGCTGATGGCAGAGCACACCAGGAACCAGGTCCCCCAGCGTGTGTCCTGCAGTAACCTGGCCCTGGCTGATCCCGCTGGGGGCTGGTGGGGGCTGGTGTGTGTGTGTGTGTGTGTGTGTGTGTGTGTGTCTATTTCCCAGTCCTGGAGCCAAGGGTACCAGGTTTTATTTAGGAAGAAAGCAAGTGAGAGAGAGACGGAGAAAGATGAAAATATAGGGACAAAGATCTCTTGGCAGAGGTAGGAATTATAAGAGAGACTGGGCAAGATGAAGAGAGATGATGCGACACAGGCGTGGAGAGAGTAAAGTAGAAAGAGATGCGGAGGAGGGAGGAAGGGAGGAGTGAAGGGTGACTAACCAGCCAGATGGGGCTCACGACTCCCTCTCGCAGGGCACCTCTCTGGGGGGATTGCTCTCCCATAGCTGCCGGCCCAGGCGCAGCAGCCAGGACCCTCAGAGAGCAAAGCCCCTAAAGCTCTTTGCAGCAGCTGGAGCTCCCTGGGCCTTCAGAAGGCAGCCTGGACCCCACAGGCACACTTTTAAATTCATGTCTTCTTAGTTTCCTAATTTGATGGAAAGGTAAACTGAGGCAGTCAGCGGGGAAGCAACAGATAATACAGGGTGGGCAAATCTTACTTTGGAAAACAGGGGTTCCCTGCTTGGAGAGGAAGGGGGATGGTGCTCTCCAGTCAGCCAAGCCCCAATTGAAAACGGTCAAGAGCCCAAGGAAGCAGGACCTCGAGTGGGGCCAGAATTGCAAACTCCTGGGCAGGTCTGATAAGCAGCGGTCACAGTGGCTACTCCGCCTGTGCACTCACTGGCCTGGAGCTACCATCAGTCACTCTTTTCTTCTTGCTTGCTCTCTCTGTCTTCATCCCCAGCTGTCAGCTCATGTGTTTCAAAATGACAGGAATTAAACATCTTAAAGAACCAGGGATTCATCATGTGGTGGTGTCACCTCAGAAAGCAGTGCTTCTTGGAGCCTGTCACAAAGCCAGGGGTTTTATCTCCATAGCGGATGATGGCAGGGCCCGTGGTGCTATTAAGGCCCTATATTCTTTTTCTTTTTTCTTTTTTTTAAATATATCTTTATTGATTTCAGACAGAAGAAAGGAGAGGGAGAGAGAGACAGAAACATCAATGATGAGAGAGTCACTGATCGAGCCCACAACCCGGGCATGTGCCCTGACCGGGAATTGAACCCTAATCGCCTGGATCCTAGGTTGACGCTCAACTGCTGAGCCACACCCGACCGGGCAAGGCCCTATATTCTTATGCACTATAATCTGATGAATAGGTGGTGTTATGAGTTGAATTGTGTCCCCCAAAAGATATGTTGAAGTCCCAGTCTCCAGGACCTGTGAATGTGACCTTAAGAGAAATAGGGTCTTTGCAGGTGCAATCGCATAAGGTGAGGTCACTGGGGTGGGTTGAATTCAATGTTATGGGTGTCTTTATAAGAAGAGAAGACAGAGACAGAGGGAAGGTGGCCATGTGACCACGGAGGCAGAGATTGAAGTGATGCAGCCACAAGCCAAGGGCCACCTGGCTCCGTTGGAAGCTGGGAGAGGCGAGGAAGGCTCCGCCCTAGAGGTTTCAGAGGGAGCGTGGCCCCTGGCAACACCTTAGTTTCAGACTCTGGCTTCCAGATCTGTGAGACAATGAACTTCTGTTTGAAGGCACCCAGTTTGTGGTCGTTTGAGAGCCCTTGGAAATGACTACAGGAGGGAAAAGTATAATATTTACCTGGAGAAAGTGAAGAGCTAGAGAAAGGAGGGTACTCTGTTTAAGGGCTCCCTGGACTCTCTTTTCTACCTCTACCCAAGATGCCACCCTCTCTTTTCTTTTCTCTACCTCCCTCAACTCTAGCCAATGGATCTGTCACTCCTTAATCAGCAACTGTTCGTCACCTGCTCCGTGCACCTGGCTTTGTCCTGGAGGACAAGGGGGAGACAGCAATCCCAGAGCTGGTCTCGCTGTCACCTCCTGGGCCCCAGCAGGCACCCGTGGAAGCAAGGGGCATGGGCTTCGGGGTGAGGGTGCTCAGGGTGACCTTGGGCAGGTGATTACGTGATCTGTGCTGCTCCTTCCCGGTAAAACAGGGAAAATACAACTACTTCGTAGGGTTCTTTTGAGAATTAAATGAGATAACACATGTCAAGTGATAAGCGCAGCCATCAGTCAATACTAATTATATTATGACTGTTATTCTCAGAATTGGGGAAGGGACATGTGCAGAAGTTGGTGTCAGACAGGACAGTGAGACACGTGCTGGCACAAAGGTGAAGGTAAAGCCTGTGAAGACCGAGAGCTGGCTGCTCTGCCTAGGGACCAGGGAGGGCCCTGGTAGGGGAGCAGCATTGGAGTAGAGCCTGGGGTGGTAAGGGGATTTCACCCAGTGGAAGAGGCCGATGGTGAGGGTGAGTGTGGGAGAGGTGGGGGAGCGGGGAGGGATGAAGGACTTGCTCCTGGAGGAAGTCACGCTGGTGAAGGCACAGAGTGGACAGGGTCAGCACACGGAGCAGCGCCGAGTGTGCAGCACTGTGTGCGCTGGGTGATGAGCGGTGGGATCCAGGCAGGCGGTTCTAGACCACGGTGGCCCAGCTTGAATGTCTGCAGGGTACGGAGTCTGGCCTTTATCCGGAAGACACTGGCCCCCATGGAAGTTAGAGCAGTTCTGGTGGCCTCCAAAGCTGAAGGAAGCCAGACTCAAGGCAGGAAGACCAGCGAGGGCTCAGTAATCCCCTCCAGGGAGACAGGGTCTGAACCAGGATGGGGTGGGGAGGGGCAGGGGCAGGGGCAGGTTCAACAGTCTGGGAGCCAATGTTGAGAGGACTTGAGGACTGGCTGGGGTGAGAGAGGGGGACCTTTAACATGATTCCTTGATTTCTTGTGAATTACCTGGAAGGACAGTAATGGGAAGGGATAGGCTTCTGGCAGGGGCCACGTCTCTCCCCAGCCCCAACTCAGCACCCCACAGTCCTGTGAGGTGGGTGCTCAGTAAATGTTTGCTGAATGAATTTGATGCCACTGGAAGGGAGGGGACCAAAGGAGGAATAACAGGTTTGGAGGGGTGTTAACACTTCAGTTGCCCTTAAGCTGCTGGGGGCAATCCTGTGGAGCTGTGCAGGGGGCTGCTGGGAACGTCAACCTGGAGAGAGGTGCAGGGTGGAGATGGGAACCTGGGAGCCAACGGCACAAAGTGAAATGAAAGCTGCACACGGGGTTAGAGCCCAGAGATGGCCCAGATCTTCCAGCAGCCTGGGGGCTCTGTGAGATTTGTCATGACAATAATTTTAGAGATGCTGTCAGATGCTTGATGGGGAGGGAGCACAGTGATGGCAAAGATAGACTAATGGTCCTCACAGTGACCTTGAGGAACAGGAACATGCAGGTCCACTTTCCTGGTCCTGCCAGGGGACCGAGAGGAAGGGGCTGCAGGCGTCTTATTGGCCCAGAAGGCAGCCTGAGCCCCTGCGCTGCCGGCTGGGGAGCGGCCAGGAGCGCCCCTTCCTTCATGTCAGCATGAATACTTTTCTCATCAGGAGATGATTTTAAAAATTTGTTTTTAAAATAAAAAGAAGTTTTAGAGTTGGGAAGCCCTGCTGACATAATGAGATGCGATTTATGGGACCATTACCGGGCCCCGGGAGTACAGGGATGACCTATAAATGTATTCATGGATTCACCCAGGCCAAGCTTCACAGACTGATTACAGATGCCTTGGGGATGGCGTCAGCAGTCAGGGGACACAGCGGCCACTGCACAGCAGCCACAACCACATCGCCCCTGCTGCTGCTGGGCTGGCCCCGGAGTCTCAGCATCTCTGGGGAGCGCTTAGACGTCTTCCAGGAAACCCACGGGTCCTAAAGAGCACTGTCACTTTCTCTGTCCCCTCAGCTCCCACACACCCGGCCCATTCAGCCTCATCTGCATGACTCTGCAATCATCCTAGCACCCCATCCCTCTGGCTCACCTTCCCACCCCAGGGTTGTGCAGAGGGTGGAGTACTTGGAATTAGGCTGGGTTTCAGTCCTGACTGCCTTGACCATGACCTTACTCAGTTAACCCCTCAGAGCCCCTGCTCCCCGTCTGTAAAAGCTTTCCCTCTTTGCCTGTGTCCTCCTAGGCCTGGCACGGGGCCTGGCACACAGTCGATGCTCCATGGAGTCCAAGAGGTACACAGGGGGCGCCTCATCGGAGCGCTGCAGGGACGCACGTGAACTCGCATTGCTTGCTGAATGAAGGCGTTTGGGAAAGTTTAAACCTGTTTGCAGACGTTGGTTATATTGTGCCAGCCTCCTCCTGGAATCCTGGGTGGCTCCCCACTTGAAAAGTCTTTGTGTCTTCAAGAGTATGACGTGCCTCCGTCTCCAGGCCCTGGTGGCATCCCACCCTCCTCATGCAGCTTCCTTCCCAGCCGCCCCAGCCCGTGTAGCTCCCTCACCCAGCTGGCGTCTGCCTTGGTCACTTCCTCAGAGTTTGGCACATGCGCTGAGACTGGCACCAGCCCACTGAGTTCCAAGGCCCACACGGTGCTGTTCGTTGCCTGTCCTTGTTCTGGCTCAGTAGACATGTCCCAGAGACTGGCAGGCTGGCCGGTGGGCCTGGGGCCAGCCACCGAAAGGAATCCTGATTAACCGCACTGCGGCATGGTCACAGATACTGATTGGGGACAAAGGACACAGTCCGGGCATTGGCGGTGCGCGTGGGCCTGCACACACAGCCACGCATATGTGCACACTGGCGTGAGCCAACAACATCGGAGGAGGGATGGTCTTTGTTTTCCTATAAAGCCCCCGGAGCTGCTTCCCAGTCTGGAGGGTCCCGGGTCCAAGCTCAGGGACAGTCCTTGTGATGGGAGGAAGTTTTCTGTATGCTCTGGGGCTGGTTGAGTGTCGCGTGTCTGCTGCTTCACTTCAGAGGTGGATGTGCAGGGAGAAGAGGAAAGGGACCAGGTGGTGCAGCCTGAGCACAGGAGGGGACACTGCTAAGCCTGGGAGGTACAGGGACCGGAGAGGGTGCACAGGGCCCCAGCCTGAGGCTGGCTCCAAAGGCAGGAGGGCTGGCATCTGGCAGTAGGTTTGGACTGTAGATAAAAGTACACACACACACACACACACACACACACACTCATGGACTCCCAGTTATATCACACACACACACACACACACACACACACACACACACACATACACACACACACTCACATCCACAGACATCCAGAAGTGGGCAATAGACTTCCTGTCCCATCCCTCATAAGAATAGCAAAATTCGAAGCTTATAGGTTTAATGACTCTGGGCCGAATACCATTTCCCTAGTTACCTCTCCTGGGGCCAGGGGCCAAGTGTCAGCTGAAATGACTTTTTAATGTCCATCCGGGAATCAGGAAGGAAAGGGAGGTGGTAATAACACTCCATTTGTAACCTGTCTCTCTCTTCAGCACTTCAGCACTTGAGAAAATTGGATGCTATTAAAATCAATTGAACTCTAAAGGGTGGGAATGGTGGGGACAGACAAGTGTGCAGCTGGCGCCCAGGGCTTGCTGGGGGGCTGTGATATGCCCTTTGGGGTAGGACCCCTGTGCTCGGGATGCCCCAGCTGGTTTTTCCAGCAATCGGAGTGTGACTCTCATCCAAACTATTTGCAGTTAGTCACACCCATTCTTTCTTTGGTGCTGCCCATGGGGGTCTTTGGGGTCCTCTGATGAACTTGGGGAGATTAGACCCTACTCAGCCGATGGGCCAAGCAGAGCTCCTAGCTCTGGCCTCAGTGAGGGGAGGTCCATACAAATATTCTAATACACAGGAGAGGAAAACAGAGTTGGAAGAAGAAATATTTGTGAGGTAAGATTAGCATTTAGATGAAATTTAAAAGCATGAAAATAATTCCATATATTGCCATGAGAGACATGTATATGCAGAATAAAGTACAAGCAGCCCTTGCTCTGCACAATTCCTAAATAAACACCTGTGTACACATGTATACACAATTCTCATATAGACTATGAGACCACCCACGGAGTTCCATCACCGTGGTTTAGGTAACTGCTCCCCCAACAACACAGTTCAAGTTGAAGTTACCATGGTACATGGACTATGAGTAATTGCACAGGACACACATTCCACAAATTCTCCCAAGATAACAGACGTGCATCTTGACCAGTAACCAGCTACATCACTTTTTTTTTTTTTAAAGATTCCCCCCCCGCTTTTTAAAAATATATCTTTATTGATTTCAGAGAGAGGAAAGGAGAGGGAGAGACACAGACAGAAACATCAGTGATGAGAGAGTCATTGGGGATGGAGCCCGCAACCCGGGCATGTGCCCCGACCGGGAATCGAACCTCCATCTCCTGGATCCTAGGTCAACGCTCAACCGCTGAGCCACGCCCGGCTGGGCCGCATCATTTCTTTCAGTCTTGGTGACTGGTCACTGCGCATGTCTCCAGGTCAGGCACAGACAGCAGAGCTTGCGGCCGTGTTGCTTCTCTGTCTCCTGGGGGTAGAGCACATGACATTTTTGCAAAAATGGACCACCTAGAGAGGAAACTGGCCAGCAAAGGTGAAAGCACAGCAAAGAAACGCAAAGCTGGTCCAGTAGCGCTGGAAGCAAAATTCCAATCATCCGAACGTAGATGGAGCCGTGGAGGAGATGGCTGACCTGGGGAGTGTGGACGCCGTGCCATGCGGGGCGTGGGCACCGTGCCAAGGGGGTGTGGGCACCGTGCCACTCGGGAGGCACCAGCGCCGCAGCCCAGGGCCAAGGGACGATCTGTCAGCAGCGACGAGGAAAGTGGCTGTGATGAAGGAATGAAGGCGCCCCAGGGGCTGCAGGGGCCCACGCTCCAGGTTAAAGCGCCTCCTGGAGAGACTTTAGGTCACCGAAGGTGAAAGGACGAAATGGCTGGGAGTTGACTGGAACTTAGGAAAGCTAGGAAAGAGATTTACTCTTTCGTGTGAGATGAAAAAAAAAACTAGAGTTGGAAGATGTTGGCTCTTTATCGATATGGTGAGAAGAAGCTAAGTGCTGTTCACACTGCTCTCAGGAGGTTATTTTTTTACAAAGAAATAAAACACTTTCTCAATGTCCTAAGATTTTATATTAAATATTTAACTAAAATTCACATTTTAAACAGTGTTTTTAATATTGTTAAAGAATTTTCCTCCATCCTTGCGACCTACAGTAAGAGTTTTTAATGTTTTTTAGATTATAAAGCCATCGCGATTTTTCCCATTGCTTTTTAAGGTCGTTTTGTGCGGCGTGGTCCCGGCCCTGACGGCTGTGCAGAGGGGGCCGCCGTCATATTTTTCACGTGAGAAATACTGAGCCAGCAGGGATGGAGACGTACACGGGCACCCGATTCGGTGCCTCTGCTGGGGCTGGAGGAGGGAGACAGGGCCACATGACTGGGGGGTGAGCACAGGGGGACCACACGGTTCATTTATTACGTTGCAGTAGTAGACTCCATAGTATTTGTTGCTTTTTAAATGTTGTTGTTGGTTTTTTTTTATATTGAAAATTTCTTAATTAAAAACTTAATTAAAGCTGAGTTCACAGAACTTTGGGGCAGCAGGCCCCGGGGTGACAAATACCCCAGAAAAGACTCCAACCTCCCTGGCAGGAGGCTGGGTGCAAGTGAAGGAAGAGGGGTTGAGCAGGCGGAGGTGCTAGTCTTCCTCCCACTGCAAGACCTTACTCTCCCTGGGCCTCAGCTGTGTCATCTGTAAAATGGGGATGCTTATACCTTATCTGCAAGAGATATTCTCTCAATCTTCCCGCCAGGGCTAACTACATTTCTTTCTTGTACACAGGATTAAGACAAGTGTTTCAAGTTCCCCTAACTATTGGCTGTGTGACCCATTTCTGTGCAAAACAGGAGTGTTCTCATTGGCCCCTCTGGGCAAATGGGAAACTCTCAGGACAGTGATCTACAATCTGGGAGAGGGAGCTATACATGTGTCACTAACATTGTCACCATCACCTTCCCTCTTCTCCGCTCAGAGGCCACCAGAAGGACGCTCCAGTCACCAGCCACCTCTGCAGGCCTCGATTGGGAAGGATCTCCCAAAGTGACCTTGGTGATGGCAGGGGCAAGTGCAGGGAGCCCAGGAAGGTGTAGGCATAAGGCTGCCCTCCAGGGGGCGGTGCTGAACTCTCAGAAGGATTTGGGGCAAAGAAAACAGGGTTAGAAACCATTCCTCTCCTTTTTCTTTGGAGGCTAAAGGGAAAACTTAAAATTTCATATTCAGGATTCTGTTCCCACCCTCCCACCTTCTCGTCTCCCCAGGGGCTCTTCAGTCTCCTTAAATCCTTCAGGACAGAGTCTGCGCCGGAGAGCTGAGGGACACCTGCAATTTGCCCTCTCACAGCCTGTCATTCAGCCCAGATCCTTCTCTCAGCATCTTCCTTTCAGTGCTAATTCAGTCCCCGGTGCCACTCTTCTCCCCAGTGGCAGAACCAGATGAAAAAACAGAGAGAAAGGAACTTCCTGCAGAGGTAGGAGAGGAGCCAGGTGCTCTGGGGACATCTCTCTTTCCTCAAGAAATGAGGTAGATTTTCCTAAATCTATTATTAACAAGATGAAAACAACCATTTCAAGAGTTTATAACTCAGAAAATCTTCAGTTTGCAAACAGCGGTCTGGAACGTGGCGAGCCAGCCTTTTATTTGCTCGTGGAGGCAGAGCTGCACAGATGTATCGGGAAGACAGCAGGTAATGGAAGCCCATCGGAGAAATAGAAACCTTCCTCCAGAGGACGGTGCCTGGGTGGGAACGCAGCCGTTTGATGGGATGTAATGATAACATAACTGCCATTTACCGTAATAGCGGGTGTTGCGCTAAGTGCTTCATGGCTAATCCACACAACCACCCATGATGTAGGTCCTCCTGTCAGCCTCATTTCACAGGTGAAGAAACAGGGACATGCGCAAGGCAATTTGCCTAAGTCCACACAGCCAGGCAGAGCCACCCAAGTCACAAATGGTGATGTCTAGGGGAATGTGTGACCGGTCTGCTGGAGTTGATGCCCAAGTAATAAACTGACACCATCTTTTATAGGCCTATCTCTTTGTTAGTTGCTACCACTTATTTTTTCCAGGCCCAGAAAAAGAGAAACCCGCAAGAGAGCGCTGCACTGGACTTGGGACGGCTCCACTCTGTAGCCAGCTCAGCCCCCACTCTGCCTGTGACCCTGGGCACGACCCTGCCTGACCCTGGGACTTGGTCTTTCAAAGGGGGCGATGGGACTAGCTGGCTTCACCAGTCCACCCAAGTCCCACCATGCCGTGGCACACCAGTCTGCTGACTCCACGGGAAGGGAGGTCTTCATGTTGCTGCTGCTGTTTGTGGCTTTTCTAGGGCTCCCCCTTTCTGGGTGTCGCCCCCACACTGGCTCTGTTTTGCAGTGAAGAGCGCCAGGTAGGAGTGCCTCGCTGCCTGTCTCTCTAGGGTTTCCCTTTTGGGGTGTTTTTCACACCTCCGGGTGCTGGGTGGGAGAGGGTGACCGCCAGTTGCTTGGCTCTGCTGAGACACCCTCAGTCCCCTCCATGGGCGGGATGCTTTACGCACAGAACCTGCGCTCTGATGTCTCTGCCCTGACCCTGGGTGGGCGGCTAGGGGACGTCTGCACAGCGGCAACCCATCAGCCCTGCTGTGTGAGCCATTCTTCCCCGTCCCCAAAGGCCAGAGGAAAGTCTCCTTGCTAGAGCCGTCCCTACCCAACGGAGAAGGCGAATTAATTATGTAGCCTCAGGTACCTCTCATCTCCTCTTGGGGCCTCAGTTTTCCCGTTTGTAAAATGAAAGGATTGGATCATTCAGTCCCCTGAGACACTCTCAGCTCTAATATTGTACATTTATTTCATTGCTGTGTCTGTTTCAAGCCCCTCCCAGTGCCCTCATATCCCCCATGTCTCGGATGCATCGTATCTGCTGGTAGAGGTTTTAAGCTGCTTCCAACCCCCACTGGAGAGACATACCTCAGCCCAGTGGGCTGAATGCTGTTTTGTTGGAATAACTTGCTATTAAAATATAGTTAATGTTGAACTTTTATTTGTGAAATGACACTGCCTGGAAAAGGCAGAAGGGAAGAAGATGTGGGTTTTGGTTGGAACACGGGGGAACGTGTCTCCTGCGCTTAAGAAGGAAATCCGAGACGAGTTGTTTGAATTTCACACTCAGTGGGTTCTTTGGGCTGTAATGTGGTTTCAGTTAATAATTTCTAAAAATTGTGGCTGATGAGACTAAGGGGCCTTTCAAATTCCATCAAGGAGCCTGTGGGGCTTCCCTAAAATTTCATTAGGAGGAGACCAATTTAAACATTAACTAATGTACGAGATGCAGTTATCTAATTAATTGTACAGGCCCATGAGGTAGCACAGCGAGAGAGGTTTCTGGTAACTGACAGACACTGGAAAAAGGAGATCTGGGGAGTAAAGAATCACAGTGTCTCTGTGGCCCAAGTTCAGGGTGGGTGAGTCCCAGCGGTCCAGAGAGTGATGCCCTCGGAATCCAGACCCTCTATATTGGGGGAATGGGAATAACTTTAAGATGACATTCAACTTCCTTTTCCCTATTCAAAATTCCTCAACAGCCTTTTAATCATTTAGTCTCTGGGTTAACCTGCCCAACACAAAGAAGCTCCCTGTGCACATATTGCTGATAAACTTGGGATATATCTCCCAGTACAAACCCGGCTCTGAGTTCCAGTGCCTGCTATTGCAACAGGAACTTCATGTGCATTAACTATAATGTTTACAATAGCCCTGCAAGGTGGGGGTTAATATTTCAGCGCTACCATGGACAGCCAGGCAGACTGTGCATTGCACAACCCCGGGGCACCCTGCTCATTGGAGTCTTCGCGATGGTGTTTTCTGGCCTGTGAAGTGCACAGCCTGTCCGACTGCACAGCCTTCATCACGGTACAAAGATCTCTGCAGTGTCCTGTACCGGCCTAAACACTGACATGTGTTAGCTCAGTCAGTCCTCATACCCACCACGTAGGGTGCTGGGTTCAAAATCAACTGTTCTATCATCTCTCATTGCCACCTGGGAAATGATTTTAATACATTGTCACATGGTCTCCAGGTCAGCCCCTCCGCCTGTGACCACATGCACCTGTAGAATGTGACTGTACTGAGTTTTTGAACTTGAGAAGCTGGGAGCCAGGCCCCCAAGCACGGTGACCCAATGAGGCAGATGTCCAGGAGGCTCTCTCGGGTTGGCCAGAGAGCTGTTCTCCATAATATCAGTTACCATGTTCACCATGTCCACTGTCCTTGACTTAGGAAGTGGCCCATGCTACACACTTTCATAGGGTAAGAACACAAACCACTGTGAAAGATCATGAGTTAACCCCCAGTAAGAAGAAAATGGAAAAAGTTTGATGACTGCCCCTTCCCCAACCCCCCACAGCTGAGGTAACCATGGAGGGTGACATGACTGTTCTCAGATCACTTGAATTTTGCAACTGATCGCTGCCTGGGTTTGGCATATTCTGTCCCAGGAGGAGGAGAGAGCCTTGCTGTCCTTTCGGGAGCCCGGGTCCTAGCTCCTCCTTTCACTCACATGCTGTGTGATGTGACTGGTGGTTAACTGTGATGGGACAGCCAACAACCTCTGCAAAAAAGAGGCACCCTTATTCCTGGGAATGAGGCACCAGTCCCTGCACATGCTTGTGAGGTGGCTGCCCGGGCCTTCTCCTCTGCTACCCAGGGGGCCAGTTTTCAGTAATGGGTCCCCCTCTCCCTCAGGTAGGGGGGACTTCTGTTCTCCATGCTCACATAGCCCCCGCAGATTCCAAGAAGTGTGGCTGTTGCTACGGCAACTCTACCCAGACTGCTTGCTACACATTCCTGAGTACAGCTTGTATCCTGTCATCTTGCCCAAGTGCCTGGGGCCAGCTTGATTTGGGAGGGGCAGAGAGCGAGGGCGGCATTTCAGCCCGATTGTTCAGCTTGTTCAGATCGGACAACTTCCCATCCCCCAGCAACTTGGGTTTGGTGGGACAGAGCAGTTGGCTCAGTGTGGGTGGGACATTCCCTGCTTAACTTCTCCAGATGTTCCTCCTCTTCCCCAGTGTTCCCAGGCCTTTCCCACATGGTAACGGCCATCCTTAACCCAGACAATTCTCCCATAGACCTCTAGTCCCTCCCCTGGGCCAGATCCAGAGCCAGGTGTGGGGGATGTGTCTAAAGAACTGAAGTAGGAACAGAAAACCTCCAACTCCCCTAGCCCAAGATTTTATCTCTTCACAGGGCAACAAAATTGGGGTAGAGAGGATATAGGAGTCATCGCCTTTATCCAAAAATGTTACGGATAGTCCTCAAAGACCCTTAATTTTCTTTAAGTCACTTCTAGGGTATCTTGGCTACTTATATTAACCTTACTTATTCTCCCTCTCCCTTCAAGGTGAGTATTTTGTTATAGTTACCTTGCTGAAAATTGAGTGTGTGTTTTTTAAACTCACTCCCTAGGATCTTAAAAGGTTGTAGATGCTGATTATAGTAATGCATTCAATCCTAAGCACTCCTCAGAACCAAAGCAGACCTCCCTCCCTTCCTTGCCCCTAAAATGACTAATTCACACAGCCCCTCGCATCTTGGAGAGCCTGAGCAGATGGTGCTGGCAGTCTTTTGAGGACACTCCAAGTGGTGGCTTCAGAGCTGGTGTTGGCTGCCCAAAGTTGCAGTCCAGGGGCCCACAAATATACACTTTAAAGCCATTTGAAATTGATTGCTTTTAGTTAGGACATGCATACTCTATGTGCCACAGTCTCACCTTGCCATACTGTCTTTTTAAACACTGACACATCACTCAGTGGCCTGCTTGATCCACAAAGGCATTCTAGTTTGCATTCTCTGGGACAAGAGATGATCACCCTTAGTCAGTGGCAGTATCTCTGGGCCCTGATGTTAACCCTTTCCTGCCCTGAGCTCAGTAGACTCCCACTTGCTGAATAAAGACCCACCTTTTGGAGCCAAAGTCCAAGAGACAAGATATTATTCCTAGGTAGATCAGAAAATAAAATAGGAACAGGTTCTCTTTCATGTTATTAGCACTCTGAGATGATTGCAGGTCTGCTGACAAAATCCAGGGGAAGAGTAATTGATTTAGGGACTGCTTGGAGTTGAAGTTGGAGAGCACTGTCACTGAGGCCACTCCCCAGATACTGGCAGACATGGACACCTGCTGGGACCCTCCACATAGACTGGCTACAAGGTCTGGGGACAGAGGTTGGTGGAGTGGCACAGCCAGGTTGGGGAGGCAGGATGCCCAACATTCACAGAACTGGGCTCTGCAAATCAAGCTCTAGAAGCTGGAAGGATGAGACAGGAAAGGAAATGTTAAAGGTAGCAGACAGTTCTCTACCAAGGCTCTTGAAGAGGGTCTATGGATAGAATTCAAGGAATCCATGAAGTTGGGTGGCAGAAAATCACACCTTTAATTCCTTTAATTTCACTAACGTCTAACTACAATGATTCCATTATGAATGTAGACAAACAACAGTAGTGTTAGTGGAACCTGAGACTTTTCCACAAAGGCAATCAGCTATTTTCATCATGGTACAATTTTTGCAGAAACCTCAAAATAGTGTTCATATATATTACTACTCTAAACTATTTATTAGACCTGCCTCTAAATTTTAATTAATGAGTTAAACACAGGTGTCACTGTATTATAAATTTAATTTAAAAAATATTTTGATTAGAACTTCTGATCAAGATGTTGAAGTGTAAGGAGCCTCTGGAACAACATCAAGTATACAAACATTCACATTATAGGAATGCCAGGAGGAGAAGAGAGAGCAACAAATAAAAAACCTATTTGAAGAAATAATGATGAGAAAACTTCCCTAATCTGGTGAAAAAAATAGACATACAAGTCCAGGAAGCACAGAGTCCCAAACAAGGTAAATCCAAAGAGGCCCATAGCAAGACACATCATAATTAAAATGCCAAAGGTTTAAGACGAAGAGAGAATCTTAAAAAGAGCAAGAGAAAAACAATTAGTTACTTACAAGGGAGCTCCCATGAGACTGTCAGCTGATTTCTCAACAGAAACTTTGCAGGCCAGAAGGGGGTGGCAAGAAATATTCAAAGTGATGAAAAGCAAGGACCTATGATGAAGATTACCCAGCAAAACTATCATTTAGAACTGAAGGTCAGATAAAGAGCTTCCCAGACAAGGGAAAGCTAAAGGAGTTCATCACCACCAGACCAGTATTACATGAAATGTTGAAGGGTCTTCTTTAAGAAGAAGAAAAAGAAGAAAGATAAAAAATGTGAATAATAAAATGGCAATAACTACATACCTACCAATAATAACCTTAAAGGTAAATGGATTAAATGCTCCAACCAAAAGACACAGGGTACCTGGATGGATAAGAAAACAAGGTTCTTACATGTGCTGTCTACAAGGGACTCATTTCAGATCAAAAGACACTCACAGACTGAAAGTAAAGGTATGGGAAAAGATATTTCATACAAATGGTATTGAAAAAAAACCTGGGGCAGCATTACTTATATCAGACAAAATAGACTTTAAAACAAAGGCTATAACAAGAGTAAAGAAGGATCCAACAATCCATTTCTGGGTATTTATCTGAAGAAACCCAAAACACTAATTCGAAAAGACATATACAGTAAAGCTTTGATATAATGGACTAATCTGGTGGAGGGATGTCTGTTAAAGTTGAAAGTCCATTATATAATAAAGTAGGTTTTCCGAATGCGTATGTTAAAAAATTGACAAAATAGGTTACCTGTTTTTACTTATGTAGACAGGTTTGTGTAATTAAAATTAAATTTGTATGAAAAGTTTAATTTCACAGGAAAGTTTTCTATATGTATTAGTGTCATTTTAAATTTTTACTGAATCGGTCTAGTAAATGCATGCATTCCCCAGTCACCAAGACTAAACAAATGCACATGGCTGGGGTGAGGCTTAGCCCACGCGGGAACATCACCTGGCTGACAAGCCTTAAAACTGCTGCAGAAAGTCACGCCACTTGACAACAGAACCAATCACGTGCTAATCATTCCCCGAACATTGTTGGTGGGTGGTGACTCTTAGATTTAAATATGTAGACTATAGTTATAGATATGTAATATTTGATGAAATTACTATAGTGTTTTTCCCAACTTACGGCCTATTCACTAAAATTTGTTAAAAATAACAGTGAATAACAAAAAAATAACCTGTGAATTTAATTATAAGCAAATCTTGTTTAAAAGCATTTTAAAATTAAAAGAGTGTTATTTTTCACATATGACATACAGACCAGAAATTTTGTCCATTAAATCTGAAGCCCTTTAAATCAAGGTCAGCAAAATCAAGGGTTTACTGTACATCCTTATGTTTATTGCCGCATTATATACAACAGCCAAGATACAGAAGCAACCTCAGCGCCTGTCAGTAGATGAATGGATAAAGAAATACATACAGGGATTGGCAAAAGTAGACTTACAGTTGTAAATAAATAATACAATAAATAATAACTAACAATACAAGGATAAACTGTGGGTTTGAAATACTCGCAAATGCAAACCTACTTTTGTCCACCCCTGTATATATGAGGGAATATTACTCAGCCACAGGGGAAAAAACCCTTGCCATTTGGATGGACCTAGAGGGCATTATACTAAGTGAAATAAGTCACATAAAGACTTATATTATATGATTTCACTTATCCATGGAATCTAAAAAGCAAAATAGACAAAGCAGAAGCAAATTAATTGATACAGAAAACATCCTGATAGTTGCCAGATGGGAGCAGGGTTAGGGAGAATGGGTGAAAAGGGGGAAGGGATTAGGATGTGTAATTTGCCATTATAAAAACAGCCACAGGAATGTAAAGCACAGCACAGGGAATACAGTCAATAATATTATAATAACTATGTGTGATGCCAGATGGGTACTAGACTTATCGGGGGAATCACTTTGAAAGTTGTATAAATATCGAGTCACTATGTTGTATAGTTCACGCTAATATAATATTGTATGGCAACTGTAACTGAGAAATAAAAAAATACGGAAAATTTATTTTTATTGTATATATAGTTGTTAGATATAAGCTAGTTTCCTTTGTAACTGCACGCATTTTGCTTCGTACATTTAAAAACATTATTCCGAGAAGGGTCCCATGGGCATCACCACAGTGAAAGGGGCCCATGTCGCAGGGAAGGGTAACAGCTGCTGCTCTGGGTTTACTGTTAAAAGGAGAATCAGTGTCTGAAACTTAGAGGTAAAGGCCAGACCGGTAGGGAAAAGCCTTGGAAACGCAGTTCGGACACACTTGCAGCTATGAGGAAGAAGCATGGAAAGGCAACGTTTAACCCAAAGAAGGAACATTCTAATGGTGGCATCCCGGGCATTTGTGGAGAGGTCTTTAGAGTGGGGGTTTAACGTACCCCTGTAAAAATGCCGTGCAGGCGAACATCCACTCGGCAGACACCACAGTTTGCTGTCAGTTCCCGTGGGGTCAGAAGGGTGACAACAGGGACTAATGAAGATAGATCTCCAAATCACCCCCTGCGGAGTGGGGAGCATCTGTGCAGTTCCCCCGTGTGTGCATCTCGGTGCTTCTCTTCCAGGGCGAGTGCTGGAGGCGCTGGATTTCACCTTGAGCCCAGCAACCTTGGGGCTGCAGCCCCCCTGTGTCCAGGATGCCCCTCTACTCCTGGTGGCGGCAGCCTCCAGAGCCCCTAGCCTCCCTGGGCCAGGTGTCAGGAGGGTGCCAGGAGCTCCCTCCAGCCCACGCCACAGTCTCCTCTCGCTGGGGGTGCAGACAAAACAGAAGGAAACAGGAGGCCAGGCTTCTGAACTTAGGCCAGAACATTCTGTAAAGGATTATTTTCCTGATTGCAGGTGTAACTTATTGCTGGGCCATAAAATCAATTTAGTGGATTTAGGGGATTCACAACAAGCATTAAAACACAGACTAGAAAAGAGCGTGTGTCGCACCAGGTTAAGAATGACCTTGTGGAACTGGTTCTGTTTTATATACGTGTATGTGTGTGAGTATTGTGTTGCGGTATGATTTGTTTCTCACTGTGGACTGCAGCCAAGAGTATGAAGAACAGAGCTGTCTGGGTGCCTCTGTGGCCCACGGAGAAGTCATAGCGATGGAAAGAGAGTGTATTGTGATAATTATCGTGGTAATTTAATTCAAGGATGTGATAATTATTTTAAAGAGTATTAGGAAAAAAAATTAGCACACCAAGCCCATGGGAATCCCATATACCTCTGCTTAGTACTAGGCTCAAATCAGGACCTCAGTTTCACAGGCCTCATTAATGGGCGAGTGGTGCTTGGGTGAAAATACAGAAATCAGAAGAGGCTATTAAATAGCCATATTTTGGGGAAACCACTGAGAGCCACCTGAGAAGGGAGAAGTAATGAAGTAGGTAGAATATCATGGGGACAGCAGGCCTCAGGATGGGAAGGATCACAGGCTAAATCCTTGTTGTATGTATTGAAACTTTTTCTTAATCTCTAAAATTGGGGTTATTTCGCCAGGCTGAGAGGAAAGCTGTGTGCGGTGCTCAGAGCATCAGGTGCTATTGCTGTCAATAGAGGGAGGTGATTTTTCTTCCCCATAGATCAAAATTGCCAGCAAATTTTTGGAGCTGTTTGCATGCCAATAAGAAAGATTATGGGCTCCAGGCGAAAGGGCCCTTCTGTCTTTTTCTATTCTAGTTTCTCCCAGTGCAGTTTCCAGGCCGGGATGTGGAGGTGGGGTGCAGGTGCCAACAGCCCAGGGCTGCCTGCTGCCTGGGCTGCGGAGATTACAGGAGTGATGACCCAGCGCTGCGGCGGTGGTTCCTCTACAAGCAGTTTGTTATTTTCCCGTGTCACTGGCCCCGCGTGGCTCACAGAGATAGGCGCTAACGCACAGATCAGCAAACCTGTGCCATGGCTGTCCCTGCCGCATGAACAGCCTGGGGGGTAGCCCCTGCGGGGCTGTCGGTCCCCTCAGGAAGCCAAAGCAGCAAGAAGCCTGTGAAGGGTGAACTAGGGACGTGGGAAAAGGCCTGCTCCCCTCGAGAAAGAAGAGGGGAGGGTGCTATGGGCGAAATGGAGTTTCCCCAAACTCATGCTGAAGTCCTAACCCCAGGAACTCAGAGTGGGGCTGTATTTCGAGATGGGGTCTTTAAAGAGGTAATTAAGTTAAAATGTGGTCATTAGGTGGGCCCTTATCCAGTATGACTGGTGTTCTTATAAGAAGAGGGAATTAAGATAGAGACCCTGAGGGAAAACCATGAAGATATAGGTAGATGGCCATCTAAAAGCCAAGGAGAGAGGCCACCGAAATACCCAACCCTGCTGACACCTTGATCTCAGACTTCTAGCCTCCGGACCTGAGATAATGCATTTCTGTGGATTGAGCCACACGGCCTGTGGGATTTTTTTGTGGCAGCCCCAGCAAACCAATACAGATGGGGCACAACCAGGGCACCAAGCAGCTCTGCTCCAGGCTTAGCATGAAGAGGCACCGGTGCTGAGAGCCTATGATTAGCAGCTGTGTAGTCTTGAGCCCTATCACATGCAGTCTGTTGAGACCAAAAAAGGCCATGGCTTCAGGGGTTCTCAGTTTGGGTCCAGACCAACAACATCAGTATCACCTGAGAACTTGTTGGAAATGCAAATTTTCCAGCTTCACCCCAGTAGCTTGGGGTAGAACCCAGCAAGCCATGCTTTGTCAAGGTCTCCAGGTGGTTCTGATACTCAAGTTCGAGATCCACTGCTTTACACAAACTTTTTGAGAATTAACCAAAAGACTGAAGTTTTGTTATATAGAGTAGAAAGCCAGGGAAAGGTGCTGTCATGTGAATTTGACCCACAGCTTTCTGAAGGGACCTTCATGATGTGCACATGGAAAGAAGTGGTAGAGGGACCATATCGGTCCCAAAGCCCAAGATGCCCTTGTCGCGGCCTCAAGTAAGAGAGCTGGGGTGACCATGGGATCTTAGCACTTGGCTCATTCAAACCCCCTCAATTCTTTTTCTTCCCAGTCCCTTTTCTGGCTGAATCTTCACCCACTATAGACACATCTCAAATAATCACACTTGTACCTTACCTCTATGATTTATATGCTGGGAGAAAATAGGGGTGGGGGAAAGAGAGAGGAAGGTAAGAGAAAGGACATTATTGTTTAAGGAGTGCTACATTACGCCAACTGTCGTAGGATGACTCTAAGAAGTGACTTTATTTAGTGGTTCAGTAAGTGTTTTCTCCCTCCTTCCCCAGAGCATCGGGAGAGATGGCAGAAGCTCTGAAACCACGCGTGGCTCTCTTTACATGGGACAAAAACGACTAATGCCCAGACATTTGTAAATGTAATTCTTTTACCTACTCTCAATTTTAAAGGGAATAGGACATAATGACAAACCACTTTTGAAAAGGCACCTTCCTATGAAGCTAAAATAACGTCATTCTAGAGCACAGCTTTCTGGCTCTTCCTGAGATTCAGGGGTGTGGTAGGAATGAATATTTAGAAGGTCTTTTCCATCTTCCAAGGTCCATCAACATATGTAAGCACCACCTGGCCATCTTCCTTCCCCAGCCATGTCCCCTGGGTGTCCTGTAGCTCCGGAGAGGACACTTGAGTTCCAGGCCTCGGCAAAGGTCACATGCTCCTCCCTTCAGTCCTTGAGGACGGTCCTTCGCCGGTCCCCTTCCTGGCATCTCCCCCTCTGGGACCTCCCTCCGGGAACCCAGGAACGTGCTTCCTCGACAGCTGCAACACCCCTGGAGCGCTTCCAGCCTCAGTTTATGAACTTGACCCACTTTTCTGATGAGCCCCGTCCAGACCGCCCTGGAACCTCGCCCTACGGTTATTGACTTTTGGATTCTCAAACTTGGTCTTCACTGCTGAGCTTCCACTCAAGTCTTCGTTCCACTGTAGCTCAGTATAACCCGGCTCTCGGCCCCCCACAACTCCACTAAAACTGTTCTTGCGAATCTCCCACAGTCTCCTAATGCTAAAATCCATTCACTTTTCCTCCTACCTTAATGTCCACTCCGCTTCGTCCAATCTGTTGGTCGCTTCTTTTCCGCAAACTTTGGCCCCATACAATCACAGCTTGTCACATACTTTACTCCTTTGTGGTTCTCCTTTCGTGATCGCAGCCTCGGGGGCCCGGGGATTTTAGGCACTTGCTCCATCAGGGCATCGCTGGCGCTCTTCTGCCGTTCCCCGTTCCCCAGGGGGCTGTGGGCTTCCTCACCTCCGGTGTCTCCCACCTAGCCTGGTGCTGTGACATGAAGGGAAGCTGAAGGGCCATCAGAAGGGACAAGAAGAGAAGGACCCAGATAAACGACCCTCTTGGTCAGACTTCAGTTTTCGGTCAAGATGCTCCAGGAGGACAGAACATGTTCATTTGCAAAAGTGTTACTGAAACCCTTGAAGTACCGTCTGTTTTATAGAGACACAGTCCCCAAGTCACAGAGCCTCCTGGCTGACCCAGGACAGCACTGAAATGTCCCCTGAAAAGAACTGCGAGAGGGAGTAGTAGAAACAAAAGATCTGGAGCTAGCTGGTCCTTCCCCATGTCCTCTCTGAGTCCCTTTTAGTCCTTTTGCAGCCTGAACTGCTCTCCAGGGTCAGGGTGCAGTATCTCAGTTACCCGCCACCTCCCATGGATCTTGCGTTTCACGGCCCACCCATAACGACCGTGTCTTCTGCCTTCCTCCAGCTTGTATATGCAAACAGCACATCAGAAATTACTGTGCACATGCAGGAACTCTCAATGACTGCCTCGGGGAGAGGAAAACCTCCCTTGGCTATTATTTTTAAAAAATTGGTGGGTGGGAAGCATAAATCATCTTAAAAAGCTGCCTTCTTCTAACAGATTTGAACAATTTGTCCAGTCACTGTACACAGGAATTTATGTTTGAACAAGCAATTCCTGGAAGTAGCTTAACCAATGGTATCATGTCTAGTAGCTTAAGTGATACAGGACAAAGATGAAAAATATGGGAAAAGCTGTTTAGGAATGCATTTGTACCTCCAGGGTAGATATCTTTCTGGTATTTCATAAATCGTGGCTGTCTCCAACCTGTTTACATTCAGATCCTGTTCTTAGGCCTGGTCCATCTGAGCTTGCCTCTACCAGCTATGATTTTCCCTCTCCCTCAAAGTCATGCCCGTCTTATTCCAGAAGGGCCGCAGACCCTGGAGGGACAGGGAGGGGATCAGGGAGGGGATCAGGGCCTCCAGAGTTTTGACATTTGTCTGGGCTCTCCCTCCGCTTCCCTGCCTGCGGTCTCTGCACCGCCTTCCGCAGAGTGGGGAGTCCTCGCATCCTTCATCTTTACGCATTAACACAGAAATTCTGCTGACAAGCCTTACACTTTCCAAGGCCTAAATCCCAGGGCTCTTGAGCTGTGACAATTTAAATGAGCAAGATTTCCAAAAACTGATGAGTGAGGTTTTAACTGCCTCATAGAAGCGAGTTGCCAAATCTTCCTCGAGGGCTGCAGGACAAAGGGGCTGGTGAGCAGCTGCCCGTGGACGCGGCGTGTGCATGCGGTGGCGTGGCCGCTGCCTCGGAAGGGTGGTTACAAACCAGAGGAGCTGGAGGGAACTCAGGAGCTAACCCACCAAAAGCACATTTTAGACGTGAGTAAAACTGAGCTCAGGACCACAGTGTCGGCTGGAACTTAGGTCTCCCGCCTCCAAAGCGACTCCTTCTTATTGCACAAGGCAGCGGGGTAAGGGCATGTGAGGGTGATCAGGCACCGAGCAAAGTGCAGCTGAGCTCACCGAGGAAAGGGCCACCAGCTGTCCACACAAGTCTGCGTGCTCAGCGCAGCCATTTGGTCTACTTGCTGCTTTTTTCTATTTTACCTGATAGCTTTCTGGCAGCTCCATCTCTGTTTCTTCCCCTTCCCAACGGTTAAACCTACTGGAAGAGGTCCATACTATTAAGGACAAATTTAACTTTTATTCCAAGCAACAGAATAGATGCAAAGGCGGGGACACTCTTAAGCCACATGGTGTAATTGCACAGAGCAAATAAAATCTGCTTAGTCACTGCTGCATCTGATGGAGTAGACACACTCTCCCCACTCCTCCTACGAAGTGCAACAAAACACCCTGAATACAACCTATAAAAGCGACATAAGAGGTTTCTGAAAGGAGAGCATAAGGCGGGCCAGCTTAAGGACTCAGGACCGGAGGGAGAACATGATGGCGAGGTCCCTGCGTTTCCTTTTTGCCTCATAGAACCCAGACCTGGACTGGGCAAACTGTCGTCCTGGGAATGTCAATGGGCAAGGAGAACAGAAGCCCCAAGGAGAGCCTGCTCTCTCTAGCCAAAGGACAGAAAAGGGAAAGCCCAGCAAGACAGAAACTTTTAAATAATAGCTAGCCAACTCCAGCCAAATACATCAGAAGAAACTGCAGCCCCACTCCACGCAAAGGCTGAGGGGGGCGTTTAGATTTCTAGTCTCCCCCGGCAGTGATGATGGGTCTCAGCACCCTGCTGGGGTGGAGTCTGAGAAGGCCAACTGGGGATCTGGGATTTATTTCCTCCCCTGGGCAGGAATGAGCACCTCCACCCATGGACTCAGCGGAGGCCACATGAGGAGTAGCAATGAGGCACCCCTGTTCCTTCCAGCAAGGATAGACCAACAGGAAGGCTTACGAGGGACCCCAAACTTGAACTTCCACCTCCACCTAGCAGTAAAAAGGAAGTCTTCCCCTTCCAGTCTCCCTCCCCATGTCGATGAAAGCTGAGTGGTAATAATGAGGCAGTGTCCTTTCCTTCCCCCACCAGCATGGTGTCAAAGAAGATTGCTAAATCAGGAGATTTAGATAAGATCAAGAGTTTCATAACATAATAGCCCAAGTTCAAAAATTTAATAAAAAAATCACTTGTCATTTCAAGAACCAGAAAAATCTCAGCTTGAATGGAAAAGATCAACAGACATCAACACTGGGATGACACAGATATTAAAATTACCTGACAAGCCATCCATCAGCCATCACAAAAGTAATTCAATGAGCAATGACGTACATGGGAAGCCTCAGCAATGAAATAGAAGATATAAAAAAGAACCAAATGGAAATTTTAGAGCTGTAAAATATAATAACTGCAACTAAAAACTCAATGAATGGTCTCAACAACAGAATGGAGGAGTCAGAGGAAATAATCAATAAACTTGAAGATACAATAGAAATTACCCAATATAACAACACAGAGAAAACAGATTTTAAAAAAATGAACAAGAGACCTGTGGATCTATAGCAGAAGATCTAACATTTGTTTCAATGGAGTCCCAGAAGGAGATGAAAGAGTGGAGCTGAGAAAGTATTTAAGAAATCAGGGCTGAAAAAATTCAAATTTTGCTAAGGACATAAACATACAGATTCAGGATTCAGGAAACTGAGTAGGCCCCAAAGAGGTTTATCTTTAAACAATCCTTATCAAGATATGTTATAATCAAACTTCTGAAAACCTGCAGAGAGGAAATTGTGGAGACATCAAGGGGAAAAAATGGCACCTTCCCTACAGAATAAAGGCAATTTGAATGACAACAGGTTTCTCATCAGAGGCCATAAAGAAGGGGCACATTTTTCAAATGCTGAAAAAGAACCATTGACCTAGAAGGTTACATGTAGTAAAATTATCCAGAAATGAAGGGGAAATGAGGACTTTTTTTTAATGGAGGAAAATGAAGAAAATGCATTGCCAGCAGACTTATCCAAAAGAGCAGCTAAAGGACGTTCTTGAAACAGAAAGGGAATAAGAAATTTTGGAACATCAGGAAGAATAAAATAACAGAGGAGAGAGTAAAAACGTAGTAAATACGATACACTTTTCTTCTCCTCGTGAGTTTTCTGTATTACATTTGATGGTGGAAGTAAAAAATATAACCATGTTTGATGTGGTTCTCAAGGTTCGTACAGGAAATATTTAAGACAATTATATTCCATACAGAAGAGGATAAGGGAAAGTAGAGTTTCTATATTTCACTCAAACTGGTAAAATGATGACAACAATAGACTGTGATGTTATGCTATATCATGTAATACCTAGATCAACCACTAAAAAAATCTACAGAAAGGGAAACATTAAAACACTACAGATAAATCAAAATGAGTTTGATAAAAAGCTCAAGTAGCTCCCAAGAAGGCAAGAGAAGGAAAACAGATAAATAAAAAACAGAGAAAACAAACAGAAAATAAAATAGCAGACTTAAGCCCTAAGATATTAATAATTGCACTACATGTAAATGCTTTAAATATGTCAACTGAAAGACAGATTGACCAAGTGGATAAAAATATATGACCCAACTACAGGCTGTCTGCGAGAAACTCGCTTCAAACATAATAATAGAGGTAAGTTGAAAGTAAAAGATTGAAAAGATATACCATGCAAACACTAATCAAACGAAAGCAAGAGTAGCTGCATTAATATCAGGAAAAATAGACTTCATAGCAAAAAGAATGACCAGGGAAAGAGAGGGACATCACAGAAAGATAAAAGGGTCAACCCACCAAGAAGACATTTAGATCCAAACTATGTATGGTCCAAAGAAGAGAGCTGAAAAATGTGTGAAGCAAAAACTGATAGAACTGAAAGGAGTAATAGATAAATCCACAATTATAGCTGGAGGCCTCAGCACTCATCTCTCAACAATTAAAAGAACAACTAGCCAGAAAACTATATCAGTAAGGATATAGATAACTCAACAGCACTATCAGTCAACAGGATAGAAGAGATTTCTGGAACACCTACCTGCAGCAGTTCCCAGGAGACACAGACCAAGGTGCACCACATCCGGGGACACAAAAATAACCTCAACAGATTTTTAAAAATTGAAATCATACGGAGCGTGTTCTCCAAACACAATAGAATTAAACTAAAAATTAAACTCTAAAGATAAAATGTTTAAACACTTGGAAACTAAACAAAACACAGCTAAATAATCCATGATGTAGGGAGGACATTTCAAGGCAAAATGAAAATGAAATATATATATATTTACACTAAAGCAACACTGAAAGAGAACTTTATAGAACTTAAAGTTTACATTAGAAAAGAGGAAAAGTCTCCAATCAATCATCGAATTGCCCACCTTCAGAACCTAGAAAAAGAATGAAATAAACAGAAAGCTGGCAGAAGGAAGGAAGGAAGATAAGAGCAGGAATCAATAAAATTGGAAACAGAAAAACAACAGAGAAAACCAGCAAAAAGCTGTTGTTTAGAAAAAAAAAAAAAAAAAGATAAAAAGTTGACCAACTTCTAGCAAGACTAAGAAATGAAACGACTTAAATTACTAACATCAGGAATAAACCAGCGGCTATCATGAACTTCAGGCCCTGCTCTATTGAAGGTGATATGAGAACATTGGCATAACTCCCCAGATAAGACGGGAGCCCCAGCGCAGCTCCCCGGGTAAGGTGAGGGCCCCGCACACAACTCCCGAAGGTAAATCTGACCACTTGGGCAAATGCACCAACTCCTCCAGAGCACAAGGGGCCACAGCTTGCCCAGTATAAAGTAGACGATGTGAGATGCCCCATCCGTGTAAGGAAATTTACATTTGTAAGTTAAAAATGCCTGAAAGAGAATCCTCCAGGCCCCGATGGTATTACTGGCAAATTCTATCAAATGTTTAAAGGAGCCCAAGAGACATGACTGCAGCGTCGTCTGAGCCGCCTGGGTCCTGGCCAGGAAGGAGGTGGCATGTGAAAGCGGGGAAATCCGGGCCACGCGGGCTTCATCGGTTCTGTTTCTTGGAAACAGGAGGCCTTCGGCTAGTGCGTTCAGCTAGAGCAGCGGTTTTCAACCACAAGAACCTTTAACACCTAAAATGCCTGGCTATGTAGTCAGAAATGACCTCATTCCCTTAGATTGTCAAATAAAAAGATGACAGCACCCAACACAACCATAGCCATCAGGCATAAATGAATCAAAATTATACCTATTTTTCTTTTGTCAGATGGGCACAAAGTATTTTTTTGTGTGTGCCTCAGAATTTGAGTAGTTTGTGTGCCATGAGATGAAAATGGTTGAAAATCACTGAGCTGGTGGACAGAAAAGATAGTGAAGAGGGCACACCTACTTTGTGAGCAACTTGGCCTGGAGGTAAAACCCTGCGCTACCCACTGTCCATGGCAGCAGCCCCCCACATTCACCCCCCACCTCCCCGTGCAGGGAAATGTAGTCCTTGGCTGGGCAGTTTTCCTTCTAGAAAAAGAGCTGCACCTTGCAGGGAGGAGCAGGAATCTTTGCCGGACATCTCCCCACCTCAGCCACAAATGCTGCAAGAAACATCCTCACACAGTCTTTATGTGCCCGTGCAAATACACTCTCAGAAGTGTATTTGGGATCGCTGGGTTAAAGGGGACCTGCATGGTACATTTGGGTAGATAATATCGAGTTGTCCTCCTAAAGACTGCCTTGATTTATGTGGCTACCCATATGGAAGAGCAGGTTCTACACACTCTTGCCAGCAATAGCTGTTATAATACAGGGTGCCCCCCAAAAATGTATACATGCTTCAACAGCTGATAGCTCAATTTTGAAAACGAAATGTATGTTAATAAACACTGCCTTTATAATTAAAAAAATAATAATAATAAAAAAATAAGGAAGAATTAATAGGAATTCTACACAATTTCTTCCAGAAAGTAGAACAGGAGGGAACGGTTCTCAATTCCTTTAAGAGGCCAATATTACCTTGATACTAACAGCAGACAAAGGGTATACAAAGAAAGAAAACTAAAGACCAGACTCGCTCATGAATCTAGATGTAAAAATTCTTAACAAATTATCAGCAAATATCCATGCCTCTGTTTCAATTTGTTGGCCAGTTTATTTTGTTCATTAGATTCCACGTATAAGTGAGATCACATGATACATGGAACAGGCTGACAGCTGTCAGAGGGGAGGGAGGGAGGGGAACTGGATGAAAGCTGAAAGGATTAGCCAAAAACATATATGCATAACCCGCAGACACAGACAATAGTGAGCTGATGGCCAGAGGGAAGGGGGGTGGCAACAGGTGGGAAAATGGGGACATCTATAATAGTGTCAACAATAAAAATAAAGTTAAAAATACAACAAAAAATTATAGAAGTATTATATGCAACTTAACAATAATAAACTTGAAAACCAAAAAGAAAAAAATGATCTGCCAAGAGAATTCAGCAATATACAAACGCCAACTTCTAAAGGTCGCATACTATGTGATTCCATCTTCGTAACATTTGCAGAATGATAAAATTATAGGGGCGGAGAACAAATGAGTGGTTGCCAGGGATTAGGGGTGCGGTAATGGTGGTGATGGTGGGGTGTGGCCATGAAAGGGTAGCATGGGGGGATTTCTGTGGCACTGAAATCGTTATGTATCTTGACCGAAGTGATGGTCACACAAATCTACACACATGAGAAAATGGCATGAAACTACCCACATTGTACCGATCAGCACGTTTCCTGGTTTTGGCCTGTAGCAGTTCTGTAAGCTGTGGCCATTAGGGGAAGTGGGGGGAAGGGCACATGGCGCTCCGTATCTTCCTATGGATCTGTGACTATTTGAAAATAAAGTTTAAAAATCGCCCATATTTCAGCCAACAGACTCATGATGACAGGCTTTGCTCTACCTCTGGCGAGGTCTCCAAGGCTACACTCCCGCTGTTTCAATGTCCTAGGGACTGCCCCGTCCCACAATACATTTGCTTGAGTTTTGATATTCGTGGCTGCTCCTTCCAGTTAATAAATTAGAAATCTGCACCAAGGTGCCAATGAAGCCACTATGTGGTCCTTAGCTTTTAAATTCAATGTGTTTCCTTTCTCTCTCTGGTCTCTTCTTTACCATCTGGGAAGCTGAAACCAGAAAGGCGATGGAGAAGGCCGTCTGGGCAGTGTCAGGCCTGGTTTGCTGGAGTGTTGTTAGTGCCTCTCCCACGGACAGTGTTGATCTCAAGCCAGAGTTCAGAGGGTTGGGTTTGGATTCTCAGCTGTGAGCTGGAGAGCTGAAGAAAAGCCAGCCCTGCTGGCCGGAGAGCAGATATTGGGAGCCCCAAATGCCAGAGCTGGAGACTGAGATGGGGCCAAGGCAGGCAGGGAGCCAGGGACACCAGGTGCGGATCGGAACCCAATCACTCCAGGAATCCATCTTATCAGGGCCCCGACTGCTCTAGGAATGAACTCCTGGAGGTGGCAGGCTCCTGCAGGGCATGCCATTTATTCCCAGCCACCATCACTTATGTGCAGGGTTACACAAGGCAACAGAGGGTGGGCATGGGCGTCCTACCCTTGTCTTCCAACCCATGAGCACTGAGTAACCAGGGTAGAGTCAGTAGCTTCAGTAAGTGACCGAGGGGGGCACTAGAGTTGATCACACTAGGAAATTGTCTATGAGGGCCTGGGACCGTATGGACAAAGGCTTCCTTTCCCCTCGCCCACGGTGTGCACCCAGACCATGCCATATGTGGGGAAAGTGAAAGCCTTAAGCTTTCTTGTCACCTTCTCCCAGGCGAAGGCCCCAGTTGTGTAAACATGATATAGCAGAGTCAGAGCAGAAGCCACATTAGCTGGCTAATGTCGGATCCATCCTTGGCTGAGAGCCACTATCGTCCTGGCCCTGTAAGACTGGCCCGGGAAGCTCAGAGGTGCGGGTTTGTCCCCCGGGGTGCGGTTTGTCCCCTGTGTATGCCCAGCCGTCCGCCACCGGGAAGAGATGTTTTGTTTCTCAGCCTCACCATCAGCTGAATGAAGAAATGTCTCAACCTCCTTCGGCTCCACAGTTGTCCTTCGGACTGTCCGCATCTAGTGTGAACCTCCCGCACTTTGGTCATTTGGGTCACACCGGGTTCCTAGGGG
Organism: Miniopterus natalensis; assembly: GCF_054644295.1. Classification (NCBI taxonomy): domain Eukaryota; kingdom Metazoa; phylum Chordata; class Mammalia; order Chiroptera; family Miniopteridae; genus Miniopterus; species Miniopterus natalensis. The sequence continues at coordinate 13,881,813 of NC_142085.1, read as the reverse complement.
AAAGGAAGAGGGGACTCATGGTGGGCTCTCAAAGGCTGACCTTCGAAATCTTTATCCCACTGAAGGCTGTTTTAACCAAGACACAGAGCCATTCATTGCATATTTCCGCTAAAATAGCTTCTTGGGTGTTAAGTTAATGTCTCCACTATCCTAATTCATTGGGGCTTTCTGTTCTGTTGTATATCAACGTTTGTTGTATCTCCACACTGGAATCCTGCAGTCAATCAGCCCCCGATGCTCAGAGCCCAGCACTGTGCAGGGGAAGGAGGGGCACATGTATGTCACCTTGACTGGTTGCTAAAACTGTGTGACGGAGCAGCCCGTCTGTGCCTAAGCACCCCTGATGGCTCCGTCCTCCTTGACCATCAGGTTGACTTCAGTCAACAATCTCATGACAATTTAGACCCAACTCAGCAACTGGTGTTCGAGTTCTTCATCTCCTCCTCTCACTAAAAGGGGGAGATTCAGCTGGTGGTGCTGAGTGTGTCCCCCCTCCAAGCACAGAACGTGAGTTTGCACAGAGCCTGGAGGGTTGAACTTCAGAGCCGGGCCAGTGGAGCACCAGGGTATTGAAGCCACAGAGCAGCTGAAGCCAGTAGGAAGCCAGGGGTTTTCCAGGCTCAATAACGAAACTCCAAGTGCCAAGAAGGGGTTAAAAGGAGACTCCCAGAAACATGCAGTACATTACTTGGCAGTATCACCTCTATGAAGCGTCAACTCTTTTACAGCATTTTCAGCATATCTGTGCACAGCATTTTCAGCATATAGCTTGATGTCAAAGTTCTGAGAGACTCAGCTAATTCAGCCCAAGGACCAGTGCTTGTGCACAAAGACACGTGAGAGTTTAGGAAGCCTGCTCACGCGCACCACACCCACTGGGCCTCAGCCAATCCCGTGAGGCAGGAGGGGCAGGACCTTAGGAGTAAGAACTATGTCCATTTGCAGAATGCAGTCTTCATTGTCTCAGAGGCACAGTCCTTGTCATCCCCTCCTCTGTCCCCAAGACTAAAACACTCTGCATTTATTTCCTAAGGAGATAAGCCCAGTGCTAAACCTAAAACTGTTCATTCTTATTCTAAATTTAGGGAGTATTGGTAATACATATAAGGTGTCCCCAAAAATGTAAACACACACTTTGAATAACTATAAAGGTAGTGTTCATTAAAATACATTTCATTTTCACAATTGAGCTATCCCCATTAAAATGTGCATACATTTTTTGGGGATACCCTGTAGTTCTCATTTGATGGGAGAATCATGAAAATCACTTATAAACAGACGAACTGCCTGTTATTGCTTGTCAATAAATATCACCAAATAACTTAAGTCGTCAGTAAGACTTTCTAACTGATCAAATCATGCTCAGGAAGTTGTGCCTCAAAAATATCTAGTTTCTTATGTAGCATTAGAGTCCACAGAAACCAGGGATCGTTGAGAGGAAAGTTGCTTCAGTGCGGATCCTGGAGCTGGGTGGGCAGAAATAAGTGCAATAGCTCCAGGGGATTGCTCAGCACTCCCTGCACTTCTGTTTAATCCCAGAAAGTACAAGGGCACAGGGCTTCTCCCACACCCAGCATTTCCTTCTCAGCAGTCTCCAGAGTAGTCATGAAAGTCAGGGACAGAGTGGGGACGGTGGGCGCCTTATCCTTCCGACTGTGAGCTGGGACTTACTCCACAGAGAACAGGTGACTGGTACATGCAATATCACACTTCTCAGAGCACCGTTTCTCTGTGCTCAAAATGGGCAAAATCTTGCAAAGGTCCTGTGATTGCTCATCCCTAACTTGGGGGCACTAGTCTCTTTTTTTCTCCAAACACTGATCAGTATTTTGAAATGTTTGTTATCCTCTTAGAATAATGGGCCTTAAAGTCGAATAGTAACCATTCTCGTTAAAGCAGCATGAGCTGAACTCAGTTGACATTAATATGGGGAAAGTGATTTAATTTTATGAACTGCTTATCAGCTGTTGCCTATGGAATATTAATACGGGGATGCTGTGCGAGCTGCGGGCCCGAGCTCAGCGCTGGGAAGCCCTGCTGATGAGGGGGGAGCTCGCTCGGGGCGCAGGGAGAGGCCTCGGGGTCACCCAGCGGGGCAGCCCTTGCCGTTTGCTTGCTGTCCTAGGGAAGCCGTTGTCCTCTGTGACTATCCTTTGCCCTTGGTTGGGTCCCAAACACACAGATGTACACATGTAACCTTTTGATTTTATTAAAATGGTTTTAATTCTAAAAAAAACAAACAAAACAACAACAGAACCAAAGTTCTACAATTTCCTTGTTAGCTTCGAGCAGGAAAAAAAAAAATCTAATAGCCATAATGTCATAAGTAGAAATTCCAAGTGTTTGTTCAATTGCACAAGTTATTATTCGATAAAAAGTGTGGCAGCAATGTATTAGGTACCATTCCACAGTCATTTCAAAGTCTTGCTTAAAACCCTTTGGAATGGGTAACTCATGGTTAAACATGCAAAGTTTTGAATGGAGAATTCATGATTGAAAAGCGGAAAGTGTACAAGGAAAAACCTTCCAGACGCTCGGTTTCTGACCCCAGAGGACCCTTGTGTCAACAGTACTTTGTTGAGTGTGCAAGGGTGGAAATAAATAAAAACATTCCTATCCACCCACCATCATTTTTACAGAATGAAAGTAATTTTACAAACGAAAGGTTAACTATTGCTGTGATTTTACCCTCTATAATGCATCTTCCTGATTTCAAAGTACCAAAGGGAATTTCTCCTCTCACGACTATCTAGTATTTCATTGTGTGGATGTCCCATCATTTAATTAGATCCTTACACACTGCAGTGTTTTACACTTTGGCTATTATAAACATACCGTGATAAATTACCTCTTACATTCATAATTTTGCAGCATATGTATCTTTAAGGTGAATCCTCAGACTTGGAACTGCTTGTGCGTGTTTGTGACCTTGATAGACACGCCAGGTCGCCTTCCCCACCAAGTGTGTGTCGACACCAAGCTGCCGGCCCTTGCTGCTCAGCCCTCCAGAATGGTTTGGCTGCGCAGTGATTCATGACAAGCTTTATCATACAACGCAACACATGTGGCACATTTCACCACACACCTAAGAATCATCACATCCTCAGGAGCAGGCCACGGAAAACTGAACAGAATGGCCAGACAATGAACACGGGATACAGATCCTGTGTTTGGAACAGAGACCTGGAAGGGCCGCAGGCGATATTCCATCTAGAATGATCTCCGCTTTTCCGATTCAGTCTGACAGCCTGAACGCATCTAGTAATGCCTCAGCAGAGATGGAAGCATGGGCCTTAAACGGTGTCTGGAAGCTGATAGTACATTTGCAGCCATTCTGGCTGCTTTCAAAGTCCATTCATAAGTGGCACTGAATCCCCGCTCCCTCATCTCAATAGGTAGATGTGCCTCTGTTCTTTTGTTTGCAGAAGATAACGAACTTGGTTAGCCCAAATAACTCAACTGGTGCACAGTTGCTCCAGGATCAGGAGCAGTCCTAAGGTTCCATTCACATATCAGTATTTTTAAAAAATATTTTTATTGATTTTTTTTAGAGAGAGAGAAACATTGATCTGAGAGTGAAAAATCTCTTGCCCCCCCCCCCCCTCGGGGATCAAGCCCATAACCTGGGCATGTGGCCTGACCAGGAATTGAACTGGTGACCCTTCAGGGCACTGGATGACATCCAGCCAACTGAGCCACATGGGACAGGGCTCCCTTATTAGTATTTAAAATGCTCCTAAATTTGGGATGATGGACTTTAACAGCAAAACTTTAAACAGATTTTCCTGCCTCTCATTTCATCTGTTTTCTTCTGAAATGAGGGTGCTGTGGCAACAATTAGCAATAACTGCGCCAGCTTGTTTGTTCAGGAACAGTGTTCTTTTGATGGTGAAAAGAGCAGAAGCTCTATAATAGATTCCAGTCCACGTCCAGCTCCTGCCGAGGAAGCCACCTTTGCAGGTGTAAGAATAGCTTAAGAGAGAGTCTGCAAACAAATGGAATAGTGCTCTCATTTCCCGAGTGACAGTATCTGAGTTGTAGCGCTCCCGCCTTCCCCGCAGGAACACCTGTTCCAAACTCAATGCTAGTATATCTTCCACATCGCTCATAAGTCATCTTCCTAAGAACCTGATGGTGGGGGCACCTGAGCTCTGAGAAGCTGGCGCTTTCTCACGTGCTGTGGACACATTCCTGCAGCATTTCAGCATGTGAGCAAGGTATTGTCTCCATGGAGCCCCCACGGCTGGGAGAAACGGTGTAGATGGTGCGGCCTGAGCTCTGCCCTAATGCACTGATTCATCCAGTTGGGTCTGTCAGATGGTCTGTCACTCACGGCTAAACGATGGGACCAGGCACACACTCTTGAGTTGGTGTGGTTTAGGCTGACTGGCCAGGCCGCTCTCACCTGGGGCCGTGGCAGAGGTAGTAATAAATCTAATCCTCCAGTGACAAGATCGTTTTGTTGATTTTCTTAGTCCCTGAAGTTTTATTATTTTTTTTTAGTGTAGCCTGTTCATCACTTTCATCAAGACACCTGGCTTTCCCTGTCTGGAAGGAAATGTCACCAGTTTTTATGTAAATCCTTCCAGAAACATTCTGTGCATATATAAGCAAGCACACCTCTAACCCAAAGCATATGCAACAGGACTTTGGTATTTTTAATCAATTTCCCCAAATGCCTGTTATTAGTACACTCCTTAGGAGCAAACAGGCAATAGCCAATGAGACAGTATACGACACGTCTTCTAAATGCTACATGTGAAATCATTACCTCTCCTCTGAGGAGTCCCAGGCCCCTTCCTGGGGTTTTGGAAATCCCTATATTATCAGGACCCAATTACAAAACATCTCTTAAGTGTATATCTCTTGGGGAGACGTAAAACATTATTTTACGAAAATTCTTAGTTCATACACAAAAGTAGAAAGTGTCAACCTTTCTTAACCTGTATCCAATCTTGTCTCTGTTGTCCCTTACTGGATTATTTTAAATCAAATCCCAGATCATAATTCATACTGGAGAGACAATTTCAAAAATCAATACAAATACCCAGGGTACAATTTACTGATATCTTCTCCAAAGCTAGAAACTTCCTTGTGGCCAGTTCCATGGTACAGCCCCTATCTTCCCTTCTCAATATGGTCACTATCATAACCTTGTGCTGTGCAGCAGCTCTCAGTATTAAGAAGTTTTTTCTTAAATAGATAGCCTGAAATGACCCAGCCAAAGGGTCAGAAATGGGGAATGTGGTATAGAAGACCCAGACTCATCCCCCACAATGGGTTTATAGGAGATGGCTTTTCCCACACAGACTTTGGAGAAGGTCTCTTTCTTCCCCATTTGCGCACCCTAAACGGGCTGGCTAATCAGGCCTCCTAACCAATCGTGCTCCTGCGTGTTTCCAGCTAACATAGCCATATAGGATATCTTTGGCATTTCAGGTTTTTTTAAGGGGCCACTGAAGATATTAGGAGTAGGAGAGGTAGGAATAGTGAATTGAGACTAGAGATTTAAACACACACACATACACGCACACACACGGGGGGGGGGGAGAGGATTGAGCTACCTAGACCCTCACAGGCAGACCAGAGACAGGTTAGGAAAAGGTAATGCTCAAATCTCTGGCTGGAATACAGAAATAGTTGTTTGGCTAAATGTCACTGTGAGCAGAATGCGCCAGGGGCAGGCCTTCCAGCCTGAAGTAGGAGGCTGCACCCATAGCCCTAGAAACCAGAACACACTCCTGCAAAGCTCAAGCACCCACATGGATATTTCAACAGAATAGGTTTTTGTTGGCTTTGTCAGACTTTATAAATAAGATACTTCTGCAACTGAGTGACTCCTTTTTATTACCCCTGGGAGGGTGTACACCAGAATGAAAATTTGTTTTATCTTGGGGCTCAACTATTTTAAGAAATGTCCTAGGATAAGGTAACTCTTAGAGACCCATCCAAAGCCCAGGAAGTCACCTTAGGGAAAAGGTGAGAGTATCCTAGACTCCAGGGCAGAACTAAAAAATGGGAAATAAAGGGCTACTTACCAGAAAGAAAAAGCCGTGAAGACACTGGCTCATGCTGAGAAAAGCATTTCTGAAAGGAAACCTCGAAGCCAGAAAATGTCAGGAACCCAGCCGAGGGGGCTGGGCCCAGGGAGACGGATGTCCAGGTGCCAGTAAGTGGGAGCACCCGGGTCACAGAGGCTCAGAGAAGGATGGTCTAGAAAAACATGCTCTCCTTTCCTTACAAATAGCACTCTCACGAACAGCTCCAGGCCGACCGTAAGACTCTTCCTTAGCGCTCATTTGGGCCTTAGTCTGTGGGGATGAGTGGCTCAGGGTGGGTTTCAAACAGAAATCAGAGTTTGTCGCTGACTCTGAGAGCAATGACGTGTCTCCAACAAGACTGTTTACCAGTGGTGCCAAGCACTGCCTAACTCTGGACTAAAGAAAACGAGAAGACACATATTTATTCCTGGAAGAAATGCTAATTACAAAACAGGACTATGGCCTTGTTTGCACAGGAGAAACTTCCCTGGCAAAAGGTAGCCTGGGGCCCGGCTTCAGTATTCCCCGAGCTCCCCTCTGTCCCTGAAGCCTTTGGTGCTTGTGAGAGTCACCCCTTCTTCATCACACTCTCTTAAGGCCTCGCCATCTTCAGTTTTGAATTTTGACAGCAGGGACTTCACCAGTGTCACAGCTGAGTCAACCCGGAGTTTACCTGCCTTTTTTCCTGTGAAAGAGCATCCTCCAGCCATCTCACCCACCGCTTCCTTCTTGGGAACAATGATATTTGTAGGGAGCAGTTTTGCGTGAGGTCCCAGGGTGCCCATTCTGCTCAGTCATGAGCGCAGCTCTCCCACCTCTGTCTTCCTAGTGTCAAGGCCTGTGACACCTCCAGCTAGGAGAGGTCAACTTCCTGGAGCTGTCTCTGTTCATAGACACCTTACACTTCCTCTAGTTATGTCCCAAGAACAGCCTCACTGCTTCTCAGTCACCTCCGTGGAGGCTGCTGACGCCAAGCTGTCCCCGGTCCCAGGGAGGGGGAGTAGCAGAGTTTACACCCGCTCTGCTCCCTGAGCCAGTGCAGTTTCTGTGGCCAACTGAACCTTCTTAGTTGAAGAGATGGACTTTGCGTCAGCCTCCTGAGTTCCTCGTGTTCCCCCACCGACCTCGTTAATGAGACTGGGGGCAAGGGACCTGTATTCAGTGAACCAGGCTGCCAATGTTCCAAATTTTCAAATGTTCCAACTTCATCAGCAGGATAGAGGTGACGACAGACACTGGGCCATTTCTCTTCTCTTTAATCACTGTGGGCAGAACCCGTTTACACTGTAAATACCCGAAAAGGCAAGCATGTTGGCAGAGCCAGCATGGCCCTTCAGCTGAACGCACTGACAGTTTTTGAAGCCTGGCCTCTTGCGAAAGTTTTGTCTGATAATGCTAATCTGTTTCTTTAATGACAAGTTCTGAGGTCATCCCAGTGGCCTTTGGTATCTGATGTGGATCCAGAAATAACCACTGGCCCTGCCCGGTATGGCTCAGTTGGTTGGGTGTCATCCACGCACCACAAGGTTGCTGGTTTGATTCCCGGCCAGGGCACATGCCAGGATATGGGCTCCATCCCCCTTGGGGGGGTGCAGGAGGCAGCCAATTGATGTTTCTTTTTCTCTCTCTCTCCCTTCTTCTTTCTCAAAAAATCAATTAAAAGACCTCAAAAAACACACAAAGAAATAACCACTGATTTGGGCGACCCAAAAGTATAAACATTGACCTTTCTTCATCCAGCCTCAAGATTTGGGTACGAACAAGATGCAACAGGCTACCTATTGACCCGGACATGTGGGTCTCAGAATTCTCAGTTTACGGTTGCTCAGAGTTAATCGAAGTAAAACCTGTTACTCAGCTTTTGTTCCCTACAGTAAAATATTTCAGCACCGCAGCATGCCTTTCTCTTTGCTGCCCTGCTATTTGTCTTTTTAAAATGCCTGATTGAACCTTGGAAGAGTACTCGGTAGATATCCTAAGTATCCTACGGTGGTTGATTGCATTTTTGTAATCAAGATCTCTAAGCTTTGGTTATTTTAAAAAATCAGTTGGGAAACCTTAATCAAGGTATTTAATAGAGGGCCAAAATACCTCAGTTTTTAGCAAAAAAGAGAAAAAGCAATGTAAACAGGAGACGTTGAAATTTATCCCTACAAACGCAAGAGAAGAACTGAACTGAGCCTATTAGAGTGGCTACAGTGAAAAACAGGGACGACATCAAATGCCGGGGAGGGCCTGGAGACACCGAATCACTCCATTAGCCCTACATTGCTGGTGGGAGTGAGAACAACTCAGTGCACAAGATGAATGCCGTTAACCTTTTTATTTTGAAATAATTGTCGATTCACAGGGAGTTGCAGCAAACGTGTGCAGAGGTGCTCCACGCGCCCTTCCCCACCCTTCTCTCCACGGTAGCACAGCATCGAACCAGGGACCTGACATTGCTGCCACCCACAGGGCTTACTCAGGTTTCTCGGGTTTTGCATGTGCTTGTGCGTGAATATACTTTCACACAACTTTATTACATGATTATGGTGGAACCACCACCAAAATCAACTTAGAGACTAGTCTATCGGGACGAGCCTCTCTGGGCCTCTCCTTATGGCCACGCCTGCCCTTTCACCCCATTTCCTACTCCGAGCAAGCACTGCAATTTTGTTATTTCAAGAATATTCTCGAATGTTACAGAACCATTTCACAGCACGTGATCTTTTGAAATGGGCTTCTCCCCCATTCAATGTAATTCCCTTGAGGCCTATTTAAGTCCCCTCGCGTCTCAATCGTTCTCTCCTTTTCATTCCGGAGAATTAGCGCCGAATGCACCGCAGCTTGTCAGAGGACGTCTGGGTTGTTTTCAGTGTTGGGCGAATTTCAGTAAAACCGCTGTGAGCATTTGTGAGCGGCTTTTGTGTGAGCATGGTTTTCGTTTCTTTGAGAGAAATTCCCAGGAGTGCGTCTGGGTCCTATGGCAACTACATGTTTAGTTTGAAAAGAAATCGCCCAACTGATTTCCAGGGCGGCTGCCCCGGGCTGCGTTCTTGCCAGCAGCGTGTGAGAGTCTCGTTTCTCTCCGTTCTCACCCGCATGTGATGCTGTTGCTGTTTTTAATTCTCATGGGTGTGCAGCGCCGGCTTCATTTGCACACATCTAACGGCTAATGGTGTCGAGCACCTTCCCACGTGCTCATTTACCGTCAGTGCTCCCCCTCGGCGAAATGCCTATTCATGCATTTTGCCTCTTTTCTAATTGGACTGATATTTTCCTTCTACTGTTGAGTACTGAGAGCCATTCATATTCTACATACAAAAACTTCGTTGAAACGTGGTTTGCAAATATTTCCTCCCAGTCTGTAGCTTGTCTTTTCATCAAAATGTCTAATTTTTTGGTGTCGGTCCGACTTATCAATTTTTCCTTTTATGGATCATGCTTTTGGTATCAAGTCTGAGATCTCTTTGTCTACCCCTAGGTCCCAAAGATGTTTCATTTTTTTTCCCTAAAAGTTTTATGTTTTACATTTAAGGCCATGATACATCTTGAGTAATTTTTTCTAAGGTGTGAAGTTTATTTTATTTTTGCCTGTGGATGTCAGTTTCTCTAGCACCATTTGTTGAAAAGGCTCTCCTATCTCAATTGAATTGCTTTTGCACCTTTGTCAAAAATCAATCGGGCATTTTTGTGTGGATCAATTCCTGGATTCTCTGTTCTGTTTCATTGGTCTAAGCCTCCAGCTCTCTACCAACACCACCCTCTTGATTGTTGTAGCTGTAAAATAAGTCTTAACAGTGATTCCTCCTGCTATATTTTGCTTTCTCAAATTGTCTTAGCTCTTCTAGGTCCTTTCCTTTCCAAATGCATTTTCTAATAAGCTTGTGTATGTCTACAAGCACCTTGTGGGAGTTTGATAGCAATTGCATTCAACCTATAGATCAATTTGGAGAGAACTGACATCTTTACTATGCTGAATCTTCCAATCCATGGATATGGCATCTCTCTCCATTTACTTAGGTCTTCTTTGATGTGAATCATCAACATTTTGTAATTTTCAGTATATAGATCCTATACCTGTGTTGTTGGATTTACACCTTAATATTTTATTTTTTGGAGTGATTATAAATGGAATTGTTTTTAATTTTGTTTTCCGTGTGCTTGCTTGTAAGTAAAAACTGCTAGTGATTTTTTTGTGTTCACCTTGTAAACTGCAACCTTGCTGAACTCACTTATTCCAGGAATTAAAAAAAAATTCCTTTGGGTTGTATATTTAGACAATCATGTCACCTGAAAATAGGGATGGTTTCATTTTTTCCATCCAGTGTATACACCTTTTATTTCTTTGTTAAGATTTAATTGGAAGGGTCTACAATTATGCTTGGAAATACACTGAATTGTTTGAGGAATCACTGGGTTAAAGTCCTGTTTTTAAATGGACACATTTGTATCCTGTATCAGAAAGTATTAAAATTGAGAAAGCTTACACTTCTGAAGCATTTAAATTTAGTGAAACAGTCAAAAGCAGCAGACAATTTATTTAATCAATTTTGTCTTAAAAAATATTTGTTGAAAATATTTATCTCAATAGAGATAAAAATAAAAGGCATTTGAAAATATTTGGGCTGAAATTTATGCATTTTAATTTCAAAAAAATAAAATTTAAAATATCCCATTGTTATCAGATGTGCTCTGACCTTACCCAGTAATTCAGCACCTACAGAGAGTTTATTTTCACAATTAAAATTATTATGACCAACAAAGGAGTCAACTGACCTACCCATTCCAAGTTTATTATCAGAATATACAGCTTTAAATTGCAGGCTAAAATTGGACATAAGATCATATTGATATAAATACATTTTTCAGAAAAATACAGGGACAGATATTGATTAAGAAGCTTTTTAACAGCTGTGAATATATGCCAAAGACAACTGTTCTCCTTGATATTTTTAAATGTTTAACTGTCAAACTGATAAAACTCTTAATCTTCTGTCATGTCAATGGATTATATCTTTTAGAAAATATGACATTTAAAACTGTTTAAATCAAATCCTTTTAAGTCCACCCATTTAGGAAAAGTCAACACTGATCAATACATGTTTCAAAAATTGTGGAGTTTAAACTATTTTTAATAGCTCCTTTTACTCTAAGAAGTGTCCTGGTTTGGACATTAAATTATAAGGGATACCTTTGGTATAACTTAACTTTGAAATCACAGACACAGTCAGCATTGTGACACCCGAGACAGACTTGCCGGTGGAGGGAACAGACAGGGGCCCACAGGGCGAGAGGCCCCTGGGACACGAGGGGTGGGACGGACAAACCGAGTGAAAGGGAGAAGTTAAGCGCGTCCCTAAGAGGGGGCGGCCGGGGGCTGTGCCCTGACAGCCAAGCCCCTCGGAGCTGGCATCGCAAGCAGGGCTGCTAGGACAACGCTGTCACTGCTTGTCATAGGATGTTTGCGACAATTGAAATACAAGATTATAACCCCAAGGGGACTGAGGAACGAGCTTATTGGATTGGGGGAAGATGCTGGGAATCCCATGATTTGCTTCTGGGCTTTCTCTTTAGCAACAACAGTGACCAACTAAGAGGGTCTGTACCTCATCCCCAGGGCGACACCGGCGAAGGAATCTGACGCTGCACCAGCTCCCGGATGCCCCGTGGCGATCGGCCAGTGACACAAAGGTGTGGACCGCAGTGTCGGCCCAGGATGTGAACCCTCTGTCCCTGTGTCCAGCTCAAGCAGAGACAGGGGAGGTCCCACTAGCACTGAAGGCACTAACTTAGAAGAAAACTAAGACGGGGATGCTGAAAACAAAGAAAAAATACGAAGAACTTGTTATATTAGAGTTCTAGCGGGTAGACGGGGAGGTATATTATTGTACTAGGGCTGCTATAGCAAAGGCCCACAAACTGGGTGGCTTAAAACAACAGAAAGGTATTCCTTGCAGCTCTGGAGGCCAGAAGTCCAAAGTCAAGGTGTTGAGAGAACTGTGCTCCCTCTAAAGTCTCTGGGGGGCGGGAAGGGCTCGTCCTTGCCTCCTTCAGCTTCTGGGAGCCCCTGACGATCCTCACCTTGTGGCCAGTCTCTGCCTCTGACTGCACACAGCCTCCTGCCCTCTGGGTCTCTCTCCTTTTCTTATGAAGACACCAGGCTTCTTGGATTAAGAGCCCACCCTACCTCAGTACGACCACATCTCAACATACATCTAAGTTATATCTATAGGGACCCCTTAGTTATATGCAAACAAGGTCACATTCACAGGTACCAAGGGTTAGAACTTAAGCACATCTTGTTGGGGACACAATTCAACCCACAACAGGAGGTTTAACAACTCAGTAAAGATTCTCGAAGAAACCCCTTGTCAGTGAAGGAAAAATGTGTTATATTCAGATTATGGTATCTTCAAAAACCTTAGGGCCACGTGCATGTAAACCCAAGACGAAGAGAAATTTGAAAAATCAGAAGAAGTCTGGTGAATTTGCGCTAGCCAGAAACACAGAAACAACTGATATCTTCAGATCTCCTAGGAACCTACGGTAAAGACAACGTTTCTTATTTCCAGAAGGGATTTGGAATGGTATGTATACTCTGCTGTTTGGCTATGGCCAAGGCCCAGTTAAGAATAAACACCAATGTGTACTCACATGTGCTATTTGAGATTCTTAACACTGTTACTGACCCCAAAGAAGATTTAAATGCAAGCCCTACCATATCAGCACAGAGTCAGGAACAGGCGGGCCTTGGCTCTGGAAAATTTCCCTGGGAGGGATGAAGTCGTTCACATAAATATGCTGACGTCGTTCAACAGCTGATAGGCCTCGTTCTGGGTGTTAGCACAGTGAGGCACGATCAGAATGGGAGCAGAGTGACTGACATGCTGACAGGCCATTGCGAGGACTGCGGTGGGGACAATCACATCGCTCGGAGAACGCTTCGCAGTTGGGTAGGAAGAGAATTGTGTCAGTGCTGAAAGATTTCACAGCCGTACTCCCAAACAAACCTGGAAATGCACATTATTGGTTCTGGAAACAAAGGAACCTATTATTTTGTCTCCTTTTAGTTAAGTGGTAAAGTGTAGTAGGTGGCAGGAAAGATAATTCTAAAGGGCAATTTAGCCTCCTGTCGGCACCCAGGTCTTGCTCGTTGCCATTTGAATGTATAGCTACCTACCCACAAAGCAGGGTTAGGCTTGTGTGGAATGTTCCACTGAGCTCAGCCTGATAATTCTTCCCCGTACTCAGAATGACTATTTTATTCTATTGATTTAGAGCTCAGGAAGTTTCCAGCATCAATTCTAGGAAGACTGTTGGTATATGACTGAAGATCAATAAGGAAAAAAAAAAAAGCTGACTTTGGAACACTGTGGTGCCGGGGGTGGGGTTAAAACAAATTTAATCCTGTGATTTAAGAAAGCTCTTAGGATCGTTCACAATTTAAGTAATGGTTATAAACAGAACAGCACAGTAAGCTAACACTGCTCCACTCTGTCCTCTGCGTGTGGATGGGCACAGGACGCATGCACACCCTGTCTGGGTTATTAAACTCTTGTCTCGAGCCTCCTGAGCAACCTTCCTGTACACCCTGCTGTGCCATACAGGGCGGGGACCCTGCCAACCTCACTTCTCCTTGGCCAGCTGGCTCCCTCTTGGGTTCAGTCACTAGGGGGCACTAGAGGGAGGCTGGAAGGCTGCAGCTGGGACCAGGGCCTTGTTCAAGTTTTGAATCTGGCTCTTAGGATTGTCACCCCAGCAACTGTTGTTCACCCCAGCTGGCAGCAGTTGGTCCCGGTGTGTTCCACGCTCCGAGAACCAGCCCCACCAAGCTCTCTCAGAGCCACCAGCCAGCCAGCTCCTGTCCTTTGCTCAGATGTCTGAGTCTGACACGCAGGAAGCTTCATTCAAGGGGCCCCGCAGCAGCAGAGCCGGGCAGCAGCCCCTCCTCAGAGCTGCTCAGAGCTCAGCACCCTGCTCAGACCTCCATACCCCAGCCTCGCCGCTTCATCCCCCAGCCCGGCGGGTGCAGCTGCAGCGTTCTCCCTTTGCCAGTCAGTTCTCTAATCTCAGTTTAACCAGTTCCTTATACTAAACTCCTTCTGTTAACACATTGGTGCTGAGACTCTCCTGACGAGACCTCGACAGAAGGCATCTACGTATTAATATAATTCCTCTATATGCTGCTTACTTTCCCACTGGACCTGATGTGTCTGTAGATCATTACTGCCACATGCAGCTACATAGACTTACATGTATGCACATGTGTTTGCATGGAGCTTAAATGTATCATTGTGTAAACTCCGCAGCTTGTGCTCGGATCCCTCACCGTAAGCAATGCTCTAGACTAGAGCGTTTAAATACAGCCGGACCTGAGGCCTCCTTACAGCAGCTATCAGTCATCAGCGAGTCATGAACAGAGTACATTTCCTGCACCGATGGCACAGCAACTTCAGATCACAGCGCTGAAGAAAGCTTAGACTATCTTCCATCACTTGGGTATCCACTCCAAACTCATGGAATTATCTTGGGACAGCTGCAGTTAAACATTTGAGACAAGAAGGAAGTGGAAGGAGTAATCTGTCCTGGAGAAAAGTTGCTGTGATAAAAGAAAAGGCACTTGGTTATCCAACAGCCAGCCAGCTCACTCCCTGGGTGGGCAGCGTATGTCAGGAGACGTGCCCTTCATTTTCCTACAGCCAGATCATCCTGTGGTTTAACCCAGGAAGGAAAAGCAGACAGTCAGGATTTGGTCTGACCCAAAAGCATCTTAGGAGCTGCTGACAATGGCTGTAAGATGCAGGCTTAATAGGTGAACTTCTTCACATGCCCGGCTGTGGAATGACCAGTGGTCCATTTGAGTAGAAATTCTGACTCACAAAAAGAACTCATGCCGTCCCTGAGAGCTTTAACAGAATCAAACCTCAGAGACATGGGCAGTAAATCGTGATTCAACTTTGATCAAGCAAATGTGGCGCCCATGAGCAGATTCTCAGGGAGTTCATAGCGTCCCAATCAAAGACTGAACAACCAGGAAAAGGCAGTGAAAACCCAGATGTTAAGTAAGTTTTATACAGAAAGCAGATGTTGTGCTAAAAAATTTTCATGTTTAAAACAAGGGTAAATGTGCTCGTTAGTCATGAGATTGTCATAGTTGTTTGAAGCCTGAAGTTTGGGGCCTCTGGATTTCCAAAGGAGCTCAAGTGCACAGAGAGGATCATCTATAGCAACCTGAGAGCACAGGGCATTTCACACGACACTCGGGGATGCATGAAGACGTCCCAGGTTCTACAGTAATTAAAGAAATACATTTGCATAGTGCAGTTGACCCTATTTCCCCCCTCTTTGACTTCTGGGTCAGTCATCTCTACTCAGCACCAATAGATGCAGCCATGACCTTTCTGCTGTCTTCCACCATGAGGACAAGGGCATCTCTCTGATAAATACTTCCAAGGTCAAGGGTAAGAGAGTGGGTTTCAATAGCAATCGCTAAGCAAAAGGACTCCCGCATGCCCATGAACTCTCCATGAACTCCCTGCTCACCAAGGCCTTTCCGGGCCACAGCCTTCAGCAGCTTACACGGACACCTCCCTCGCCTTCCCATTCCCTCCTCTGCGGCCACCGCAGCGAGAACAGAAAGCTGCTCCCCCCAATCCTATGCTTCCAAACTACTTCCCAGCCCTTGCTGCGAAGCTTGCCACCAGTGTGCCTTGAAAAATGCTCTCAAGTTGCAAAAAGTTTAGAACCTGTCCTGCGGTCTCCCTGTCCTGCCAGTGGGACATCAGTAGTCACGTGAAGTCCTTGTGAATGATGTTCCCAGTATCCTGGCTCCCTGGTCCTGAGCTGCTTCAATTGTCCCCCTACTGCCACAGGCCAGGCCAGAATTCAGACCCTGACAAGCGCCCGCACACCTCTGAGATCTAAACTCCCGGCTTCTCTGAGTTGAGTTCCTTGCACTTAATTGCAACTCACGAAGGAGCCGCTGCTGAGCTCTAGTTCCTCCAGACAGCTCAGCCCCTTCCAGGTGCAGGGCATCCTTGCTCCCGCTGAACCCACCCCCATCTCCATGGGCCATTTCCCTTTGGACAGCACTCCTCTCACCCTTGTAGGGGTTTGGCCCTGATTTGCCAAACCTGACCCCGGGTCAAGGAGCACTGTCCACCTCTGGACTCCTCCCTAGCTGGGGACCCCAATAGCTAACATTTCCTGAGCTTTGTCCATACACCTTCTTTTAGCCCAAGATCCCAATTTTAATGACCTTTTTAAAGCCTCTGCTCTAAAGCCCTGATCATTGCAGTGAGCTTTTTGAGCACAAAGCTGGCCTACTGACCCGTTCCTTGCCCTTCTTTCCCACGCACGCATCAGCTGTCATTAACTAGGCCCAGAATCCCCCCGTCTTACCCTGCCCTTTGCCCCAACCCAGCTCTGCAGCCCGGGCTGTATTTCCAGGCCAGCCTCTGAGTCATTAGCAAATAGTTACTGCATCGCCTGGCTCTTGTCACAGAGTATTATTTAGCCCCCTTTCCACTCTCCTGTTTGGACCCTCGGCAGGGGGCATGTTCCTGTGGTGCAAGTCCCTAAATCATTAGGGGACACCAAAGGCTTCCCTTGACTATTCTCAGAACGTATCTACTGCTTTGTCCCCCATATCCTTGGGGTTACCCCAAAGCTTCAGCCCCTAGGCAATGAGCGGGGCCTCTGGTGAAGGCCCAGTAGTTGTACAAAAGTTGTCCCCTCATTGCCTCGGTTTTTAGAGTTAACTGGCTGCCTGGCCCGCACTCGCCCTCCTCCCTAACATCACGGAACCACAGCAGTGCTGGGGCCTTGGCAAAGGGCTGCGGCCACTGCCAGCCCCCGAAGCCTTGGAGCCTAGATGGCGACTGAGCACTCAGCCAGGTCACGTTGAGAAGGGCTGTTCATTTACACACCAGACTTCAAAGCCCTGGTCCCAAAGAGAGAGTGTAAAATCACTCAGTAACGCTGCCATGTTGATTACATGTTGAAAGGACAATATGGATTTATCGGGCTAAATAAAATGTATATACACTTTAAATAATTATTAATTCCAATGGGTTAAATCTGAAAAGAAAGAAACATCAATTGAGCTATCAGCTAAGTGTGCATGCATTTTTGGGGGGACTCCCTATACGTTCAAATTAATTTCACCTGGTTCTTTTTCCTGTTTTAGGGGCAGGGCTGGGGTAGAGGAGCATCCCTCCGTTGCCACGGCACTGTCCCCACATCGCCGTGGCCTTGCCAGGGACTCCACCTTGGCAGGGCTTTTGGTGCCAGCCCCACGGCAACGACAGTCCTCTCTGTGCTGTCCTGGTTCTTGGAGCACTGTGGCTGCTTGGATCTCAAGTTTCCAGATTAAGCAAATAAAAATACAAGATGCTCAGTTTAATTTTAATTTACGATAAACAACACAACATACTTTATTATAAGTATTCTCTATTATTATTTTTTTGTTCTCTCAAATTTGCCATCTTATATTTAATTTGTCATCCCTAAGAGTCGGATCCCACATGGGGCCACACCAGTGACTCAGCCCTGGTCAAGGGGCCCAGACCACTGGTGCCGGCCACAAAAACCCTTACAAGGTAGTTGCTGCATTCACTGCCTTGGAAAAACTGAGTAACCTGGGTGCCCAGCCCCCTCCCACTGGTCTCTGGGGCCACAGCAGCCTCTCTGATCCGTCACAGGGGCCCTGAACCTCCAGGGCCTACTCTAGACGTGATTAGAGCATTTTTGTACTGTTTTCATTTACTTAAAGTGTATTATCCAGTTTGACAAATCCCCGCTTCAATTGATCAACACTAAGAGCTCAGGCCTTGGCAGTGGTAGCTGGTACATTGACTGGTTCCTCTTTGAGTGCGTGGCCTCCACTTTGCCCACATGCCGCCTGTCACCAGGGTCACATGAATGCCTTAGACCCTTGGCAATGAGGCTAGACCACTGGTCCCGGTGGCAGAAGCCATTGGAGCCTAGTCTTGGTATTGCCTTTTTAGTTTTCAGTGGGTACTGTGAGCTGGCCTTCGCGTCCCCCACCTCACAGCCGTGTGTAAGCCCCATAAGCCATTGAAAGTGGTCACCATCCTGCCCTGGTTCTCCTCACGATGGATCGGCCCTTCTCCTACATGGCTAGGTTCCCAGTGCTTTGTATCCCTGACAGGTAGCCCAAGTCTCCCTGGATCTCCAGGTATGAGGCTCATGAAGTCCCCTCCTCTCCCTGGGTGAGGGTGGTGGGCTGGGGGCCAGCCTGTGACGGAGGTGCATGTGGGGCCTGGCCTTCCCGCAGGCTCCTACTTGCTTCAGGCTGAAGTCGTCTTTCCAGTCCTTACTTCTCCCCTGGTGGGCCGCAGATTCCAGCTGGCTCCCCACAGGCCACAGCGCAGCTACCGAGGAACCTCGCAGGCTCTGCAGACAAGCCCCCCGGGCCCAGTCGGCCGGGCTCCGGGCCGCTGGGTCCTGCAGGGCCGCACACGGCCTGCTTCTTTGTTTTTCACGCTGCCTTGGCTCTTGGTTTGCTGCCTTGCGTGTCTCACTCTCGCTTCCAGTTTCTCCTTTGTGTTGAGCACAGGAGGTCACAGGAGCCGGGCGCCGAATCCAGCTCGTGCAGGAAGTTAGGCCATCTCTCTCTCTCTCGGTCACAGCTCTGCTGCTGGAGCCCCGAGCAGGCCTGGAAAAGCGACGTACATGTTTGGCCTCAGTTTTCTTCCCTGTAAACGAGAGGGGTGGACATCTGTGCTTTTGTAAGGATGAGAGTAATGATTCGAGTTCTCTGGAGATGCTGTGATGTTATTTTACATATTGCTCATACCCACTCTTTGCTTTCTGGTTTCGTATAGGAACAAGGACTGCCCCCCAGACTAAAGCTGTGTGCTGGGAGAGGAAGACCACCCGCACATTCAAGACATCTTTCTAAGCTCCATTTAGAACTGCTTTTAAAACAGAGGTCGGAGTGTCGCTTTTGCCTGATATTTTCATACCTGGCACAGAACCCCACCCATCTCAATGCCTTTGCTTCCATCCCTGCCTCCCTGACTCCCTGTCCCAAATCTCAGCTGTCACCTAAAGGTTTTCCCACTCACCATCAACATTGAGCCAACACTTTCAAGTGGCAGCTGTACCTCAGCCTTGGCTGTAACCTTCAGTTGACCTTGGGACTTTTGTTTTGGCCTGAGGAGTCTGGCCACTCAACCAAACTCCTTTAAAGAGTTAATGATGGTGTTTCGTGTCATCATTGGGACTTGGTGTTGTGAACTCAGAGGACCAGGTTAGGATCAGCCCTCAGCTAGGGTCAGGGGACCTGTGGTGGAGGGTGCTGGGTGTCAGGGGCAGGTGGGAGGGAAGGTCTGACCGGCCTTCTGCGGGCTGGCCCCTGGGTCCCTCAGCCCAGCCCTTCCCTCTGTCTGAGGAGCTGACAGAAGTCTGCCCTCCCGAGTGGAGCCCTGCTCTGTCACCAGGTGACTTAGTAGCTGGAGTCTAGTGGGAGAATCTTCCTATGGGTGTTTTAGTTTCAATAAGGAGAGAAATCTTGTTCCTGAAAGGAATGAAGCCATACACCTGAACGCCTGGTGCTGTGAGAGGTTTGGAGCCACAGATGGAGCTGTAGGGCTCTTATGCTAGTTAGTCCTGGGAAACAGTCTAGTCAGACAAAGGGTGGCAAAACGGGACAAGATGACAATAGGTGCCAGTTGCTGAGTGCAATAGTACTGACTTCTCACGGCCAGCCTGGGCTGTATAACAGGGAGTTCTGGAACTTTCTAGAACTTTTTAAGATCCTTTTTTAGGTAAAAACTAGAACAAAATATTCATCTAGGGCCACAGAGGATGTCAGCTGTCCCTGTCCCTCTCCCATGAAGAACAGGACCAGCTTGGTAGGAGCATGGTGGACATCAAGGGGACGTCAGCTGGGGTTGTTTCTAGCTACAGCGGCTCTGGTCTCTCCCTGGATCCAGAGCTGTGCCTTGTCCAAGAGAGTCAGCGTGACGGACTGTCACTCGCCGTCAGGGATCCCACAGGCCTGGAGCTTGAGCCGCTGAGCACCGGCTGGGTGGAGTTAGGACATGAGACTTCCCTCTTGAATGGCTGTCTTCGGAAGAATTCTGAAGTTAGCCGTGTTCATCCTTTGTAATGCAGTTAATACGACTTGCCACCAACAGGAACCAGGGAGTGCCCAGGCCAAGTAAGGAAGCCCGCATGGGAGGGCGTTTCTAGCTCTGGGATTCTCTGGCCGTAACCCTGTTATTACTGTTAATATGTGTAATTTAAAACATCAGTTGTGCACATCAATCATGAGGATTTGGTTTGTCTTTTCGAAATATATGGGTCATACATGTATACAGTGCTCTGCAGTTTACAAAGCAGGGTTAATTGTAACCCTGACAGAAATCCTCAGAGACATTTTACAGCTGCGAAAAAAAGGCTCTCAAGTCCAAGTTCCCAGCCCTACCTCAGAGCCCACCGGTGGTGGCACAGTCTGTGTCCGAGGGTTTGCCTGGGCCTCAGCTAAGGACCCTTTCTTGGTCCTGCTCTGACAAGTTACCTGTGTGATCCTGCACCATTCCTGCCTAACGGTCCCCTCCTGCCCCACCCATCCCACACACATGAGGTGACAACCTCATGTCCAAGATGCAGGGACAGCATCTCGGGTCATTTCCTTCCTGGAGTGTGTGTCCCCAGATCCACAGGGACTTTTGACAGTAACTGAATAAACCACCATATGCTTTAAAAAACATGAGTCTTGGAACTATGCAATTTTCAGTCCTTTGAGAGAAATCGTATTGGCCTTAAGGACAATGCTATGGACTGAATGTTTGTGTTCCCTCAGATTCATATATTGAAGTCCAATCCCCAGTGCAATTGGAAGTGGAGTTTTTGGGAGATGATAGGTTTAGACGGGGGCAGGAGTGGGGCCCCCTTGATGGGATTAGTGCCCTTATAGAAAGATAAAGAGACAGGAGTCCTCTGTCTCCACCCTGTGTGGACACAGCAAGAAGGTGGCCGCCTGTAAACCAGAAACTGACCATGCTGCACCCGGACCTTGGACTTACAATCTCCGGAGCTGTGAGAAGTGTTTGTTGTTTAAGCCGCCCAGCCCATGGCACCTTGTTATAGCCCAAACTGACTAAGACAGGCATGGACAATGTTTGCGTATTTAAAATCTCAGCAATTTGGGGCACGGTGCTAGGCACCTAACAGGCCCTGGGAAATGAGTACTAAACTCTCTCTTTTCCTGAGGATGCCGCCTTCTAAACCTCATTGCTTACATGTCAGGCCTTCGACATGACACCCCGAAAATTCCATGCATTTCCAATCTCTGTGTTCCCTGTAGGTAATTGCAGAGAAAATCCATGCTGCAAAGCCCTTCAAGAGAATTATAAATCTTTTCACCCCATTAGCCTTCTTTCTGACAGGAAGCAGGCACATTTTTAGGATTGGGGTGGCGTGGGCGGACCTGACCTTTCACTGTGCAGTTGAGCCATTTGCTCTCCTCATCTCACTGAAAACTCAACAGGGGAGGCTCCCTAAGCTTGTTCCCAACAGACACTCAGACCCCAGGGCTCAGACTCCAGGCTCCTGGAGCTCTGTCCATGACACGTCTCATGAGAAGGCCAAGGCCTAGAGATGAGGCACGTTCAGCTCAATGACATAGAGCTGGTCAAGCTGACCTGGGATGTTAACCATCCAGGGCTCTTTATTCTGCGTTGTGGCTGAGAAACACCCAGTCCTTTCTAGGGTAATGGTCAGATCTGAACAGGGCAAGACATCCCCTGAGCTGCTCTGTAACGGCAGGAGGAGAAGCCCAGGTTATTAATAAATATTCAGAAGATTTTATGAGCCTTCCACTGGGGACATGAGATTTAACAGTGGGACCCACATGTGGAACCAGACCTGTCTGAGAAGTGGCTGCGTGGTCATCTCATCCTGGTGGGCACCTCTAGGTGGTCAGGGACGGGGGAAGGGTGCAATGAGTCACAAGTATGCTGCTCTGCCTTTCCTGTCCCCCCCCCTACTCAAAGGGCACATGCAACTGCTGGTCTGAGGAAGATAAACGGAAGGGGAAGGATGCCTGCGATGTCAGAGAAGCAGCAGTTCTGGGATGTCCAGAGAGAGGCGTGTAGGACGAACAAAGGTACATGACACAAACAGTAATAATAACAACCTCTCTGCCCTCTTTCAGTGCTCACTCAGTGCTCACTACCTTAAATCATTCTCATCAAAGCCTGGTGAGGTTGATATGACAATCCCCATTTCACAGATGCAGATACTGATGTTCAGAGAAATTGCCACTTACTCAAGTCCTCTCATCAAGTATATGGCAAAACCAGGATTCCCGTGTAGCCTTCTATGATCCCTTCTATGATCCCCCAGGGTTTCCCACTGGGGTACAATGAAAACAAAGCATGGGCTCTTACATCCACAGGGCCCAATTCTGACACAGGCCAGCCTCGTGACCTTGGGAAAGTGACTTAACTTCTCTGTGCTTCAGTTTTGTAATGTATAAAATGAGGATTTTAAGATTAGATGAGATGATGCTTAAAAAGCACCGAGCACAGTCCCTGGTAAGGTAGGTGTGCATGAAGTCGATGGTGCTGTTATCCCTGTTTCTAAACCTTCTTTATGAAACTGGGCACCTGTGGCTTTGGTTAACTTGGTGTTATTTGAAAATCCAGGTGTTCTCACTCTGTGACAAGGACAAATCTCTCTTTCCATGGTGTTCTTTAGTCTTTTTCATCTCAGCAAATGGCACCAATGTTATGGAGTGAATTGTGTCACCTCCAAAATTCTATGATGAAGCCCTTGTCATCCCAACCCCAATGTGACTGTATCTGGAGACAAGGTTTTTAGAATATAATTTTGGTGAGAGGAAGTCTTAAGAGTGGGTGGGGCCCTAATCTAATAAGAAAAAGAGCCCCAGCCTCTGTGGCTCATTGTTCTGTGCACAAAAGGGTGGCTGGTTCGATTCCTGGTCAGGGCACATGCTCAGGTTTGGGGTTTGGTCTCCATTCCTGGTGTGTGTGAAAGGCAACCCATCAATGTTTCTCTCTCACATGGATGTTTCTCTATCTCTTCCTCTCCCTCCCTCTCTCTGAAATCAGTTATATATATATATATATAAAGAAAAGGAAGAGACATCAGAGCTCTCTTTCCTCCATGTTAGGACATAGTGAGAAGGTGGTTGTCCACCACCGAGGAAGAGAACCGTGACCAGAAACCTTTCCTGCTAGACCTTGACCTGGGACTTCCCAGCCTCCGAACAGTAAGCACGTGTCTCTGTAGCTTCAGCCACCAGTGCGTGGCATTTTGTTGTGGCAGTCAGAGCCGACTGATACAATCACCATCTAAAGAGTTGCATAAGCCACAGAGCTGGGTGTTGTTCTAGATACTTCTATTCCCTCACAGTCTCACATCATCCAGTATCATATTAGATCAATTCTACCTCCAAAACATTTCTCAAATTTCATTTCCCTTGGCTCCACTAAGTACTTTTATTTTTATTTTTTTTCAAACATGTATCAGAGTAGAGAAAAAAAATATAAGAAAATCAATGTACCCATTACCAGCTTTAACAGTTATTAATACCTGGTGAGTCTTATTTCATCTATTGCTTTACCTATTCCCCATTCCAGATTATTTTGAAATAAACCCAAGACATCATATAATTTTATCTATAACTATTTCAGTATATTTTTGGTAAGGACTCCTTTTTAAAAATATTGCCATTATCATTCCTAATGTTTTAATAATTCTTTAAAATAATAAAATATGCAGTCAGTATTTGTATTTCTGTGATTGACTTGGGAAAAGTATAAATCAATATTTTTTATTGATTTTAGCGAGAGAGGAAAGGAGAGGGAGAGACAGAGAGAAACATCTATCGGCTGCCTCCTGCACAACCCCTACTGGGCATCAAGACCACTACCTGGGCATGTGCCCTGACCAGGAGTCAAACCAGTGACCTCTCGGTGCAGGGGTGGACACTCAACCACTGAGCCACACCGGCCATGGTGGGAAAAGTATTTTTCATAGTTTGTTTGTGATCGGCTGACAAGTCTCTTAAATTGCTTTTACTTTATAAGTTCTCCTACGTCTTTTTGCCTCCATCGAATTTTGTAAAGAATAATTTGGATCATTTGTTCTGGGCAGCCTCACACAATCTGAATTTTACTGATTATCTTTTTGTGGTGTGGTTTAACATGTTCCTGTGTCCTTTGTCTTTTTCATGAATAGGTGTTTGTGTGTGTGTGCATGTGTGAACATGTTTGTGGATATGTGTGTGCATGCATGTGGGTGTGCATGTGTGTGCATGCATGTGGGTGTGCATATGTGGGGATATGGGTGTGGATGCATGCGTGCCCATGTGTGTATGTGTGCGTGCATGTGTGTGTGCATGCATATGTGTGTCCATGTGTGTGTTCATGTGTGTGTGTATGTTTGTGTGGAGAAAGAGAGAATGCCCTTGTATGTCCTTATTTTAGCTGCTCTCTTCTTTGCAGGGCATGAGGAATTAGATATATCTTTATATCTTTTGGTATCTAGGAAGGTTTATATTTTTGTTTTAATGCCTACCCTTACATAACAGATCACTGCTAGGTTTCACTTATAAAATACTCTAACTCCCACCTCCTAGCACTTGCTCTGCTGAGCTTATGGGTTATTGATTTATTGGTGAAATTCTGCTTTTCCTTTGTCTTCATCTCCATGCCTTCCATCACCCTAGCTTTGATCATGATGTTTTCCCCTCCGACCATTGCACCGGTCCCTGGACAGGCCTCCTTGCATCTGCCAGGCTTCCCCCGCGGCCAGGTTCCCTGCAGCCCAGGCTTCCGCGGGGGCCAGGCAGACTCTCAGGCAACCGTGTGGCGGCCTGCCCCGGGCTCCTCACTGCCCTGGAGGTGCAAAGCTAACTCCCCCGGGGCCCGAGGCCCGGCCTCTGCCTGGTCTGCCAACCACTTCCCCAGTGGTTCCCTTCTTGCTTCGTCTAGTTCATCACCTGGCTCCTTGGTCCCTCAGACACGCTGAGCTATTTCTCACCTCGGGCCCTTCGTGGGCCCTGGAACACCCCCACCCGGGGTTTGCTTGGCTCGCTTCGTCTCTCCCTCCAGGCCTCAGCTTGAGTAGCTTTTTCTCAGTGAAGCCTGCCTGATCTCCCTTCCCCTAAAATAGGCTCCCCTGCCCCCCAGCTTCTCTCCCACAGCAACCTGTCCTTTACTTTGTGGTCTCATCACAATTTGGAGAGGCAACTTTCATTCGGGTGCATACGTATTTAGTATCTGCCTTTATCAGCAGACTGCAAAGCCCACAAAGACAGTAGCAAATCTTCCTCAAAACCATTTTAGCCTCTAGCAATGGGGTTGGAACACAGCAAATGCTCACTAAAAATTTGATAATCCATTAATGTAAATAATGTGTGGGAGCGGCTTATGTACAGACAGAGTGGGGTAGAAAGACGTCTTTGGAGAAGAGCATTCTCTGCCCTTGGTCCCCAGGTGGTGGCGGCGAGGAGCAGCCAAGCACAAGGGCAGTGGGATCCAGGCCCGGGGAGGGGTCCTGATGTTAGGGGTCATCTTGGGGTCTTGGCTGGGGTCCTCCAAAAGCCAACTCTGAGATGCAAATAGTTTACTTTGAGGTGAAGGAAACCCCAAGGAGAGCGGGGGGGGGGGTCAGATAGGAAGGGAAGCACTGATAAGGGGGTTGTTATCAAGTAAGCCACCCCAGGGGTGATGGGGCTTAGTCTGGGGGAGCACCCCGAGAGCTGGAGCCTTGATTACCTTATTTTCGAGGTGAGGGAGTTGGTGTGTTAATCCACTAATTCCTCTTACTCATCGACTGAGGGCTGCTCCTGGGGACAGCTATTCCCAGGAACTTCTGGCCTGCTGACAGGTGGCAGAGTGGGCTCAGCAGGCAAAGGAGACCTCAGGTGAAGGGTACACTGATGGGTAGTCAGGGGGTGGCACAGGCCACAGACAGCACCTGGCACACGTGGAGACATGTGTTACCCACTGGGCACTGTATGAATCACCCAGGTCCGTCCCTTCCCCATGCCACAGAGAGACACCCTGGCAAAGGCCAGACAGGTGGCCATGGGAAGAATGAATCCCACTGCATGGAGCAGAGGGCCTGTGTCCTGCAAATGAGACTCGGTGCAGGTGCTTACGCATCTCGCTCCCACTTATTCCAGGTGACTTGTGGAGGGCGAGGGTCTCGGCTAAATGACAGAGAGGGTGTTGGGCAGGTGCTGATAACCACCTGCACAGCTCAGAGCACTTTCACATCTGTGATCTGTTCCCACCTTTAACTGCTCTGTGACTGGGGGAGGGGGAAATTGGTCCCCCATTTTACAAAGGGGAAGCTGAGTACAGAAGGGAGGAGTGACTGGGCCATGGTCCTCCCAGGGCTGGGAAGGGATGCGCCTGGCCCTAACCCCCTGCTTCTTTCTTAGAGATGAGTATTTGCATGGGTAAAGCTCATGTCAGAAGTTATGGGTACAAGGAGAGGAGATGAGATCAGAGTGAGAATTCTGGGGCAGCTTTTCCAAACCAGCAGGGCAGGTGACAGTTTCAGGAGCAGCCACAAGGTGGCAGAGGGACTGCACCTAACTCCTCCCCTCTGGTTTCCTTGGGGGCTGGGGCAATGAGACCAAGGAGGAGAGCTTGCTTAACATATCTTGATACCCCTGGTGACTTCTAGAAGGGCTAGCAGGTAGTAAAGGAGAAACTAAGAGGAAATGAGAAGGCCGAAATGCTGTTAGTTACTGTGTGACCTTGAGCAATTTACTTGCCCTCTCTGGGCCTCAGGTTCTTCCCCTGCAAAATGGGGGGTTTGCTCTTGGACTTAAAGTAGAATATTACAGTCCTTTCCAGTTCTGTCATTGAAGGTCATTTGCCAACTGAGGCACCCGGGGAGACCTGGTCATCCTTGGCCTGGGCTCTGGGACCAAGGCTAGTGGCTGGACAGAGGGTCATAGGTGACTGGAGGATGACTGGAAAGACAGTGGCCTGACTGATGAGCTCAGAGCAGGGTGAGGAAGGAGGGGCTGGAGAGCGCTGGGAAGATACAGGACAGAGTGTGGGGAGCCGAGGCTCAGGCCCTGGAGGGGTGCTGTACCCAGCCATCTCCCTGGGCATAACGTTGATGCTTCAGCCAGAGCATCTCGCCTTCCGTCCCCCCACCCCCCACTTCATATCTCAGCTGCCCGTTGTTTCCTTCGCAGCTCCTAAAGCGTGTTTCAGCCTCCTCGCCTGGAATATAAGCTCCGTGAGAACAAGGGCTCTGCTCCCTGTTGGTTCTGGATCCTTCGTGCCTAGAGCGTTCCTGGGCGCACAGCTGCTCACTCGCTAGCCGGCTGCTCTGGGTGGATGGATACGTGGTGGCGATGGGGACAGAGCCCTGAGCTGGAGTCAGACCTGGCCTCTCTCTCTGCCACCACCAAGCTGTGATCTCGGGAACCCTCCTTTCCGCTCTGGCTTGTTTCCTGATCCTTAAAATGAGGGGCTTAAGCTGCTGGGGACTGAGGGACGGAGCCCCCTTCCAGTTCTCGAGCCTGGGATTCTGCCAGTGCTGTCGATCAGCCGTCAGGTTTGCTTTCCCTTCCAGGCCCAGCAGCAAGCTGATGGGGGGGGGGGCGGGGTCTTGGCGGGCAAGCGCCTATTCATGATTCATTCGATGGACATTTCTGGATGCTTGACTCTCGGCGCTGAAAGTCTGGGGGTAAACCGAGACTGAGTGGTGCACTGGCCCCCCTGGGCCCTCACCTTCTGGTGGTCAAGGGTGAGAATCCTGCCTCTCCTCCCTTCACTTTGGAAGGTGGAGAGGCCAAGTTCTAGAGAAAGCAAATGATCCAGGCTCAGAGCCATCAAAAAGAGGACCTCTGATGGTGGGAAGATGGGGCCTGTGGGAGCAGGGCCTCCAGAGTGCGCCTGTTGACCTGGCTCTATGGAAAATAATGGGAGGGGGATCCTGAGCTGCAGCCCCTCAGCACCCCTGCGTGGCTGTTCTGGGCCTGGTCACCGGGAGACTCAGCCAGGTGTGCCTCTGGTGTGCCCCCAGCCTGGGAGCCTTCCCGACCGCTGCCCACCCGTCTCATGGGCACAGGCCAGCCCCTGCCTCTCTTCTTCGGTGTCCTGCTCTCTGCTGAGGGATTCATCTGCGAACACAGGCAGAGCAGAGCCGAGGCATTAGGACTGTGTATAATTTTCCCTTTCAAGATAAGAACTTAAATGTAAATGCCTCCTAAGAGGTGACTCTAATGGCCCATTGACAGGTTAGGTTTGAGGAAAAGTAAAGTTGTGCCTCTTGGAGTCAGTTGCCTGCGGTGACCCCCAACTTGTCCCTCTTGGAGCCTGAAC
Source organism: Miniopterus natalensis (assembly GCF_054644295.1). Classification (NCBI taxonomy): domain Eukaryota; kingdom Metazoa; phylum Chordata; class Mammalia; order Chiroptera; family Miniopteridae; genus Miniopterus; species Miniopterus natalensis. The sequence goes on along the minus strand of NC_142085.1, from coordinate 13,853,432 downwards.
ATACAGATCTCGAGGCCTCTCTAGAACCTTGAAATCAAGCTACAGTCAGAGGTCACTGCATCAGCACCACCGAGAGGCTTCTTAGAAATGCAGAATCTCAGGCCCCTCCCAGACCTACACAACCAGATTTTGAGTTTAACAGGACCCTGGTGACAGCATGCACCCACGGGTCTGAGCAGCCCTCGGTCCCCAAGAACGATGCCACTGGCAGCCCCAGCACTTCCTCTGCCCATCTCTGCGTTGCATCTACAGGGCCAAACTCTTTACTCATTAGGAGGCAGAAGGAAAGGAGCTGGGCTGCCCGGAGAAATAAGGGGGCTGCAACTTGTTAGTGTAATGAGCCACAGCCGCTCCCCGAAAGAGCATCCTTTGCGACAGGGCGGGTGGGCTAATGGCTGAGCCCTTCTCAGAGTTAGGAATTCCCCTTTCATCCTGTCTGATATTTATTCACGAAGGAAATCAGGCCATGAAACAGCATTTGCAATGCTCCCCTGAAAAAAGACCTGTAATATGTGTGCAGATCCACACTCCTCTCCTTGATCCACTCTCTGCCCAGGAGGCTGCCCTGTCTGGGCGGCATCCACCTGCCCTCTGGAGGGTCCAGCTGATGGGGGGGTCCAGCAGGGGCTGAGTGGGTGGCAGGATAATAAGGTGGGGTCACTGCCCCCCCCAGGGCAGTCCTCTCACAGGCCATTTCCTTCCAGGTTCTGGTAACTGCTCCCCCCTCGCCCCGGCTCTCTGGGGTGTTAGATCATCCGCAATTGCCAGTGCCGGTGTTGCACCTTACCTTGTCCTCCTAAAACTCTCAGTCTTCCCTGGCCGGGCGGCTCAGTTGCTTGCAGCAGCATCCCATGCACCAAAATGTTGCGCGTTTAATTCCCGGTCAGACCACGTACCCAGGTTGCAGGTTTGATCCCTGGTTGGGGCGTATATGGGAGGCAACTGATCGATGTTTCCCTCTCACTTTGATGTTTCTCTCTCTCTCCCTTCCTCTCTCTCTAGAAAACCAATGAAGAAACATACCCTCAGGTGAGGATTTAAAAAATTTTTTAACTCTGTACTTACTCCTCACATTACCCCGTTTGGATGCACCATCTGTTCCAGGATTGGTTTACTATGCTAGAAAAAAGACTGGAAGGAAACAAGCCAAGGCGGTGGGTACTGCAACCGTCCACCCCTTCGTTTAGCGTCCGTGCGTTGTAAGTTTTCAGCACTCCTTTCGTTTGCCTCGGTCCCCGTGGGCGCCTGAGACTCCGGACTGTGGAAGCTAATTTCATCTCTAAACATTTGTCTCCTTCCGTCTTCAAGTACAGTCATGCTCCTCATAATGATGTTTCCGTCAGAGATGAATCGCACATGCGACGGTGGCCCCGTAAGATTGGATGGAGCTGAAAAATTCCTATCGCCCCGTGATGTCATAGCCCTGGTCACACTGTAGCACCACGCACTGCACGTGTTTGTGGGGATGCCGGAGTGAATAAGCCTGTTGCACCGCCAGTCATTTAAAAGCGTAGCGCATGCAATCACAGCACAGCAGAGAGCCGTCCACAGCCCAGCCAGGCCCCAGACGCCGTGGGCTGGGGCCCTGGAAAGGGTTTTAATCACCAACATGCTCATTTCGCCCCACTGCCACCAGTGTGTCCTGAGGCACAATCCTGCCCCCGCTTCCCCTTCACTGCTGACCAGTCGGTCCCCTCACCCCAGTCACACCTGCCCCCCCAGCTGTTCCTCCAACACACCCAGTCTCCTCCTCCCCCCACCTTTGGCTGCTCTTTCCTCTCTCTATGAGGTCCTGCCCCAGAAGTCCTTAGGGCTTGTCTACCCTTCACTGCCTTCAGGCCTCTGGTCAAACTTCATCTTCATCAGAGAGGTTGTCCCTGACCATCCTCAGCATAACATCCCTCCGCGCCCGTCTTGTGCCTCAATACCAACCCCAGTGCCAAGGGGTATTTTGGCTACTTGTTTATTGCATATCCCCCCGCCTTCCTGAGAGCTCTGCAGGTCAGAATTTCAGTCGATTTTGTTCACCCTGTATCCCCAGGACTAAAGTCTGGGCCTAGCATGGAGAAGGCGCTCAGTGACTGACTGATGACTGACTGAATGAATGAATGCTCTCTTGGTCACCTTGGGAAATCAAAATTGCACAAGGTGGGCTCCTCCAAATACCTGCCAGCACTCAGAGAGCGCCCCCTCCAGGATCAGTATGGTATGGCAGGTGACCTTCCTGTGACCTCAGCTGTACCTGCAGCCAGATGCAAGCTCCTCTCCCTGCACCTCTGCACCTGTCTCCCAACACCTCAGGAAGCTTTGGAGGGCTGGGGGGACATCTCTGGATGTTTCATCTCTGGCAATGCCTCATTTAGCCCTACTTTGTGCTTCTGCTATAAGACCTAAAGTTGTTATGTCCCCAAGCCAGTCACAGTGTCTACAGTCTGTTAATGGAATGGTGCCACCCCTGTGGAACCCCTAGAACCACGAGGGGAAGCTCCCACTTTCCCTGGTCAGACCCTTGGAGACCGTCTTCAAAATGGGGCTTCTTTTTTTCCACAGCCACAGAAGCGTCGCAGACCCTGGGAATGCCAGCCTCCGATGCTGGGTGAATGGGTTGCCTGCAGGGACATGCCTCCGCAGGAAGGCTAAGTCCTGTAGAGATTTCTCTGGGCCGTGGCAGGACTGGCCTCTCGTACCTTAAGGCGTCAAAGCCTTGGGTTCTAAGGGCTTGCCCACCCACCAGCTGGGCTTTGGGCAGAGGCTTTTCCTTCTCTGGGTCTTAGTCTCTGCCTTTCTCAAAGATCTTCAGGCCCTAGCAGTCTATAATTCTGTAAATCCACAGCCTGATGACAGAATCCAGGCTTGAGCTGATTAGGAAATGATCCAGTCTTGGGGACTTCCAGTAATTCTGCCTCTCTGCCATCATTCCTTCTGGTTTAGTCCTCAGGCAAAATCTCCGTCTGCACCCTTCTCCAGGACGGCTCCCTTCCCTGGTTTTCTGCCCTCACCCCCTCTCAGATCTCGCCTGTGTCGCAGCATGCATTGGCCCCTTTGTCCTAAATTCCCTCCCTTCCTTGCCCTGGTGGATTCGGAAGCAGACGTTGCAAGTTCGTGCCCACCTCTCTCCAATCTCACCCTTTCTGTGCACCCAAGTCCAAACCACTGTGAGCACCTGCACCTCTTTGCCTGTGGGCTCCTGCTGGCTGGTGGCACCTGCATCACCTCTGTGGGGACAGAACTGCTCTGTCTGGTGATTGACAGGAGTTGGTGAATGAGCTCCCCGCTATCTGCCCATGGAAGGTAATTCTGAGGCCCCTGGGCCCAGGAGGACTGAGCTTCGGTCACCTGCTGTTGTTGATATCACATCTTTTTTCATTGGCTGTCTTCCCCTCCTTGTCTCACTTCTCCATCCCCTTCCGATATTTATTGGGATCACTTACCAAATAAATCATGCACACCCTGATCCATCCATCTTTGAGGCCTCAGGTCAAAGGTCACCCTGTTTAAAACTCCTTGACTCCTGCAAGTTAGTTGCTCATGCTGGGGTTTTCTCTCTGGATCCGCCCTCTTGGTGGGATTGAGAGGATCCACCCTGGGATCTGTCTGCCCCACGGGTATGGAGGTCCCCTGAGGTCAGGGACCCACTTGTTATTCCCCTTTGTAGCCACCGGCCCGATGTGTAGGGTGTCCAATATGAGGACCCAGGTGTTTCCTAGAGTCTTTTACTCTTCCTGGCTCACTCCACTTTCCAGGAAGCCTCCTGCACCCTTTGAAAAGAATTCCATCAGTCCCAACTTTTTCTCCCTCTGCATTAACCCCAAATAAATCTGGGCTCAGCTTGTCTTCATCCACAACTGTGCTTCTTTATCAACACCCTCCAAGCTGATCAATTGCTTATCAATAATTGACACTGGAAAACACCCCTTGGGCTCCTAATCCCCATGATGATGGTGTCTGTCCCATCTCCACACAGGGCACTGAGGGCCAGGAAGGTGCCCCCCTCCCTGCACCTGCCTCTCTCTCCCCTGGCTCACCTCTCCAGACATCCCCCCCCCCCTTTCCATTGCCTTTCTTTCCCAGGAGGGGGTGGGGAAGCATCATCAGAGATACATCAGCACCATCCTGACCTTTCGGCTCATTCACATGGAAGATTTTTGTCCCCCACCCCCTTCAAATTCTCCGAGAAGCGAGAGGGAGACAGGGAGGAGGGGACACTCTAGTTTGAATTACATATCGATCTCTTGAGCAAATGTATCCCACCTGGACAGCCTCCTGTCTCGGAGGCCATGTTCCTCTCGTTCCCAGAGCCCAGTTATTGACCAGCGACTCCTGCAGACACCGCCGGGCCCTGCCTAAACTGCCACCAGCGGCTCCTGCAGACACCGCCGAGCCCTGCCTGAACTGTGACCGGCCACTCCTGCAGACACCCCCGGGGCCCTGCCTGAACTGTGGCTCTGCCCCTCACCCGCGCCCAGGAATTCCCTCTTTCAGAGCCCGGCGCTCCAGCCTCCTGAATCAGAAAGCCCAGACTCTACAGACACGCATTTTGCTTTGCCAGGTGCCCCCCACCTCTCATCAGGAGATAAGCCCTTCTGCCTGGTTAGGTTTCAAGTGCTAGTTCTGCCAGGCCTAGATGGCTTCTAAGTGTCCTATCACTCCCTGTACCAGTCCCCAGAGCAGAACCACTGTCAAACCATCAGAGGTTGGCTTCGGGTTGTTGGAGCAGTCAGGACCTCTGAAAATGCAAATACGTGACATAGGACCACGGACATGCCCATGTGGTTTCCCTTGGCAGACTCAAAACTTGTCACCCCTGAGAGCAGGACAGGTGGAGAGTGAAGCATAGGACAGGTAAGGCTGGGGTAGGAGGGGGTAGGTGGCAGAGGTTGAAGTGAGAGGTATGGCCCTGGGGTTGGGAACATTTGTTCTGATGGCATCATTGGTGAGGGGACATAGCCTAGCGGTGGGAGAGGCTGGTGGGAATGCAAAGCCTAAGGCCACCCTCTACTTCACTGGTTTTCCTGGGTGGACACCAACGTTCTCACCCCACCATCACTGGCATGGAAAATCTAGTTACCCTCAGGCGCCCCCAAAGTCTCCACCTACCTCGTCTAAGTCCCAGGTCTTTGGGGTCACTGTCCTCTACCAGTTTTCCCAGGAGAGCAGGCGTGCAGGGTCACTCATCTTCCTCCCCCTCCAGAGCCGTGTTGCAGTCACGGGCACAGTGGGCGCTTTGAGTGCCCACGTGAGCCTCCGCCTGCCTGTGCCAGCCCCCCTCAGTGACTGACCCTACTCTCTCTCTCTGAACAATGTCCCTCCCTCTTCCTCCCTGCAGCCTCCCGGGTTCCAGGGGAGCCCTGCTGTGCTCTCTCAGAGTCCTTAGCCCACCTCTCAGCAGCGGCAGAAAGTCCCCTGGAGCTCTGGAAGCCAGCTTCTGCCGCCCATCCCTGGCAGCGGTGAGCGCCGGGAGGGGGGTACCCAGAGCTCAGGGCCTGCCGCAGCACTTTCCCCCTGTGACCCAGCCTTGAGGCAAGCCACTGTCCCCTGAGCCTTGCCTGCCTCTCTCAGACAGGTCTGCTGTATGTATTGGACACTCTTCAAGCATGCCCATAGGCCAAGCACTGTTGGGAGCACTTTCAAATATTCCCTCACTTAATCCTCATGATTAAACCTTTGAGGTCATACTCTCACCCCCATTGTGCAGATGAGGAAACTGAGGGACAGAGAGGTTCAGTGACTTGCCCAAGGTCACAGAGCCGGTAAGTGGCGAGTTGGGAGTTGAAGCCAGGCCATCTGACGCCCAAGTTCAGACTTTAAACCTAGACCAGTGATTTTCAACCAGTGGGCCACAAGAATTTTTAAAACATGCAATACCTATTTAGTCAGGGACACTGACCTCTTTTCCCTTAGATTGTCAAATTAAAAAATGACAACAGCCAACACAACAATAGCCGTCTGGTGTGAATGGCCTGTCTTGAACCATAAACATGTAGGTCATATAATAGAGTTGCATTTTATTGGTTGTGTCGCATAATAAGGCTGCGTCTGATTGGTTAATTGTTGGTACCAGAAATCCTTATATTACAAATATAGGCACCTGATTTTTAAGTCACTTGGGAGCAAAAAGTGTAGGTAATTACGGTTATTATTATTTTGTAAATCAATCAAAATCATACCTATTTTTTTCACATGGGCAAAAAATATATTTTTGGTGAGCTGCAGAATTTTAGTAGTTTATGTGCCCTAAGGTGAAAAGGGCTGAAAATCGCTGCCCTGGGCTATATAATCTCTTGATCTCCAAGAGCCTGTCTGGTTTAGGCAACAAACTCTAGGCTAGACAGTCCCTAAGTAGCACCCGGCTTGACTTCCACCATTAACTCACACGCTCATCGCCTTTCATTTGTTCACACATTCATTCAACAAACAATGATCTCCTATGCACAGAGCACTGCCCTGGCTGCCGAGGGCATAGAACTGTTTGTGCCCTCAGGGGGATTATATTTTAGCAAGGTAGACAGGCAATAATAAAATAAAACATTATAGACCTATGTGGTATGTATGCTGTATTTAATAAAAATATGTCAGGAGGTGATGGGGCAATAAAGAGATAAGGCAGGAGAGGAGGTGGTGAGTGACAAGTGTCGGGGGGAAGGCCTGCTGGAGGAGGGGCTATTTGAGCAGAGGCTGAGCGGAGGAGGCAAGGAGGCCCTGGGGATCTCAGAGAGAGCCGTGCAGGTAGAGGGGACACTAAGCACAAAGCCCCAGAGGTATCGGTGGACTGTAAAGACCCACAGGGACCCCGTGTGGCTGGGGAGTCCCGGGCCTGACTGTGGTTAGGAGGGGAGGGAGGAGTGGGTGGCAGGGCCCTTCCCTCATCTGGACTGGCGGGGTGTAGGCAAGCAGGAGGCCTGGAGGTGGATGAGTGTGGAGAGGCCTCCCCACGAGTGAGGAAAGAGCTGAGATGAGAAGAGTGGAAAGCCAGCCCCAGCCTACGCTAGGAAACGGCGCAGTCTCGAAACCTGCCTTTCTCTCCTCCAACACTTTGAGTCCGAGGAGGAGGTGGGGAGGGGCCCTGAGCAGTGCAAGGTCAGGACAGAGAGCTCAGCCCAAGGAGCCGGCCTGGGGGGGAGCGGGAGGGAGAGAAGTTGGAGCCATAGATATCTGAGATGGAAAAGACCCGCCAGGTCATGGAGTGGGTCCCCCGGGGCCCATGGAGGAGATGTGGGAGCAGGAGAACCCTGCCTGCTCATTTCATGCTCTGGCTGAGAGCTTGAACCAGAGAGGGGAGCTAGTTGAAATTAGATGGGAATTTATTTAAGGCTTTTAAACATTTCTGCACTCAGGGGCCTCGAGAGAACCACAGATCATTCCTTCCACAGCCTGCCTGGGAGCCACGGCAGTGACGCATCAGGCCCCTGGGCCACCCCAGTGCACTGAGGGTGGGGGAGGGCAGGCTTCCTCCATCCGTCCTCTCAGTCAAAAGGGCTTCTGGCTGGAGTGTCTGAGGCTGGAAGCGGGCTGCACCTCCCCGCATCCCCCTGCCTGGTGCGCCAGGCAGACAGATGCGGAGGGCAGTGGCTGGCGCCCTCGCATCCATCCTGTGCTCTAGGGAGAGCTAAGGGCCGACGACGGGGGGTAAGCGAAGGACGAGGGCTCTCCCTGCATCCTCTGAGTCTGTCACAGTGGCTGGGGCCTTGACTGCTTCCTCCTGGCCTGGGGTCACGATGCAGACACCTTTAAAAGATCCACTTTTTCTAAGTACTGCGGCCTCATGCATTTCTCCAAGCCTCACCCAGAGTACGCAGAAACCACTTCGCAACATCTGGGGGGGGTGGGGAGAGGAATTAAAAATTGAGACAGTATTGTGCATGGGCTCTGAACAGAGACAGCATTGTGCATGGGCTCTGAAGCCAGACGGCCTGGGTTCAAACCCCAGCTCTGCCACTTACCAGCTGGGTGACCTTGGACCAATTACTTAACCTCTCTGTGCCTCAGCTTCGGCATCTGTAAAGTATGGATACCAATAATACCCCTCCAACAGGGTGGTTGTGGGAATAAAGTGAATTAAGACAATCGGAGTGTTCAGACGCCTGCCTGGCATACTGGGAGGGGTGGAGACATGTTCTTTATTAGTTTGCTGTGTGCTTTTGACCATCGGTTTCTCCAGGTGATCCTGATGCAAGTCGGGGAACCACTGTTCTACTGACTAGGGATTATGTCCCCAGCCAACTCAGGGGAGGGTCCAGGAAAACATGCAGCTGGCTACACCCTCCATTTGTTGTTTATTTGCTCAGACATCCATTCACTCTCACCATCTGCCTCCACACCTTTCGGGGAGTCTGCCGGGCTGCTCCGTGCAGGGCACGTGCAGACACTGTGAGAGTAGCAGTCATGTCGGGAAGGGAGGAAACCAAGTAACGAGCACTGTCCGAGCCTCCTGTTGGTGCTGTAACACAGCCACAAGCCCGGTGATTTACAATAACACAGATTTATCGTCCCACAGTCCTGGAAGGGGAGGCCTGAAATCCGGGTGTCCACAGGGCTGTGTTCCTTTGGAGGCTCTGGAGAGGCCCTGCTTCCTCGCCTTTGCAGTTTCTAAAGGAAGCTTTGGCTCCCGGCCCCTCCTTCCACCACCCCACCTCTGTTCTGTCGTTACATCTCCTCCTCTGACTCTGACCCTCCTGCCTCCCTTTCTTAAGGACACTTGTGATTGCATTGGGCCCACCTGAGTAGTCCAGGGTAATCCAGGGCCTTCCCATCTCAAGGTCCTTCACTTCATTACACCTGCAAAGTCCCTTTTGCCACCTAAGGTCACATAGGGGAGGTCAGGACGTGGACAACTTGGGGGCCATTATCTAGTGTCAAACCTTGGCACTGAGTAGGCAGTTTATGGGCTGTGTCTCATTTTGTGCTTCCGATGTCCTGTGAGATACTTACGCTGATGACAAACCAGCTTTAGTAATGAGGGGCTGAGTGGACAAGTGTCGCTGCAGTAGCAGTAGTCAGGCTCCTCCGACACCAGCACCTGTGTGCCCAGGGATCCGAGGAGGCGAGTCTGCCTGGCAGGGCAGCTGAGATTTGGAGAGGGTAAGAATGCTCTGGGCGCCGGGCCTGGTGGAGCAAGACCAAGCCGCTGGGGCATTGAGGAGAGTGCCTTAGCTACCCTCAGATGAGGAAACGCCTGTGGGTGGTTTGGGGGAGATAACTCAGCTGAGGGCAACTGTGAGTGGGCCCAGGCTGGAGGGACAAGGTGGCAGGTGCTGGTCCTTGCCTGTCTCCTTTCTCGTTCCCCCGGCTCCACAGGCTCAGGCTTTCCAGGAGTGAGAGGCTGAAGGGTGGAACTCACGCTGAGTCCCTGGGACTCATTCTGGTGTTTGGCAACAAGATCAGCCCCCAGTGCCCCAAAGGGAGGCCTGTCCTCCTCTCCCAGCGTGACCACCACTGTGATGTCCCAGAGGAACTGGCTGCCTGACATGGGAGCTGGCCGGGCTGAGAGAGCTAGGCAGGGAGTGGCCGTCAGTCCCTAGCTGAGAAAGGGACATTCTGAGGGTCTGTCTGTCCTATGTCCTGCAGGCCACTGTGGACTCCCTGCCTCCTGGGATCAGTGGAGCTGACTTGGGCTGGGACCCCTGCAGGACTGGGTCATGGTCACCGCTTTGTGCCACAGCCAAGTACAGCCCTCCCTTCATGCCAGGCTGTCCTGGGTCATCCCAGCTCCACACTGTAGGCAACTCCTATAGACACCTGGAGCCAGCTTCTACGTCGGCAAAAGGCTTCCTCATGGCAATGCTCCTGCCCAGAGCTGCTGTGAAGGTTAAATGGGTAGAATGGGAAATGCCTGGAAATTAGGAAGTGCCCCTTCCTCTTGGGGAGTTCTTCCCAGGGCTCACAGGGTGCCTCCTTAGTTAGTGGCTTTTGTCTTTCTCCCTCCCTCTCCATCTCCCTCCAGTCTTTCTTTCCCAGCGAAAACTGAAAACAGCTGGTCAGTAACTTCTAACTCAAGATCTTCAAGGAGCTTGAAGCCTGCTGCCCAGTGCTTATCTTCTGCACGTGGGTGGATGAGCCCTCCTTTACCTGTCCCCAGACACACTGGCTTCATCCAAGTTCTTCCCAGGCCCCTAAAGGTGAAAGTTCTAAATTGGACCCAGAATGTCAAAGGGACCAAGGGTGGGGTCTCCTTCAGCCCCACAGGCACCAACTAGCATAGTTCTGGGGTCTGATAAATCCTGGGGGAGGGAGGAAGGGAAGAAGGGGGGAGGGAATGAGAAAGGAAAGAAAAACAGCACAGAGCATTGCTGGGCCTTTGAGGAGCCCTGCGGCCCCCTGCTATTCACTGGGCCAGGCAGCTACCACCAGGCAGCTCCTTTATTTAACAAAGCTCCACTGAGCCCCTGATACTGTGCTGGGCACTGTGGAGAAGCAAAGCTAAATAATAGATGGGCTTGCCCTCAGGGTGTCTTCGTCCAGCAGGGAAGTGAAGATCTGAACACAACTGATTTTCACGCAGGGAGCAGGAAGAAAGTAGCACCCCTGAGAGAGAAGCTAGGTCTGAGCCCCAGGCTCCAGGATGGCAACCAGATGCTTTTTTTATTATCGATTGGTTCTGCAGGGAAGGCAGTAAAGTGAGGAATGGGTAGGAGGGGTGGCTCTCTCTGCATTTACTGTCCCACCTGTAGCCCACCCTCTTGGGAAGGGACCAGGCGGCAGCCTTCGACCTCCACTCAGCAGGAGCTGACTGGCTCTCTGCAGAGAGGCAGGCCCAGGCCCAGGCTCAGGCTCGGAAAACCAGCTCTCTCAACGCCCCCTGCATCATCACCAGGTCCTCAGCTTCCCCCTTGCTGTCTGCGCTCTGTGCTGGTAACACTCATGGGTGCACACTCACCCGGAGCTGAGCCTGCACGCACACACGTGCACACGCACGCACACAAATGCACACGCACGCACACAAATGCACACACACGCACACATGCACCTGTGCACCTGTGCGTGTGTGTAACAGAGGGACAGAGGGACACCTTTCCCTTGTGGACCTTTCTCCTCAGTTCAGCTGCGGTTTCCTGCTGAAGAATCACTAATGCAGCAAAGCCCATTCCAGCCGCTGTGGGGAACAGTGGCGCACACATCCTGGCAGGCTGGGCCCAGATATCTAAATGGGGCAACAAAACCCAGCCCGGGCATGTGGGGGCCTCACCAGTACACCCCTGCCCCTGCTCACAAAGTAGGCTGGCTTCGGGTTGTCCTAGGTCACATCTCAGCATCACAGGGAGAAAGGACACACGGGCCCTGGGAAATGGTGGTGCTGTTGGCCCAGACAGGGCTGGGATGCCCGTCCTGCAGGCTTCACAGACCAACACGGACAATGAAGGCTGGCCAAGAGGCAGGCGGTGCTCTGGGCCCTGGAGGGGTAGGCCTGAGGGCCAGGGAGGGAAGGCAGGTGGTCTTCATTCTTCTAGGCCCTGTGCTCCACACACCCCCTTAAATCACCTCCCTGAATTCAGCCCTCGCCTTACCTCTGAGAAGTCTGCGTGATGCCCATAGGACTGAAGATGAATACATGAGCCCAGAGAAATTAGCCAGCTCTGCAGAGGCCACACAGCTAGTGGGCCATCTGGTGGACCCAGTTCCCGACCTGCCTTACTCTCTCACCTCGCAAAGCACATGCGGTCTCTTGGGAAGGGAGGTGCTATAGCTCGGTACCTAAGCAGCGACTCAGCAGGTCGGCACTGATGAGATTAAGTCCCCTAAGCAAATTCATACTCCTGGCTGAAGGCAGGCGCTTGGGGAGGCCCAAAGATGCTCAGGCTTTTCTGAAGCCTGTCTGTCTCCCTTTAAGAAACTCTGTGCATTAAGCTTTAGGCTTTCTACTAGAATATACATAATAATTTATCTGCCTCCTTTCATTTATACAGAGGTATCAGAGTTTTTAATTTTTTGCAAAAGCATGTGAGATGCTCTTGTGCCTTCCTTTGCACATTGAGGGCTTTCTATGCAAGCTCTGTGTAAGCAAGCCTGCTTGACCTGGGTGCAGTTGACACCTCTGGGAGCAGCCCTCAACCAATGGAGGCTGGGGATTGATGGGTAAGTACCCCAGCTTTCTCACCCCAGGGAGGACAACCTTGACGCATGAACCATATCTCTCAGAAATCCTCCCTGGGGGTGCCCAGGTGTCCCCACAGGTAACCTGCTTTCTGGGGTGCTCTGTTTGGCTTTTTTTCTTTCTTGTCTCAGGTTCCTTCTCCACTCTGGGTTCTCCCTGGGGTCACCCTATATAATCCTCAAACCCTTGAATGGGGTTCTACTTCTGGGAGAGCTCAACCTAGGACAGTCACATTGAGGACCCAGGGAGCCAGGCTTGTCTGACTCTAAAGCCCATGCCCCTAATTGTTATCCCGCCCTGTGTGCAACCAGGAAAGCCATGCCCACATGCGTGCTTGCCTCCTGTTGCAGGCAGACGTGCACTGTGCCAGATCTACTCTTCTCTGAAGATTCAGAAGGTGCTCAGTGAGGATGCAAGAAACCCTTATTTCCCTGTCATAGTGCAGGTCCTTCCAGGTACGGCTGATAGCAGGTGTCTCTCTGACCCTAACTAGACTCCCCCTGGGGGTGCAGAAGGTCAACTGTGGATGGCCCAGAAGGACACACCCACTTGCTTCCAGGCAACTTTATTAGTTTCTTAAAGAAAATGGAAGTAAAACAATTCAGAGAAAAGAACGGAGACAAATTGGGGAAAAGATTAGGGCAGCTGCTAGGTTTCTGCAAAATTATTTTTTTCAGCATTTGCGCCTGGGGGAATTTTAGACCTTGAGGGCAGTTTATAATGTTTGCCACTTATGTTGTGTCTCTTTCTTTCTTTCTTTCTTTCTTTCTTTCTTTCTTTCTTTCTTTCTTTCTTTCTTTCTTTCTTTCTTTCTTTCTTTCTTTCTTTCTTTCTTTCTTTCCTTCCTTCCTTCCTTCCTTCCTTCCTTCCTTCCTTCCTTCCTTCCTTCCTTCCTTCCTTCCTTCCTTCCTTCCTTCCTCTTCCTCTTCCTCTTCCTCTTCCTCTTTCTCTCTCTTTCTCTTTCTTTTTCTCTTTCTCTCTTTCTTTTTTTTAAAAAATATGTATTTATTGATTTCAGAGAGAGGAAGGAAGAGAGAGACAGAAACATCAGTGATGAGAGTCATTGACCGGCTGCCTCCTGCACGCTCCCTGCTGGGGATCGAGCCCACAACCCGGGCCTGTGCCCTGACGGGGAATCGAACCGCAATCTCCTGGATCCTAGGTCGATGCTCAACCGCTGAGCCGTGCCAGCAGGGCTTTATTTTTCTTTTAAGTTAAAATTTGCTGTTATATCAGCTGGCTTTGAAAGGTGGATTTTTATTTCTTGGTCGTTTGTGCCCCGTTAGAAGCTGTAGACGGCGGTGGGGTTCCAGAGGGCAATGCACAGAGGAGAGGCGGAGGTGCCTTAAAGCTGCTGAGGCTCCCTAGGGGCCGCAGTCCTGAATCGCCCCACTCCTCCAAGTCCCCCTCCCACAAAACCATGTGGCTTGACACTTTGGGCTAGACCTGAGCTGGCTGCACCTCACCAGGAGACCGAGGGAGGAGCATGCAACTGTTAGAGCCTAAGCGAGAACTGGACGTCCAGAGAGAAGTGAGGGCGAAGTGAGAGACGAAGGAACCCACTGCCGAGGTGGAGGGTCCCACCCTCCTTATGTGAAGGCCTCTTGGGCGGGAAAAGTGAAAATACCTGGAGGGGGGAGGGAGGGAAGATAATTAACTTTTTTGAAACTGAAGTCCCCAATTTTATAGCGTCCTGGCCATACCCGTCAACTTTTTGTAGCCTATTGACACGTGTGTAGATCCTGCCCCCTTAGCCTGTGTCTGTGTCTGTCTGTGCCACCTGTTTCTCTGGATTATATGCCACACTGTGTCTTCTTCAGGCCTGAACAAAACTGTATTCATCTGGCCGCTGTCTGCTGTAAGGCGCCAGCATATATATTCACTGGCTGTCTTAAATAATAAGACCTCTCTCCTGGTGGTGTTTGGTGGCTGGCAGAGGCCTTCTAACTTGAGTCCCTGAGAGCTCTGGGATGCAGGGAAGGATAAGTTTGCATCGCCCCCACTTCCTCGCTGCTCTGGATTTTAGCAGAGGCTCTCCTTGGGAGGTCTTTCTCTGTGGCCCAGCCCTGCTGCTTCCCTCGGAGGAGTGAGGGGGCGAGGGGACACCAACTACCCAACCAACTCAGCCTGGACATCAGTCCTGGACATCAGTGGGTACCAGATGGCCATCGTCTCTACTATCCCCCTTTGACAGATGAGGCACCGTGTGCTGAGAAAGGAAGATGGCTTTCCAAGGTTCCCATTGTTCGCACTGGTGGAAGTCAGCTCTGCTCAAGTATTGAGCTATACTTGGTTGCTGTTCTTTCCATTCCAGTGTCTCCATTTATTTGCTTCTATTCCATGTTATGCTGAGCACCGAGGATATGTAAGCCTGACAAATGCCCTCTTTGCCTCATGCTGTGGTATGGAGTGGAGGGTGGACTCGGATAAGCAGTAGCTATGGGATACAGTTGGAAAAGCACAGGGTGCTCTGGGGCACGTAATGAGGATGGCGTACATAGTCCGGGTATCTGTGATCCAGGAAGGCTTCCTGGAAGAAATGACATTTCAGCGAATATGAAACCTGAAGGATGAATAGTAATTGTCCAGGGGAATTGGGCAGGATGGTGAGGCTGGGAGAAAAATGTTCCAGGCATTGGGAACAGCATTGGCAAAATCCTGACAATGAGAGGGAGCATGATGGATTTGAAGAACTGATAAAAAGTAAATACGGTTGAAAAATACAGTGTTGGTTGGGGTAGGTGGGGCTAGTGAGACATATATAGGAGACTCGCCTTTCTGTGTGGCTTTTAACATTTTAAGAGCAAGGACCGCATCTTTTGCCTCTCTTATGAGCTGAACAGCTCAGGGCTGAACATTAATGCTTGATGTTAATCTTTGCATAAATGAATTGAGGGCAAAAATTACATGCAGTCATACAAACTCCTAAAAATGCCCAAGCCTTTCATTGTCTGAATTAGGCATTAGCAAAAATACCATTTTCTAAGAGGACATGACATTTGGGTCAACTCACATTTTCATGAATGTTGACTCCCTTGAGGTTAGGGAGAGTATCTTCCTGCTTCTCTGAGAATTTTGCCTTTCACCCAGTATTTCTGCCAGGCTTTGAGTGGGTGAGCCCTCCTGCCTTCCCTGCCCAGCTTTGCTGGGCTAAACCTCAGGGTCCCATGGATGCTCAGCCCAGGTGGCTGGGAGATCTCTGGCTCAATGGCTCAAGGCTCAGTGAACATTTGGAAATTTGACTTGGGAGGTGGTTGCACAAAGATGTCAAGGTGAAAGGCTGGATCAGCAAGGGAGCTGATACCAGAAGTAGAATTCACATTAACTACTTGTAATCCTTCCAGCCATGGACCCGCCCTTTGCTGAAATACTTGAAAGACACACACGTGCACACACGTGCGCATGCACCACACGCCAATGGATACCTCTTGGGTCTCCTTGTCATAGGTCTCACTTACAGGATGATGTTTTCTTTTCCCCTTTGTCACTTTATTCCACAGTCTCACTCATTTTCCCTAATGAAACTATCAGGCAGAACTAATCCAAACATCAGCTTAATTAATCAACATTTGGCAGTCTATAACTGCACGCTCCAGTCCAAATTACTTGTGACAACTTTCTTAATACAAAACCAAAACATCTACAGGGAGGCAGTGGCTCTGTCAGCTGGCTGGAAAGCACAGCTCTTCAATTTATCTAATATATTTTAATAAAGTTACAATAAACATTTAGTCCCCAGGTATGACAGAGAACATTTTGCTGCCAGAAGATGTCATTATTTTATTTTTTACTCAATAAAGAAAATACAATGTGCCCTTGTGGTACAGATGTGCCCTTACCAAGAGCTACCCCCGCACAGAGGGAAAGTTCATGCTCCAAGGATGCCCCCAGGTCAGGTGCTCGGACCAACAGGGCCCTGGGGGCAGCCCGGCCAAGAAAGTAAATGCAGCCAGTTGGCTCCTTCTGGGTGTTGTGACTCTTTCAGAGACTGGCCTCACCAAAGGAAGAAGAATCAGAATCAGAATGATAATCATTCCTACTTATTTTCTGCTTCGCGGTTCACGGAACAGTTTTCTGCACCTGACCGCACTTGACCTTACAGTGTCCCTGGGGCGCAGGCCAGGGGTGAGTCATTCTCTCCTGCTCCAGTGCCTTCTTCCAACACCAGCATTTCTTGGGCACCTACTGCGTCTTAGGAACCTGGCTGTACTTAGAGATTCAGGGATGAGCAAGAGGGACAGGGTCCCTCTGTGCCGAACACCTTGATTTACCCTCCAGCTCTGCTCTCCACCCTCCTGCCCCCTGCCCCGTGCCCTCCGAGCTGCCCTGTAGGCTACAGGACCTAGGGTGCCTGCCCCTCCTTTCCAGTTGGGTTTGGCCAATGAGCCTGGAGGTGGGAGGAGACATCCACCCCCTGGCTCCCTCCAGGCTGGCTGTCAGCTGGCAGGGTCTGCCTCCCTCTGCCCGAGGCCACAGCTCCCACTCCTCCTAAGCATAGCCACAGTGCTCTCCAGGGCTTAGTAACCCCTTCAGGCCCAGGAGAACGAAGGCTCCACACTCTCGCTCCCCCAGACTCTCACAATCAATGATCCCACTAGAACACACCATCTGTTTCCTGCCAGGACTCTGACTGCTAAACCCAGCTTCATGTAACACACAGTCTGGTGCCCATTAACCAAACAATTGCACAAATAATTAATTGCCATTGTGATACGTGCTGCAGAGGATGGGTGTAATGTTCTGTGAGAGTATATACCAGGTATGTGAGTTCCTCCGGGAAGTCAGGAAGGATTTCCCTGTGGGGCTAATATTGAAGCTGAGACCAGAGAGCTGAGGAGTAGGCATGAGGTTTTAGGTTGGGCGGGGCAGTGCTCCAGGCAAAGGGAATGGCATGTCTGAAGATCTGAAGGCTGGAAGGATCGTTGTTTATTGGAAGAAGGCTGGGGGGCCATGGGTGTGAGTGCAGCTTTTTAAAAAATGGCCAGATGTGATAATGGCTGAAAACCCTCTGGGTCAAGGTGGAAGGGATGGAAGGGGTGAGAACACAGGCCCAAGCTGGGAGTCAGGCTGGGACAAGGGTAATGCAAGTGAGACACAAGGGGCCCCAAATAGAAGGAAGTGTTCACTCTCAGGGCCATGCAAGGGCAGGGCAGCCCTGAGAGTGACACCTCCTTCAAATTTGTGCCCTAGGTGCCTCACCTGCCTCACCCTTGTCCTGGCCCTTTGGGATTCTAGGAATGGCATTAGGAAAGAAAGCATCCGGGGGTGAAGATGGGGAGAAGAACCGGGGAAGGTGATCTGAGCAGATGGGCAAGTTCAAATAGGGATGAATTCGAGGTTTGCAGCAAAGGAGCTAGTACTGGAGCTCAGAAGGCTCAGGGGAGACAGCAGCCGAGAAGATTCTCCGCAGAGGGTAAGGCGGATCAGGGCATCTGTAACCTTGGCTGAGGGTGGGGAGGGAGCTTGGAAGGCCCCAAGCCTGAGTAATTGTGTTCACCTTGGCAGGGGCCAGGAGCATTCATAGGCAATTTCTATAGCCTAAGCATAGCTTGTAGGTAACAGAGCTGGGGCTAGAACCCAGGGCTCTTGACACACAGCCCAGTGTTCTGGCTGAAAATATTATTAGCAGCAATATCCTAAGACCCCAGGCAGTCACCTTTCTGGTATTTCTGAGTTGAGTCCCCTGCCAGCCTGGCCTTTCCTCATGGGCTGCCAAGAGTTTAGCCAACTAAACTTGTGATGCTAGAAGAAACTGTCCACCCACAGGACTACCCTCACTTCTGACACCAACTGCCACCTTGGGGTGAGGGGTCCCTAAACCCTCTCTGATTTGATGATCCACTAGGAGGATTCAGAGAAGTCACTGAAAGTTGTTACAGTCACAGTTCTGGTTTATTAAAGGAAAGGATACAGATTTTAATCACCCAAGGCAAGAAGTGCAGAGGGCAGAGTCCAGGAAAGATACAGAAAGCAGAGTTCCCACGGTCCCCTCCCTGTGGACTCAGGCAGGGTCACTTTTCTGCCCTCCATCTGCGACCACACCCTGGGTGTACTGCCAGTCAGAGGAGTGCGCCCGAGCCTTTGGTGTCCAGGATTTTTACTGGGCTCCATCCCGCATCTCCCGTCAGGCTGACCTTTAGTCTCCAGCCCTTCCAGAGGTAGAACTGTTACTATATGGCCCGGAGCCCCCGTCATAAATCACACTGTCCGACTGTCTGGTGGCCAAAGTTCCCAGCACACAAAGACAGTGCTGTCAAAGCATTCCAAGGGCCTAGAGTCCACCTCCCAGGAGCCAAGGGCAAAGGCCTGACCTCTCCTTGGGTGAAGTTCATTCTCCGCTGGCCACCAGCCCTTATGAAGAAGCTCTGTGTACCTGGTCACAGCTCCAGGCCTTTGGGAAGCCCCAGTCCGACTGGGAGCTCATAGCCTGGCTGGCTTGCTTCAGTTTCTCAGATGGCAGATGAAGAATAAGGGAGTGTTTGATCCAATTTTAAAAAACATATTTATTATTATATTATAAAATTAACAAATGCACATAGTAAATTTTTCCAATAATACAGAAATGCATAATATGAAAGTTCCTCATCATAAAACATAATCCAGAAGTATATATAAAATAGGAAGTTCTCCATAATTCAAGAAATAACTATTCTTAATAATTTGGTTTATATTTGCCCATATTTTCTATGCATATTTTAACATAAATATGTAATTACTTTTAACAAAAATGATACACTATACATAGTGTTTTGCAAATTGCTTTCCCCCCTTAACAGTATATCATAGATGTGACATGAAAGTGACACACCACATACCAATGAACTTCATTTTTCAGTGGCTGAGTAGTGTTCCAGTGTGAACATACAACAATCTATTTAGCCAGTTGCTTATCGATAAGCATGTAGGTTACTGCCAATTTTTTTCTTCTTTTGCAAACAATGCTGCAGTGAACATCCTCATACATATATAATTGGGCTCTGTGCTAAAATTTCTGTAGGGCAAGTTCTTAAAAGAGAAATGGCTGGATTGAAGGGTGTATGCATTCTGCAATTTACTAGATCTTGCCAAATTGTATTCTGAAAACTGATCCAATTTCTCCTTCTGTTAATGATGAATGGGGGTACTGGAATCCCGTCACCCTTGCCAACTGGCTGTTATTAATTCTTTACATAAATCCAAATATTGAAAGTGAAACTGACATTACGCTCTTCTCATTCCTAAAGCTGGATGGATAGCTGCCCACTCCTCCCTCAGTGTCCCCATAGAGGGACAGATTTCCTTGCCCCAGCCCCAACCTGTGAGGGTTACGTGGTGGACAATGTGGGTGGCCCAGGAAAGCTGAACTCTGAGGAAAGTGGTCAAAAGAGGCTTATTTAATATTTTGCTCATGTAGACTCTTGATTTGAGGTTGAATATTTGAAACTTACTCTCCTAGGCATGCTTAACGCCCCATAAGTTTTCCCTGAGTTAGATGTATTTGTTTTCTATGGCTGTGTAACAGATTACCACACTTTTAGTAACGTAAGACAACATGAATTTATTACCTCCCAGTTTCTGTGGGCCAGAAGTCCAGGCAGGGACCATAGCTGGGCTCTCATCAGGCTAAACTCAAGGCGTGAGCAGGGCTGCAAGCCCATCTGACTCTCGCTTCCCCTGCCCAGCTCAGCAGGTAAGTGACAGAATCTGGTTCCTTGTGGCCTCATGACAGAGGTCCCTGTTTCCTTGCTGCCTGTCTGTTGCGGGTCACGCTCAGCTCCTGGAGGCCACCCTCAGCTCCCAGCCACGAGGTGGCTGCTAACTTCTCCAAAGCCTGCAGGAGCGCCCCTCCCCAGTCTGCCAGGACAGTCTTTAAATACCAGTACTTGTGGGAGTATCTGATCACCTTGCCATATAATGTGAACTAATCACAGGAATGACTGTCTCGCCACATTCCCAGGTGCCACCCACACTCCAGGGACAAGGGTCCCACCGGCTACACAGCGTGGGCAGGAATCTCAGGGGCCCCGTGGGTTTCCGCCCACCCCTGAGTGAACCGGTGGAGGATTCTGCTTGTGCTGGACTTCGGGGGGGCTCTGGGGAGAGCTGTAATCCCAGGGGGATTGTCCTTTGGCAAGATAATTGCAGTCTTTTCTATTTTTGTTTTTTATGTGGTTACAGTGGGAAGTTCCTGACAGGCCATGCAGTGGCACTGCTTAGGGTTCCTGCTGGCTCTCTCTTCCCTTTTTCTGCCTTAAATCTTCACTTAAAGGGATGGGCCCAGGTGGCCATGATTATTCTGTCCCACCCGGGTGGGAGTGAGACCTAATGTAGAGCAACCTATTTCTCCCTCCTGAAAATCTGGAATTAGGATTAAAGATATGCATTAGTTAGGTGGTTGGAGGTGCTGAGCTGGGAAGATCAGAGCCCAGGCTGGAGCAGCAACCTTGTGTCACATGCACAAAGAGGAAGGAATTCAATCAGTAGAGAAAGACTGAAAACCAAGGGCACAGGTGAAGAGAAATAATGATGGGGTCACCAACTAGTGTGTTTTGCCCAGGACTGAGAGGGCTCCCAGGCCACAGGACTGTCAGTGCTAAAATCAAAAAGTCTCAGGCGCCCCAGAACGAGTTGGTCACCCTGTGGCCCCGCAGAAGGACAGGAGTCTCCCTGAATCCTGATGCTGGTCAGTGCCTGCTCCCAGCTTTGGGAGAAGCCTGGCTGGGTTTCTTGGCCTGAGTACCCTGGATAACCCCATGGTCCACCAGCCCCCTTTTGTTGAAATAGGCCTGGAAGTTTAACTTCCAGGAAGACCATGCTTCCTACCCCCAGGGGATTCGCGTGTACAAGGGTCATGAGAGTCACTAGGACTCTTGCCAGTGTGAAGGTGAGCAGACAGGATGCGTCATTTTGGGTCCCAGGCAGTTAACGCTGAATGCGAGAGATCTGCGCACCCACTCGCGGACCCTGCGGCTGTAAGAGCACAACTCGGGTAGCAGAGGTGAGGATTCAGATAGGAAATTCCTGGGGCCAGAGCCGGGCTGACAGCAAAATGCCCCCGCTATACTCGGGTCAAGTGAACAGGCCAGGGATGGGGGCTGAGGACAGGGCCAGGCGAAATGGACACAGAAGGGAGCAGCCTGGCCGCTAGGGTCCGCCCTCGGCAGTATCTGCTTATATGGCCTGTGTAGGGAAGGTGGAGCTTGGTTTTCAGATAGTAAGGCTTACAGAGGGCAAATTCCTAGAAACACACAAATTATCAAAACTGACTCAAGAAGAAAGACCTGTAACAAGTAAAGAGATTGAACAGCCTTCCAATACAGAAAGCCCAGGGCCAGATGCTTTACTGGTGAACTCTACTGATGGTTTAAAGCATTAACTCCAATTCTTTCCAACAACCCAGGAGGAGGAAGGCAGACAAGTCAGCAGGGGCCTCAGTGGTGGGGAAGCACAGAGTCCCCAGTGGCCAGGTTCCAGCTGACCCAACCCAAAGGAAGGACAGACACTGGGACAATGAGCTCTGGCCCCTCCTGAGTCCCCTGACAAGTGCCCTGTCTTTACTGCAGGACGTCCCCTATGACCGCCCCTCCTGCCTCTGCTGGTCACCCAGCCCCCTATCTCAGCCACTCAGTGGACAGGCACCCTCCCCACTGGAGCCTTTGTCACTGCTCCACCGTCTCCTCATCTTAGGCCAGTCCTCTCACTGCTGGGCACATGATTCCCCTGGGGGCTTGTTCGAGTGCTGGCTCTGATGTAGTTGCTTTGGAGGGGGACCTGAGACAGCATTGCTAACAAACACCCAAAGAATGTCCGTCCTTCCGGTCCTGGGGCAAGATTTGGAGTAGCGAGGGTCTAAAACAACCATCCCAGGAACACCTTCCAAGCCTAATTTGCCGAAGGAGAACCAGGAGCTCCTGTCTTCATCAGGGCAGAGGGGCCCTGCACACCACATACCACATGCACCACACACACGCGCGCACACACACACACACACACACACACACACACACGCTATAACCCCCAATACCTTCCTGTACCACATGCATCCGAACACACCACTCACACCCCTCAAACCCCACATACCACACACATTCATATCCCCTAACACCCCACACACATTCACACTCCCTAACACTCCCACATACCCCCCACACACACATTCACACCCTCCCACACCCTCACATAACACATATGAGTGCACGTGCCATTGGCCCCGCAGCTCACAGGGCCACACTGAGCATGAGGCACTTTCTGAATCAAACTGCTTCCAGACAGAAGACAGTCTTTCCCCTAGGCGGGGCTGGAACCCTTGGTAGTTTGCGAGGGGCTGCAGGGACAGAGGGGGTGAAGGCCAATAGGCGCTGGAGGCAGAGTGAAGGAGATCCCGACGGGCCAGGGGACAGGCAGATCCAGGAGGCAGGCAGAGGTAGAGAGGCTGCGGTGGGCCCCTGGCCTCTGGGGGGCGCTAATGGCCCCTAAGGGCCGCCCAGAGAGCAACAGCTGGTGTGCAGGGCCTCCTGCAGCCTGTGGAGCGTTTCCCCATGTCATCCTCTCACGGACTTTATGACCCCGATTTCACAGTTGAAGAAACGATAGTCCTCAGGGCTAGTGACTTGCTCCAGGTGGCAGGGGTCACAGATCCAGTGTGGCCACTCAAAACCACTTAACTGTCACCTGAGTAGGCTCAGAGCTGGGTGGGGGCCGCTGAGGACCTCTGTGTGCTGATACCTCTCCTTCAACAAGGAAAAGGGCAGGAGGGTGACAGGGGTTGGCAGGAGAAGGCTCTGCTGGCACCGTTGTCCCAGGGTGACAAGGGAGGGAGCCCTCAGTTTCTCAGTGGAGAAGTCAGCCTGGGTGACGGGGTGATGGAGGTGGCAGCAGAGCTGCTGTTTCTCTCCTCCCTTCCTTTCCAGCCCTTCCAGAGTGAACCAGGCAGAACTGACACACGGATGGGGCTTAAAAATGCCTCTGCCCCAGTCATGCGCTTGGAAGGACTATGATGCTAAAGGCAGTTAGAGGACCATCACTGGCCCTGCTGAACACGCCTAAAGCGTAAGGGATGCTCGCAGTTCACAATGGGTCCAGCACACACACATGCACACACGTGTACGTATATGCACGCAAGTACACGCATACACCACAACATCTCCCCCGACACCCCTATATCCTACATCCCCACTCTTTAGTCCTGTCCCTCAATAGACACAGGCGGACAAGAGAATAGGGACCTATTGTCCCAGAAAACCATGAATGTGGCGGCAACCCAGTTTCTCAACTGAGGACAGAAAGGTAGAAATTTTCCGTTGTTAAATCTCCTTCCAGCCAAACCACATCATGCAATCCCGAGGCTTGGACCCAGAGCCCCTGCGCTCACCAGCTGTGTGCCACTGGCAAGGCTTCCTGACCTCTCTGAGGGTCAGTTTCCTCATCTGGAAAACGGGCAGGGTAGTCCTCGCAGAGCTGATATAAGGACTGGCTGATGTAACACATGGGAAGCACTCCGGAGGCTGGAAAGCACGATGTTAACGTGAAAAGCTAACAGTGACAATTGCAAGAACACAACGCAGACATCATTCATGGGACGAACACCCAGAATCCCGGGGGATGCCTGCGCAGCTGTGCCCGTTGGTGGGCCTTTCTTAGGAGAATGCTCCCCGCCTGGCACCCCCGCTGGGCGGCTGGACACAAGGAGAGTGCAACCGCCCTGATGGGCCTCTCACACTGCAGCCCCCCTGGAGGCAGGCCCCTGCCAGGCGCGGTCACAGTCCCCTTAGGGATGACGCTAATTATGCGCTCATCTCCTCCGCCAGGACGCATGATGTCTTCAACAGTGTGGCTCCCACTCTCTGCTTCCCAGGCAGGCAGCCCTTCTTGAACACCCAGCTTGTTGTTATGTTGTTTCTAAGGCCCCAGAAGAGCTGTTCCGAGCTCGAACATGATACAACTCACAGCTAACACCCCCCTCCCCCACCTTCCGTGGTGCTCATGGGCTGCCCTTGGGCTCCCCCAGCAAAGGCGCATTGAGGAGCCGCAGGCCGGAGGGGGGGGGGTGCCGAGCGCTGTTGTCCAGGAGTAGCCGAGTGGGTGGTGTGTTACCGGG
Source organism: Miniopterus natalensis (assembly GCF_054644295.1). NCBI lineage: Eukaryota > Metazoa > Chordata > Mammalia > Chiroptera > Miniopteridae > Miniopterus > Miniopterus natalensis. The sequence continues at coordinate 13,829,268 of NC_142085.1, read as the reverse complement.
AAGGCCTTCACAGGGGACACCGCCCAGGAAAGGATAAGACTTTGTCAGATGCACAGATTCTGGGGCAAGGAGAGGGGACAGAGGGAAGAGAGTGTGCGAAGACAAGGGGTGCGAGGGAACACGGCAGGCGGAGGGAAGGGCAGGAAGCTTGGTGTGGCTGGAGCACCAAGTCAATGGGACACTGATGTTCTTTTTTTTTTTTTAAATATATCTTTATTGATTTCAGAGAGAGGAAAGGAGAGGGGGAGAGACAGATAGAAACATCAATGATGAGAGAGTCATTGACTGAGCCCACAACCCAGGCAAGTGCCCTGACCGGGAATCGAACCCTGATCGACTGGATCCTAGGTCGACGCTCAACCGCTGAGCCACGCCCAGCTGGGAGGGACACTGATGTTCTAATGCTTACATGGCCGGTTGTCTTTATATGTGTCTGTCCTGCTCCCCAACCGGACTGGAAAGTCCTTGAGGGCAGAGACTGTATATTTTGATTCAATTCTATGTAATTTGATAAATATTTACTGAGACTATGTTATATGCAGGGTACTGTGTTTTTCCTAAGGAGAGGTCACAGACTAGGTCAGGAGTAGGTTTTGCCCTAAAGGGGCTCCCAGTGTATGTGGGGGGGTACCCACACATCCACTCCAAACCACAGAGCAAGGCAGAATGCACAGGAGCCTGAGTGGGACAGGGTTTAGGGGGTGCGAAGGTGGAGTGGGAAGGAGGCTCATGCCAACCAGGAGGGATCGGGAAAAGTTGAGGGAGGAGCTGGTGAGCTGGCCCATGAATGTCAGTGGGAAAGATGGTGGGAAGTTTATCCTTACGAGTGGAAGGGTAGGCCTCTGTGAAGTCCAAAGGTTTGGAAATGCAGTCAGCTCTGGAATAATGATGGGATTCCTATGGCACCGATGGCAGGACTATGGGCTGTGAGTGTGCGCGTAAGGCTGGGAGGGAATTAGGACGAAACTAACAATAGTTACCCCATATAACATTTCCTGGGGGCCAGTCTCTTACCTATTACACATATTTGCATGTTTTACATGTGGGAACTTATATAGTCTTCCTAGTAGCACCATGAGGTAGATTCTATTATATTCCTGAAGGAATTTGAGACACAGAGAGGCAGGTTAACTTGCCTGAGGTCACAGCTAGTAAGCAGCAGAATGGTTACTCAGCCATCCCAGCTCCAAATTCCATGCTCTGAACACTGGATGCCTGGGATGGTGAGGAGAGAATGTGGCAGATGCCAGCTCCTGCTGCTCACTTCCTCTTTGTGGGCAGAGCCTTCAGCTTGTCTGGGTGTCACCCCTCCACAGGCCTGTAGGGTAAGGCTACAGTAATCCCAATGTCCTTGCCAGCCTTTGGCTCAGAGTGGGGCATGTACCCTAATCCTGACCAATGAAAGAAGAGAATTCTGGGGGGGGGGGAGTTAGGGAAAAGGTTGTCCACTAAGGAAAACGGACACCCAAGAGGAAATGACCTGTCATGTCTGGAAGTGACCCCTTGAACCACAGCAGTCATTTTACAACCAAGAGGGGAGCTGAACCAACATACTGAAGAGAGTGGGTTGGAAAGAAGCAGAGAATTGTTCACATAAGACGTGTCCAAACCTCTTGAGAATTTTTATGAGTTTATTTGAGCCAAACTGAGGACATATGCCAGGGATCAAGGTCTCCAATGCTTTGAAGAATAAAAGTTTTGCAGCTCCTTTAATGCATTTGGAATTAAGGAAGATTTACATGGAGGGGGGAGAAAGCAAGGCAGAGACTGGATTACATATTACATATATTTGCAGGTTTTCATATGTGAGCTTACATGTTCACATTACTTTCAACCCAAAGCACCCTCTGATGCTTAAGGAAACGGGCTATGAAGGAGTTTCTAGCGTGGTGTCTTGTACCTGGCAATTGGGAAGAGAAGAACCTCTGAGACCCTTACAAATCACAAATTATAGGTGGACACTCCAGTCCAGGCCTGGACAGGGCTCACCTCCCTACCACAGAGAAAGACCGAAGGGATGGAGAGAGGAGTGGGACTCAGGGGCTCCTGTTCTAGATTGGCTCCACACTCTGCTCACTGTGTGACCGTGGGGAGGCCACCCCCTCTTTGAGTCTCAGCTTCATTATCTATGAAATGAAGGGGTTGGACTAGATTTTCATTTAGGGCCCTTCCAGCTCTCTGACTCTCTCTCTGATGGCTTGTCGTCTGTCTAAACTCATTAAGCTACTTCACTAAAAAAAAAAAAAAGTGGGGGATGATGGCAGCTAAAGTTGAGGTGGCGGGTAGGCAATTTATTCCAGTGACAGCCTGTGTGTCATCAAGACTGGTGGAGATGAATGTTTTCTCTGCAGAAAGGGAGCAGAAGGATTTGGAATTGTCCATTTGCACAGAGATCAGGAAGAGGCAATGGGGAGATAATAGATTTGGAGGTGACTGCTTCCCACGCTTGTGTGGTGACTCTCTCTGAGGACCACGCGGAGAACACTGCTCCCTGTGTGACGGGGCAGGTAGGAGTGGGGGGGCAGGCACTCGGGAGCCAGCTGCTGCGGCTCTTTGATCCCTCTGGCTAAAGGTTCCCAGAGACTGAACAGCACCTCCAGCTCTGTGCAGCCAGAAATGCTGGATTGCCTGAGGCTGGAACATCTGCCTTATATTCATTTCCAAAGCACACACTAGGCTAAATTTTAAGATGTAAAATATTTATTCAGAGTTCCTTCTTATCTGCCTTTCTTTGTTTTGCCCTTACCTCTCTACTGGACTCAGTTTCCTGACATGACTACCCCACACCCATTCCTACCCCGTCACTCCACTCTGGGTATTCCCCAGGCCTGTCCTTCCTGAACATGTTCTGAAATGGCCTGTTCCTGTCTTCAATCCCAACCCACCATATCTCTGTTTTCTGAGTGGATTGGTCTCAGGTGTCACAAAGGCAATCTGATTTAACTAATTCTCACTGAAATGTGAATGGCTACTGGCTTTTTGCTAAAACTATGCCTTCCTCTCTCCCTCTCTTCCTCCCTTTCTTCCTTCCTTTTAAATAAAAGAAAGAGCCCTGGCTGGTTTGGCTCTGTGCTTAGAGCGTTGGCCTGCAGACTGAAGAGTCCTGGGTTCGATTCCGGCCAAGAACACATGCCTTGGTTGTAGGCTTGATCCCTGTGTGGGAGGCAACCAATCGGTGTGTCTCTCACATCATCGATGTTTCTCTTTCTCTCCCTCCCACTCTCTCTGAAAAGCAATGGAAAAAATATCCTCAGGTGAGGATTAAGATAAAGAAGAAAAAAAATGAAAGAAGGTGTTTATGAAAACTTTTACGAAGTTTTCATGAACACTTTCTTTTAAAAGATTACTACATTGAATGAATTGCTAATTGTCAAAAATGTTGGGTACCATAACAAAAGGGGCTATTTTCTGGCAGAAAAAAAAATCGGAGAGGGGATAGAAACTGGGACACGTGAATACTCTTTAAAAATTTTTTTTTAACTGATTTGAGAGAGAACATTGATTTGTTGTCCCACTTATTTATGCATCCATTGGTTGAGTCTTGTATGTGCCCCAACCAGGGACCAAACCGGCAGCCTTGGTGAATTGGGACGATGATCTAACTGACTGAGCCACCCGGCCAGGGCATGCGCACTCTTTTATGTGCCTATTTTTTGTCAACCTTAAAAACACTCCACATACTCAGCAGATAAACTTGGTTTCTAGAAGCTCTCAGTGCAGCATGCTTAACCTGAGAATGTTAAAAATGGCCCATAGTTGACATACACACTGGTCTGGAGTCAGAAGAAAATGGGATGGGGTGACTGGTACACATCATGATGAAAATGTGGGAGAAGCAGCTTACCTAGGCCGCACGAGATTTGGACACCCCCAGGCACCATAATGACAGTCGGCAAATGCCAAGCGAGCGTGATCAGCGAGCAACTGCTCTGCATGTGTTAACTCACGAACCCTCTCAAATGCACCAGTGAGGCAGGCGCTGCTATTACGCCCATTTTACAGATGAAAAAGCTGCAGCGCGGAATGCTGGAACTTTCCCAAGGTCATGCAGTAGCGGAGCCAGGGTTTGCATCCAAGCGTGTGGCTCCAGAGCTGCACTCAGGACTGTGCTGCTTCGTCAGACCTGTGACAGGGGTGGACCTGCCCTCGTGTCCTCACCCCCGTGCTGCTCATGGTGGCCCGGGGGCCCCCCTTCCTTCAAGCCTTTTCCTGTCCTCCCACCAAAATCCCCCACGCCCTGCTCTATCCACCTGTCTCAAGACACAAAATGTAATTAAGCCATGTCAATGTGTGAAAGGTGAGCGTTGTGCTTTTTAATTAAACATTTTGTCAACGTAAGAATTTTCCAAACCCGTACGAATTTTTATGAGTTTGTTTCAGCCAAACTGACGATAATTGCTGGAAAGCAAAATCTCAATGGATCGAGAAAATGCTCCGGAAAATGGCACTTTTACCACTTATTTTATACATCAGAATAAAAGGGAAGACGTAAGGGGTTACATGAAATTTATTGATGATATATTAGGGAGGCAGGAGAAAGCAAAGGGGGGATCACTGGGACCGGATAAAAACTAAAAGGAGCAGACACATCTTTTACGTTGGTGGGTACAGGATAGTTAACAGTCAACAGTTACCATGATAATAACAATAAGGGGATTTGTGGTCTCTGCTCTGGTTCTGTGGTTGTGCTTTGAGGGGTCCTGAAAAATGAAAAATTATTTTGATATTCCAAAGGTATGTTCTCAGGTATGTTATCCTAAATGCAAAAAGACAACAGACGGGCTCAGTTAAGGTAAAGATTGTCAGGGAAGACACTGGCCTAGGACAGGACTGCCCACCATGAATTGCCTTTATGAAGAAAGTTTTAATTTCAGACCACACTATGTGGTTACTGTAGGTCTCTGAGTTTGTAAGGCTGCCATGCAGGTCTCCCCTGAGTTTGTCAGGTTTAGTATGTGGCCCCTTTTCGTCCACAATTTTCTGCTTGCTAGTTCCAAGTCTAGCAAAGTGCTAAATACTGTGCGGAGTAGAAAGATCATGGCCATATGCTCCCTCCCTCAAGGAGATCACAGTCAAGTTTAAAAGATCAACGTAAATAACTCTGATGCTGGGTAGAAAGGGATGAGCCACACAAACCAAGAAAAGGAAGAGATTGTATCCTGGGTGTTGGCTCTGGAGGGGGTGATGCAGCTTTGGGCTTGACTTTGCAGCCCGAGCTGAAGGAAAGAGCAGTCCCGCTGGCAGAAACATCAGGGGCAAGGGGCTGGAGATGGAAAATCATAAGCAGGTTGGGGAAACAGCAAATGGGAACAGATGCAGGGAGTAGAGGTTGACTTTTGCTCCAAAATGAAGTTTGGGTACAAACTGGAGACTGAGGGGGTTGGTTTTTACCTTCTAGGTGCCAAATGCACAATTGCTCAGTGATGGTCTGACAATAGCACTTTAGATCTTGATTCTCAAACTGGGTTCCCCAGCAACACAGGGGCACCCAGCAATGTGCTGGAAGGACCAAAGCCACAGGGTAATCACTGTGCATCTTCTTGGAGCAGCATTTTTATTTGATGGATAGCATTTCAAAAATTTACTTTCATATGAAAACAAATATGAGTAAATTATGACCATAGAGTGCAGCATTTGCTATTATTTTTTAGCTAAAACAGAGCTCTCAGATGGACCATTTGGGGCTGCATTTAGAACTAACAAATTATTTAACAATCAGTATGAGTAGCAATCAGTCATAACCGAAGGGCCTTGAAGGACTCAGCAAACCATGACTAACCCTTTAGTTGCTGGATTGTGGGGAAGACTGGAGCCTAAGGGAGGGGCTGGGCAGCAGCGAGGGGAGGTAGTCAGGGCCTCGGACAGCATGCATTTACCAACTGGGAAGGCAGTGTCTCCGTGTTTTAACAACCAGAGGGTTATCTGTCCTGGCTGCCCTCCCAGCAGCCCCAGGGAACCCACTGCGTTCATCTGCCATTAAGTCAATGTTGCAGGAAACTTGGGGGAGCAATGTTTTGACCTAAGGGGTATCTCCATTTGGGAGTCAGGGATCTGGGGGAAGGGGACAGATTTTCCAGGGTGCACTATGGCTCTGGGAGCCCCCAAATAGTCACAACGTTCAGGTGGCCATCTCCTTAGCCCTTGCTGATGGCCTGGCCCGCCTGGTCGACCCAGTGCTAATACGGCCACAGTCAGGGGAGTTCCCTTCTCTGAGCGGCACACCCCTTCCCCCTACCCCCAGCCTTCCTGTAAGAGAGCAAAGCCTACTATGCCATAAGCTAACCCCGTTTCACCTATAAGTATTTTTCTCACAAGTGCTTTGGAGGGGAAAAAAAAATCAGCCAGACTCTTAGTGATACATCAAGGATGCTTGACTGCATTTGAAATACAATGAGCATGCGGCCGTAAGAGACATGCCTCATAAGAAGCTTTTGAATGAAGAAATAAAACAAATGATCCTGCCTTTGTATCTTGTCTCTCAAAGGCGGCCAGGAGTCCCCTGGTGCTCTCCCCAAATCACAAGCTCAGGTATAAATTACAATCAGTAATTAGGTTCCTGAGGGGGAAGGGCCTCAGCCACACAGTTAATGTTAAGCAGGCCAACCCTCCGCCTTTGGCTTGGCTACTTCAAGCAGTCCCTGTGCCCCAGGCTTGGCGGGGAGACAGAGGCAGGGGTCCTTCCCGCTTGGCGTAGGGATAACACCGGGAAATGCTCCATTCTTTCCTCTCGGCCTTCCTGCAGCCAGAGTTGGCCTGGTGAGCCAGTCCTGGCCAAGGAGATACAAGGAACAATCTGCTGGGGCTTCTGGGAAAATCTTTGCTCTCTGTTCAAAAGGAAAAGATGGTAAGACGGTGCTTTTGCCTCTCCCCTTCTTGACTGCTGTGGACACTGCCATGGGATGCGGGGCTGTGATACCAGGGGCCGCAGAAGCCGCCTGTGAGCGTGAGTGGGGACGTGGCTGACCCACTGGAGATGGGTGGGAAGGGCCTGTGTCCTTCATAATGTGGACGAGTTCCTGCTCCACCCAGACAAGTTTACCACCTACCTCTGCAAGTTTCATTAAGGGGTAAACTCCTATTTTTACCCACTTTTAGTCATGCGCTGTTTCTGGTAACCAACGCAGCCTGTATTTGTCAGGATAGTGTAGACTGTGTTGCTGGAACGCATTGATTCACAGACCTCAGCATGTTAAGCACAAAAGGTTTATTTCCCATTCCCTTGGAGGCCACTGAGAAGTGGACAGCCCTCCTCCACCTGTGCCTGTGTCAGAGACGCCCCCAAGGTCAATGCTGCGTCAGGGGCCAGGCCTGGAAGTGGCCGACATCACTCCTGCCCACATCCCACAGTTCCTGCCCGATCTACCTTCATGGGGTAGGAGGGGGGGGGGGCTGAGAAATGAAGTCTCCCGCGGGCATATGGAGCAGTGTCTCCGCCACACTTCCCAACTGATACACTGTCGTGTCTATCCTTCCATCAGAAAGTAGTTCACTTACTGAAAAGGTATTTATTGGACTTACCTGTGACAGGTGAGTGACAGGGAATATGAAAGGGAGACTTGGCTCTCTTATACACCATCACATCCCCAGGCTTCAGAGCACCCAGCACACAGGAGGCACCGAATAAAGCAGTAAAGAAACACATATAACATATGGAAATACACGCATATATTAATATTAAGTTACATTAAAATATGCATGTATATTAATATATGGTTAATATATATTAATATATATTAATATATTTTAACCCGCGAATCCTTCCTGTCCTCAAGGAGCTTAGCATCCAGCCCGCAGTCAGGCGAGCAGAGAAGCTGAGGCACCGTGTGGCAGACACGCTCGCGGAGGCAGCAGTCCCGTGGTGAGGGCGGGGCTCACAGGCACAGGCTGGCTGGCGTGCAGAAGTCAGGGAAGGCTTCAGAGAGGAGATGGCATGCAGCCAGGGTCTTAAAGGGTGAAGACTTGTTTGCTGAACAGAGAAGGAGGGTGAAGTGGGAAGCCTGGGAACCGCGAAGAGCATGTGCACACGCACGGCGTTGTGAGCAGGCCTGGCTGGTAAGGCAAAGCCAAGGGAGCCTCTGCATCTCCAGGCCAGGGAGACGGGGTGGAGGGCCGGGGTTTAGGGGCGAAGGCAGAGGATCTAAGGCGCTGAGGCGGAGGTCTCCATCCCTGCTCCATATTAGAATCACTTGGGTAATTAAACAAATGCTCATGTCCCCCTACCTCCCACCCCAACCAATTAAATTAGATTCTCCCTCGGCCGGAGCCTGGGCATCAGTACTTTTAAAAGTCCTCAGGTGATTCTAATGGGCAGCCAGGGCTGAGTGCCACGGTTCCAGAGGTTGGCTGGGGACAGGTTTTTTTGTCTTGCTCAGAAATTGAACTGGAGTCCTGTAGGAACATGTCTCTCTCTGCTCCCTCTCTGTTCTCAGGCTCCTAAAAGGGAAGTCTTTTAAGAGCAGGTTGGGGGAGAAGAGAGTTGCCAAAATATTCCTCTGTCATCCTTTTTTCCTTCGCTCACTGTTCGTTCTCTGACGGGTGGTCCCCCCTCTCCCCTTGCCTGTGGCAGCCTGGGGTCTGAGAGCAGCTGCGCTGACAGCTGGCAGGAGGTTTCTCAGCCTCCGGAGGCTCCTGACACAGAGACAGGGCAGGTGCCAACCTCCCCCGATTAAGTACGAGGTATAAGGAGGCCCCTCCCCACCCAGAGGTGGCCCCTAGGCCTTGCTCAGTGTACAAGCAACCTTTCCAGCCGCTGGCAGAAGGACCCCTGTAAGACTGGCCTATGCGGCGTGCTCTGTGCGACGCTTTATTCAACAGCTCTCCCTGTTGGTTCTCCCATTTGTTAGACTGCCATCCCCGGACAGCGTCCCCTTTTCTCCTGCGCAGCTTCTGGGCGATTTGCCCCCTCTCGCCACTCTGCACGTGTTCCCAGAGTGCACTCATTTTACTCCCGGCCACGGTGCATCTGCTCGGGAGCCGTGGGAAGATGCACCCCGAAGCCAAGAGCTCTGCCTGCCCTCGCTGTCGGGGGGCGAAGGGCAGTGTGTCGCAGCGGCCCCTATCCTGGCATTCACTCACTGGTCCTGCCTGTTGCAGGGCAGGCGTGGGGCTTTAGTTCTGAGACACCCTCTTGGGTTTCACCTCTTTCTCAGTTTGGATTTCCAGTTTTTGAACGATCTTTGTCCCTGCATTCATTCATTCACTCAGCAAATATGTGGAGTGTCTACCTCCCACATGTCTGTCTGTTGCTGTGAGCTGGGCATGCCAAGGCAGAAGGGTCCTGTGCCCAGGGAGTTCACAGCCTAACAGGAGCTAGCGAGCTCTGAGACCAGCACATGGTGACTTCACCTCTTGGCTCAAGGTCACCCCCAATGGAAACCATACCAGTGGTTTTCCAAACTGGATTCCTTGGAACCTCTGCAGTGGCTGCAGAGGACAAGGGGCTGTACAGTTAGTTGGCTCTGGTCTTCTCTCTTCAACTATAGCTGCTTATATCTCTATTATATATTAGAGTTTTGCTTAAAATCTTGTGATAGTTAATTTTCCGTGTCAACTTGTGTGGGCCATGGTGCTCAGATATTTGGTCAAACATTCTGGATGATGCTATGTGGGTATTTTTTTTGGATGAGTTTAACATTGAAATTGGTAGACTTTGAGTAAAGCAGATTGGGCCTCATGTGGGTGGGCCTCATTTAATCAGTTGAAGGTCTTAATAGAGCAAAGGCTTATGTCCCTCAGCAAGAAGGAATTCAGCCAGCAGACAGCCTTCAGACTTGAACTGCGATACTGGCCCTTTCCTAGCTTCCAGCCCAATGGCTTACCCTGCAGATTCTGGACTTGTCATCCTTTATAACCATGAGCAAATTCCTTAAAATAAATACCTCCATCATTCATTCATCTTGTTGGTTCTGTTTCTGTGGACCCTGACTAATGCACATTTCATCTGAAAAATGTTTACGTGCTAAAGAGAACTTTAAAAACTACCTGGCTAGAAGGTCCCAAAGTCCTTTCCAGTTCTAGTTTGTGATGCCAGGTGTTCATGCCCAGGCTTTAACCCACTGTCCTGCCTCACTTTGCCATCTTTGTCATTCCTCTGACCTTTGCCGCCCATCTGAACCTTGAATGTAGACTCTTCCCTGATTTTTGGGCATCTGCCTGGTTTGGGCCTTGGTTGTCTGGGTCCTGACTTAATGGCAATTGCAATTTAAATATATCTAGTGATTTACTGTTTTCAAAGTGTGTTGCAGACATTATCTCATTTAAGCTTCACAATGTCTGCTTTACAGACAAGAATGTTGAGGTTAGGATGGCTTAAATGACTTACCAAGGTCACACGGCTAGTAATAGAGGACACAGAGTTCAGTGTCTTTGGACTAAAGATTTCCAGCGTTTCCCTCTATACTGTGCTGTCAGCCCATTTAATTGGTTCCACCAGAGAGCTCTAGGCACTTAATATTCTTCCCGCAGAGGGGCTCCAGGCACTCTACCCCCAGGAAGCAGCATGACCTGCTCCCTGATTTCCAGAAGGAGCCGGTGGAAGACCCTCGAAGTAATGAAAAGTGACCTCAGAGGAACCCTAGCAGCTGCTTGTCAAGGCAGCACCCTGTGGAGTTGGCTGGGTTTCCCATCTCTCTCTGGTAGAGTGTCCGTGATTCATGGCAGTGTGGGGACTTTACAAGCCTGTGATAAAACAGGCTCATCATCTGTGAGCTTGATGTGAGATTATGGAGCTGCACAGCTGAATTAAGTTACTGTGCTTTCCTGGGTCTGTTCACCTGACGCCAGCATGAGCCTGGTGGGGTATCAGTGGCTCTGGGTAGAGTCCGGCCAAGACCCCTTTCCTGAGCTGGCGACCGAGGTGGGTGGGGGCAGGATGGAAAGCTCTGCCTCTTTGTTGTACCATCAGGAGCCACGCTGCTACTGTGTGTGTGAGTGTGAGTGTGCACGGGGGCCTCAGAGGCGGTGGGTTGACTTGGCCATCCTCCCCAGTTCATGGGGATGCCACCCCTCTCCCACAGGCCGCATCCAATCTGTGGGCAAATTCTCCAGATTATACCCAGACTCTGTCAGTCCCCCACCCCACCCCCTCCGCTGCTCTCCCTCTGGTGGGCTCTGCCTTCTCCCTAATGCAGTAGCCTCCTAGCAGGCTTCTCTACTCCCCCCACCCCCTACCCCTCAGCTTATTCTCAACACAACAGCAAGAGTGATCCCATTAAAAGTTCAGTTTCTTTTCTGCTCAGACCAAACCATGCTTGGCTCCCCATTTCCCTCAGTGTGAAAGCCGAGACCCTTATAGTGACTTATAGGGCTCTGTGGGGTAGGGTTCCCATCACTTCCCTGCCCTCCTCTCCCATAACTTGTCACCTCCACTCACTCTGCCCCAGCCACGGTGGCCACCTTGCTGTTCTTAAGCATCAAACTCATCCACCTCTTCCAGGGCCAGGCACAGGCTCTTCTCTCTGCTTGAAATCTCTTCCCCAGATTCTCACATAGCTGGGCCCCCACCTCCTGTGCCCAGGGAGGCCAATGCTGCCCACTTTATTTAAAATCGCAGCCCCCTCTCCACTTCACCCCCGCCTCCCTCACATGGCCTTGCCTGAGCTAATCCAGCCCCTGATCTGGGCTGGTTCCCCCCTACTCTAGTGACCTGTCTGGCACCAGCTCCTCTCACCCCTTGGGTTTCTGCTGTCAGTCTTTGTCCTGGGTTCCCTGAGTGTTGTCCAGTGCCCTGCGCTTTGGGCTGTGGGGTCCCACTCAGGACGGCAGCAGTCGGGCGCTGTGTCTTAAGCAGCAGCTCGCTGGCTCACTCAGCTTCCCTGCCACCCCCCAATGGATGTTTTAGAGGCGCTTTTCCAGTTTAAGTCTTTCTTTTCATCCTAAAAAGGGAAATTACTTGGCTTAATTTAATTTGTTTAATATTTCTGTTAAAAAATGAGGTTCAATTAAGAAACCCAGGAAAACCATAATGTTCATTTAACAGAAGAATGGAATTTGATTTCCATGAATACAATTTTTCTTTTTCCTGCTTTTTTTAATGCAAATCCTGCTAAGTGAATTACTGACCTTTAGTAGATGCTTTAATTATAGGTTGTTAATGGAAATATTGCTGAAACTAAACTCACATAGGTTAACCAAGTAAAAAGTTTTATGATAACCAAATAACCAAATTTCCAGACTTTGTCGATGTGGTTGATTGAAAAAGCACCTGAGAAATCAGCCCCTTGTTTGTGACATAGTGACAACCTTTCCGTGTAGGGCTGGTCTCCCCAATGCCTGCGATGACTAGTGCCATCCTCATGTGACAAAGACCTCACAGATATGACCAACTCTGCCCCCCCACATGGGCAGGCCTGCAGAGGCCCAGCCCCCCGAGTGAGCCGATGCTGCAACATCTCAAAGGGCCCTTTATGCACAAGGGCACAGCGCCACCCAAACACACACACTGCCTGGTCTGCAGGTGCTCCATGTGACAGTTCAGAATCTCTCCCTGCATGTGACGAATATCAAAACCTTCCTGCATCTCCCCTCCTGAACACACTGACTTGCCACATAAACAAGGTCTAATTTGGATGACGCAGGCCAGGCACTCAGGACTTCCTTCCGTGTTCCGGAATGTTCCTCCCAAGGCATCGGCGGGGGTGTGCTCCGTAGCTCCTTTCCTTTCTACTTCCTTCTGGTGGCCTCTTGGCAGTGGCACCTCATGCAGTGGCCAGTTATTTGGAAAAAAAATGACTTTCCTCCAGGGCAAGGCAGTCTTGGGGCTGAGCTAAGTACTGTGTATTACTGGGCCTCATGCCTTAAGCCAGCTTGACTCACTGGATGCAAACTTGGGTCCTTTTTTCACTCTGACTGGCCCACCAGCTTATTTCCCGTGGTCCCTAGGGGCCATTCTGTCCTTTCAAATTGGACTTCAAGTATGACTTCTAAATTTCGCATGAACACTGCCCTCTACGGGGCTGCCTGGCTGGCTATTAAGGAAGATGCTTGTGGTGTGAGGTTTTCGAGGCAGCAGGCCTGGGCTGGGATTCCTGTTGGGGTGACCTGAGGAAGACCATTAACCTCCCTGAACCCCAGTTTCCCTAGCTCCAAGGTGGGGGCTCTTACAGCTCTCCATCTCTCTTAGATCGTCCCTCAGCTCATAAAGCTGCTCAGCGCTCCTCTCCTGAACATTTCCCCCTTTGATGCAATGCTCTTTCCTACCCTTTCCTTTGCCTCTCTCCTAAATGCTACTCTGCCTTCCTATGCCCGTGTCTGCATGTCCCATTTACTCCTTACCAGTCAGTGTTCTGGTGACAAGTGACAGAACCTCTTCTAGCTAGTTTAAGCTGAAGAGAAATAGATAAAGGGAGCCCAGAGATCCCAGGGACCTTCCAGGAACTCTGGGGAGGCCAGAGGAGACCTGGGGCCTGCACACGGGAGTGGTGCCCACAGCGGTCCACCTGTCTACACTGGGGCTCCCCTAACCTCCTTTCCTCCTGGGCTGATGTCCCAAGTGTGGGGATCGTGCAGTCTCTTTTTGCATTTATCATTTACATTGATTTTTTTTTTTCTTTGTGTCTATCGAGCTGCACTGGCACCATTGACCGTGGGCTCCGGATGCCAAAGGTATCTGGAAGTGCTGAGTGCGAGCCTGGCACCCCTGCCATGCAGCACCCGTTTCCTCACCTGCCCTCTCCCGCACCCCGGCTCTCACGGGCGTGGCTGATGGGTGGCGCCCGGGTCACGTGGCTGTGCCACAGCTGCAAGGGCGGCTGGGAAACAGGCTTCTTCCCCAGGCGCACGGTGAGAAAGGCACAGGAAGGGCGTTCAGTGGGCGCTGCAGACGTCACAAGCGTTCTCCACTTGCTCACCCACCGGCCCGGGTCTTCAGCCCCTTCCACCGCTCCACTGGGTGCTCCGGGGAGCCCCCGGCGCTGGGCATCTTCCCTTTGCCCTGTACCTGCTCCCCGCCTCTGCAGGCTGAGCTGGGGAGCACGCTCCGCCTCTGCCTCACCTGCCTTCTGTTTCCAGGAGGCTTGGCTAGGGAATGGAGGGCTGAGTGTGAGGTCAGGGGACTAGCTCCCCGACTCCCCGTCTGTGGGGTCCCTCTAGGCTGGCTGTGTCCCTTCAAGAGCCTGTCAGATAGGTCTCTTCATTCAGCCCGCCCTGTCCCCTCTTCTTGGTCTTTTGGTCCAGGATGGTAACTGCTCCTACTGTTCCCTGTCGCCCCTCCCAGGTCACTGAACTCTCCGGAGACTTTCCCTGCACCGTGCCCTACTGTGACCAAGACCCCTTATTAAACTCTCCTGAAATTACCCGATTTAAGGATGCCATCTCCCTCCTGCCAGGACCCTGATAAGACAGCCATAGCGACCTCCGTGGTGCCAAAGCCAGTGGATACCTTTCAGTCTAGACCCTCCTTGACCTCTTGGCTGCGTTTGACCTTGAGGCTGCTCCTTCCTTCGTACCTCTGTTACCTTGGCTTCCAACTCTCTGACTGTGTTTCTTTAGTTCACTTTCTGAGAATGGCTGCTCTTGGGTTGTCTTTATGGGTTTCCTCTCTTTTCTCTGACATGATCTCTGTAGCTGACTTAATCCACTCTCTTAGTTTTAAACCCATCTTTTTGCTGATGACTCCCAATTCTACGTCTCCAGCCTTTCTACTGAGCTCAATTATAAGTATCTACCGGAAAAATCCAGCTGGATGTCACTTGAATGTCATTGATTCAGCAAAACCCAAACTGATCCACTATCCCCTCTCACTAACCTACTTCTGTCTCTGTATCTCAAATCTTAGTTTAAGGCAACACGACCTATTTATTTATTTATTTATTTATTTATTTATTCTCACCCAAGGATACTTTTTCCATTGCTTTTTACATAGAGAGGAAGGGAGAGAGAGAGAGAGGGAGAGAGAGAGAGAGAGGGAGAGAGAGAGAAACATCTAGGTGACAGAGCCACGTCCACTGGTTGCCTTCAGCACATGCCCCGACGGGGGCCAGGATCGAGCCTGCAACTGAGGTACATGCCATTGGCTGGAATCGAGCCTGGGACCCTTCAGTCCGCAGGCCAACGTTCTAACCACTGAACCAACCCGGCCAGGGGTCTTTTCCGTCTTAAGTGCTTCTTGACCCAGCCCTCTGTTCTCCAGCCCTACTCTCATCATATCTTAGGTGACATATAACAGTCTCCCCCTTCCCAGCCTCCTAGGGTTTAGTCTTGCCCAGCGAAAGCCATTACTCTCCTTGCAGCCAGAATTGTGCTTCTCAAGTGTGACTGACGCTAGATTCTGCTGACAGCTCCTTGGTACGCACTTCTTAGCCAGATCCACAGCTTTCTGTGGCCTCACCCCTGCCCACTTCTTCAGCCTCTTTCCTGCCACTCCCTGTCTCCAAGGTCATGCTCTAATAAACTGATCAGCTTATAACTTCAAACTCAAACCATGCTATTCCACACCTCCATGGCCTTGTCGATGAGATTTCCTCTAACTTAGGGTGCTGTTCCCCCCTTTCCTCCCATCATCTGCTCAGCCTTTGAGGTTCAGCTCCTGCATCCTGGGCTGATGTCCCAAGTGTGGGGATCACACAGTCTGTTTTTGCATTTATCATTCACATTGATTTTTTTCTTTGTGTCTATCATTCCCACTAGATTGTAATCTTCCTGATGGCAAGGACTGTTCCTTAATCATTTCTAGCACTTAGTATCCGGCACATAAATGTTTATTGATCAGAGTTGAATAGAAGGTATTAAATCAGTTGGGTGACAGAATTTCTAAAAATCCTGATGTTCTTAGGGACAGGATCTACAAGGGAACCTCCTGCCCTTACCCAAAGGTGGTTGGGGCTTCTCAGAAAGGGTCTGGGGAAATCAAAGAACCCAAAGCCCCGCCCCTCCAATGAAATGCTCTTGGGAGCACACACCTCCTAGAGAGACAGTCAAGTTTTCACCACTGACCTGGAAACTCACAGTAGCCAGGGTTAGACCCCGAACCCCCCCATCTTCTTGGTGCTCTGCTCCTCTAGCCCTCCTCTCCACTCTCGTCCCTGGAAATTTCACATGCTTCCAAGGTTGGAAGAGACCATAAAGCATTAGGATTCAGAACAAGGGCTTATGAGTCGGGTAAATCCAGCTCAAAGTTTTCTTACCGACTCTGTGACCTTGGCAGTCCCTGACCTCCCTGAGCTGTTTCTTCATCTAGAAGCTGGGGTGATGGTTATGTCAGCCAGCTCTGGGGTGTCGTGAGGACCAAATGGGACAACGAACTCAGGCGCTTGGCTCAGAGCCTGGTGTGGAAGCTCTTCCGAAGGCTTAGTTCAAATCCCACCTCCCCTGAGAAAATTCTGGTGACTCAGAGCCAGCCCAGAATAGTTTCCCTCCTCGGCAGGGTGTGATCTGAGTCCCAAACTCTCATTCTGGCATTTACTCACTGCTTCTGAGTGTTCGCCATCCCCCACGTGTCAGCCAGGCCTCTCTCCTGTCATATCTCCTTCAGTGGAATTTTAAACCACTAGAGCACAAAGATCATAAAGTAAGTGATTTATTGAGAATTTGCCAGCACCTTGCTGGGCACCTCCCTTTCTCTGCTTTAATCAAACAACCGTAAGTACTCAGCACAAGCCTGGGGGTGGGGAGGGCAGCTTACTGAGGACCCCTGAGTGTCTTGAACTGGGGAGGAGGCAAGTGAAGGGGCAGGAAGAGGGCACCCATAGGGACCAGTTGTGGAGATGTTGACTCACCTTCTCTGGTCACAACACTGAAGGCTGAGTAGTTCCTAGAAAACCTTCCACTCAGATGACTCAGGGAAGCTGCTCAGAGATAAGCAGGGCAGCTTGCTCCTTCTGTGTCTGGAAAAAGAAGCCTTGACTGCTCCCACTTCCCCGAGTGGAGGGCACTGGCAGCCGGCTGCTTATGCCAGACTGATGCCAAGGAAATGCTGGCAGTTTCACAATCACTGGGATGGGGCGCTAAAGCTAGGTGGGTCCCCTTTAGAGAAAACCAGAACCCGATGGGGCTTCCACCAACATCTCCCTGTGCACACAGGCGGGTGCCTGCGTGGGCTTCTGCCCTGTGCGAGGTCCTAACACCGGCTGGAGGAGACACTTAGAAAGCGCAGCACACTTCACCTCCCTCAAAGGAACAGGTGTCCCCTGGGCCTACCCTGGGCTGGCCAAGCCAGAGCCTAGAGGAAGGCGCCGCCTGTTTCAGCAGGAGAGGCTGGAGGCGGTCAGTACAGTCCTACCAGGGCCATGTAGGCCGTGGGATCCACCCCACCGTCCCTGCGAGGGGAGGCAGCACTTTCCTGCCCTTCAGGGTGGCTGGCCCCTTTTGGTCTTGTGCCCAGGACCTGGGGAGGAACTTGGAAACTCAACTGTCCCACACAGCCACCCACAAGCTCAGGGCTCCTCCCCGTCTTGGGTGGTGGGTCAGCACAGCCCTCACTCCTACCAATAGTCACAGCTGCGCTTGGCACGCCTGCGCCCCGCAGAGCCTCCCACATGCCTTAGCTGGATGTGAAAAGTTAATTCAGGTAAAAACCTGAAGCCTTAATGGAAAGAGAGCACTGCAGATTAATTAGGCTCCTTTGTGCCAAGGTAATGGCCTGCGGCAGGCACCCAACAGCTCTGTGCCCGCAGCCCTGCGGCAGCCCTGTTGGCCTGGGCCTCGGCCTCCCTCTGTGCCTTCCTCAGCCAAGGCTGCATGTGTCCTCCCTTCCTAAGTGGTACCTGGGGGTGGGACAGCAGAGACAAGGTTACTTACAGCGTTTGGGTGGTTGCAAACAGATGTGGGACGCGTGCTGTTCTCTTGGGGCTGCCTTCCAGCCCGGCTTACTCTCCTGCTTCCCTGTGTCTGACCCTTAGCTGGACGCTGAGGGTGTAAAGAGCTATAAGACACGCTCCTTCCCTCGGGGCGCTGAAGGACCAGGAGGACTCCTCAACATGACTATTATTATATCCTTCTTATTAACTTCTGAGCTTGTCTAACGGGCAAGGTGTTCAATAGGCACATTTGGAGTTATTTAGCTTTGTCTTGCTAGCAATCCTAGGGGGTAGGCATTCTTGTCCCCATTTTACAGATGAGGAAACAGAGACTCAAAGAAGTAGAAGTAAATTGCCCATGGAAATTAGCAAAACTGGGCTTTGGTCCCTGTTCTCGCTGATTCTGAGCTGTTGTGCCGCCCACTCCATTAGCTGCCTTTTGAGAAACGCAGGGCCCCAGGGAGGGGAGGAAAGAGCCCCAGATCACAAAGGGGAGTGAGTAATTCTGCACAGCAGGCAGGATGTGGTGCTTAGTGGCTCCGAGTAGGAAGACCTGGGCAGGGGCTGCAGGGAGCTTCTTGCGTGGAAGCGCCCCTACTTTGGTAGCAGCAAGCTTGGGAGCTTGCTTCCCGATTGCTCACCTCCAGGGGCCTCCCCACCCTCTCCACCATGCGCCCATCCCAGGAATTCACGCTTCTGTGAGGGCAGAAGGTGACCCCCCGGCCAGTCCCCAGGCGCTGGGACCGCAGGCTCCCACCTATACGCTGTTTGTCCAGGCAGGTGGGCACCCGGCAGAGCTGCCCTCTGCGCCACGACTGAGCAGGAATGGCCCCCGTCCTGCTTGTCCCTCCCAGAGCCCATGGAACACCGCAGGCGGGGCCTGGGGACAGAGCTTTGGTGCTGTGAGAACAGGAATGCTCCCGGGGCTGTGAAATTGAGGGCCTTTCCTCTCCACAGCTGCATTTCTGCGCTCCCTCTTCATGCAGAGAGCACACAGGCTGGCTCCACTGGTCACACCCCGGGGAGTCACGGGGGCAGCCGCCCTGGTCAGCAAGGTGGCTCTCTAAACCAGAGAGCCACAGGATGCATGGGGGCGGGGGAGGGCAGCTGGGGGAGGTCAGAGGCTCAGAGAGGTTGGGAGAGAAGCTCAAGGTCACAGAGCGACGCAGAAACCAATCTGCATTTCTGTGTGCCCCGTGCAGGCCTCTGCTCCTCAGAGCTCCTGCTGCGCTCCGCCCTTGCCCTCTCTGGGTGTGCCTTCAGCCCAGGGAGCCCGTCAACAGGACAGGACAGAGGAGAGGAGGACGTATCCTGTGCGAGGTGAGAGAATTGTGCAAGGCTGATGGCTGGGGCTTGCTGAGCACCTGCTGAGTGCCACGCGCCGGGAAAGCGCATTCTCACTATGCATCCACACAAGAACTGAGTGGGTAGATAACTGACTTCATACCCATTTTAAAGATGTGAAAACTGAGGCTTGGAAAGATAGGCTCAGGACCATCCAATGAGTAATGGTGGCTTAGGGTTTCACCCAGTAGATCATTATGGAGCACCTCCAGTGTGCCGGGCAGGCTCTACCCACTGGGATACAGCAGCAAACAAGGCAGGTGGGTCCCCAGCACTTATGGAGCCCCCAGTTTAATGGGGTGGGTGAACTGCTGGCCACAAGACCTGGGGGAACCTGGCGTGTGTCTGTTCAGCTCTGAGTTCCCTCCCTGCAGCACTGCTTCTCAGCTCTGGCTGCAAGACAGAAGGACATGGGACTTACAGGAACCAGCAGTGCCAGGGCCCCCTGCAGACCTACGAACCCAGACGTCTAGGGGAGGCGTCTGGGTGCTGGTAGCAAGCCTGTAATATGTGTCCTAAACTGAAGAATCTGTAGCATGTAGTGACCACCCAGGCTGAGCCTTTGGAAGCAGCAGTGCCCCTCAGGGGCCAGGATTGGAGGCAAAGGGCTGCTGGGAAGACCCCTGACATGCCTGGGACAGGTTGATATAAAGTGTCTCAAGGCTCCTGCTTGTCATTTGCCTGGTAGAATTTATTTATTCCATTGTCTAATGAGGGGCCTTTGCTAGGGGGCCTTGAGATTTAGGTATAAATAAAATTTAAAGCACCAATCAAAGTACATAAAACATGGTGTGGAGCAATTAGAGTTGCAGGAAGTGGCGTAGAAGAACCTCCTCAATCCTAAGTGTGAGATGGGAGGGAGACAAATTGCTGGGCAGTAAATACCGTGCCCAGGCATTCAGGTCAGGAGTGAAGGGACAGTGGGTGTCCAGAGGCCTCCACTCCTTGTAAAGAGATCGTCCGTAACCACAGGGAGTCCCCATCTGAGAGGACACGGCCTTGTCCTCAGGGAGCCCAGTCTGAGGGAGGCACAGCCCTGTCCTCAGGGAGCCCAGTCTGAGGGAGGACACAGGCCTGTCCTCAGGGAGCCCCAGTCTGAGGGAGACACAGCCTTGTATTTAGAGTGTTTCTCATCAAATGTGTATGTGATGAGTGTGTTCACAATCACCTGGTTTTGGGATGAAGACACAAGTATGAGTAACTGGTTATTCAGGGTCCCACTGGAAATGTTGCTTGTGGAGGTTGGGTCCCAGAGTTTTAATCAGCTGTGTGTACTTGCTTTATATAGTTGTGATTATATAAGCACTTTGTCAAAGTGTATCTATTTGTAGTTTAAATCCCCTACCAGCTAATGGCCAAGGAGAGGCTCAGAGGTGTAGGTTTACCATTAATAACAAAAGCTGATAGTTATAGCTTTGCAGTTCTAAAAACATCACACTCCATAACTCATTTAAACCATAATAATCCAATGAGATGGCTATTCTCGGCCTATTCTACACGTAAGGAAACTGAGGCACGGAACCTAACTTGCTGGAAATCACACAGTAGTGATAAGCTGACCTGGGTGCCACCCCAGAAGCGCTGGTCCCAGAGATGTTGCACTGGGACATGGGGCCACCTGAGGGGTGCAGGGCAGAGTCTTGCTGAGCACCCACACTCCCTGAGGACCTGTGCGAACCCAGGGACAGGAACATGCGCAGGCCCCCTCTTGGGAACCTAGTCTCTGGTTTGTGCACAGGGAGTCGGGGTCCTGGGTCCAGACATCAGCTCATGTGTAACCTGGGATGAGCTCTGCTAGCTGCCAGGCCTCGGTTTCCTGTCTGTGAAATGGGGAGCTGGGGGAGCTTAATCACCGGTGTGCTCAGAATCCCCAGGGGCAGCCTTTGCAAAATGTGGATTTCTGAGGCCCTCAGGGGATGCGGAGTCTGTAGGTTCTGTGCAGGCTCCAGTAGGGACTGAGGACCGCAGGCCACCTTCAATCACAATCAAATGAGAGTAATAACATCTGCTCTAACAGATGTCAGCAGCTACTATTTATCAAGCACTTGCCACGCCATGTGCCAAGCACTGTGTTGTGTACTTTTGGGGACCGTCTCCTCTAATTGTCACAACCATCCTGTACTGTTGTGTTATTAATATCCCCATCTCAAGTCGAGGAAACTGGCACTTGAAAAGATGGAGTGGCTTTCCAAGGTCACGAGACAGTGTTACCTTAGCTGGGAGTAGTACACAGATGATGTGATTCAATCGGTGAGTGTTGCTTGAGAACTTGAACTGAGACATTGAGATGAGACTGTGCCCATTTGGATGCTGTGGGGTCCTGGAGTAATAAGGTCAGAGTTGGGGCTTGAGTTGGCAGGAGGCGACTCAAAGGTATATTGACACTGAATTAATTTATGGGGAACTTTTCAGAGGAGGCAGGTTTGCAGAGAGGAGAGTGGAACGGATGGATAGAGAGAAGAGAGACCAAGAGATGAGAAAAGAGAGAAAGCTGGATGCCTCTCTAAGCCCCTTGGGACCACCCTGCACTGCTTGGAAGGACCTGTGCTCTTTGCCGGTGTCTTTACAATAAATCCCCCGACTTAGGCTAACTCAGTGGGTTTCCAATCTTTATGGCTGAATTATTCCATAAAATACTTGTCCCAACTTCCCTGCAAGGATTTTAGAATCTAATCAGACAATGTATGTGTAAGGGCTCAGCGACTTAGAAGGAACTACACCAATCATGAAATAGCTGGAAAACAGCTCAAGCTTAAATGTAATCAATGGATCACTGCAAGAAGAATGAGGGGGGGGCACTTAGTGTGGGCTGAGCTTCATTAAGGGAGCTCTACAGAGCAGTGGTGACGAACAGAGATTTGTGGAAGGTGGGTGTGGCCAGCAGGAGAGAGCAAGGAGACCCAGAGGAAACAGCTTGAGCAAACATGGGACGGAGGTGTGAGGGGGTGGGGGCGAGCCGGGGGCACTGAGGGTGCTGCTGGCGGGCATAACTTTGAGGGACTCCAGTGAGTGGCTGAGTTCTGTGTATCCTGGGCAATAGGAGGCACTGGAGGTTACCGTGCAGGTGTTCTTAGAGAGACAAGTGATCTGATAGATTAATTGGAGGGGTAGGGAGAGACTAATTAAGAAGCCTGTGTCATCTCAGGGGTCTGGAACAGCATCCTGGAAGAGAGATTTCATGCAGGAAGAGGGGCTAAGGCAAGGTCATAGCTTGTGCATGGGTTCCTCCTCCATCCACTCAACAGACTTCTAGGAGCAGCACTTCCCAAGCAGAGGTGATGGCCAGTGAACGAAACAGGTGTGGACCCGGCCCTCCTGAAGCCTGAGCCTGGGCAGGAAGATGGACATTGCTACAGCCCTGCACGACCCTGCACGAGGGCCCAAACGGTGAGGAGGGTCTGCTACAGGGCCTGGACCAAGGCCTCTCTGCATCAGAGAGGGCTTCCCTGAGGAAGTGAGGCTGCCCCTGAGATGTGACATCTGAACGGGAGTGTCCTAGGTGAAGAGCAGGTGGGAAGATGTCCCAGGTCATAAGAACGAAGGCCTGGAAGAGGTGGGACCACAGAGAGAGTGAGGGCGGGATGGGGCGGGGGTCTTGGTGAGAGAAGGGGCCAGAAAGGCAAGTGGGGTCTTGCAGGACATATTAAAGACTTTGGTCTCGCCCGGCCAGGCGTGACTCAGCGGTTGAGCGTCGACCTAGGATCCAGGCAATCAGGGTTTGATTCCCGGTCAGGGCACATGCCCGGGTTGCGGGCTTGATCCCCAGTCAGGGGTGTGCAGGAGGCTGCCGATCAATGACTTTCATCATTGATGTTTCTCTCTCTCTCTCCCTCTCCTTTCCTCTCTCTGAAGTCAATAAAGATATATTAAAAAAAAAAGAAAAAAAAGAGACTGGTCTTTATCTTAAAGGCAGTAGGAAGCCATAGAAGCATTCTAAGGGGGGGGGGGGGGGCATGGCTGGATTTGTGATTTTAGAAGTCCACTCTGCATGAGATGTCAAGGAGGGAAAGGGGTGGATCGAAGAGGATTCTGGGAAGGCAGTTAAGAGGCTTTGGCGGTAAACGTTGGAAACCACTCCTGATCATCTCAGGAGCAAAAGGCTTGACTGGAACTAGTCAGGGAACTCACAGAGCTGAAGCGTAGGCCCTGGGATCATGGTGACTGGTCTGGGCTTAAGCTCCCCAAGACTCTCTTTCCCCTTCTCTTCATGTCCTCAGGGTTCTCCACATGATGGGGACATGGCTGGTAGCTGCTGTGGGGTCCTGCCTTTACATTCACCACTCAGGGAAAAGAGAAAATTCTGATTGGGGAGCATGGCTGCCCCGGGGCCCAATTGCTATGACTGGGAGATACACTACGGTGGGAGTCCTGGGGTTGACAGCCCCACAGGAAGCAGATGGAGAGATGGAGTCTGGGAAGAGCTCCCTTTCAAAGGAAGGGGTGAAGGACTCGGGGGTCCTGCAGCCAGAAATACAGGAGGCATGTGGAACAGACCGAAGGGAAACAGATGTTTAATGCGGAAGCTGTTGCAATCATGGGGGACATATGGTCCCCAAATGTTTTATCTTTGAAGGGCAATGAGAAGTAAAGGGCAGGGAATTGCATTTGCTGCGTTACTATGAGCAGAGTAGTTGGATCATTTTCCTGTCTTCACAGTAGCCCCAGGATGTGACTCATTTCACAGATGAGAAAACTGAGGCTCAAGTGAGTCAGGGCTGCCTGCCTGAGATCACTCAGCCCGTCAGTGGCAGAGCTGAGAGTTGACAGTGACATTTTGGGGTTGATCCAAACCCCATGCTTTCTCACATCCCATGTGTAGTCTTCCTAGGAAGTGAGTTTGAAAGGAGAAAATAATATCAGCTTTTGATCCTGATTTTCTCATAATGGGGAAGCCAGCCAAGGAGAAGAGCTTTGGAGGCAGCCTGAAACCCAGGCTGCCAGGGAGGGCCAGGGGTCCAGGCCAGGTCCGGGGGCTGCGTGGGCACCTCGGCCCGCTCCATGGCTCCTGGGTCCCCATCAACGTGGATCTTTGTGGGCCTTTCACCTCTGTTCTCTTCCCTTCCCCGGAGATGTGGTTACCTGACTGGTCCACTTTTTGCTGATCATCTAATTAATGAAAGAGCCAATTGCTTGATTTTTAAAAAATTCCTATTTTAGAAAAGGAAGCAGGATGATTTTGCACAGGTTTGTCTGATTGCCCGATTAGCAGGCACCTTCCAACTTTCTAACCCTTATTTTCTGCCTCCATCGACCTGGCTCAGCTCAGCACAGCCTCACCCAGGACATTCAGGAGAAAAGCTGTGCATTCAGGAGTTAGCGTTGGCATTGCGCTTATTTTTAATGTGATCAAACTGTGCCTGCATTTGGAATGAGTGGGCAGTCTCGCCAAGCAGTGAGCTGCCAGGTACAGAGCTCAAAGAGCAGAGTCTGAATCTTGGAAATAATGCCCAGAAGAGATGAAGTGGGGCGTGGGCTTAAGAATGGCTCCAGGGGGACAGTGTGGCTAGACAAAGCGCCCCGAGGCCTGGGATCCCCAGGTTAAACCCAGAGGGTTCACACCACAGCCAGGGCTGGTGGGATACAGATGTCACATTCAAATGCGGTAATTTGAAGAGAGTTTAATAGAGTGTTCATTTAAAGGTGAGGGCAGGGTATAGAGAAAGCACAGACCCAGAGAAACTAACAGTGAGGCCATTCCAGGCCCTAGATCTGAAGGGCCAAGGAGAAGAACAGTCACCTGGACCAAGTGGCAGAGTGAGTTGTGTGGACAGGTCCACCTGGCAGGAGCTGTGACCCCCAGGGTGAGACCTGGGGGGTAACACCACATCTCATTCTTTACTCTCCCTCTGATCTCTTGCTGGTGTCTTCATTTGCCAAACCCAACTAGCAGCCAGGCGCCAGGGAGTCATCGAGGGGTCCTACATAGAGCAGCCTCCTGGGCGTACAGACGGGGAGGGGAGTGGGAGCAGACAGAGGGGCCAACAGAGGGTGCCCAGCACAGCTTTCTCCTGCCACACTCTGTCCTCTCTGGCTCCCCATGTGGCTGTGGGAGATGGAGAAAGAGTGATGGGTGGGTGGGCGGGGGCCAAGCTTCAGCCCCAGGCTTTGCTCTCTGAGCCTGGCTTCTGTCTCCCACACATGGGCCTGGCCAGCGTGTCTTCATCACCCTTCTTCCATCTCCCTCCCTCCCTCCCTCCCTCCCTCCCTCCCTCCCTCCCTCCCTCCCTCCCTCCCTCCCTCCCTCCTTCCTTCCTTCCTTCCTTCCTTCCTTCCTTCCTTCCTTCCTTCCTTCCTTCCTTCCTTCCTTCGTCTCTCAGGTAAGGGGAACTAGTCCGACAGAGCGCACCTGCTTTGACTGTGTTTCCCCTGCATGTTCATACTGAGAAGGAGCAGCGCTCAGCCTCTGAGACCTGCTTCAGAGCTCGGAGGGTCTTGGATGGGTTTGGATGTAGGTCCTCTGAGGATGGGGAGACTCCAGCTGTGCCGGGTGTGCGGGGCGTGCTGTGCCTTGCCTCTCATCTTTTCCAGGATCTGAGAATCTGTCAGGGTGGGGCCCCATCTGGGCATGTTGCTCACTTAGTCTTGACTCCTTTACTCCTTTAGTGGATTCCTGTCCTTCCCTGCACCTTCCCTCCAGGAAACCTTCCCTGATTACCCTACCCTCACATTTGCTTCTGTGTCACAGTCGCTCATCGCTCACAGGTTCAAGTTGTTCTGGGTATGGCTCTGGCAGTGTGGGTTCTAGGTCCCTGGGACTGTGACTGCCCCTAAGGATGGTCTCTTTGGAATGTCCCCCAGCTCTCCTCTATCATCTGCACCAGCTCAGCCCATATCCTTGGGAAACGTGTGTGGTCTTGGGAAGGCAGGATGCTCTGTAGATTCATCTGCCCAGACCCCAGAGAAACATCACTGAAAAGTCAGATGAAATATACTCAGGGGCCCATGGCTCTGGGACCAGAGAGAGACCATTGAACCAAGGACCTGTTATTAAGGGTTTGGAAGCTGACATTGTTAGACTTGGAAAGAAGCAAAGAAATCACCCAGCCCCATAGTTTGCACTAATTTTTAGCTATAGTATCTTTTATTTCTCACAAATGTAATCTCTCATGATTCCAGTAGATACAGATGCATGGCAGACGCTGAAATGGAAGAGGTATTGGGATTGGAGCTCCACTCGGCCTCAGATGGCCCTGAGGCCTTCGAACCAAGGGCTGCGTGTGGCCCAAAGCCTCAGCCCTCAGCTAGTCCAACCCCTTGTGAACACTGAGGCACAGAGGGAACTTGCCCGAACCAGTAAGTGGCAAAGCAGTGACTGGCAGTCACAGGCCTTTCCTTCTTGCCTGGCCTCCTATGAAAATCCTTACAAGACACTTGCCTCAAGCTCAGGTTTGTTTCTCTTGGTCATTCTTTCTTTTCCTTTCTTTTAAAAATATTTCTATTGAATTTTTAAAAAATTTTATTTATTTATTTTTTAGAGAGAGAGTTAAGGAAACGGGGGGTAGAGAGAGAGAGAAACATCGAAAGCAAAACATTGATCGACCGCCTCCCTCACGACCTGCCCCCTCCCCCAGGGGACTGAGCTGAAACCCAGGCATGTGCCCTGACTGGGAATTGAACCAGCAACCCCTAGGGAATTCGGGATTTGGTGAATCCAGTGTGGCTACTAGGGGTGAATCCAGAAGCCAGTGAAGCTGAGGAGGTAGCCTGAGAAATGCAGCCTGCAGGGCTGAGTCCCCACAATGTAGAGTGGGGGGGGCTAGTGGGGGGAATGGGGTCTGGGCCTGGCACATGCTACAGAATGAATCCGGCTTCACCAACCAGCTGAGCCACACCGGCGAGTCATCACTCCGTCATTCTTGGCCTACCCTTCCCCCTGCTCACCAGACATGCCCAAGAAGCTAGGTCTGTGCTGTACAAAGCGTAGCCCATGACTCTGGGCCATGCCTGTGGGCAGAGCCAGGCATCTGGGGCTGGAACAAGCCTTGGGAGGAGCTCCAGACTTACTCCCAGCTCATTAAACCCCAGTTGCTGAGCAATTCAGCTGCCAAGTGACCCAGAACTTTGGGTCACAAAGAGCCCAGACCAGTTCCTCTCTTGTCCCTAGATGGGCGCCTCCCTCCCTCCCTCTCTTGGAGCTCCTTGGCTCCGCTCTGCCTGCGCTCCTGTGAAGCTCCATTAGCATGCGGGGCCAGTGCTGCTGGCTCCACATATTATTTGCGCAGGTTAAGTATTCCTGATAAGGCTTCTCAAACCAGAGGGCTGAAATAAACTTAATTAGAGCTCAGAATACTTGAAGCAGAGATAAAAGGCAGCGCATCCAGGTCTTTGAAGCAACAAATTGGGGGTGGGGAGAGGAGGACTAGAGAGAAGGAAAGGGTGAGGGAACCCGGTCCCACACTGTGACCAAACCCTCCCTGCACAGGAAGGAAGGAGACTGGAGTTGGATTCTTATCTTTACACCACAAACTGTCTTCTCTCACCAGACTTGAACTCAATCCACCTCTCTAGAAAGTGGGCATAGGGTCCGCATTGGGGGCATAGCCGCCTTGGGTGTGAGGAGAGGGACTGGGTTGGATGGAAGGGGAGGTTAGGGAATTTGATTTTTAAAAAACTTAGAATGACCAACGGCCTGCAATCCTTCCAGCACTGGTGATGTCCCCCAGGCTGTGGGAGGAGGTGCAGTCATCAGAGATGGTGAACTGAAGCGGGGACGACAGGGTAGGAATGAGGAGTTCTCTAGAATTCTTCCCGATTTTTCAGTAGGGTCTCTCCCAGTCACCTCTGACCCCTCCACTGCCTGGAGCTCGAGTCCCCTCTAGTTGCACCTTTAGATGGGGTAACTAAGGGCACCCTGTCATTCCCAGTGCAGCAGGGGTTGTCAGAGCCCCACCTGAGTCCCCATGAGTGCCATGCTCCCCACTAATGACCCATGGGGACTGGGGGATACTCCCCCAGCTTCCTTGCCCTTCAGGTAGAACAACCCAGAGGTGTTTTCACACAGAGCCCCAGAGGTCCCCAGCAGGACTGAGCCCCAGTTGCTCACCGTGCCATCTACTCAGCCGTGCACTAAATTCATTGGCCGCCTCTCTTCCCTTGACTCTCCTTCACCACGCCTTCATCACTTCCTTCATCACTTCAGCCCACACTCCTTCATCACTTCCCCAGCCTCACATTTCAGAGAGGTGCCCAGCATCCTGGGGGCTTGGCTTGGCTGTCGCCTCTTCCTCTGCTTCTGTGTCTGCCGCTGGCTGTCATCTCATCAGTGACTTTCCCTGGGCTGTCCTCAACTCATGTCCACTCGCCCACACAATGCACCGATGTCTGGGAACATGGATCTATAGATCTGCAGGTATATGTGGATCCTTAACCCCCACTCCCACCCCCCACCTGCAGCCCTAAGCCCTCTGTGATCTCCAGCCTCAGTCTGTCCCTTAAAGTCTTTATCCACTCTCTGTCTGCGGTGGTTAGAGGTACGGGTCTCCTCGCCCCTTCTCTCCCCTTCTCTCCCCTTCTCTCCCCTTCTAGAGGGAGGGTACTCAAGGCAGATTCTAAGCCGGATTCATTCTGTAGCATGTGCCAGGCCCAGACCCCATTCCCCCCACTAGCCCCCCCCCACTCTACATTGTGGGGACTCAGCCCTGCAGGCTGCATTTCTCAGGCTACCTCCTCAGCTTGCCTGGCTTCTGGATTCACCCATAGGAGGCCCTCATGGAGATTGGAAGGCGGAAGGAAGGGAGAAGGCAGAGAGTTTCTCCCCCGTGGGTGGCCTTTCCAGCAGGGTTCGCCTTTCCTTTGGTTCTAGCTCCTCCACAACAGGTTCCCCATGTTCTCGGTTGCCCCACCCTATGGTCTGGTGCCACCGCCTCCCCCTTTCTCTCCAGGCCTGGGGTGGCAGTGGCTTCCTGCTGGTGCTAGTCTCTGGGTTGTCTCACTTCTCCTGTCAGTTTCCCGGCTCCACCATCATCTGAGCAACCAGCTTCCTGCATTCAATCCCCTCTGGTTCCAATAGGAGTGATTTCTGTTTACTAGGTTGGACCTGACCAATTCCCATCTTATTGCCATATAACCTCCCTGGGTGCAAATCTGCAAAATGGGGTGATATTAGCACTCACCTCAGAGAGTAGTTCGGGGCAGTAGATGAGTCAATATGTGTAAAGAGCAGACCACCACCTGGCACATAGTAGGTGCTCAATAAATGCTGGGGTGTTATTGTTAGTGAGCTGTGCCTCGTCCTGTTCAATCTCTCTCTCTCTGCAGGTAACCACACCAGGCCTGAAAACCCATGCAGAGTGCTCTCATTGAAAAATGCCCCTTGTCACCTCACTGTATATGTAGAACTCCTCACCCTGTGCAAGCTTATAAAATGGATGGGCAGGGAGGGCTCTGTGGGCAGATAGGCAGACAGTAGGTCCCAGCCTCAGCTCACCAGGAGTTGGCACATCAGGGACGCAGCCTGTCTGCCGCTGGACAGACAAGGCCTTCTGCAGGCTGGAGGGGCAGGAAGGGCATTGCTAAGGGCAGTGGCTCTGGGTGGGCCGTGAAAGACTCTGTGAGAGTGGACATGAGAAGCCGAGCGAGACCACACCTCCAGGCTCCTCAACATGGCCATCCTGGACTAGGCTAGAGTGAACCATGCGGGGGCTTCAGTCTGGGGGTGTCAACAGGGGCCCCCAGCTCCTCGGTGACTTGCAAAGACATGGAGAAATCCACTGCCATCATAGTTCAGAGCCGAGACTGAGGCCCAGGCTGGGGGAGCGACTTGCCCAAAACCTTTGAGGTGGAATTAGAACCCGATCTCCTGATTTCGCTCTTGGATACATTGAGCAGAACAGCCTCCTTCAGTTTCCCAATAAAAACAATGTCTCCACAAGGACAGCCGCCCTTTACCTTGCCTAGGGCTTACAGTTTACAACACCCATTTCATTTGTGCTGGGAATAGTATTTTGCAAGTATAAGATCAGTGTGCTTTAAACTCCCCTCTAAACTGCAGCTCCACTCAGCCTTCCTCCAAGGCAGAGCCGTGAGCCCGTCATCCAGTGGGGAGGGAAGGGCCTGCTTCGAACAGAGACTGTGGTCTAGAGGGGCTGGGGAATCCACAGGGCTTTGAATCATGGCTCAGTCACTGTGACCGTGGGCAAATAACTTCTCCAGCTTTTCATCTGTGCCCAGGGGTGGTAACACTGCCTCATTTGTAGAGCAGTTGGGAGGCGGGCAGGGCCTGACTCAGAGTAAGTGCCTGGTAGGTGTAAGCAGCCCTGGAGGACTTGCTCATGGGACTCACAGAGGGAGCCTATCAGCCGGAATGGGGAGCCTGAATTCTTGTCCTGGGGCTTTAGGACAAGGGAGGGAGCAGGGGATGGGCATGTAGGTAATGAGACCTGCATCCGATCTCTCTCTCCAAGGAGAAAGGCATGCTGGGTTGATATAGGAGACACCGAGGGTGGAGGGGATGCTGACTCCCTTCCCCTTGAGGACTCCCAAGCTGCTCCTGCTCCGTGTGGGGTGGCTGCACTGAAGTCACCTGGGTCCTGGAGTATGGTTAAGAGAGAGTGCATCGCCCGGCCGGGCGTGGCTCAGCGGTTGAACGTTGACCTGGGATCCAGGCGATCAGGGTGTTCGATTCCCGGTCAGGGCACATGCCCGGTTGCGGGCTCGATCCCCAATGACTCTTTCATCATTGATGTTTCTGTCTGTCTCTCTCTCTCTCTCCTTTCCTCTCTCTGAAATCAATAAAGATATATTTAAAAGAAAAAAAAAAGAGAGAGAGGGCATGAATTTGGGGCTCCAAGCACCCCTTGCTTCCTGTGTGCTTAAGATGGAGCCATGAATTTAGGCAAGTCTGGTTGGGGAGTTTTCAAGAGAGTTCAGAGGGCAGGGCCTCAGAGCATCCTCAGCATCATCAAGAAGCTAAATAGGACCAGTTCTACATGGAGTGTTAAGATGGCCCAGCCCTGATGGAGTGGAGAAAGAACATGCCAGAAGATTATCACCTGGCCCAGCGACAGTGAAAGGTCTTTTGACTTAGGGTGGACCACACCACCCACCTGGTTGGGCACCAGCCCACACACACCGAAGACTAGCTTGAGGCCACCAGATGTGCCCGTCCCTACCAGTGCCACACAAGCCACTGCCCTTCCACATAGGTGTCCTGGAGAGCAGGAGGGAAAGGGAGGTAGAAAATCGAGAGATCAGCACTTTGTCCCTCCAAAACTGTGTAGTTCCTTTAAAAAACTGTTTAAATCATTGAATCATGCCTAGATTATTGTATTGTATAAAACTTACCCTTCCCCCCCTTTGCCCACAGAATAGGAACACATGAGAGAGCTCTAATCAGCTAACAGGAAAGGAAGGGGCCTCTTGCACATCTGAGGACACTGGGAGTCCATCTGTGGCCTTGTCACACATATTATCTTGTCTGATTCCCGTATATGCTGGAGAATGGCCGTCACTGGGGTCAGCCTAGAGTGGCCATATGGTCTGGGATGACAGAGGCCACAGTGGTGTGCCCAGGATCATCTTCATTCTCACCATTTCTGCTGCCAGAGGCTCTGGAGGCCATTAGCTCCCGCTTGCTCTTCCTTCTGTGCTAGGTTTTGAGCTGGGCCGAGTTTGGGGACTGAGTAATTGAGGCTGAGATGAAGGATATCCTGGGGGAAACAGCTCAGGGTTTGGAACCACCCAGATCAGATCTGGGTTGAAATCCCAGCCTTGCTACTTAGCAGCCGAGCGACCCTGGGGAAGCAACCGGGCCTCTTTCAACTATGAATGGAGGTAATAATAGCACCAACTTTGCAGTTTGGAAGTGAGAGGTAGAGGTGTATGTAGAGCGCTACTGGGCATAATAGGCACTCAGTAAAGGGGAGCAAGTTGAAGAATGAATGAATGAATGAATGAACGAACGAATGAATGAATGAACGAACGAACAAATGAACGAATGAATGAATGACTAGGCCATGTGCAGAGGTAAGCACAGCGCATGGATCCTATGCTGAGAGTCAGCACAACATAGCATTTAAGAGTGAGGCTTCTAAAGCCAAATGGTAAAATATCACTTACTTGCTGCATAACTCTGGAGACATTACCCAACCTTCCTACACCTCGGCTCCCGCGCACAGTGGGAAGGGGGGTAATGACACCCACGGATGGGGTGCTGTGAGGACTTAATGAGCTAATGTAGGTAAACCTCTTAGAGCGGTGCCGGGCCAGAGTAAGTGCTCCATAAATGCTAGCAGTTATTATTATGACACATTCCACTCCGTTCCTACCTGTGCCCGGCACCACGCTGGGGCCATGAGGGATATATGAGGAGTGTAAGACATGACATCTGGCCTCAAGGAGCGCATTGGAGAGGCTAGATGTGCTTCCCCGGAGCAACCGTGCTCGGGCTGGCAGAAGGGCAGGAGTGACACTCATGTCACCAAGGGCCCAGGGGAGGTGCAGGTGGCAGTTGCCACAGGGAACAGGGCAGAGGGGGCCGGAGGGACTGAGCGAGGCTTCGGGGAGGTGCTGGAAGGGTGGGTGGGGTGCGCTGTCCGATTTTCTCACGTCTGCTCTCTCCTCATGGTTTCTCACCACGGAAACACCTACCGGGTAAGCCAGTGACGATGAAGCAGACAAGGGCTGCCTAGGAGCCCAGGCCTCTGGGGCCTTTTCCTCGGCTTCAGCTTTTGAAGAAGAGAAGACTTCGGACAATTTCCTTGGAGCTCGGAGGCCCCAAGGAATGGGGACTTAAGTGGGGATGCCAGCACCTACCCTTCCAGCCTCGCAGCGCGTGCGGGGGTCAGATAAGCCTAGAAGGAAGGACCCGAGGGGCTGCGACAGCCTTCCTATGAATTAGCCAGTGGGGGAAGCACCAATCCTTGAAGCCACCGGGCGGAGAATTCAGGCACGACTCCCTAAAGGAGGTCTGGGGTGCTTTCAACCCTGCTTTGGGGAGGGGAAAGTCACATCATCACACAGGCCTAGAGATGTCCTATATGGTTTCCCCAAAGCCTTTGCATTAACCAGGGGGCAAAGAGCTGGCGCTTGTGCCTTTCCTGGCCCACAGGTACCTGTCCCAGGATGTCATGGCTGGTGAGGACAGAAGCAACCAGCCCGAAGTTCCTTACAGAAAGGCACTGTAATCCAGGCCAGGCAGCTTTGCTGGGTGGTGACCTTCCTTCTCTGTCCCCAGAGATGCTGGCCTTGGGGGCCCCATCTGCTCATCCCCAACCCAGAATTCAAACTCGATCACCTTCCATTCAGCTTCGGCATTGCGATAAATAGTTGTGGTGTGCTTCTGAGGAGAAAAAAAATCCAGCACTTAAAATATTTAGCCTCTCAGAGATAATTATTCATGAGGCCTTTGTGGAAGGATTAGCGTCTCCCTCAAGGCCGAGGGCCGCCTGCCGGAGAGAACTCGCCGCACTGCCCTTTCTTTCCCTGTTGTCTCTTGCTTTATCTTTTATTTCCTCTTTGTATTTATGAATCCTCAACACATTCAGGATTAAAACATTACAAATGTTGGTCAACAGAACACGGAAAGGGCCTTTCTTATCTTAGCTCATCAAGGGAGGAAACTACTGATGGGCAGATGGACCTGGAGATGAGCTGTCCTGCAGAATGCACGGGCCTGGAGGGGCATCAGTCGGGGTGGGGGACACAACCCTGCCCCAGGGAGCTCCAGTCTGAGGGAGACACAGCCCTGCCTCAGGGAGCCCAGTCTGAGGGAGAGATGGCCCTGCCCCAGGGAGCCCCAGCCTGAGGGAGACCCAGCCCTTGCCCCAACAGTGCCCCAATTTGAGTGCGGAGACAGCCCCTGCCCAGAGGACTTCCTGCCTGATGGGAGACTTCATTCTGATTTGGGAGACAGTGTTCTCAACCTCAGTGGCTTTCTACTGGGAACTGTGTTTATGAGTTCCATTTTTTCAATGGGGAACTGAATTCATTTATTCATTAGCCATGTATTTATTCATTCATTCAACCATATTTGTCAAACACATGTTGCACTTTTAGAGCAAGCTCTGATAAGCATAGTGCTTAAGGGATTCACCTAAAAGAAAGAGACAGAATCCTGTCCCTGAAGAACACTAGTCTCATTTAGGAGGCAGCTGCTTAAGTGTTTTGAAATCAGCTGTGATTAGTGGTATAACCAAGACAAGCCCATGGTTCTGGGAAGGGAGATGGGCTGCCCTTCTGTTTTCAGGAGCAGAAGGATCGAAAGGAGATGCCTCAGGGCCACCAGCTCAGAGGCCAAGAGGAGACTGAACTGCTTGGGTGCTGCGTAGGCGGGGGTGGGGTCCTTCAGAGCCAGGGCTGAGGCCCTCACTCTGCCAGGCTGGTGCCTACACATTGACTGGGGCACAGGATGGCATGGAGCAGCCAAAGTGCTCACAGCTGGCCTCCCCGGATTCTGGCCGAACAGTTCTGTCCGGGCACAGCCGATGCTGCCAGTGCCCACCTCTTAGCATGCCCCTTTCTACGTCATTTCCACATACAATGATGCCCCTTCCTGCAAGCGGGTGTGGTCGCTGCCTGGGCGCTTTCTCTGGCCCCTGGAAGAACCACACTGGGCCCTTCTGCAGGCGGGAAGTTCCCCCGGGGGTAGCCCTGGCGATCATGAATGGCAGTTGGTCATAAACACCCAACTCTGAGGCGTGTCTCCCAGTCTCCCAGAGCTGCCCCCTGGGGTCAGGTTCCAGTTGCCACAACAGTAACTGTTCCTTGTGTTGGCTTCTTTCCCTTTCTTATCTTGTCTCTTGTTTACGGGTGCTTTTTGGGGTCACCTCCTAATTAAATTCCTTGTCCTGGCATCATTGTCTTCGCGTCTGTTTCTAAGGAACTCGGACCAAACGCTTGAGGTGACTGGCTCTCCCTGCTCTGGTCCAAGAAGAGAGAAGATGTCACTGTCACTGGACTGGTTCGCTGGGGAAGTTGGCCCTGCCCTGCAAGGCCCAGGACCTCCAGGCTCTTGGCTCCCGCAGGAAAGAATTCAAGGAGTTGGAGTGAGAGTGAAAGCATGTTTTATTTGGGTAGAAGGAAAGAGGCGAGCCCGGCCGGGCATGGCTCAGGGGTTGAGCATCGACATGGGATCCAGGCGATTGGGGTTCGATTCCCGGTCAGGGCACATGCCTGGGTTGCGGACTCGATCAATGACTCTCCCATCACTGATGTTTCTATCTCTCTCTCTCCCTCTCCTTTCCTCTCTCTGAAATCAATAAAGATATATTAAAAAAAAAAAAAAAGAAAGAAAGAGGAGAGGACACAGGGGCCTGGAGACAAGATCAGGGTGGAGCCAGCCGCTGCCCTCTGGTTGCAAGTCTCACAAGCGAAAGGACAGGTCCCCCTGGATGTGGGCAGACTCACCAGTGAGTTGCGCATTGAGTCGGTCAGTTCTTGCAGTTTTGTGTCTCCAAGAGTAGGTTGTTTCTGAACTTTGTGGCATCAAATGCTATCTCTGCCTTCTGGTTTTGGGGGGTCTTGTTCCTAATGAAAGTGCCACAGGGTTTGTCTTCCTTGGCCTCCCTTCTGCTTGTGGGGCCAGTGTTCACTCTAATGATGGGACATGAGCTTTGGGGTCCTTCTCTGGTCAATTTTCCCTTCATTTGGGTTGATCTGGTTTTAGCCGGTCCTTGCTTTCATTGACTTCTGTGACCACGGGGGGAGTTTCCTGCCATAAACCCTTTCCCTTCCATCATGGGTGGAGGTGGGGCTCTGGTGAGGGGACCTAGGGCCTTCTCAGCCTGTGATGTCCCTACTTCCATATTCCACCTGTCAAGAGTTTTCCTAACTTCTTTCTATCCTGCCTCATTACAACGAAGAGGCGGGCGGGGCGGGGCGGGGGTGGCAAACCGGGAAAAAGAGGAAGCTGCGTTTTACTGTCACTGTTCTAGCACCTGGCATAGTACTACACACAGGATGAGTGGATGCACGCTCCCAAAATACTCTGTTGTGGGGGCTAAGCAACGTTAACACTTTTCCTCCCACCTTCTAAGTTCTGGTTGGGCCAATCATCAAATTAATAGAAATAGACTAACAGGAAAAAATCAAGTTTTAATACACGCACGTGGGAAATTCATATAAGCACGAAAACTCCAAAGCAACATTGGGTGTGTAAGACACTTTTGGACGAAGAAGTAAAGGTGGGGCAGGAATGAGGTCTTAGATTTCAGCAGTGAGAATGGGAGATTTACAGGTAGTTGAGGAAGAGGGGAATACACATGGCGGGAAAACCTTGCCAGGCAGCTCAGAAACAGTGGGGCTCAGGGGTATCTAGCTGACAGGCCCCTGCTTAAAGCCCTCTATTTACTTAATTCAAGTTAGGCCAAGGCAACACCCCAAGATCTCCTTCCTGAGGCAGGTTTCTCTGTCTGAATGTCTTGGGCAGGAAAGGGGGAGGGTCAAAGGTTCTGAGTCTTTTGTTTCTTGATAAACAGCTTAAAATTAGTACCCCCAGAAAGCAGCTTCAGGGTGGCACAGCTGGCTCCCTTCACTATTAATTGAATGAATTAAGTGCACTCTATCACCAACTTGCTGTGTGACCTTGGGCAAGTCACTTCACCTCTTTGAGCCTCACTCTGGCCATCTACAAATGAGGGATGATAACTTGCCTACTTGGAAGGAATGAGATAAGAGTCTTGAATGAGCTCTGTGATTCTAATGGCGTCTGAATTGTAAAAGGTGTAAGATTAGAAAGCTGCCTCTTATCCTTACGGCTGTTTTTCAAAATGCCAAACTAGGAACATTCCAGTGGCTAAAAAGCAGCATCAATTTTCTCACTGAAATTCTTTTATTGAACAAAGTGAGTAATCTCAGTGGAAGGCACATGCATTCTATTTTCTACGGGATTCATTAATGTGGTTTTCATTTTGAATTAAAAACATGCAATTTCCAAATATTTATTCTGAAATGGCTCCATGCCAAAAAAAAGGCTGCTCCTCACCAAGCTTCTCATTTAAAGCCAAGAAAACAGACCAAGGAGGTTGTGCCGTTTCCACAAGTCTGATTGGAAAATTCATTCATTCTGCAGATACTTCATGAGCACAGGCTCTGGCCAGGCGCTGTGCTGGGTGTGGGCCTGCCTTGCGGGGCCCACATGGGCCTGGTCTTGCTGTCACCGAGGAATCAGTCTCACGGGGCAAGGGCATGAACAGAATAGTTGCACTAAGGGCTGACTAGTAAGTGCTATGACATAAAGGAGTGTGTTTCTTCAAGAACTAACACAGTGGACCTAAGCTAGGATGGGGGGTGACAGAGAGAGAAGGCGCCCTAGAAAGGCTGCTGGAGCTGGGCTCTGAGGCGGTATTTGGGAGAAAAAAAGCAGGAGAGTCTTCAGAGGAGACAGAATATGCACTGACCCTGTGGCCCCAGGAGGTACATGGTGAGTCTGAGGAAGTAAAAGAAGGTCTTTGGGGCCACAGCATGGAGAGTGAGATGTGGGGAGAAATGAGGCTGCAAAAGTGGGCAAGGGGAGACCACGAGGGGCCTAGGAGGCCACATTAGAGCTAAGAGTGGAATCCAAGGCTTTTTTTTCTCTTTTTCATAATACCCCAAATTATATTATGAAAAGTTCTAAACACACAGAAAAGAGGCACCCTGGACACCCACATACCCACCACCTAGATTTTACAATTAGCATTTTGAGCCATTTGTTTTTTTCACATATCTTGCCATCAACTCATCCCTTACCCTTCTTTTAATCATCGTGGTTTTTTTTTTTTTTGGCACTTCAAAGTGGCGGACAGTGGTGCATTTCAGTCCTAACCACGCCAGCATGCCTCTCATGTCACTGACAACGTGTGCAGCTGTGTAACCCAAATCCTCGTAGTGACACAAAACGTCCCCTCACCCCAGGAAGTTCCTATGTTCTCCTTCTCAGCTAGGGCCTGCCTCAAGCGCCCAGGCAACCAGTGTCCTGATATTTGGCAGCATACATGAGTTTTGCCTAGTCTAGAACCCCATGTAAGAGCACTTGGTGTACCCCCTTTTGAGCACTGCTGCTTTCATTCAGCTGTTTGCGGTCCATCCGTGCTGTTTCATGTACCAATAGTTAACTCCTCTTGTTGAATAGGCCATGGGATGTATATATACCGAGATTCGGTTATCAAGTCCGTTATTAAAAAACATTAGGGTTGTTTCCAGTTTTGAGTAATTATGAATAACGCCACTAGGAGTGTTTTTGTAAGTGTTTTTGAGGATGTGTGCTTTCATTTCTCTTGGGTAAATACCTAGGAGTAGGACTGTTGGGTCAGGGGGTTAATGTAGGCTTCGTTCCATAACAATCGTGCAGACCTTTTCCAAGGTGGCTGTACCGCTTTGCGTTCCCACCAACAGTGGAAGAGAAGTCCAGTTGCTCCAAGTCTTCATCAGCTCTTTGCGTTGTGAGCCTTTTAAATTTTTTAATTGCTGGATGTGTAGTGATAGTTCATTATGGCTTTAACTCATATTTTTCTCATAGTTAATGATGCTGAGCACTTTTCCCATGTGCCTAGGGACCATTTGCATTGCCTTTTGGTAAGCTGTCTCTTAAAATTTTTGCCTGCATTTAAGTCCTTTGTCAGATATAATAGTAATTATTTATTCAACAAATTCTTACTGAGCCACTACTCTGGGCCAGGCCATGTGCTGAACCGGGCAGTGTGGGTCTGCCTTGTGGGAAGTCACAGTTCAGGCCTTCTGGCTGCCACGTCCAGGGCGATTCCCACAAAACTCACCATTTCCTTCAGAGGACAGCTCTGGAGTCCACATGTCCCCAGGATCCTTGAACTAGCAGGAAGGGCCTCAAACTGAGCATCCCATG
Organism: Miniopterus natalensis; assembly: GCF_054644295.1. Classification (NCBI taxonomy): domain Eukaryota; kingdom Metazoa; phylum Chordata; class Mammalia; order Chiroptera; family Miniopteridae; genus Miniopterus; species Miniopterus natalensis. Next base: position 13,790,415 of record NC_142085.1, on the reverse strand, counting down.
ACCTGTTTTTGAAACTCCGCTCAGCCGCTTACTTGCTGTGTGACTAGGGGCAAGTTGCCTAACTTCTCTTGAGTCTCGGTTGACTCAGCAATAAAAACAAAAATTTAAAAAAACCACACACAAAGAACCGACTCATGGATTTACTGCAAAGATTAAAGGAGGCAGAAATCCTGGGCATCCAGCAGGCCCTTGGCCAATGTCATTCCTTTTCTCTTTCCCTTCCTTGAGGACAAGAGGCTGGCTTAACCCTAAACTGAGGCCAGTAAGGCTCTTCCTGTCCCCGCCAGGCTCTAATGGAGAAATGAAACGATGACAGCTCTAACAAAGTGGTGAGCAACTCGCTTTCCCAGAGCTGTTGCTCAGTGGCCCTGCTTTCCAGAAAGAATGAGGTTTCCTGGGCTCGCTAATGGAGTATGTTTTTAATAGGCTTCCTGATTTCTCTCCACCAGCAAAGGGCTGAGGGAGAGGCACCCTGGCCTGGGAGTGAGAAGAACGGGTTCAAGCCTGGCTGGTCTCTAACCAACGACATGTTCCCGCCAAGTCCCCCCTCCCCTTTGGTATAAAATCAGGGGTAGGGGGTGGGGGTGGGACAAAGGAGTTTCTGAGGTCTCTTCCAGTCCAAATATTCTGTGTTTTCAAGTTTCTTGCACCTCTGACAGATGCTGGACCACAGCTGGGAGAAAGATTTCAAACAGAATTGGCCTTGGAGTCAGGAAGCATTTATTAAGCGTTTTTGTGTATTCTTGTTTTGAGGAATGTTGTGGCAAGAGAAGAAGCAGAGGCACAAGGCTACTCTTAGATGCTGCATCACAGCTCAGAGAGTCTCAATCGGCTCTAGATTAACGGAAGGGAAAGTGGGAAGTGCTGACAGAAAAGATAGCAATGACCTTAAAGCAAACAAACCAAACAACTGTTCCCTTGGTTGGCTACCCAGCTATCTCTGTGCTCGGCTTCCCTTGATCCAGCTCCTTAACTGTTAAGACCTGATGATTCTCTTGATTTACCCAATTGATGAAATTGGGACAGGCGTACTTTTCTCTATTTCTGCCTAATTAGAAAACATATCTCTGTTGACTGGCAGCCCTTCTCGTAAGGGTTTTGAAGGTAGGTTGTTTTTTTTTGAGATTCTGTGTGGGTGAGTGAGATGAAAGCCGTATCTTTTCTCTTATGTATTAATTCGGTAGATCTAAAGCTTCATGGAAGGGATTTATACAAAGTGGTTGAACAGGAGGCAACAGGAGAGGGGCTGCGCATTCAGGGAGAGGCTTCCTCGGGCCCAGCCCTGGGGGCCCAGCCCGGGGAGCCCCTTGGGTCCGGCTGTGTGGGGTCAGCCCCAGGCGGGGTGCTGCACAGTGCTTTGAGCTGCCTTTGTTACTTCCTAGCCGGGAGAGTTGGGGCACATCGCTTAACCTCTCTGGGTCTCAGTTTACTCAGCTTGTAAAATGGAGGTGGTGTTGCTGCCAATCCCGCCAGACCGAGGCCTGAGTGGGGCAGTGAGAGTGTAGAGCACTCGGCCTGGTGCCCGGCTTGTCCTGGGCTCCGTGTCCATGCTCACTGTTAGCATTACCGTCCATGCCTCGGTGCTTGGGGAACTGTCCTGCAAGCCACAGACCCAGGGAGGCCCCCTCACAGCAGCCACTTGGATGCAAGGCCAGTTGGGCAGGTAGACACCTGAGAGCCAGCCTCAGGGTCCTTCTCGCAGGCCTTTTCCCTGGGGATCCCTCTCTGCACCTTCCCTGAGGCTTTACCCTCAAGGGGCAATTTCTCCAACAACCTTTTCCTTCTGAAGCTCCCAGGCTCCCTTTGTATGTAAATCAGATGATTGGATGTCCTAGTTCATGAGGCCACAGAGAATGTTGAAACTGCCTTTTACATTTCAAGGGGAGGCAGAAGAAACACCAGCCATGCAGAGGGATGCGATTTTCCACTCTTCCAGCCCCATCACCAGGCGCCAGGACTTGGGGGTGTGTGTGTGTAATTTCCTAGTGGAAAGGCTCTCCCTAAGACTGTTCCCCAGGGGCCTCACTTAACAGGGTCCTTGTCTTCTTCCATCAACGCCTCTCAGGGCTGACACTTTCTACCTCTCTCTGCCTTTTGATACCTGCAGTAAATGCTTCCAACAACAGGGAGGGGAAAGGGCCGCCCGGATGCCCATTCCCATCACACCGCCCTTTTCCTGCTTAGGACAGACTCACCGCAAATCTCAATGGCTTTTCAAATAAATAAGATGCTACAAAACTCAGAGACTATCAAATTCTTCTAGATGCAATTTAATGTGTCTTAGAGGTTCAGGGAAGCACACTGGGCGCCTCCAGGAACCCGGGGCACCGCTGCTGTGCTGATGGCACAGGAAGGAGACGGGCAGAGCTAATGGTCACTCAGGCTCCGGGGTGGGGGAAAATGGAAACGCTTCCCGCACTCTCCCAGGTTATCTGCTTATGAAAATGGTGATTGGGTTTCAGAGTCAGAGATGGGTGGAGCTCATATAGCACCTTTGGGGATGTCAGGACACATGGGCCTCCTGGTTACCAGGTAGCCAAGTCACAGCGAGTCATAAGACCTACCCCTGAATTCATGCGCTCAGCAGTTTTTAGACACACACACGTGCATATTAGCATCTCATTCAGAGCTCATAAACCCATAAGTTGGGTATGTCTCCTGTTTTACAGATGAGGAGATGGTCGCCCAGTGATGTTAAGTGGCCCAAAGAACTATAAATTGGGGAGTCTGAACCCAGGCCATCTGGCTGCCGAATGTGTGTTTCAATCTTTATTTACTGAGCCTCTGACAGGTGCCTGGCATGCTCCTAGGTGCCTTAGAAGTGTCAACTCAATTGATGTTCACATCCCTATGTTGTAGGCTGGTCCACTGAAGGTCACACTGCTGGCCAGCTCCTGCCTTCAGGGCTGCCATGGCCCATCGTGATAATTAAACACGTTTACACATGGGTATTACATCAGAAGGGGAGAGGTGAATGTCAAAAGAAAGGGAAAAACAAAACGCCAGGGGTGCCTAGGAAGGAGTGAGCTCTCCTCTGGTCGGAGGTGGGGGAATTTCTCAAGATGCTGCAGGAGCAGGTGTTTGTTTCTGGAGAGAAAAGGCCACTTCTCTACTCCGCGTCCGTGCCCTTGCTCTTGCTGTGTAAAGTCACCTCCACCTTCCCCACCCCACTTTCCCTCCCACCCCAGACCATCTCCTCTGATCTCCACAGAAACGTTTCTTCCTTAGAGAGGCCTGGATTGAGCCCCTGGGTCAGGATAACTACCCTTTCCTAAGCCCTGCCCCTCATCCTTCCATTCCGGACATCATATGAGGATTGTCCATGGTTTCTTACCTGAGGGCCTGTGAGCTCCACGGGGCAGGAGGACACCAGCTTGCCCTCCTCCATGATCGACCCTCTGTAGAAGGGGAGATTGGAGTGCTCAAACCATCCCACCCCAACCAGCCAGATGAGCTCCTAACTCAAGGAGCTGCAAGAGAGCTTGGGGTTGAACAGCGTGTGGCTGGGAGGCTTGAGCCTCCAGGGGAAAAAAGGGGCCTCTCTGCTAAGTGAAACCCTGGGCCATTTGTAACAGCATTGGCTTGTTAGAGAAGTGGACTCCAGGCCCACTCAGGCTTGCTAATCAGAACCTGCCTTTTAACAACACCCCCAAGTAATTCTTGGTGCACACATGAAAACACGAGAAGCACTGGTGTCAGAAACTATAAAAGAATGGCTGAGGCTGCTCTGGACTTTATGGGGTTGGCTGGCTTCACAGGTCTAGCATGCAAGGGTCAAGTTCAAAAAGGTAGATGTGCTGAATCCCGGGTTAGTGTCCAGAGGTGGGAAAGTTGGAGCCCACAGGCAGGATTGAACGTGACCCCTTGACAAGGGTTGCTTGCATTCTCTCTCCCTCCCTGTGTGTGGAAGTCCCCGGCCTTCCCTGGTTGGGGAAGCTACCGTGCAAGGGTTCACTCACGGGGTGTAAGCCACTTTCCTGGGAACACTGGAGCTCACCTTTACCCCTGCTTGCTGTGTCAGGTGCCGCCCTGGGTACATGCATGTGTCATGTGCAGCCTCAAATTCTGACTGTTCACAGCTCTTTTACACACTCAAAACATTTTGCAGAACCCATTTCCCTGCTGCTGTCCCTCTCCACTTATCCTAGACTTAATTATTTCAATGTGGTCCATTAGTGGTTCCATATTTAATTGTTCAAATTGAATGAATTATTAGTCTAGTAACAAATAATCAACTTTAACAGCTGTTATGAACATTCAAAATGGATAGATTATTTCATTCTATAACACAATACCAATATTTACCCATCAATGGAGAACTTGTCCCTATAAGACACTCTACTCTTTTGACCTGCTCTTTACTGTTAGCAAATATGAACTAATTAATTTATTATGTGGCATAAATACGAGAGGGAGGGGAAATGCAGTTTACTTGTGTGCCATGAACGAATTTGCTCAACTCTCTGCTGTTCCCCCCCTGCCCTCCCACTCCCACAGCTAGGGCACCCCAAATAGTCATCTTTTCTCTCCCTCCTCCCCTCCACCTCCCCCATGACAGGGCCTGAAGCTTAATTAAGTCTCCTCAGCAGTCTGTAGAAGCAAGGAGGGTGCCAAGGTAGATGATGGACCGTGCCAAGCTCCACCTTGGTCTGCAGGACACAACCCTGCTGCCCTCAGGTGTTCTGGGGGGAAGAGCCCAGGGCAGGCTCCATGGGCTGGTGGAGAATGGACGGTCCCTCCTCTTCTCTCCAGGCGTTTGCCCACAGGGGCTGCTAGTGGAGCCTCCTGTAGAGCCAGAAGAGGGGCAGCCACTCACTGAATAAGAAAACCCCCTGTGAAAACAGTTCCTTTTATTACACAGGGGCTGTGAAGGGCACAGATGCAAGTATTGCGTTCCACGTGCGTAACGCACCGCGCAGGTGACATCTGCTAAGAATGACCCGCTGGGCTCGCTTCTCCAGCCGTGCACCTCTGAGAGGGTCAGGAACAGTACTCAGGAGCTGCCCCTCATATAAAACAGTAATGTAGGTGTGTCCATGTTGTGTGTGTGCGACGTGCACATGTGTGACACATGTGCACATGCACGTGTATGTGGTGAAGACGCAGAGCTCTCCACTCGCTGAGCGCGTCAGTCATTTCACTGTTTACTCGAGTGCCTGCTAGGGCTGCTGTGGTGCTGAGGGCGTGACAATACACAGAAACAGAGGAAATCTGACTCCATGGAGCTTATATTCTATTCTCACGGGAAAGAAAGACCACGTGCACTCAAACAAAGAAACAAACAGATATTAAGAATGAAAGAAAACCAGCAGGGGGAGGGTGTGGAGAGTGATCGGGGCCCTGCCCGCCACACAGCGACCTGAAGAGGCCTCTCTGAGGGTAACAGTTGCACACACCCGAGAGAGGAGAGGGAGCGAGGCGTGGGGACACCTGAGGAACAGCGGCCCCGGGTGGAGGGGCCAGCACAGGCCACGGTGCGGAGAGGACACAGGACTTCCCTGGAGCGTTTGGGGAGCACCAAGGAGGCCAGGCGGAGAATGGCGAGGGAGAGGGAATGCTGAGTACTCGAAAACAGATTCTTGCAACCAGGGAGCAAAGGAGCTGCAAGGAGCAGGAGGACTCGATCACTTATCAACCTAATCCCCTCATTCTCTGGGTAAAGCAGAGATAGACCTGGAGGTTGTCTTTTTACTTACAAAACAAACAAACAAACAAGCTGCTCCTTGTTTGTTTATTGACTGATCTTGGTTTTCACTCCCTGCCCCCCCCCCCCCCCCGATTCAGGACTGGGGTCCTCTCTGGCATTTCCTTAACCTGCTCGCCCAATCTCTGTTCTTCCAGAAAACAACGCACCTGAGAGCAGCAGCCTCGTGTCCTGCAGACCAAGGTGGAGCTTGGCACGGTCCATCATCTGCCTTTGGATGCTCCTTGCTTCTACAGACTGCTGAGGAGGCTTAATTAAGCTTCAGGCCTTGTCATGCAGGAGGTGGAGGGGAGGAGGGAGAGAAAAGATGACTATTTGGGGTGGGGAACTCCGAGGCCCAGGAGCCGTCAAGCGTTTTCCTGGAAGACAGTGGTGAGCAGCCTTGGACCCTGCTGGAGGGTGTCCTGCCAAGGGGGTCCTGGCTCGCCTCAGCTCAGCCCTTTTCCAGGGCTCTCTGAGCACCAGGACCCTCAGAACCTTTTGTTTGTGGAGTCCTGCTGTCTCAGTTAGTATTAGATTTAGTTGCACAGAAAACCCAAGTATTGTGTGGGCTGCTGGCCTAAATGCATTGGGTTTGCTTTTCTCTCATGTGAAAGGAGTCTGGGGTCAGCTTTCCTCACCTGTCAAGAGGGCTCCCTGCTGCCATCGATGTCCCAGCTTCCAGGGGCCTTTATTCCTCAAGGTCACTTCCTAAGTTAAGACGGTCACTGGGATTCCAGCCGCCTTGTAGAAGTTCGAGGCAGGAGGCAGAAGGAATCAGGGGAGGAAAAAAGAGGACCTATCACCTGAGGAACCACTGGTTTTACTTGACTTTACTTGTTCCAGCTTTATTGACGTATAATTGACAAACCTGTAACGTAGTTAACGTGAACCAGGCGGTGATTTGATATACATGTGCATTGCGACAGATTCCCACAGTCGCATTAGCGCCTACTGCCTTTCTTCCTGCCCCCTTCCTCCCTCCCTCTCAGCACATTTCGGGGTACAGTGCAGTATCGTTAAGCTGGGCACCATGCTTGCTTCAGGCCCTCACAGCCACTCGCCTCATAACCGGGAGCCTGTGCCCTTTACCCACGTCTCCCCATTTCCCCCACCCCTGCCTCTGACAATCGTCTCTCTGTTTCCGTAAGCTTGATTTCTTTTTTGGATTCCACCGCGCTTATTTGTCTTTGTCTGGGCTGTTTGACTGAGCAGAGTGCCCCCCATGTCCATGCGCTGTTGCAGTTGGCAGGGGTCCCTTCTTTTTAAAGGCCGAATAATACTCTGCTGCACGTTCGCCCCATTTCTTCGTGCGCCCACTCCCTGGCGGGGCTGTTTCCACACTTCGGCCGTTGTGAATAGTGGTGTCTCAGGGCACACGGGAGAGAAGATGTCTCTTCGAGAGAGAGGTTTCGTTTCCTTAGGATACCTTTTCAGAAGTGGAATTGCTGGCTCACACGGTAGCTACGGTTTTGCTTTTTCTGAGGCGCGTCCACGCTCTTTTCCGTAGCGGTCGCACCAGCGTCGCTCCTGCTGGCAGCGCCCAGGGCTCTTTCTCTACTCGGAGGGACCCTCTTCACAAAGCTTTCCCGAGAGCCCGCCCCCACCCCGTGACTTTCTTTTATGGTTCATTGGCCACCTCTATGCGCAAGGAAGGCTGAGAAATGTCAGCTTGCTTGATTGCTAGTGTTTAAGTGACACGTTGCCATTCTAAAGAAATTTCGATTCTGATAGAGGGACACTGGATATTTGGTATTAAATCTCTGTCGCTTAATGCAAAGGCATAAACCGACTCAGGTACCTGTCCCAGGTCCACGGACTCAGGTGGAGGATGGCAGAGATCGGGCCATCCCTTGAGGTCCTGGCTGTGCCTGGTCTCGTGCTTTCCAGGTGGACTTTTCCTCAGAAGGCTCAGGGGGTGGTGGGGGAGTGGGGATGAAGGAGGTGCATGGAGGAGATGGCGGGGGAGGTTCAATGGGAGGCTCCGGCAGGCTGTGTGTACCTGTGGCTTCGATTCTTGTGTCCTGGGCTCTGTTCTGTCACCCAGCCCGGTGGAGCAGGGCAGGGCCCAGCAGTGACAGTCTGGCCTCTCACAGGACTGAATTTCCATGGGAGGCGCTTTAACATTAAATATTCCGCAGTCCAATTTTGAGGGCAACAGTCAGAAAGAATCTGGGTTGCTAAGCAACCGGCCATTAACAGGGAATTAGTCACTCATCTCCAAATGTCCTGTCCCATTTCCATTCCACCTCTCCCGTTTGTCAAAGACACACACACACGCACACACAAACACAGGCGCGCACACACACACACAGTGATATGACTGAGTGCCCACCAGGACCTTCTAGAGAGAGAATTCACATTGCTGGGCCCTCCTCCAGGTCAGGGATGCCCCAGCCCCCTCCCTCTCTCTGCCCATCTGTCTGCCTATCCTCCGGAGGCTTCCTACCCCCACCCACTGCCCCAGTCACAGGTCAGCCTATTCACCCAGTGGGCCCTGGTGTCTGTTTGTGATGTCCCTTCTGTCTCCTGGTCAGACTGGGAGCAGGGCCAGTTCTCCTCCATGAAACTGGAGACTCCCTACGAGTCGCAGTGGTAAGTCTCTTAAGCCTAACCCTGACTTGATCTCTCAGCCCTTACTCAGGCTCCAGCCCAAATTCCAGCCCTGGATTTAGCCTGTTTTTCTCTCTTTAGTATTGAGCTGGGTTGCATCTGTCGTCAAAGGGGAGGGGCCATCGCAGCATCCACTGTGGGGAGGGTGTAGGTCATTGGTGGCCCATAGTGGAAAGGAAAGGAGAGTAGAACAGGCTTGCTTAGCCCCCAGAGTCAGCAGGGCCAGACCAATGTCCACGACTCAGGCCTCAGTCAAGGCTACTTCTGCCTCAACCCCACCTCATCAAAAATGAAGCAGGGACCCTCCTAGGTCATCTGTTATCTCCCTCCCCTGGAACATGCCTCTTCTCTGCCCTGGTTGTAATGGGTGATGCTTGGAGGCCTCACAGATACAAAATCTGGAGAGAAAGCCCAGCACACAGGGTCACCATCCCCAGCCTAAACCATATTTCTAGAAAGTTGACCTCACATGTCCACTGACATGGACAACTGATAATCAATTAGTAATGTCCATTGGGCCTGACACTGTGCTAGACTCTAACGTGATCATCACCCAAATTCCCGTCCAGGGGAAGGAGCAGACACATAGAGTAAAGTCTAGTTGTTATGTGCCCAACAGAGTCATATGAAGTGTCATGGAGACCCAAGAAAGGAACAATTCAATCTATAGAGATCGCGGTGGGGACTGAGAGAGGAATCAAGGAGCAGGTGACATTTTGACTGGGCTTTGGAGTATATGTAGGAGTTTTCCAGAGAGAAATGTTTGGAAGAGTGTGGGGAAGAGGGTATTCCAAGAAGCAGGGACAGCTTGGACACAGGGGATGAGTATTTATAAATAATCACCTTTCAGAATTCGAGAGTCTTGCTTTGGAAGTTAACACTTAAACAACATTGAGATGGGCATGAGGAGGTTCAGGTCTCAGCTCTGCCCCTGACTGGCTGTGCACCCTCAGACAAGTTATGTCACTTCTCTGGGCTTCAGTTTTCCCATCTGTAAAGCAAGGGATTTAGATGATTTCTGAGGTTCTTCTCAACTCTGACAGCCCATGGTTTTGTGTGTGTGGCCTTTATCTGATGAAGGGGAGAGAAGGGGGCTCAGGTGGGTGTGTGAAGGGGCCGGTGAAGAGCTGGGTCCACAGGCTCCTCATCTCTTCCTCCCCCTTTCACACCCCCAGGACTGCCTCGAGTGTCTTCCTAGGCTCACCTGGCAGCTCAGACCATTTTGAGAGCTGCAGTGACCTTTTCCGAAAATTGCCCATTTCAGAAGATTGACTGCATTTAAAATCAGCGTGGGAGGCTTTTAAGCAGGGACCAGCAGGGGTCCTGGGGTGGAAGGGCAGGCTGGGGAGTGTCCTGGAGACCAACAGGAAGTTCTGAGGCTACCACTGCCTGTGGAGCTCTCTGAGCTGGGGAGTGGGCTTGAGACCAGGCAGCAAGGTTTGGTTTCTCCAAAGTGCTGGCCTATAAGGAGCATTGTTAATGCTCAGGAGAGGAAGGTGATGAGCTGGGTGGAGACACACTTGCCCCGAGTCTCCCAAGCCTCCAGCCTCTCCTGCACAACCCAGTTTTCGTGTCAGCAGATCAGGGAGCTGCCTGGCTGTCTTTCTGGTCCTAGCAGTGCATTCCTTCTCGTGATGACAAGAATGTTCCAGAAGATGAGAAAGGCACATTAGTAACACAGAAGGGGTTAGCCTGATGGACTCTTGGGAGACTACTGTAAAGAAAGAATGAGATGAGACCCTGCGACAGGCTAATGCTGTGCTGTTTCTCAGGGTGCTCTCCACCCTGGGGTGCAGGAATGCTCGGCGTGCTGGCACTGAGACTGGGCAGTGCCTCCTACTGCCAGGCAGCGGGGCTCGTGAGACCACTGGCCTGTCTCAGCCTCCCATGATCATGATTTTCAATAACCTTCAAGGCCTTAGGAAAGAGGACAGTCTTCAGCGACAGGAGCAGAGAGAGGAGAACTTGACTCGCTGACCCTGTCCCCCAGGGTGGTCACTGCCTCTTGGCTTGAGGCTTTGAATCTTTAAACCTTTTCCTTCATGTGAAAGAAATGTAATTTCTTTGTCAAATCAAAGGCTCCTTGGCTGTTCAGAGGCTTCCCAACCCAACACCCTTGCCTCGGGCAGAGCAGAACAGGGTCCTGGTGGCTTACTATGGGTGTGCTTGTACATATTTAATTTAATTTGTATTTAGCACTGAGCTGTCTGCCCACGTGGGTCCTGTGTGCCTGGATGCTCCTTCTGTGGGCACTGCTGTCTGCAGGCAGGCGTGCATGCTTGTGTATGTTTTCGGCACATGTCCATACGCCAATGGGCTCCAGCATCTGGTTTACACCCTCATGTGCAGGCCTGACTGGGTGGTTCTGGGTGGCATGAGCCTATGTGAAGATGTAAAGGGGATGCAAATGGGCAGAGCAGAGGAGAGCCCACAGAAAGCCCATGCAAAGGGCCCAGGCCACACTAGCATTTCAGGGAAGCTGTTGAGGCTGGAGCCCCAGGGCATGGAGGGCCAGGAAAGCCCAGGTCTATTGAGTTCCAACCTTGCTAGAGGTCTTGGGGGGACTTCAAGAAACCAGTGCCTCTCTCTGCCCTCGATTTGTGCAAAGGATTTCCCATCATAGCCCCTTATTTGCTTATCATGAACCCTGTAAGCATGTTCTAGCCTCTTTTCCCCATTAGAGCAGAGGCTGGCAGCTGGCTGGCTGGAGAGGGAGGAAGAAGGCATGACCATGGGGGGCTTCCTGGGCAGAGGGGAGGCTGAGGGAAATGGGCACCTGCCCCTTACCCTTCTCAAGAGGGGAGCAGACAGCAGTGGTTCGAGTCCCTGGGTTTCAACCTTAAGGTGGAGCCTCTCCCACCCAGCTTGGAAGTCTAATCTGAAGACAGATGTTAGCTGGAGGGTCTGGGACGTGGAGCATGGGGGTGAGGTGGGCAGGGGGGCTGGACGTAAAGGGACAGGTCTCCTCACCCAGAAGGATGGTGAGTGCTCAGTGTTTACAGGGCCCTTGGGAAGGAGCCAGTTCCCTCCTTGTAGCTGGCTGGGAAGCAGGGCTCGCTCAGGGTTCAAGGATGGGGCTGAAGAACTGGAAAGGGGCAGAAGGGGGCTATTTTCTACAAGGGGTGAAGTGGGGGTGGGGGAAGCCCAAGGGGTCTTGATGCCCCTCTCTTCCTCCCTCCGTTCCTGAGGTCCTTCTTCCCCAGGTCCTTTCTCTCGCCCCTTTCTCCATCCAGCTTCTCCTAGCCCAGCTAACCAGGCTCTCTCTGGGCTCCCGAGGGACCACCGTGTGCCTGGCTCCTCTGCAATGGCACCAGAAGGGCCCTTTCCCTGGGACAGGCAGGGGGCGCTGAGGGAGGGCTCCCTCCACCCCTCCCAGCCGCCTTTCAGGGAGGCAGCGAGCTTTCTGACCCCTCAGGGAGGACTGTGTGTAATTTGCATTCCGGGCTGGTCGGGGTGCAGGTACCCGCCTCTGGGAGCTGGGGGATCGCTCCGCTCATCTTCCCCCGCCTCTCACTCTCTTGCGGGTTTGCGTGGACGGCGTGTGGGCTCCCTTTCTGCATGTTTCTCTCTCCACTGTGATCTTGCTCCTCTCCCCGTCTGGGCCCCAGGCTCCGCGTCTGCTGCCAGTTCTGTCTGCAGCTGCCTCTCAGGCTTTCACTGCCGAGTGGTCCTTTCACTTCTGTTTCTGGTCCTGGTACCCGCCTGCCTCTTTCTCTCTTAAGTGTCTGATGTTGCTTCCAGTCCCTCTCCCTGTCTCCCTCTAGGTCTCTCCCTGTTAGCCTGCCTCCATCCCTCTCTCTCTGCACCTCACCCCACTCCCCTTTTTCTGACTGCAAATGTTCAACTACATGAAAAAGGCCAAGCCCCATGTGCCTGGCAGTGGAAAGTAACGCTGCAACCCAGGAGCACGGCACACCCTGCGTGGAACAAAAGACTCCCAAATGCTGCCTCTGTGTGCTGGGCTGACTGCTCTAAAAAAAGAGGAACTCCAGGCAGGAGAGGGGGGGCCTGGCTGGAGCTGTGGGCTGGGGGTGAGGCAGGCAGCAGGGGGCGTGAGACGGCCCAGAGCATCTCCTCTCACTCCATGGGCCATTTCCACCTCTCTGCTCATCTGACTCCAGGTCTAAGCCTTCTCTCCATCTGGTCCCCAGAGAATGTTGATGCTCTCGTCTGCTAGGGACCCCCGCCACACACACTCACACACTCACACTCACACCTAGACCATCAGAATTCTGCCATCGCAATTCCACAGCTCCTAGCCACAGGTCTGTCAGGGGCAGGTGTCAGGGACAGGTGTGACCTCACAGGTTCCAAATTCCCTTCCTACCTTGGTGAAAACCTGCCACTCAGAACTAACCTGAGCTGTGCTTTCCCCTGTTTTTTACTCTTTCCCTCTTCTTCCTCTCCAGTGGGGAGAGCATGGGGAGAGAATGGAGGAAGGGGCGTTCCAAAAGTAAATTTTCTCTTTTTCATGATTACAAGGACCAGTATAGGAAAAGCAGGTGTGGATTTTAGAGGGAGAGGCCCAGAGTTTAAAGCCAGCTCCCTCCTGTGACCTTGGGCAAGTTATATAATCTCTCAGAACCTCAGTCTCTTCATGTGTTCAATGTAGGTTTATTAATGTCTATCTTACAGGATACTAATGGTATCTGTTTTATAGGATAGAAATAATAATGGTGATGATGATAATAATATCTGTCTTACAGGTAACACCTATCTCAAGGATCCAGGTATTAGGAACAAGTGTGGTTGACGACCTGCCTGGCCACAAGCACAGTGGCCTTTTGCAGCAGCAGGTGGCCTATCTTGGACCTGAGTTTCACAGTTTCACTCCTGGGCATCCAGATCGTCCAGGTGGATTCCAGCAGGTCCTGATGGTCTGGTTATATCTGTTTCCAAATGAAATGCAGAATTGGGGTAGCAGGCCCAGCAGGTCCCTACCACATCCCTTCAGCCCTTAACATTTGCCTCACATGGGCCCACATGCCAGGGTCAGCACCCATAACTCAGTCTGAGGGCCCCCTTGGGAGTCTGCTGGGGCAAAAAGAACTGGGGAATTAATGCCCCTGGGAGTAGCCCTCTGTGACTACTGGTGGCTGGTGGATAAACCCCAGCTCCCTCACCCCCGGGGAGGCAAATGTGAAGCTCGGTGCCATGCCGTTAACCCAAGGTCCCTGCACTGAGCTCCAGGCTCCACAGTGTTTCCTGGCTTCATGACACGTTCTCTGTTGGCTCCTCACTCTCTCTGTCCCTACCAGAATTTTCTTCACCTCCTGATAACTGCAAGCACCTGCGTCCTTGCCTCGGGCTCTGTTTCTACAGGGAACCAAAGCAAGTTGGCTCCGTATTGCGCTAAGACCATGGGTCTTAGGTCAGGAGCCCTGGGCTCTCGTTTCAACATGGACATAAAGAAGCTGAGGGGTTTTGCCTCTTAATTTTGCTCTTAGTTTCCCATCTATGAATTGGGGCTATTAAAATTCCTTTCCTACACATCCTAGAGGCTGATGTGAGGATCAAAAGAGATGGTGTAAATGGAAAAAAAAAAGTTAAACCATAAAGCAATGTCAAGTTACCATGGCCATTAGTATTTCATCTTGTCCATTCGATCCAGCATCAAATTAGGAGCGGGGGTCTCTGGGCCACCTTCCCGGCCCCGGCTCGGCCGGGCTCTGATGGGCCTTCTCAACCGTGCGCCTTTTGTGCTGTGATCCCACGTCCCTCGCCTGCTCCCCTGACTTTGAAGTATTTAAAGAAGCTCTTATTACCGGCTTTGCAATTCCTCACAAGGGGCTTCTCATATTCTTTTTCTGGACATTTGACATCAAGTTTGCATCTGACCTTTTCCCATGATTAATGATTAACAGTAAAATGTAAATATATGATCAGATTACATACATCTAACTGCTGTCATTCCCTCCGCGCCTCTTTCTCTCTGCTAGTTAGCCATGCAGACGTTTTTTTTCTCTCTCCTTTCCAGAACCTAGTCTTTTTGATCCTCAGCGCACATTTTTCCTGGCTTTCAATGAAGATTTTCTTTACATTTTTCAATAGTCTATGGGTTTCTTATGCTTTTAAAATGTTTTTTTTTAAACTTTCTTTTAACAGTTCCTTTCGTTTTTTCCCCTTTAACACACGCTCTCATTTCCTGCCTTTCTCTCACCAAGACATGGGCAGTGCCATAATGGGCATTTTCGGCTTTCCCACCAGGGGTTGAACTTCAAGGTGCTGGGGTCTAAAGGAGGCAGAGCTTCCCCCACAGATGCTTTCTGCCCAGTCCCTGCCCTTCCCTGGAAAAGAGCCCTGCTCCCTTCCCAGCACCAAGTGCAGCAAGCCTCGTGCCCAGGCCTGTGATGGGCATCTTAATCTCCACCACCACTGGGGACTCGCTTCCTGATCCACTTTATCACTTGTGCCAGCTGCCTGCACTCTCTGCACCTTGTCCCTAATTAATTACACCCTCTGCCACAAGGAGCCACCTCCCTCCTGATGACAGCCTTCATGCCCTGTCAGATGAAGCAAAGCCCTTTCATCTTTCCTGATGGATCCTCTCTTTCTTCATCATTTTTTTCCCTTTCCTGCCAACCCTGGCTCCTCTGAAGATCTGTTTGTGATCCTGGTCCACAGCCGTCCCATGGGGCCTGGATTCTGCAGTGAAATCAAGCTCCGGGTGGCAGGGTGTGGGCCCATCAAGTGGGGCTGGGAGCCCAGGTAGGGGTTTGGTCTTAGGAGGCCCCAGAATCCAGTGTTCTAAATGGTCAGAGGGTGTAAGTGGGGGGCCCAGGCAATGTCTGGGTGGGGGGAGTGGTGGTGGCCAGAGATCAAAGTTGGGCTTTTGGTGTGGTTGTGGTTACCCACAAACAGTATGTGCCATGGTACCAGGTTCTGCTGTTGTGTCACAAACAGTGAGAGTCCCTGCAAACAGAGGCACAGATGTCACTGGGTTATGCAAACCATGACACAGCCAGAGACACCAACAGGGATAAGATTCAGGAAAGAGCAGCACAGTGACCGTCTCCGCGTCCATGGCACCCCCAATGCAGACACCACAGCTCTGACCATGATGACTCCACACAGGGACCCAGGCGGTGAGGGGCACGCAGACGATGCCTCCAGCAGTGACAGACCCGAACACCCACAGAGGCAGTGCATCAACATGCGGGGCTCAGCAAGCGGAGGGACCAGGAAGCTGAGCTCTGTGACTCCACCACACCCTAGAGACAGAGACACGCACTGGACACAGCACACAAGCAGTTCTAGCCTCTCCCAACATTATGCTCTGCAAATACAACCAAACTCCACAAATGACAAGCAGTGCCATGCTCTCCAAGTGGTGACACAGGCAGTGGCAAGCGCTGCAAACAGTCCATGTTCTGCAGATGATGACACACAGTGCCGAGGCCTGCAAACGGCCAGTGTAGCTGTGACCAGGGTGCTGGACAGCAAATTGGGGGCCACCGCTGGTTATTTCAGACACGGGCCCAGAGAGCACTCACCCTCCCATCACTTCCAAAATTCCCTGTCTCGCTCTCACTCTCTCCAGTAGTTTTACTCTCCTTTCATTTGAAAACCTTCACTTGACCTGGCTCTCGGGTCCTGCTTGTTGGTTTCCTTCCTTTCAGAGCTAAGCCTCTTAAACAAAGAAGCAGGCCCCAAGCCCCTTGGAACCTGCTCCTCGCAGCGCTGACCTCCCCACTGAGAGCAGCACCTCCACTCGGCCCTCTCACTGTCCCCTCCTGCGCTTCTGTGGCCCGGCTGCCCACCGCTCCTCAGACTGTCCTCCCGATGCCTGGCCGTGGGATCTGCCCCCATCTGCCTGGAGGAGGGCAGCAGGGGAGCAGGGACCCCCGGATACCCCCGGAGGCAGGTTCGCAGCGGAGGGGCGGGCTGTGAGGACAGGCGCCACAGAGGCCAGAGGGCGGAGGGCCGAGGGCTGTGCCCGGCTGGGCAGCGTAGCTCCCACTGGAGCCCAGCGCTGGAATTTGTGTGTGTCCGACTCCAAGCTGGTGTCACTGTTACGGACTGTTAGGTGTGCAGACCCTTGGCGGGACCTCCTGAATCCTGGCTGTGACCTGCGGGAAATGATTGAACCTCCCTGTTCCTCGGTTTCCTCACCGGGAAAATGATAATAGTCTCCTACCGCTGAGTGCTTTGCTGAGACAGAATTACTGCATTAATACACATGCCCAGAAGAGCCTGGAAGCTACAACCTCAGCTCTGCTCTGGTCCCAGCTCCTCACCCTCGCCCTGGTCCCCCAACTCAACCCCACGCCGTCTCAATCCCTTCTCAAAGGAGCGGCGCGCCTCCTTCTCTAGGGGCCTGAAGCTCCCCGCTGGCCCCTCTGTCCTGTGTCCACCTGGCTCGCCCCCTCGCCTCCTCAGGTCTCTGCTCAGACATCACCTCCGCAGAGAGACTTTCTGGATACCCAGTTAAAACGAGACAGCCCTCGAGTCCCTGTCCCCCCTTACCCTGCTTCTTCACCTTTCAGCATTTGTCACCACTGGCTCCTCACCGGCCTCTTAGCTCCCGGAGGGCGTGGGGCTCCAGGGAGTGGGCTGCAAAGTTAGACAGGAGGGTGCAGAGAAAGCCTCCTGACCCGGGGTCTGTGGGAAGTGAGAGGGGCAGTGCAGCGGCTCCCTGGGGACCAAAATCAGTTGAAGAAGCTGTCACTGGCTCTTCATGCTGGTCTCTCCCCTTAGGACTCGCTCAGCCAGGGCTTGTCCCATGGAAGGTGGAAGGTGAGGTGTCTTTTCCCTACAGCAGCCTTTGGGATGCACGCTACCAGCAGCAAGGGAGACGACCTGTGCCCTGGCCCTGCCACTGACTGCTTTTGCTTGTCCCCCCTCAGGACCCATGGAGGTGAACAGAAGTGGGGCCTGAAAAATGCAGAAACACAACTGCCCAGGAGAAAACCACATTCCCCCCGCTTCCCCCATCCCACTGCTGTGAACACCAACAGAGAGGAGTCACGCTGTCCCTCGGTCCAGCCTGCCCCCTTTCAGCTGGCCTGCTTATGACACAGTTCCCCCTTCTCTCCTTCCCAGAGAAGCTGGGGCTGGCAGAGAGAAGAGAGAGAAGCTGACAAGAGGAGGAACAGGCGGAGGGAGATGAAACCAGGGGACACACCGCTTTCTGGACAGCGCTGACCTCAGAGACTCTGGCTCTGCACCTGGAAGCTTCCAGCTTCCCTCTTAGGAATGGCTCCCTCCAGTGCAGGGGGTTACAGGTTGGTTTGGCCAACAGCCTCTGCTGCCACCCTGGGAATCCCAGTGCTCCAGATGTGCCACGTGGCCAGATGCTGAGAGCTGTCCCAGTGCCCTGGGCTGTGATGTCTGGGAGACAGAGCACGAGGATGCTGCGACCCTCTGGGAGGCACTGAGCAGATAACCTCCTGCGGGCACTTTCGTGGTTGGCAGACTGGTTCCCCTCTGGCCTGCAGCTGAGATCCTGGCTCTACAGTGGGTCGCCTGAGCACCAGCACGATGTTAGCCCTTCAGGCATTGACCACTCGGTGTGAAAATTCACGCATTGGGGAAAACCACAGCTCGGAGCACCACCCAGCCTGTTAACTTTCAGGCTTTGCGTCCCCCAAGTTGGGGTTGGGGGGTGGCTGTGCCATCCCATCAATAGGTCCGGCCTCTTCCTGCCCCAGCCCGCTCCCCAGCCCGCACACCCAGCCCCATGGAGAGCTGGCCTCCGCCTGCACAGAATTCCCTGCTCGCTGGAGGGAATTAAAGCCGTCCCGTAACAGCCAGCGGGGACAGATCTCAGACTCCGGGAGAGTGTTTTAAACGAGTGAGTAAGCAAAGGCCGAGCTGCGGGAACCAGCGAGAAGCCGCAAGAGGAACCTCCAAGCTTCCCCGGGTCACGCGGGGACCAGAAGGGGCCAGGCGGCAGCGGGGCGCCCGCTGGGCGTGGAGCTGGCCTTAAGGCAGACTCGCCCTCGCTCCCTCACCCGCCCCTAGCGATCGCTCCTGAGCACCTGCAGGCGCCAGGCTGGCGGCACCGGCCTGTGCGTGAGCGAGGCGGGCGCGGCCGGCAGTGCAGTGGGGCGCGTGTCGGAAGACCCCCACTTCCTTCCGAGCCTGCGGTTCCCAGCTGCCCACCCAAGCTGCACAGTGGGCGCCGCGGCTCAGGGGACGGGCGCCAGCCCAGCACGCGGGACAGCGCGGGACAGGCCGTGCCGACACGCGCCCCGCTCAGCGCTCTACAGAGCCTTTGGTCAACTTCGGGTCCGAGGCGGAGTCCTTCAGGTGCTGCTGTACACGCACACCTGGGCCCCCGGGATGGGGACCGGGACTCAGGCTGCCATGGCCAAGGCGCTGGTGCCAAGATGGAGAGGCCCTCCCCTCCCCCAAATACACACTCGTGCACACACAGACACACACATTCTTAGACATGCACACACATGCACGCATTCACACACAGACACACATTCACAGACTCACACATTCACATACACATCACACACACATTGAAACACAGATGCACACACAGACACATGCACACACATGCACGCATTCACACACAGACACACATTCACAGACTCACACATTCACATACACATCATGCACACATTGAAACACAGATGCACACTCAGACACATGCACACACATGCACGCATTCACACACAGACACACATTCACACACACATCACACACACATAGATACATTCACACACATACACATTCACACACATAGACACATTCACACACATAAACACACATTCACACACAGATGCACACAGATGCCCCCACATGTGCACACAGATACACATTCATATACACAGACACACACATTCACACACAGACATACATTCATATACACAGGAACACATAGACACACATTCACACATAGAAACACATCCACACACATTCACATACACATTCACACACACGGGCACACATTTATATACATACATACAAATAGACACACATTCAAGCAAAAACCAAGACACATACATAAATACATATTCACATACACATTCACACATACATAGACACACTCACATACAGACACACATTCACACATAGAAACACATCCACACACAGACACATTCACACAGAGATGCACACATTCACACACAGACACACATTTGCAAGACACATTCACACACAGACATAGACACACATTCACACACAGACACACACATATCCCCACCCAGACACCCATCCTCTCTCCGTCTCTCACTTTCTCACTGTCTTCCTTAAACAGGCTCCTTCCTGCAGAGAGGAGCTTGGGGGATATGGTCAGGAGATGGGCTCTCTGGGGCCAGCCAGCCCTAAATCCTGCTCCTGGCTCCTGTTGTCAACCAGTCCTGTATCCCTGGCTAATGTTTTTGACCCTCACGTACCTGTTCTGATAAATGATGGTGACATGTCCACTTACTTCACAGTTTCTTGCAATATTTAAATGACAGAAATGAGCTCATGCCTGTGAGGTGGACCCCTGTCTTTCTTTGGGGCCAGCACCTCTCTCTCCCTCTGCATGTTGGGGTCTGAATGGGTGGCAAAGCCCATCGGCCACTACTGAAGACTCGGCTCTGTGGCTGAGACACACATGCCCCAGGCTCCCCGGGGCCTGGAAGCCTTATCTCTGGCTGCTGCAGTGGCTTTAGGAGACAGCAGTGGCTCTGCTGCCACTCTGATGCCAGTGTCCAGTTGGCATCGGCGGTGTCCTTTCCAAGTCTGGGGCCAGCCCCACAACAGTGTCTGAAGCAGGACCACTTTAGCAGCATCACTTTGGGTGTTTTCTTGAGCATGTAGCCCCAAACCTGGATTTTAGGCCATGTCGAGATTCTGTGAGCAACCAAAAGATGCTTTCAGTAAGTTCTTTCCTGTTTAAATCGGCCAGAGTTGGTTTCTGTTGCTTGCATCTCAGAGCCCTGTCCCATAGAGTGTGCGAAGGGTTTGGCTCAGGGCCTGGAACACCAGCAGGTGCTCCATAAATGTTCGAGATTGGAGATGACATGACACGATTGGAGGGGCAGAGCATTCCAATCTCTCCATCCACTGCACCCCCACCCCCAGTCCCTCCATCAACGGCACCAGGAGCCAGAGGGAGGCAGGGCTGTTTCTTCTTCCCCTTGTTCCCTGTCACTTGCCTGCGTCCAGCCTAGGAAGGGTCAGGGGTATTTTGCTCAGCCCAGATGCCAAGGGGGAGGGAGGGAGAGGAGCTGCGGGAGTGGCATGGATGCTTATTCCCAACAAGACAAGTGGCTGTGAGAGCCACGCAGTTTCCTTAGGAATCCAGGCACCAGCATGTTCGCTTGACTCCCCAGGTAAAGCAGCCTATGTCTGGTAAAGCAGCCCTGGGTTCCTTGTCCATCTCCCTGCTCCAGCAAGTCCAGATCACTCGGCTGCAGAAAGGATGCAGGAAGGAGGAGGTCTGAGAAGGCAGAGGGTCCACAGGAGACGTGTGGAGTCAGATTGCTCTCTTCTGTGCTCCCTGACCTCTGGGAGACCAGCTTCAAAGCCTCCCCCTCCACCATGGGAGATGTGTCAATGCCATCTTTACCAGGAGGGCCACAGATGGTCGTGCAGTTTGGGGGCTGCACAGAGGCACCAGATGAGGGTCTAAGGGGGGGGAGTTCGCAAGATCCAGAGGGAGGAAGGAGCACTTTTTGCCTCACTAGGGACTTCCCGTGCCCTTGAGTCATCTCTGACTCCTGGGGAGCCTGCGAATGAGGGATGTCCCCATGTCCTGTTCTCAACAGCCCTGCTCAGCTCCTGTAGACTCAGGCCTATGGCTTCTTTTATGGATTCAGTTCATCTCATGTTTGGTCTTTCTCTTTCCTTCTGCCTTCTGTTTTTCCCAGCATTACAATAGTTTGAGACTTTACTACTATTTTACTAATTTAATCTAGGTGGGGCAGGATCCTCTTATTTTCTGTTTCTCAGAAGTGTTCCTTAATAATCTCTGGGAAGGGGTATTATAAACTTCAATCTTCCTCTCTCTCAATCTTGGCATATATTTTAGCTTCTACCCTACCTCTCATAGATCCTCCTGTGGCTGCCATTAGCTAGTGGTGACTACATTTGTTCAGCCATAGGGACCTCCATGCCCTCTTGGTCCTGTCTCTGCTTGGCAAAATAAGAGGGAGGGGTAGTGATCATGGTGGTATTGGGAGGGGTAGTGATCATGGTGGTATTGGGGAGGGGTAGTGATCACGGTGGTATTGGGGAGGGGTAGCGATCATGGTGCTATTGGGAGGGGTAGTGATCATGGTGGTATTGGGGAGGGGTAGTGATCATGGTGGTATTGGGGAGGGGTAGCGATCATGGTGCTATTGGGAGGGGTAGTGATCATGGTGCTATTGGGAGGGGTAGTGATCATAGCGCAGTACCGGGAGGGGCAGACAGTGGCTGCAGGGAGCAGGGAGCACACCCTTGAGCACCTTCTCCCAAGTGGGGCCTGGGCAGATCCGGGCTGTGCGATGTTTCAGTGCCCTGATGGTCGACCCTGGCCGTATTCTCACGGACAGTCTTTTCCTAAAGGGTCAGCGCAGCGAGGGTGGGAAGAAAAGAGGCTGTTCCTTCATTCAGCGCAGTGGCTGCCCCCACTGCCTGCTGGAGGCAAGCTCTTTGTGAATTAAATCTTCAAGGGCAGGTTGCTCCACATGGAGACCACCTCCCCCAGAGGCCTCTCTCTCTTCAGCCTCCTGCCTTCCTCTGGAGGTGGCCTCCTCTTTGCAGCCCCCATGCCACGTCCCCACCTCTTCCAAGGACAACTACCTCTTCTTTCCCAGAAGGAAGAGGCTCCGTGTCCCCAGCCTCAGCCTCCCCCTCTGTCTGGCTAACTCAGCCCCCCTCAGAGCATGTCCTCTGCCCAGGCTGTGATGACTCAGAGCAGGGGTGGTCTCTGTTTCAGTGAGAGGGTGATGTGACTCTTACAATCTATACATTTTCACGCCCTTCCATTTTTCTCCTAACATACTAATCCACTGGGTTTCTGTTTTTTCGAGTTCCCCACTGGCTCGCACATGTTGTTTGTGTCCCATGGTTGCTTTGACATATTTCTCTGTCCTCTGTAATTCCTGAAAATTAGAAGCTGCACCTGCAGCTTTGAGCAGATTCAGGTTTCTTTTCGGTCTCTCTCCAGGTCACTGTCACCAGGAGACCTGTGGCTGATTTCCTCATTAGCTGCCCCAAATACAAACACGCCTCAGCAAGGGAGCATTCACTTTTCTCTTAGGAGAGTGTTGTCCAGCCTCATGGGAACCAAGGCTTTTTCTCTTGCACACTGACTTGGACTCTGCTTCTATGACCCATGAACCCTGACATCACACAGGTGGCCTGTGTCTCTGAGTGGCTATCCTATCTCCTGACAGGCAGCTACCACAATTCCAGGCCCTGGTCATTGCCATGCCACCCGCTGAAAACAGAGGGCCCAGGGATTTCAGTTTGGCCTCACCATTCTAGAAACGAGTCTTTTCCTTCATCCCTGAAATAGGTACCTTCTCTTAAAGGCATGTCCTGCTTTCTCCCCACTCCCCATTCCCAGCCATCTGAGTTCCCGAGAGGGTGCGGGGTGGGGCGGGGAATGGGAAGGAAAGTCCTTCATCAGGCAGTGGGGCCAGGCTCTCCAGGCACAGGGGGTAGAGCCGAGGGGACAGGAGCCACAGCCCTTCGGGCCTCCTTTCTCAGAACCCAAGGAAGATGGACTCTGCATAGAAGGGGGGACCACCTTGACCAGGGTGTTCATTCATCACATAGACCCAACAGATGAGCAAATATTACCTGTCCTTGGCCCTGAACCCAACCCAACGTGGATTAGTAATGTTCTACTTGGAGGAGGGGAGAGCTTGCCACATTTTTAAAAAACATTTATTTGTTTGAGATTTGAATAGGGCCATAGAGTCTGAGTGACCGATATGTCTTTCAAATCTTTATTAGTCCAGGGGTCCCCCCACTTCTCTTTCCCCCTCTTGTTACTTATTTGCAGTTTTTCACTGTCTGGCTTTTACTGACCGTGTCCCCTGGGTGTCTTTTAACACAGGATTCTCTTCTGTTCTCTGTCCTGCAAGCTGGAAGCTCAATCCACAGGCTTGAGTAAATCCAGCCCCCTCCGCTAGCTGTTCCTTTGACAAGACTGCCTCATGGGTGGTTCATTCATCCACCACAAGGCACAAAAGTCTGATTTTCTTTTATTTTTAGAGAGAGGCAGAGAGAGAGAGAAACATCGATTTGTTGTTCCACTTATTTATGCATCATTGGTTGCTTCTTGTATGTGCCCTGACCAGGGATCAAACCCCCAATTTGGCGTATGGGGCCGATGCTCTAACTGACTGAGCTACCGGGCCAGGGCCTGATTTTCTTTTTTTATATAATGAGCAATGCCTGGATCCACTCACTCACAGGGGTTGCAAAATGGTGCTATTTTAATTTTATCAATCTTTATTTATTAACTGGATTCTCTCTATTTCTTAGCTGGACTACATCTATGAGGAGACTTTCCCAGAGCTACTCTCTGGCCTCCGTGGGACAATGTATATATGACATCTCCACGGCCTCCTCCGCCGGCACACTCAGCTTTCCAGCCCAGGCTCTGCGCTAGGGAAGAGCCCATGCAGGAAAAGACTCGGGCCATCTAGGGTGCTCACCCCTCACAAAGCAGTGCTAGCCGCCCTCCACGGGTCTCTCTAATTGAGCCTGAAAGGGTCCGTCTTGGCTGAGCTCTTGCTCTCAGGGCTCCTCCAGTCTGAGGCACAAACATTGATTTTATTTTATTTATTTGTTTATTTATTTACTTATTATTTAAAAAATATATATCTTTATTGATTTCAGAGAGAGGGAAGGAAAGGGAGAGAGATAGAAACATCAATGATGAGAGAGTCATTGACCGGCTGCCTCCTGCGCACCCCTGACTAGGGATCGAGCCCGCAACCCGGGCATGTGCCCTGACCGGGAATCGAACCCCGATCGCCTGGATCCTAGGTCGATGCTCAACCACTGAGCCCGGCCCAGCCGGGCACAAACATTGATTTTAAAAACAGTAGTGCCCTTTCTTGTCGCCATGGTGACCCATCATCGTGGGGGTCTGTCTGTATTTCTAGGATGGGGATATTGTCTTTCCACACAACCCCATTCCTCCACTGCTCTAAATGTCAGGAACACGCTACCATGTGAGTAGCAGAATTTGGAGGTAATAGAGAGGAAGGGGTGGCAACATTGATACCACTGTAATTAACTAGTTAATAATAATAGGAAGGAAGCAAAGGGAAGGCCGACATTGTAGGCATGTTCCCTGAAATACACTGGGGGGAGGGGAGTGGACAAAGGGAAGAGAGATGCATGTTCAGTAACATTGAGAAGACATAGGGAAGCTACTTGTCTGTCAATCACGCCTGGGGACAGAGGTGGTTGGCCAGAACTGGCATCACCACTGTGAGCACACAGAAATTTGGAATACATAATCCCCTGGACAAAAAATTCACTCTCTTGGTTCCTCTTGGCATGCTTGGCTCATGGCTCATGCTTGGAGTCCTGGCATTCTCCTGTGTGGCCCACGGCCATGCGGACCCCCCCACACAATGGACTAATTAATGGACTGCAAGTAGCCTGAGGCTGGACTGGACCCGGCTCCACCATGGAAAGGAAACTCTGGACACTGGCTCTGATTTTAGCCCTACTGAAATCCCAGCTATGCTTCTTCTATGACTGAACTAAGGGAAATGGGGCTTTGCAAACCCAGGGATGTAATTCCATGAAAATAAAGCATTCTACCATATCTCTTCCTCTAATGGGGACCTCCAGAAATGCTTATTCCAGTGGTACCCCAAGAACCCCACCCCCACTGGCAACGGGGGGAAGACGAGGCCCATTTTTCTCCCGTAACAACATCATGCCATCAAAAAGCAAACTGCTTTAAATTCGATTTTAAAGATTCATTTTTTAAACATGCTTCTGCCATCCCCATTGAAATCCCAACCTCTCAATAGTTTTTAGAATGGCTCGTTCTAGCTTTTCCCAGATCCTCTGCCTCCTGTCTCCTGTTCCTGCCCTTTGCCTCCCTCTTCCCAGAAGAAGTCCAAACTGGCGAGTGGGTGTTATCTCCCCCTCAGGGCCTCTCCTTTCAAATCCCATCAGTGGAGTCTCTTCCACAAAGAGCCATTTGCCTGCAGCAGAATCATGTTCTTCCAGCAGCTGGGATAAAGTAGCTCTAGTCAGTGAGGTTTTAAATAACTTTACATTTCTCTGTTTTAACAATAATGAAGAAACTGAAGCTCAGCTGCCTTACAGACTTGCCCAAGGTTTCAGAGATAATAAGGCCTGGAGCTGTGACTCAGATACATATTTTTAAGCTATGAAACCCAAACAAGGGTCCAGCTCCCTGCTTCTCCATCCATCACAGTTGTTGGCACCTCTCTGCACGTGAGAGCAGACACACAGCCCACCCAAGAAGCCTAAAGAGGGACAGGTTCATCCAACAGAAATCAGAGGCTCTTACTTCAACAGTTAAGCAGGGCTTTTTACAAGGGCCTTTAAAAGCAAGATACTTGGAGCAGAGTGTGGTGTAGTTGAATAGTCCAGAGCGCAAACCCCAGTCACATGACTTCAGTTCCAATTCCAGTCCGCCAGTTACGAGCTGTGTGGTTAGGGGCATGGTATCGCTCAGCTGCTCTGTGCCTCAGTGTCCATACTGGGCAGCGAAGATAATAATAGGGCCTGCCCCGTAGGGTTGCTCTGAGGTAATGGCATAAAAGGTAGCAGCTTAGCATCACCTGGGAGTTGGTTAGAAATGAAATTCTCAGGCCCCTCCCATCCCCACCGGGCAGGGCGCAGCTGCAATGCTGGTGTGCACTAAAGTTTGAAAGCCAGAGGGTTAACACATGTGAAGGACTTGGAATAACAACTGAGACATAGTAAGTGCTCAATAAATGCAAGTGGCTTATTATAATTATTAGCCAGGGCATTCACTACCCCTAGGGTCTGGGGTGGAGTTTGGCCCAGCTCCAGAGGAGAACACGCTGATCAGCATTTTCATGCTCAGTTAAGCATCCTGGGCCTCTGTGGACTCCTCTGTCTTGTGTTGTCCACCGCAGAATTTTCAGCCCCCAGAGCAGTGCTCAGACATAGCCTAGGCTCGACAATTATTTACTGTGTGAATGTGGACCTCTCTTCTCGCTGTCTCATTTGTTAGTCTGGTCTTGAGAAGAGAAGGGGACACTGGGGACTGAGGGGTGGACCTCAGGCTCCACTGGAAATACCCTTTCTCTGGGGAGCACTCTCTGCCCACATAGGCCTCAGTTTTCATACCCTTTCTTTCTGTTAGTCAATTGGAGTGTGTGTGTGTGTGTGTGTGTGTGTGTGTGTTGGGGTTGGGGGGGGATTGTTACCAGGCCCTTACATTTATATCACAGTATATCAGTGAGTAAAACGACAGCCAATTCAAGAGAAAAGTAGATGAAAACCTTACTCCCTTCTCAAAAAAGGGTATCCATGTGGTCAATAAATTCAGAAAGGTGCCCAATATCACTGGTCGGTAGGGAAATGCATGCTAAAGCCCAATGCGATGGATGCCCCTCCACGCCCACGTGCACCACGTGGAAAAGATGAAGTCCTGGGCGCCGAGGGGGCTGAGTGACTGAACTCGCATGGCTTCTGTGAGAACACATCGATAAAGCCGCCGTGGGCAACTGTTCGGAAATATACTAATTACTAATACAAACATTTACTAATAGCAAAAAAAATCCATATGCCTTCCGAAAGACCTATAGTAGAATGTTCACAGAAGCACTATGTTTGATAGACCCAAACTAGAAACTACCCAAACAAAACTTGTCTGTCAAGAGTGTAACGGGCAAATCAAGTGGAGTGTGTTCGCAATAAAATACTCCACAGCGACGGGGATTGATGACCTCCAGTTACACTCCACAGCACGAGGAACTCGGGGACCAGGTTCGTAAGCGGAAGAAGCCGGCCTGAGAGAACGCGTAGGTGCAGTGTGCTCCCGTTTGTCTGAAGGTCAGCGACGGGCAAAGCTAATGCACCCCTGGGACGGTGGGGGCTGGAAGGAAACCTGGGGGCGTCTGAGGGGCAGTAGGGTGTGCTGTCTGCGTGTTAGCTGCCCCGTGTCCGGTTGGTGAAAAATTCACTGAGATGTACGGGATATCGGGTGGCTCCTGCCTTCTACCATCCCTGAGGGGCCAGCCGTCGGGGGGAGAAAGCCCAGAACCCAAGACCGGGACGGTCAGCTCAGGTCCCCCAAGCATTCTAAGTCTCAGTGTCCTTATCAAGAGGCAACAAGGAAATCCAGACCCAGGAGTAGACGGGGATGGCCCTAAGATGATATGCAGCGGCTGGCATAGCCAGTGGCCTACCTTGGCCACATGCAAGGAGGTAGCTGAGCCCCCCCCCCCGGGCACCTGCTTTCAGGATCCCTGGGATGCGGTGTGCAGAGGGCTCTGTCCACAGTGTGCAGCAGAGCTGTGCCGGCTGCTCCCGCCAGCATCCCCTGCGCCAGGCACACAGCTGTGGGTTTCTCCACGGCCTCCCAACTTCATGCTCACCCTTTCCAAAGACACGCTCTCGTTCTTTCCTGAAAGTGCTTACCACTCCTAAATGAGCACACAAAAATAAACCTTTTCATTAACCAGGGGGGGAAAGGTGTGCCACCTGAGTGGAACTTGCACCAGGATGCAGCAGAAGCCCAGAAGCATACTCCGGACTAATGACCCGTCTCCGCAGATGGATGGATGTGTTCGGCACTGCGGCTGCGTGATGGGATGGGGTGAGGGGAAGCTGCCCTGTTTAGGGCAGCAGTTCCAAAGCTGTTCTTCAGAGTGCTAGTCCCATGAGGTGTTAATCGGTGCCTTGAGGTGACAATTCCATGCTCAAATATATTTTGGGAACTACTAGGTTAAATGTTATAAGATGCATTCACTGCTGCAGGACTTCTCAGAGACTTTACTATGCTAATGGGTGTAGTGAGTCACCACGATGGGGATCAAGTAGGTAGCATTTCTCTAACGTATTTATTACTCAGTTCTTTTTGATTTGTTAAACACTTTGAAGAGTGTTCCCTGGAACCTGCAGTGGAAAATATTGACATGGACCCAAACTCGGTCCAGGAGTCAGAGACCTGGCTTGCGGATCCAGCCTAGTTATCAATCAGCAGGACACCTTGGGCAAGTTCTCTTTTTCTCAGTCAATGAGCCTCAGTTAATTAGAAAGAAGGGACTTGAAGAAAAGCAAGGCTGTGGATTTGCCGGAGAGAGGGGAATGGTGTTCTAACCATTACCTTACTAGGTCATTTTACATTTGAAACTGTGATGTTATGCAGTGTGACTTGTTTATATATGGGACAGTTGCTGTTGAGACTTAATAGCTGCTACCCTCCTTTCTTGCTAAAAGAATCCTGATTTTCCCTACATGACATCGAGTTCAGTGAGAGGAGAACTCCATTCTTTCGCATCTAGGGTTAGCCTATTAATCAGTTCTGGCCAATGAGATAGAAGGGAAAGTTTTCTGGGAGCTTCTGGGAAAGACTTTCTTCTCTAATGAGACAGAGCCACTCAAGGATAAACACTCTTTTTTCATGCCCCTCTTTCCCGATTAAAAAGTGGTTATGTGAGGATGTGATGGCTGGAGTTGTGGAAGTCATCTTTTGACCATAAAATAACAAGTAAGCTAAGGATGCATAGAATCAGCAGAGAAAGAGCCAGGGTCCTTGCTGACGTCTTCGAGCTTCTGAACTAGTATTCAAACCACTTACCTCTGACTGCTTGTCAAGGAAATAGCAAGTGCCTGCAGAGTTTCAGTCATCATTAATTTCATCTGCTCTTACTTGTACTCACACAGAAACTTACTGCTAACAATCGTGTCTGTTTTAATCTTTCATTATTCTCTTTTTCTCATTTTTAAAGGGTCCTCACTCATAAGATGCATTTGTGATTGATTTGTTTGTGAGGAAAGAACAGGAGACTGATGCAACAACAGGCAAAACCCTAAAATCTCAGTGACTTACTCCAATAGTACTTCATTGCTCACTGCATCATAGCCCAGTAGGGGTTGGGTAACCCCATCCCTACTAGCAGCCGTGTTCACTGGAACACATGGTGTATAGTCAGGTAAAGCTAGGCCAGGCTGCAGTA
Organism: Miniopterus natalensis; assembly: GCF_054644295.1. Classification (NCBI taxonomy): domain Eukaryota; kingdom Metazoa; phylum Chordata; class Mammalia; order Chiroptera; family Miniopteridae; genus Miniopterus; species Miniopterus natalensis. Next base: position 13,761,027 of record NC_142085.1, on the reverse strand, counting down.
ACAATGTCTCAATTTTCAGTGGCTCAATGCATAAAGGTTTATTTTTGGTATATACAAAGCCTGCTTTTTGATCCATCGGCTCTCCAGAGAAGTTCTCTTCCAAGCAGTGATTCAGGGATCCAGGCTGCATCCTATAGATAGTCTCTGGAATAGGTGATTTCCAGGTTGCTGAAGCTAGAAAGGAGAGAGATGCGGGTTATGTGCCAATTCTTAAATATTTTGACCTGGACATGACATCACTCCTCTTTAAAGCCCATTGTCCAGAACAAGTCACACATGCCAATTTAACTTCAAGGGAAGCTAGGATATATAGAGGAGCATATGGGTATTTGGTGAGTACTAATTGTCCCTGGAACAATTTAAGAGCAGCTTTAAAAAAATAAACTCGGCTCTGATGGAGACCCTGAAATATATTAAATAGAGGCTGGGAGCAGGGAGAGGTAGAGAATGAAGCTTCTTTGACTCTGTTGAATCCAGCTTCCATAGGCCAGACAAGGCCAAGCCCTGGGTTCACGGCAGTACATGGAAAGAGCCAGGCAGAACCCGGAGTCTGGGTTCTAGTCTCTGTGTTTGTGTCCACCTTGGGCAAGCTCCTTTTCTATGGGCTTGCTTAAGCTGTGAAATAAGGCTTATGACCCTGATCTGGTCCCTATGGCTGTGCAACAAGTCACTCCAAAACCTAAAACAATAATCATGTATTATCTCTCATGGTTTCTATGGTCAGGAATGCAGCAGTGCCTTGGCTGGGTGGTTCTGCCTCAGGGTCACTTACCCACAGTCATCTGAAGGCTAGATTGGGGGTGAAGATGCACCTCCATGGTGGTTCACTCACATGGCTAGTGGGTTGGTGCTGGTTGCTGGCATGGGGTCTCAGTCCCTCTCTACATGGACCCCTCCACAGGCTTGCGTGAGCGTCCCCACAGCTTATGGATGGCTCCCTCCCCCCACTCCCAAAAAAGAACAAATGATCCCAGCTACCAAGATGAAACCTACATGCCTTTAAGACGTAGCTTCAAAAGTCAGAGGTTGACACTCCATTGCACTCTCTGTGTCACACAGGCCCACCCTGACACCCTGAGGCAGAGTGGGCAGGCACTACCCAAGGGGTGAACACCAAAAGGTGAAATCATTGAGGACCATCTTGGAGGCAGGCTTCCATCTCTAAACCCTGATATTCTTCGCTTATGATGCGGCAACACCCTTCCTTCCACGGAAAGTGTGGGTAAGACCAAATCTTCCTAAGGTTTTTCAAAATGTTCTTGGACCTCCGGGAAGAGATAATTTTTGGAACAAGAACCCTAAGAGTAAACTCATTTCTCATTCATTCTTGTGAGAACTCTATGAAACAGGTGCTATTTTTATCCCCCCCATTTCACAGCTAGGACACTGAAGCCTGGAAAGGTGACTTGCCTGAGGTCATGGGTAGCATATGCTGAAGCAGATTTCACACCCAGAGCCTATGTTACCAATACCTCCTGGAGCCCAGCTCCAGAGGGGTGGACAGTGGCCCTGCCCCTTGCGCCAGCCCAGCCTTGAGCTCAAATGTTCTCTCTGCAGCATGGAGTTGGGGCAGCTAATGTCTCCCCCACAGAGAAGCCCTTGGCAGTACCCAGGCAGCTGCCCTTCCTCCCACAGTAGGCACTTCCTCCTGCTCTGCTCCCATCCCATCTGGAGGGGCCTGCACCCCAGGAACTTATTTAGAGACTGGAAGTCCTTTTAATCTTTCTAGCATATCTTGAGCTAATAGTGCTAGTGCCTGAGCAAACCAGTGTGTCCCTGCTTAAGGGAGTGATAATGGAGTCTGATAAGTCCTAACAAGGAGTGATTTCTTTGTGAGCCAGCATATTAGGGCTTAGCCATAAAATTGTCCTTTTCTTTAACTGTCAGCAGCAATTGAAAAAACTCGAGCACAGAATGTATTAAACGTTGTGGACTTAGATAAGATGGTTTCAAGTTCATGCTCCTGTTCCTGATCTGCCTGTCACCAAGAAGCCTGGACAAAGGCTTAACGCATCTCAGCAACTTGCCTGCATTTGAATGAGACAAATGAACAATTTCTCAGGCTCTGGGGTTGAGGACAAGAGGGGGACTGATGAGCCTAGAGGGTCCGAGAAGGCACTGCCAGTCCCTGCCAGGGAGGGACCCAGAGAAATGCTGGATGCCCTGGCCTGGCTCATGTCACTGCAGAGCCCAACGAGAAGTCACACATGTCCTGTGTGTGGTTACCAAGAGTGGGGTGTGGGCACCATGCATGTGGTCACACCTGCTGGGGGTGGTGAGTGTAATTAATGATGGGAAGCCGGGAGGGTCCTGGTTGGGAACACAGGCCCTGGAGACGAGCAGGACTATTGTCTCGACTCTATACAGCTGGGGACCTGGAGTGCGTTCCTCATCTGCAAAGTCAACAGGACAGTAACAATGGGCCCTTGTGAGTATTAAGGGAGGTAATACCTGTAGAGTCCTTCAAACATGGTCTGACATTGTAAGCACTTACAATGATGGCTACTTATTTCATGAGTTTTGTGTGTATATCTGTGTGGACTCCCATTGGGGCATGTGTGTTTATCTGCATCTGTATTTGTGTGTGTGTGTGTTTGTGCAAGCATTGGGCGTGTAAACACAGTGTACTTAAAGACAATGAACTGCCTGGCACTGGGGACTCGCCCCTTCCCACACAGAGGTGGCACCCACACCTTCCAGCTGGAAAACCCACCTGGACCCAGGGGGTTACAAAAAGTTCTCCCGTCGCTGCAGAGGCCGCCTTTGCCAGGGCCTGGGGAGGGAAGGACAGGTGGGTAACTCCAACTGCTGGGGGCAGAGAATCAAAGTCTTACCTAATAGTGTAAACTCATATGATTTAAAGGGGATCGCCAAGGAGCCAGGGATAACTCCAGCTGATTTTTCTCGCACCAGCGGCCCCTGAGGCCTGGAGGCTTTAGGGACAGGAGTCAACTAAGCATAATGCCCCTGGGACTGCCACTCACCGCCCACCCAGCTGTCATGTTTGACTTAGGGCAGACGAGCGAGCTGGCAGTTTGTCGCTATGCCAGGATTCAGGCTGCGCTTTGTAGATCAGGGAACTGAGTCCTAGATCTGGCCTAGTCAGAGCCCTGGTCTCAGCCTTCCTCCCTTGGGGTCAGTGCCAAGTGTGCTGTGGGGTGGCTTTATGGAAGGAAATGGTGACACTTTCTCCCAGTCCCAGGCACCCCCTCAGCAGAGACGAGCTCGGGAGTAGTCCCACAGCCGCTTCTGCACATCTGCACCTGGCTGAACAGCGCACACAGTGACTCAGCCACAGCTTGTCCCGTCTCCGGCTGCCTCCGTCTACTACACGTGGGATGGCACACGGCCCCTCAGCCGCCTGCAAGGACCTCACTTCCAGCCGTGGACGGAGCATCGCACATCCTTGCTGGGTCCTTTGTAATTACCTCCTGCTTCTGCGAGGAGGCGGGGAGCTGTGGAAGCCATGCAGACTGATGTCACCCTGGCCACTGGGAACTCCGGTCATGGCCCTGGCAGCTTGGCGCAGCGGAGGGGAGCTGGCCTGGGGGTGGGAGCTTGGGGTGAAAGCCAGTGTGTTCACCACCAAATTGAAGGGCTTCAACTATAGAGACTTTGGAGAGCGCGAGATTCCCCCAGAGAACTGGTTATAGGATTTCCAGCCCCTGACACAGATGTTCTAACTCAGGGGGAGGGTAGGCTTGGGTCTCACTGTTGACAGGCATCTCAGGTGGTCCTGATGCAAGTGTTCCGCGGGGCATGCCTACCGCCCCTCCCGCCTCTTCCATTCATGGGCTTCCAGCCCTCGCTTCATCAGAACACTAGGGCCTTGTCTCTCAGGACACGCGTTGGAGTGGTGGCTCTTACTAGAGACAGGTAGTGTCCCATGCCCCGTCCACAGACTGTGGCAAAGATAGGAAGCTCTGTGGCCATGTGCAGTTCTTGGAAGGCCAAATAGCTTCAAATCTGCCCCTTCCTGCAGAGAGCATGTCAGGGTGGGTAGGCGATCCTCCTGTTCACCGGGAACTCAGGCAAAAGTGTTGGCATAATCTTTTTAAAAAATATTTTTATTGTTTTTATTGATTTTAGAGGGAGAGGAAGGGAGAGGATAGAGAGATAGAAACATCGATGAGAGAGAAATATGGATTGGCTGCCTCCTGCACGCTCCCTACACGGGCCCCACAATCCAAGCATGTGCCCTGACCAGGAATCGAACTGGTGACCTCCTTGTTCATGGGTTGACCCTTAATCACTTAGCAATACCAGCTGGGCTATTGGCATCATCTTAACTCTCTTCTCACATCCCACATACGGTCTATCAGCAAATCTTGCCAGCTCTACTTTCAAAATTTGTCTCAATGTGACCCATCTCACTACTACAACTACCATCCTAGTTCAATCCACCATTGTCTCTTGTTTGGAGAATAGCCTCCTAACAGGTCTCTGGCCTCCACTCCTGCCCTTTCTGGTCTATTACCTACACAGCAGCCAGAGGGATCCTTTTAAAGCATGTCATTCATTGCAAGATTGTGCAGAATCTTCCCGGATAAAATCCTGCATCTTTATTGTGCCTATAGGAGCTGCCCAAACTACCTCCCTGACCTTGTCTCCTCTCCATCCCCTCCGTTCCAGGCACATGGTCGCATCTCGGTTCCTTGACCACACCCAGCCACCTCAGTGCCTTTGCACTTTGCTCCCTCTGCTCAGAATATTCTATCCCCCCAAATCTGCATGGTTTGTTGTACTGCTCCATTCAGGTCTATCTCTAATGGCAATCAGAGTTCTCCTGTTCTTTTCTGATGGGTCTTCGTAAAGTAACACCCCCTACCTGTGGTATTTCCTTACCCAACTGAAATGTTCATGCATGTGCGTGCATGTGCAGACGTGCTGGCTTGTTTGCTTAAAGCCTCTTACCCTCCAGGAGAATGTAAGTACCACGGAAGCAGGGAGGTTGTTTTCTTCATTGTCCCTAAAGCCTAGAAGAGTTCCTGGCAGAGAGTAGGCTCTCAAAATACATGTGTTGAAAGAATAAAATGCGTGTATGAAGTAATAGTACTTCACGCGTAACCCTGAATCTTGTCTGATGTTTTAAATAAGCAAATTAGTCAGGAGCTTTGTAATTTCCAATGTATTATTAACAAGTTTTGAGTGACACACTTGTCCGGACTCAGTGATTGGGACCAGCTGGTTGCTGTTGGGCACTCATGTGGCATCAACATGGGTCCCTGGGGCCGTTCAAAGGCTCCCTCTCTGGTGGGAAGGCGTGCCTGAAGTGAAACCATTCCCTGTTCAGAATGGGTTCTCCCCACGTGGCGGGAGTGACTCCCCAGCCCCATCAGGGTGTGACTATGTGGGATCCTGCACTTGGATACCCTGTGTGGTGCTGGTGGAGAAGTGACACATTACTTTCCAAAGGTACCGCGGAGGTTTTAAATCTATCGCATTGACTATAGTAGTTTTCTAGGGCTGCTGTAGCAAGCACCACAGACTGGGTGGGTTAAACAACAGAAATTTACTTTCTAGAAGGTTTGGAAGGTAGAAGTCTGAGACCCAGCTATCAGCAGCGTTGGTATCTCCTGAGGCCTCTCTCCTTGGCTTGCAGATGGCCGTCTTCTCCCTGTGTCTTCACATGGTCTTTCCTATGTGCCCGTCTGATCCCTCATCTCTTCTTATAAGGACACGAGTCAGATCAGATTAGAATCCACCCCAAGGACCTCAGTTTAACTTAATTACGTCTTATAAGACCCATCTCCAAATACAGTCACAGCCTAAAGTACTGGGGGTTAAGGTTTCAACAAATTTTTTTTTTTGGGGGGGACACAATTCAATTAATAACATTTACCTATTTCTCTCTCAATCTTTACAGATATTTCCTGAGTAAACAATATTAAAGTAAGTTCTCAACAAGGGTTTTGAGTAGTTTAATAGCTCCCCGTGATGCACATGATTATTAACCTCATTTTACAGAAGAGGGGACTGGGAGGGTAAGGGCCTTGCCCACACAGTGAGGTTGGCCAGAGGCCCAGGACTGGACTCCTAGCACAGTGCTCGTCTCAACACCCAGTCACCTTGCGATAAAAGGCAGCAAATGGACACAAGGTATTAATGAATGAACCCAGTGCTGCCATTTTCAAACTTGTGCACTAGAATCCTTGTGGAGGGGACAACTGGAGGGGGGGTTATTTTTTTGTTGTTGTTTTTTTTTTGTAAGTATACCTTTACTGATTTCAGAGAGAGGAAGGGAGAGGGAGAGAGAGAGAGAGAAACATCAGTGATGAGTCATTGATTGGCTGCCTCTTGCACGCCCCCTACTGGGGCCCCGCAACCCAGGCATGTGCCCTGACCAGGAATGGAACCTCGATCTCCTGGATTCTAGTCACTGCTCAATCACTGAGCCACGCCCCACAGGGCAGGAGGGCTCTTTTATTCTCTTGCGTTTCCAATAAGTTAATTGCTCTGCCTAGCTTGCCGTGTGCCTCCAGTCGCTTTGCTGTGGAGGGAGCAGAAAATGGAAGGTGAGGTAATAATCAGCAGAAGGACTAAACCAACACAGTTCTCCAACCAACACAGTTCTGTTGCCAGAGATCCCATCCCCACTGACTGAGAGAAGCCTGAACGCCACCAGCAGGGGCAGACCCTGCAGGAATGGGATCCTTCCATCCACCCTCTACCCTCTCCATCTGGTGAGGGGTAAGCATTCTACACATGATGAGTAGATACCTTCACAGGTGGTCCTTTGGGAACCTGGGTGAGCAGCAAGCTGAAAGAGGGTGAGGTCATCAGTCCAAAATCCTGGATACACCTCCGCAGGCCTACCTGCTCCTCCTGAGTAGAAGGGGCCAATCTGCTGGACATCTTATCTCCACAGCATTTTCCATGACACCAGATGGTTGCACGTGCCATTGGCCCCCTTTCCTCCTTCCTTGAGTGATACTGTAATGTCTGGAGTCACAGGAGCCACTTTGTGTCCATGAGACTCAAAGCGTAAGGATGAGAGCCATGGGGATGGTCGAGCAGAACGGTAGAAAAGGCCTGGGTTTCTGATAATATAACTGAGCAGCTAAATCAATACCAATAACACCTATCCCTGGATTACTTGATATTTAAGAAAAATATAAACTACATGGTTGGGTTGCCTGTTAACTGCAGCTGACTGCATTTCTAATGATACATTTGGTGAGTCAAAAGCAGACTCTCTCTAAAGAGGAGCCCATAAAGCCACAGAATCTCCAGGGACCGCCCCCCACCTGGTTCTTAATGGGGTGGATGGAAGCGACTTCAAAGATGTGCTCGAGCAGGTCTTCATCAGCCACGGGACTTCTCTCCCTGCCCCTTCCTCTCTGTAGGTGAGGGGTGGGCCTGGCCCTCAGTGAGCTGAGCATTCTTAGATTCTTGCCCTCTTAACTCCATTTTGCCCAATGCTTCCCTACACTCAAGGGTTGAGCCTAGGGAGAGGTCTCTTTCCTGGGTAGAAAAGGGACAGGAAGGACCACTCCTCTAGACACGACCCTTGGCATCTCCACATTACCTTCCATCTTTTCTCGGCATCCTTTCTTTCAGGTCACCCCTGGAAATAGGAAACATACTCAGCCCACCATATTGTGTGCAAGGAAAAACCCAAAACAGAATTATCAAGAACCTCAAGAGAGATAAATATTGGAGCATGACCCATAATAATTTTTCACATTATCTAGCAACCCAGTTACACCTTTCTAGCAAATCTCCAAAGGAGGGTTTTTAATCCAATTTTGTAGGTGAAGATCTTTCCTGGATGCACGCTGGCAAATCATGGTGCTGAGCAGAGCTTCAGAGCTGGGCTTTGTTGGTTGGTGTCTTTCTAACCTTCTATAAAAGTTTATTTAAATTTATTTTTAGAGAGAGGAAGGGAGAGGGAGAGAGAGAGAGAAACATTGATGTGAGAGACAAACATCTATCTGCTGCCTCATGCTCGCCCCCTACTGGGTATCAAGCCTGAAATCTGGGCATGTGCCCTGACCAGGAATCGAACCAGCCAACCTTTTGGTGCACAGGATGACGCCCAACCAACGGAGCCACACCAGCCAGGGAAAATGTCATTCTAACCTTCTAACCATGCTCACTGGGCGACTGCAGCGTGTCCAGCAGGGAAGGGTGTGGGGAAGATGTGAAGAAGGGCCTGCCAGGATCGCATCCTGACTATAAGCTGAGCAGCTCCACTTCTACCTGTTTTTATACTTTAAAAATGAAGTTTCAGATGTTGGCTGCACTCAGGGAACTCTCAGCTAATCAATAATGGTAACTAACAATTGCAGAGCTCTTAACCATTTGTTACAAGCAATGCCACCTCCATGTGAATTTGGGGCAATATTCTTATTTCTCCCCATTTTGGAGGAAACTGAGGCTCAGAAAAGTGAGATGTCTTCACTAAAATAACACAGCTTTCAGGTGACAGGGATGGGGTTCAAATACAGGTCTGAGGTTTCCAAACCCCTGGGGCCTATGGCTCCCTTCCACGGAGACCCCAGGCTATGGCGGTCATAGGGATCTTGGACTTGGGGAGAGAAACAAATGGAAAAGCCCTACGTTTGGGGAGTCCAGGGACTTCTGAAAGGGTCAAAGGGACCTCAGAGTACCCCAGAGAGGAAAGGGAGTCACATCCGGAAATGTCGCGTCTGTCGCAGCTGTTTGCAGCTGGGTGCCATCAACAGCATTCGGGCCACAGAGATGCGATGGTCACCCGACAGCTTCCTGAGCCAGGCGAGCTGGGCCAGCTTTTGAAAGAGGAGAGGAAATAGAGAACCGCATTCTGGGCGGGGAGGAAGGCTAGGAGTCAAGCTTTCTGTCTAGGCAGAGAGAGTTCCGGAGGCGTTTGCCCCTGGCGGGCCACCTGCGCGGGCTGCAAAGTTCTGCTGCATTTGGACCTGTCTGCTTCCCCCCAGCCCCCCTCTCTGATGTGAGATGTGTCTGCTCATCTCCAGAGCCAGCCCAGCCTCGAACTCAGTGGAGCGATGACAAGGACAAGCGCCAAGCCACCTGTGTCCGTCACAGCTGCCCAGCGGCCGGGCTGGCTGTGGGGGACACCTCGGCAGGGAGAGCAGAGCTGGGGGGGGGGGGGGGGCTGGACGCCGAGCTCCCCCACTGCTTGGGAGCTGCATTTCCCCCCCAGGCTGGGAGCCCCCTGGGGCAGAGGCTGTGCCCCCGCCCCCCCATCAGGTCACGGGCTCCCTGGGCACAGAGGGTCTTCTTTTCTCCCAGCCTTAGGTGTGCAGACAGACAAACGGCACCCCTGTGGCGGGAGCCCCCCTCGGTCTGGGCTCTGCACTGTCCCGCCTGCTAGTGCAAGGGCCGAGCTGCCGGAAGACTGCTTTTGCCCAAGTCTTCTTTCCTAAAAATAGCCTTAGAAAAATTCAACAATTTCATCTTCCCCTCCTCATTGCCGTCCTGAATTTCTTGGTGGAACCCACGAGAACGTCATCCTCAGCCTCACGCTCTGATTGGCTTATTGGCTCTGGCTGCAGCCAATCGGAATGGAAACCACTGGTCGGCCCCGGTTCAGCCACGGGGATTCTGGGTAATGTAGTTCCCTGGCTCCTCCCTGCCCCCCACGGGAAGGAAAGGACTGCAGACCTCGAAGTAGCTCCTGTGAGAAGGAATACATTCCCTTCTATGAGAACTGATAGGAGTAATAGAATCACTGGAGCAACAGGAGCAATTTATCTTTACAGCCTGGCACAGTTTAGTGATTTTCAGAAAGAGCAGGTTGTTTGGATACAGACCTGCAATGCTGTTTCTGATAAGATTCCGTCCCCTCTCTGCTGGCGGAGGTTGCGGTTTCTCCAGGGCTGGGTGGGCCCATAGGATCTGATACCCGGAGGCTGCTGGTGCTCTCCCTGGAGACACCACTGCAGTGGCCTAGCTCAGGGCTTCGTTCCCACACATTGGTCCAGGCCAGTGCTATTTAATGCACAATCGGGCTTTATTGGTCCACAAGGAAATGAGAAAGTAAGAACCATGTAACTTGTTTGTCATAAAGTTAAGTGCATTTAAAAGATTGTCTTTTGGGTTGATTGTTTTCCCTACTTTTTGATGTAAAAATGTGTGGGGGCCTGGGCGATGGTGCAGTGGGGAGTGGAGGGAGAGGACTTCCCTGCGGTCGGACTCAGTGATTGCTTGTGCATTTGGGACATTCATAAATGCAGCTGGTGTTCGTCACTCAGGGTATGCTGCCGTGGGGCAGGCATACATGTCCTCTTTTGTCCCTCTTAGTTCTTTCGTCTGGTCTAATGATCAAATTGACAGGAGACAGCTGAGCGAGAGAAAGCCGGTAAATCTAGTTATGTAAGTGTGTATGAGGGTTGTGTAAAAAATATGATGCCGGGGGGCGAACTGGGCAGTTGAGATTTCCATGCCATTCGGGACTAGGGAGAGGGAGAGGGAGGATCTGGGACTTCAGAGGGAAAGCAGGCAGCTCACAGGTGCGTGAGAAAGAGCAAACTTGCGGTAAACAAATTGTTGCTGGGCCACGGGCACAGAGGGGAGTCTCACGCCAGACTTCGCAGGTTCCTCTCTGGCTGCTAGACTTAGTTAAAAGCTATCTAAATTCCCTTAGGCAGCTTCGGGGAAGGTTAAAATCTCTTCTGAAATTTGCTGGGCTTTGATCGTCTTCAGCTCAAAATAATCTGTGTGCCAGGGTGGCACATTCTGAGTAGGCTACAGTCTCTTAAAAATAACCAGCTTAAAATAATCAATATGCCCCAAAAGGCATTTTTTGGGGGTGGTAAACTCTGCTCCCCTCACTGCTAATTATCTGTAAATTCTTAATTATCTGTAAATTCTTAATTATCTGTGCTGAAGAAAGAGAGAGGTGGGGATATATAGGGAACCATTCAATAATGGAAGGGAAGCAGGGAAGGAAAGTAACATTTATTGAGGACTAATTCAGAAAGGATAATTGACTTGCCCAAGGTCATCCTGTTGGTAAATGTGGGGTCTGGGACTAGAATATCTCCTAATGCCTAGTCTAATGCTTTTTCAAGCACACTACCTGGACCCTAGTAATGCTGATCACGATAATAGTGAACAAGTGTTGAGCACATACTAAGCACTTCCCAAGTATCTCCCTTTGTTCCACAGCAACCCTGAGAGGTAGCCTCCAGAGCTCGTCTATTTAAAGATGGATGATTCAAAGCTATTTTCAGTTCAATTCAAGACACATTCACCAAGAGCCTGCTAGGTTCCATCCCAGGTGTCAAACTAGAGACAAGGAATGGAACATTAATAAGACAAGGTTCCTGCCCTTGAACAGCTCAGTGGGGCAACATGCACAATGGGGTGATTTCAGTAAAAAGTAGTGAGTCCCATGAGAGATTTATACATGAAGGATATGTGGAAGCTCATTGGGGCACAAGACCAGATTTCAGGGGATCAGGGCAAGGGAGGGAGTAGGGGAGAGAGTGGCTCATGGAAGGCTTCCTGGAGGAGCTGATACAGCTATCCTCTCCAGCAGGGAGGAATTATGAGAGCCAGGTGGAGGAGGGAGAGGGTGGAGATGGGGGCTCTGGGCAGAAGGAAGGGCATGGCAGAGCTCCTGAGGTGTAGCAGCAGGATGCACAGAGGTGGAGAGAGGAGAAGGACCCATGAGAAAAGGAAAGCATGGTTACAGGCTGGCTTGTTGTCCTTGGGGAAGTGGGGAGCCTGTTTTTAAACAGGCAAGTGGCATGATCCCATTCATACCATAAGGTGCTCTGTGGGAGCAGAGGTGGAATTGGAAGGAAGGGTGGTGGGGGAGCACTGGGGGCGAGGAGACCTGCCAGGGGCTTTTCCATTCTAGATCAGCAGTGATATGCCTGGAGCTGAGATCCTGGGGAGAAAGGAGGGAAGTTTCAGAGATGTTTAGGGAATGGGATCTCAGGCCCCAGGGTGTTGCAGGTGGAAGTGGAGTTCTTGGGATGCCATGAGGAAAACAATTTCCTGAGGACCGCAAGGGAGGATGGGGTTTCATGGAAAGCTTTATTGATGATGTAAAATTAAGGGGGTTCCCCTCTACGTTCTCATTTCCGTCTGTCTCACCAGGGAAGAAGTCCAATCCTGTCTTCAGCAGGGCCAGAATTAAGGCCATTTCTCAGAATTTCTGTTCCATAGTAAAGTGCAGTCCAGTCCAGCCGCTGGCTAACTTAGCTTATGTTTCCAGCCGCAGCCATCGTGTGTGAGGTCCGCATGTCCATGGGCCGTGCAGCTGCTCAGGGCCACATGGTTATGGAGAGAGAACAGGCGAGTGCATGGGCAAGTGCTGGTCACACAGCAAGAGAGCAAACAAAAGCAAGAAAGAGGGAACTCTTTGGGGATTTTAATCAGGGGCTTCTTTAAACTAACCAGCCAACCTTCCAAGATTTCACATGCTCCTCATGGGGCCCATCCCCTAGCCAATCTATTGTTCCCCAGGCTAGACTGACAGGCAAGCACTTTTCTTACCTCACTCCAACTTCATGGTGCATGTACCCATCTCCCCCTTTGTTCGGTCCCTTTCCCCAGTGATCTGCAGGGAACGGACCAGTGGTTCCCTGGGGAGTGTGAAGCTGTAGCTTCCTAGCGAAGCTGCCCAGGTGATCATGCTTATGATGTCTGGCCTCCCCTTTGCTCTCTTTCTATTATTAATATTAATAAACTAGCTAATTATGACAATAACATTCCCCCTAAAGAACATGAGCCTTTGTAATCTCATAAAGATAAATGGGCGAAGATCTCATCTTCTATAGTTGCTTTGTGCCTTCAGAGGGGCGTAGTCCTGCATATCCCAAGGCTCAGAGGTTCTTTTTATCTGCCAAAGGAAAAAAGGAGTGAAAAGGGAAGGGGAGTCTGGCGTTCCTAGACAATCTGGCATTCTTGTTATATTTTAGGGGTGACAAATTCAACAAGAAGGTTAAAAGGCATAGTCCAGAAGTGTAGAGAATTATAGCAACTGAAAGTCTCATGAGACGTAAACACCCATATGATAAAGGGAATGGCTAACTTTACAGTGTCCCAAACTAAGTTAGAGGAATGGCTTCCCTGGAGGAAGGTGTGTGAGCTGTATTTTCCCGGGGAAGCTGCCCAGACGACCATGCTTATAATGTTTGGCCTCCCCTTGGCTCTCTTCTTTTATTAATATTAACTAGCTAATTATGATGACATTGGGACTGGTTGGGTATGGGGATGGGGGGGAGGGAGGTGTTGGGGGTACTAGGTTTGTCATCTGGATAACCAGATGGCTGAGAGCTGAGGTGGGGACTCTGTAGATCAGGTGGGGGTGTGTAGATGACCGGCTCAGGTTTGGACATGATGAATTTGAGTGGCTTCTAGAACTTAACATCTTCTCCCCGCAACGTCTGTAAGTCCCAGCTCTGCTTCTATCTCTACAGCCAGCCATGTGGGTCAGAGAAGGGGCATATGGATGTACTTCTGGAAACCGGTGAGCCCATCAATACCATGGGGCATTACCAGGGACCTGGGTATTTGGGGAAAAAGAGAAAGGTACCTCCCTGCCCTTGTCTTGAGACCTGGCCCAAGGGACAGTGTGAAGGGACATGTGACACTCGGTCCCCCCCCCCCCATGTGAACAGAGCCTCATTAAGGGCCGTTGCACGGAACACTTTTCCTGGCCTCATTTCTCCCCTGCCTGGGAGACAGCAGAGAAGTGGGTCACCTCACAACTGGGTCATCATTTTGGGGGATTTATCTCTCTCCTGTGGTGACTCAGATGGAATGGTACTCTAAATTAATTATTGTTACACGTCATTCATTTGCTCTTGCCAACTAATGCCTTGTTCATTCTTGTCCTTGGTGCTGTGCTAGACACATGACATGCAGAGACTCATAAGACAGGTCCTGTCTTCCAGGAGCTCATAGGCCATCAGGGGAGACAGGCGAGTAACGACCTCTGTGATAAGGTGAGCACTGCTCTTGTAGAGGGACCTTCAGATAGTCCATGGGTGTTCTTGGTGGGGAGGGGCCTCAAGGAGTGCTTAAGGGCACAGGTTCTGGAGCCTCTCAACTGTGGTTAGATCCTGGCTACTCTCCACTCACTAGCTGTGTGACCTGGGGCAACTTACTTAACCTCTCTGGGCCTTCCTGTTTTTACCTACAAGATGGGGATTATACAGCACCTGCCTCCTAGGGTCATTGTGAGGATTAAACTAGCTAATGCATGAACAGAGCTTTGAAGAGTGCCTGGCACAGGGTGAGCGCTCCGCAGTGTTAACTGGTGGTAACTGCTATTACTTTATCATCACCTCCTCCATCCCAGACTCGGAAGGGGTCTGCAGGGGAAGAGAAGGCACAGAGGAGAAGCTGCCAGGGATGGAGAAGTTGACCCCCAAGACCCTGGTTGCTGAACCTTTGCCTAAGTGTCTCGCCGCCCTCCTCTCTTGCCCTCTGGCTCCTAGCCTGGCGCTAGAAACAGCTGCTGCCGCATATGAGGAGAAAGCTGCCGCTGTGTCTTGCCCTCCTGTTTGTTTCTAATCAGCATATGGGGCCAGGAAGCTCTGGCTGGATGCTCTGCATCTCTGCAGCCCGTCTCCCGCTGCTGCGCAGATCCTCCGAGCTGATTGAAATGTGATGTGTGGGCTTAGGAAGGAGGGAAGGAAAACAGCCGCTCAGACCACAGCCGTGTCCTGGGTCTGTGCCTATGCTTCCCTCCCTCCACCTGGCACTCCTCTCCCACCCACGCTAGGCTGCCAAGCCGGGCATGACCCTCCCTTCCAGCCCACAACCTGGAGCAAAGCCAGTTTTCTCCCTTTCCCTGTGCCCCTATCTCTCTCCAGCAAAGCTGGGCTCAGGGCAGCATCCAGGGGCTCAGACCACCAGGAAGGGGAGAGAGCTCAGGGGCCTTGCTGCTCACGAAGCTCTGTGCAGATCCGTACCTCCTGACACCAGGAGGAAGCCCCCTGGAGGAGTCACACCATAGCTCCAGCCAGAACTCCATTACCTGGCTTCGTGTGGGTCTCTGTGCCTTGTAACTCCTGCCTCCTCTGCTCAGTGTCCCTGGTGAGCTCCCTACCCAGGAGGTGTGCCATGAAAATGGAAAGCAACCTCTGGATGGTTGACCCCATATCTACCTACTTAGTGAAGCAGAGGGGAGACCTATAGGGTAAGGGCCATGCAGCAAGAATTATTTTCTTGGAGAAAGGAAGTTTGAAAGACAGAAATGAAAGTAGTTTACTCATTCATTCACTCACTCACGCAGGTGATAATTGGATACTCACTGGTTTAGGGGTACAACGGGGGACAATGACCAGCTAGCAGACATGGTCCCTGCCCTCATGAAACACTCCCATCAGAGGGGACAGACACAAGCAAACCAGCCCTTAAAGTTCAGGATGAATGAAGAACTGCAGCGAGCTGCAATGTATATAAGGAAGGTCTGTGCGAGCTGGGAACCAGGAAAACCAAAATCACTTGATATATTTATAACTGAAGTGATTTTTTTTGTGTGACAAAAAGGAAATTTATTTCTTTACTACAACAGCACTCATATTTACATCGAAATAATAAACAGCCCTAGATGGTGTTGCTCAGTGGTTAGATCATAGTCAGCCCTGCACTGAAGGTTTGTGGGTTTGATTCCTGATCGAGGGCACATACCTAGGTTGCAGGTTCAATCCCTGGCCCTGGTTGGGGCACGTGTGGGAGGCAACCAATCGACGTGTCTCTCTCACATCGATGTTTCTCTCTCTCCCCCTCCCTTCCACTCTCTCTAAAAATCAGAGGAAAAAATATCCTCAGCTGAGGATTAACAGAAAAAAATAAACCACTCTCCATCAAGTGAAAGGGAGAGGGAACGCTGAGACTGAAGGATACTTGCTTCTTTTGAACTTCGGCAGCAGAAGCAGGCCTGCCCTCGGAATGTTCCTGACGATGCTTATGCAGCAGGAGGCTGGGGTGTCTGGGCCTTCAAGAACTCCTCAAGATGTTCCACCTTCTTGTCTGGGGCACGATGTTCCAGGCGCTTCGATACCAGGCTCAGAAGCACGCTCTTCACCCGATTTTATACAAGGAGCTGTCCAGAGATGGTGACTTCAACTAAGTTCCCGGCATTCACTGTGTCCACCGTCAGCAGGACCTGGTTCTTTCTTCCCCTGTTTCTGGAATAATGGTGCAGTCTGGGCTGAAGACCGAGGCAGCCAACCATGCCTCTGGGTAAAATGCCAACGGGCCTCTCGGTCCCTGCACAGGAAACCACCAGGGCCGGGTGCGAATCCGTGGCGGTGGACAGGTATCCAGCAGCCCGGCCAGGGACTGGATGGAGGTCCATGGAGGTCCCCGCAGTACCTGGCTGGCTGTCCATGTCAGGACTGGCAGCCCTAGCGTGAGATCGAGTGGCTAGTGGGCACCTCCAATATAAATGAGGTGGTTTAATGCAGGAAATGGGTCAACAGGCGAGGGAAGCGGCCGGGAATTAGAAACAGTAGGAAGCAGCTACCGCTCCAGGCCGGGGGGCCAAGGCAGGAGGCAGAAGGAGACAGATGCCACGGGAGTCTCCTGCAGGGGGGTGGCGGTGGGGGGTCCCACTGGGAGCCAGAAGCAGGGGGGCAGGAAAGAAACACCCATCTTTTCCCTTTCTCCTACCACCACTCTTTCTTGCCCATGCTCCCCATTGGCTGAACCCAGCCAGGAGCCAGGAGACAGGGGAGCCTCAGAAAATATCTTTTTCTTACTTTGCCTATGGTCAACCATTGCTTGGCAATTTGTTCAAGTCTGTACAAGCCAGGATCACATGGCATAGACTAGGATCAGGCAAGAACCCAGATGTGGAAATCCCACATGTGATGAGGAGACGTCATCACGGGGTGCAGGAAACCGGAGCGAGGTGCTCCTCTAGCTGGGCCCCACTTCTCTCATTTCAAACGTGCATATTAGACTCGATAATTTAATAATCACCCTTCCTGTAGCCTGCAGAGGCCTGGGTTTGTCCTGGAAGTAATGAGCTCGGCCTCACACGGCCCGTGGCTGACCATGGCAATGCCAACCTCACTTTACCAATAGGTGACTTACTTACTGATCAGGGCCCACCAACGAGGCAGGCGTGAGCCAGCTCGGCTGCCATAACAAACTACCATGAAATGCGGGGCTTAAACCAACAGACGTCTATTCTCCCACAGCTTCGGAGGCCAGGAGTCGAAAGGCAAGGTGTTGGCAAGGCCATGCTCTCAGAGGCTGTAGGGAAGAATCTGCTCCCCGCCCTTCTTCTAGCTTCTGGTGTCACTGGGAATCCTGGGCGCTCCTTGGCTCACAGCTACATAGCCCCAATCTCTGCCTCCATCGTCACATGGCCTTTCCCCTGAGTGTCTTTGTTTCCACCTGGCTGTCTCTCCTCTGTGTCTTCCCCCTCTTCTTATAAGGATGTTAGTCCTATGGGATTAGGGGTTCATCTTGCTCCAGTAAGACCTCATCTTAATTCATTATTCTGCAATGACCCTATTTCCAAATAAAGCCATATTTGGAGGTATTTCAGCATTTTGGGGGGTGGGCAGGTGGGCATAATTCAACTGAGGGAGAGTCCTTGGGAAATGCTTTTCTCCCTGATAAGGCAACAGCTCCAGGAGAGCCCCCCACCCTGCTCCCATGTTCGACTCCATCACAAGAAGATGTGATGCTGATTACTGTGGCCACCTCGGGGCCCCAAGGAGGGACATCTTTCATTGCGCTTGGCAGTGAAAGAAGATGGTATAGTGACATTGCTGAACCACAGCCCCAGCCCTGACACCTTCTATCTCTATACTTCTACTTCTGACTAAGTGGATAAATGTGCAGAAGCCACATTCTATTGGGGGTTCTGTCACTTATGGCCAAACACATCTTATCTCCTAACTTCCCTGCTCAGTTTGGGGAAATGTAAGAACCATGGGATTTTGGAATTGGAAGAGACTTTGGGAGTCATCTAATCCAACCTCTTCATTGGGTGAATGAGGAAACTGAGGCTCAGCAGGGAAAGGGGCTCACTCAGGTCCACAGCACAGGTTGGGGACACACAGGGACCAACACTAGACACTAGGATCTCCAAACACCCATTCCTCCACTGGGTGTCCTGGGATCCTTGTGCTCATATGTCACTCTCTCTGAGGGGAAAAGAGGCTGTTGTTTACAAGGGAGGGCCTGCTGGGTGGGCTGCTGCTGGGCTGTCAGAAAGGAAAGGAGAGCTGGGACAAGTGAAAGAAGGATTCTGAAGGCAGCGTGGGAGCCTGCCATGCTGCAGGGCCATGTTCAGCCTCGGGGACACACAGCTATTCTAATCACATGCTCTGTGCAGGGCTTGCTGCTCTGAATTATGAACCTAGAGAGGGCCTTTCATCTCGCCCAGGGTTTGATACCAGCCTGCCTGGCCTCCTGTGCTGGGCTGTGATTTAGTCTCCAGAGCAATTGGGCACAAGGGGGAGGAAAGGCAAACGGAAACACCTGGGACCTCTGCTTTCCTGAGGACTCTGCCCACCCGCCCCCTCCTTCCTCCAAGGCTGGGGGGATGAGCAGCATGGTTGGCGGGAGGGAGGCAGTGATCCACCCGTCACCTCAGTCAGTCCGGGAGCCTGGAAGGGACTCTCATGATCTTGCACTTGGCAGATTTCCAAGAGTGCAGAGAAATCCAAGTGTCAGCTCGGTTGAATTAATATCTGTTAAATTCAAAGAACCTAGGACTCCAGAGTGCTGGCTGGAAGATGTCTCCGGTCTAGGCTGCTCATTTTACGTAAGTGGATCCTAAGGCCCCAAGGGGGGTCAAAGAGACTTGCCCTAGAGGCAGAGCTACTCAGAGCCCTAAACGTCAGCCTCTCCACCCGGCACACTTTGGTTCAAAGCAGCTGGCTCTTGAGTTCAGTCAACAAATACTGTGTTTGAACCCTCTAGTCGGACATGGGCTCCCTGGTCCTGGCCTCCTGGTATTCAAGCCTTTGTGTGATCTCCCCTTGAGTGTGAGCTGGGCCTAGTGATTGCTTCTAGCCAATAGAACATGGTGAAAGTGGTGGAATGTTACTTCCATGACTAGGTTACAAAGACTGTGGCTTCCATCCCCCCCCCCCGAACTTGTGCTGGTGAAGTGAGCTGGAGAGGTTCACATGACAAGAAGCTGAGGGACACCACCAACCAATGACCAGCAAAGAACTGAGGCCTTCAGTCTGATAGCCATGGGAGAACTAAATTCTGTTAATAATCATAGAGTGAACTTGGGAGCAGATTCTACCCCAGTTGAGCCTTGAAATGAGACCAGAGCCCTGGCTAAATATCTCAATTAAAGATGTTTGCGATAGGTCATGAAGGAGAAGACCTAGTTAAACTATGCCTCTATTACTGACTCCCAGAAACTGGGGGGGGGGGGCGGGTGGCGGGTGGCGGGTAAATGTGTGTTGTTTTAAACTGCTAAGTTTTGTTATGTAACAACAGATAACTGAGACAATTCCCTATTCTAAGACAGTATTTAAAACTGTATGCCTAGCACATTCTAGGCAGTGTCAGAAATGGGAAAAAAAAGATTAATGTAGATTTACAAAGGCTTATAGTCTGATGAGCTAAGATATAGCATGTGAAATAATATTAACATTTCACTGAGCGTTTTCTGTGTACCACGCATTGTTGTAATCCTTACAACAACCGGTGAGGCCTGTTATTAGCCCCACTGTAGAAAACAGAGGTCCAGAGATGTGCCCAGTGTCACATCCAGTAAGTGATAGAACTGGATTTGAACCCAGGCAGCCTGTTTTTTGAGGGAAACAAGACAGCATTTATTCACTGGGAGAGCACTTGAATGCCTCCCGTGTGCGTGCTGTCGTTAGTTGCTGGGCGTATAAAGATACGTCCCTGTGGTGAAAGAGCTAGTGGCTCTGCCCCTCAGTACTGATGACCTTGAGGAAGTTCATTAACTTTGGTTTCCTCATCAACAAAGGAGGCTAAGAGGAACAACAACTCTCACAGGGCTGAAATAAGATGAAATAAGTTAGTATTTATAAAGCACGTGCAGTGCCTGGTACATAGTAAGTGTTAAGTTTGTTAAAAATAAATAAGTAAATAAATAAATACATGACTGTGCCATCAGGAAGTGACAATAGTGTGTAGTCGCAGGGCATCTTGGCTGTTCACATGACAAGAGGCTGAGGGCCACCACCAACCAGTGACCAGCAAGGAACAGAGGCCTCTCTGCTCAGACACAGTGGAGATGAGAGAGCAGTGTCCTTCACCTCCCATGCTTGCACATGTCTTTTAGGGCCCAGGATCATTGGCAGGCTTTCCAGGAGGCCTGTGGCTGTTTTCAAAGCTTCTTATTCCCTCATCATGATAATTAGCAGTTTCAAGGCCGGCCTTTTCCAGCCAGGATGCCCAACTCTTAACTGCTGTTCACTTTTTAAGTCTGAGCTTCTCAGGGTGAGGGACTTTTGCAAACAATCTTTCCAAGTCCCAGGGTTCACGTGCACCTCTGCCCACCCCCGGACCCCGGCCCCTGGCCCCCGGCGATGCACAAAAGCTCAGCAGTCCTGGGCCTCCTCTCCAGCCTCCCAAGCCTCCCAATTCCCTCTAAACTCTTCTGGTGGACAGCACATCAATCCATCTCATTAATTTGCTCAAGGTTCAGGAGATTAAATGATTCGCAACAGAGGAAATGTAAAGGCTCTAAAAATGCCTAATGAACTATAAATGCCAAAATACATCCTGCAGATGGTGAGAACTGTTGTTGGCCGGGCCAAGGGGATCCTGGAGGAAGACATGGCCAAGAAGGCTTCGAGGAGGAGATGGGGTTCTGGCCAGGCCTGAGTGAGTGGTAAAGATGGGGGTGGGGGGTAAGGACAGGGAGAATGGTGGGGATCGGGGTGGCCATGCAGGGAGTAGAAAGCACCTCCAAGCTGCCATGAAGGACACGGTAGATGTCACAAGTGCTTACCTACATTGGGTGCTTCTCTATTTGGGTCACACCCCCTCCCCCACACTTGCTGGTACGTGGGGGTCACAGAACTCAATTTGCACATTTGGTTGCAAGTGAGAGTGATGCGTGCCACTTACAGACCGAAGCATTTGATGGATGGAGCGAACGTCTGCAGGGCCCCTCCTCCTGCCAAGGCAACCGTGGAAGCCTGTGCCCAGGGGGAACCAGCGGCGGAAGGAGCCCAGAAGGCTGAGTGTCATCTGGAGCCGGCTGCTCTGACGGTGGCCTGGACCCACGCTGGGCTGCGTAGCGATAAGTCCATCTTGTTCTTGCGATGGCCTGGCCTGCCCTGATGGCCACGGAGGGTGAGTGCGGAGCAGCAGGACAGGGCTTGGATTAGTTAAGGGGGTCCCGACTCGAGCTTGGTGTAGGCCTCAGAATCACCTGGGAAAACTTTGTACCACCACAGAAATTCTAGTTCAGCGGGGCAGGGCCTGGGCATGGGCATTTTATAAGTTGTCCAGGTGACCCCAATGTGCCATCAGAATGGAGGCCATGATGCACCGTCAGCAAACTGCTTTATTCTACAAGCCCCGCATTTTGGCCCTAAAAGGAGAGGCATGTTTTTGGACAGACAGGCTCAAAGCTGACATTTCACATAAAAATGAGAAAGGGCTTTACAAATTGCAAAGGGCCCGCCAAGAGAAAAGTAATTTTATTCTTGATATTAAAGGCCTGAGAAGGCACGAGTTCAGACTCGACCCAGTGGACTGTTCACTGTGAGAGCGCGTGTGGCTGATAATTCCAGCCTGGAGTTGGCATCTCCTGCCACTGCCCTGTCCCCTTGGTGGCAGGATGGGTGGGAGGGTTCCCGGTGCCTGTGACGGGACTGTGGTGACAGCTCTCCATCCTCTGGTGCTGCTTTCATATTTTCTCCACTGACTGGATTTACAATGTGGCCCCTGTGGTCCAACAAAGATTTGACAGCACCCTCCTTCTAATAATAAATACAGTAATTTTTATTTTTATCCAACTTTTATATAAATGTAAGTCAAATTGGTTTATAATATAAAAGAACAGTGTCCAGCTGCAATCTTCCATCCAGAGCCTCTCCCCTCAGGGGCGGTGCTTCAACTCCCTACCTCTTTCTTCTGAGGTTTGTTTTTCTCTTATTGGCGTTTTCTGGATGCTTTCCTTTGAGACGTGTCCCCTTGCCTCCCCACGATGGATTCTGAGCTCTAACACTCGGATCTGACCCCCCAAGCCCTCCCCAGCAAATGGTCACTCTCCCCACCAATCTTCCAGCAGAGTTTTACCACAAGTTTTGCTTAAAAATAGGTATTTGATGTTTACATTCACATTTATGATTATACAAATACTATTTAGAAAAGAAGCATGTATAATAACAGTTTAGTTCTTAGACAGCTTTTAATTTCCTTAGAGCTAATAATCGTTTCTATGTTGTTTATTTCTTTGCTCTCATTTCAGACCTGGGGGAGGGAGGCGCCCAAGAATGTGTTCTGTCCTCTGCAGTCAGCTGGAAACCAGAGCTCATTTTCCACTGCGAGAAAGTTTAATGTTTACAAACGCACCCTTAAGACCCTCTCCCCCATCCACAGACATTAGGAGGAGCCCCCAGATGTCAGTTATACCATCTTACTCTCCTTTCCCCTTTCTCTCTAAGATTATAGGAATATCCACTCAGCTGCTCACAGAAAAATGTATGTTTTCAGAGTCCAGGAGAATAAATTTTTTCTTTAAACTTGGAGGTTCTTGAGAGCAGAGATTTTATCTTCCCATCAGATGGGGGCTTCCTGAGAACGGGGCTGTATCTTGCCTCAGACTGGGGCTCCCTGAGGACAGGGCTGTGTGTCTTCCCTTCTCTATAGGTCTTCCTCTCGGCCCCACTTCAGCATGTAGTGGGGGCTCTATGTTTGGGAGTTGGGGACTCCTACTGGTATGTGAGCCCCCAGGAGCTGCTCTGGCCCTGGAACTGCTCCCCTTTCCGTATCTTTTTCTGCTGATGACCTTGACCCTTCAGGAAGCAAAGCTCTTCAGAGACCCCCTGCAGGGCTCTGTCCTGCTCCCTGAGCCTGTGAAGACATCAGTGCTCAGGCCTCTCTTGCTCCTAAGGTGTCCCTTCCCTCTCTTTTCCTTTGCATATAGCTTTTCTCTTTTTATCAACATTGTCTGCAGAGACACTGTGATGGCATAAATAATAGATTATTCGCTTGGAGCCTCTCCAGTAAGTGAGACTCGCCACCCAGCGAAGACTCTCGTTATGTAACCAGCAAATTAGAGCGTCGTGAGAGGCAGCGTCCCGCCGGAGAGCAGAGATCAGAGATGAGAGGAGACGGGGAGCAGGATGAGGCCGCTTTGTAGGCAGTTTGTGGGGAGCCAGGCTCTGGGCCGGTTGTTTCCAGCCGCCTTCTCTTGTTGAAGCCTCACAGAGGCCAGTGAGAAGGCGCAGGGACTTCCCCGTGGAGAGGCTGAGCTGGCGACGCTGGAGCTGCCCGGCTCCGAGGCCCCGAGCTCCCGGCCCGGCCCGTGCGAGCCGCTCAGACAGGCTGGTGGCCGCTACGCCGCAGGAGGCCCGATAGGAGAGGGGACGTGGGAGAGGGCCAGCCAGACCTGGGAGCTGTTGTCTCTGGAGG
This sequence comes from Miniopterus natalensis, assembly GCF_054644295.1. Classification (NCBI taxonomy): domain Eukaryota; kingdom Metazoa; phylum Chordata; class Mammalia; order Chiroptera; family Miniopteridae; genus Miniopterus; species Miniopterus natalensis. The sequence continues at coordinate 13,737,516 of NC_142085.1, read as the reverse complement.
AGGACCCCGTGGTCACTTCCTCAGGTGACCCTGGGTTTCTCCACCGAGGCCCTTGGAAGGTGAGTTAGGGCCCGAAGCTGTGGCCCAGTGTCCGTGCCTCCTCTCCAGCATCGGAAGCCCTGTGGGCCTCAGCTGGGAGTCCCAGGCCACCTGCCCGACGGGACACAGGCAGCCTCAGCGCTGGCGGTCAAGGCTCAGGGCTCTGGCTGGTGGCCGCTGTGAAAACGCCTCTCAGATCTCCTCCTGCAGAGCCCATGCTGGCCGACGGCCCAGCCACCATGCCCCGAGCTCCCGCTGCACTGGCACTAAGGCCACAGTTCCCAAGGGCAGGCTGCTCCCAGGCAGGGTCAGAGTGTGGCTGAGACGTGACCGCAAAACCACCCCTGTGACATGGCCTCATCCTATCGCTTAACTTTCTTCAAACCACACACGGTCTAAGACAGCACCCAACCTTCCCTCCTTCCTTCCTTCCTTCCTTCCTTCCTTCCTTCCTTCCTTCCTTCCTTCCTTCCTTCCTTCCTTCCTTCCTTCCTTCCTTCCTTCCTTCCTTCCTTCCTTCCTTCTTTCCTCCCTCCCTCCCTCCCTCCCTCCCTCCCTCCCTCCCTCCCTCCCTCCAGTCCTTCCGTCCTTCCTCTCCCCTGCAGGACTCGGACTCTCCCAGCCCCGCCAGCGTTCCCTCCATGTCCCTCACAGGCATGCCTTCCCTCTTCTAATTCTGGCACCTGCTTCAGGGGACCTAGGCCAACGAAGCCCTTTACACTTCCACCCCTGGTAGGTAGCAATGCTCGCCTTCAGGTATCATCCAGGTGGGCTGGTGGCAAATGTACCATGTTTAGAATCCATCAAGGACCATAACTTGATTGAACTGGGTCCCTGGACTGAGAGGTGCAAGGGCCCTGAGGCAGAGTTTGACTGTCTTGTGTAATTAAGGCAAGGGGGCCGGGGGATGAGTTCAGAGAGATGAGGGGCCAGTTCAGGTAGGGCCTCGTGGCCATCTTGGGACATTGGTCCCAACCTGGAGCACAGTAACCCTGCTTGGAGGCTGGGCTTCAGGCCTTCCACAGTTTCCTAGTCTCTCCTCTTCTCATCTGTTGGAAACAGGGCCTGCCCCTCACCGCTCAGTTTCTCCGAGGCTGCAGCATCCGAAGTGGCCTGCTTTCCCCTGGGACCCCTGCTGATGTTTCTTAATCAGCAGCGGCCGATCAGACAGAAGCCTGGTGATTATGAAGCGTTCAAGGCCAGGAGGCCAAATCCAGAATTCATGACCCTGCTTGACCCTTGGTGAGCCCTGGGACCTTGGACAAGTAAGTCAACCTCTGGAAGACCCCGTTTGCTCACCTGCAGGCAGTGATGCTAAGAGTCGTAACAGCAGCCGACACTACGTGAGTGTCCCCTGTGAACCAGGCACCACCGTAAGCGCTTTACATTCGCTCTGAGGCCCGTGTCTGTGGGGTGGCTGACATCGCTGTCCCTGTTTTAGAGATGGGGTAGGTAAGGTCCAGAGGAGGTAAGAAACTAGCTGGGGTGATAGGCTGGTGAGAAGCACAGGTGGGCCCCGCACCCCGTGGTCTCCTTTGCTAATGCCGAATGATTTCGCCTCTGCCTGCTGATCTGGCCTGTTACTGGGAGAAGCACCTGAGGCTGTCCAGTGTCCTTCAGGAAAAGTCCCCGCCCCGACGCACACCTGGGTTCTGACTCCTGGGTCCATCCTGACAGTGTGTGAGCATGGAGCACGGCATCCTTTCCCTTGTCGTTCAGCACAGGAACACTGACTGGGGACATCCTATGTGCCAGGCAGGTGCTGGGACAGAGCAGGAAACAGGCCAGACTTATCCTTGACCTCCCGAACCTTACAGTCCAGAGGGGAAGACAGGCACTAAACGGGGAGTTATGCAGATAATTCGTTACAGCCGGGGTCTCTGCTATAAAGAGAAGCAGGGGTAGTGGGAAAATGTAACAAGGAGGCCTGGCCTGAGCACACATGAGTGACTGAGACTCAGCTTCTGCCAGCCTCAGCATGATTCTGGTCAGAGAGAAGGGACAGAGACCTGTCCTCAGGGAGCCCCAGTCTGGGGGAGACATGGCCCTGCCCTCAGGGATCCCCAGTCTGGGGGAGACACGGCCCTGTCCTCAGTGAGCCCCAGTCTGGGGGAGACACAATCCTGCCTTCAGGGATCTCCAGTCTGGGGGAGACACGGCCCTGTCCTCAGTGAGCCCCAGCCTGGGGGAGACACAATCCTGCCTTCAGGGAACCCCAGTTTGTGGGAGACAGTCCTGTCCTCAGGGAGCCCAGTTTGAGTGGAGAGATGAAGCCGGAGTGCCTGCTTGCACAGTGAAAGGGGAGACATTCCGGAACCTTCTTCTGAAGCTGCAGCTGAGGTCAGTGAGGACACAGATGAAAGCAGAGACTTTGGTGAAGGCTGAAGTCCTATGTGATGGGCCAGGCTTGGCGTTTAGGGTCCGTCCAGACACAGGCCGAGCACCCCTCTGGAAGGTCTCTGTTCAGGGGTCTCATGGTCAGAAGGGCACAGGCAGAGATGGAACAGGAGTAGGTAACAAAGCTAAGTGCCCCAGGGTGCGTGCTAAATAAATTAGGGTTGTTATTACCGGAGAGTGAGCTGCAATGTCAGTAAACAACAGGGAGGAGACCTGGCGCCATTAGGTCCCCACCATTCCATTATCAGAGGTCCCATTGCAGGCACTTCCAGAAGATTTATCTCCACTTCTGTACCTGGCTCTCCAGGATTGGAAATTGAAGTGAAACAGGAGCAGGACCCGGGGCGATGGCGACGCCGAGCGCGCGGGGATGGTACTTAGCGTGAGTACTCCGGGGAGAGCTAAGGCCGGCTTAGCACTACTGTGCGGCTGAGGGGGGATTTTTTCAAGTGAAGTAGTTGGGGGAAAATTTCTAATGAATCTTATCCAACCATAAAATCATGTAGAAAATGAATTCTATCTGACAATAAAATAAAACTGAAACAAATTACTAGGTTCTCATATTTGCAGGACAAAATTAATTTCATGTTTAGAATACTGATTGCTCCCTGAAAGGTCTGACCACGTGCTGCCTGGGCTGAGCCTGAGCACTGAGGTTTGGGGGGCTGCGGCGGAGGAGTGCAGGTGGCCCAGCTGGTGCTTGGCCTGGCGTCCTCCACTTGGACCCTGCCTTTGCTGCGTCTCTCCAGTGCCCAGGGCTAAGCTGCTACAGCATTGCCAACCATGTGTGAGTGCTCCTAACTAGTTCCTATGTCTTCTGTTTCCCCCAGACAGGGGTGTGCTTGGGACCAGCAGTTGTATTTCTTCCATCGGATGTGAGCTGTCCCACGACAGGGCCGTGTCCCCCAACACTGGGGCTCCCTGATGGAAGGGCTGTGTCCCCTCAGACTGGGGCTCCCTGAGGATAGGGCCATGTCACCCTTCAGGGGCTCAGACCAAGGGCAGGATATGAATCTTTTCCTTGGATAAAGGGGTCTTGAGGAAAGCTATAAACTCTTTTCTCTGAAAAATGAGCAACTACAAAACATATCTTTTCAGGGATTCATGGACCCTGTGCAGTGGCGTCATGGCCCCCCTTTCAGATAGAGAGGAGAGGCTGGAGCCATAATAAAACTGAGTTAGTATCTTGTACATTGTAATATGAAGGACACATTTTCTCTTTCTCTTTTTCACGCTGTATGCCTCATGGTATGAAATGTGAGTTAATTCCCAATTATCTACATATGAGAGATTACTAGTGGATTATCTGTGAAATGTTTAAAAACCCAAAGACTGTCTGCCCTGTTGTCTCAGGAACTCCTGGACAATCTGCCCCAGTTTGAGTGGTGCCTGCTCAGAAGATGCTTGGTTCTTGGTCTTGTGACCCAAGATAGTAACTGTAACTTTTAATTGATCTTCTGGGCTATCACTGTCCCAGCAGCTCTATGTATATGCTAATCCTTATATCTTCTGGGTTGATAGGCTTATATTAGGCTCATTTTACAAACTCTGTGAACAAGGCACCGAAGGTTTTACTAATTCAAAATTGGGCTGCAGCAAGCATGGGAGATGGGATTTAGATTGAGCTCTGTTGAACACCCCCCCCCCCAACTCTATGCTTCCAAATATCATGCACAGTTAGGAAAGTTAGCCTGTCCCCTTTCTGACCCCCTAAAATGTAAAATGTAATCACATTCTTTAAAGATTACACACACACATAAAAAACTCCCAGCAAACAAAAGTTCTGGACTGGAATGGCTTCACAGGTGAGCTTTACCAAACATTCAAAGAACTATCGCCTAGCCTCCTCAACCCAAAAAATTCAAGAGGAGGGACGACTTCCAAGCTTTTTTTACGAGGTCAGCATTATCCTAATTTCAAAACCAGATGAAGACGTTACAAAGAAAGAAAATTGTGGGCCTATATTCCTGATGAACATAGATGCTAAAATCTTCAGCAAGATATTAGCAAACTGGATCTAGCAATACATTAAAAAGAGCATATACTATGACTAAGTAGGATTTATTCTGGGGATGCAAGGATGGTTTAATATTCACAAATCAGTAAACATTATGCACCACATAAACAGGATGAAAAACAAAAATCACATGATCATATCAACAAAACAGAAAAAGCATTTGACAAAACCCAACACCCATTTATGTTAAAGACTCTCAGTAAAGCGGGAAGAGAGGGTTCATACTTCAATATAATAAAGGCCATATATGACAAACCTACAGCCAACATCATACTTAATGGGCAAAAACTAAAGGCACTTCCCTTAAGATCAGGAACAAGACAGAGGTGTCTGCTTTCACTACTCCCATTCAACATAGTACTGGAAATCCTAGCCACAGTGATCAGACAGGAAGAAAACATAAAAAGCACCCAAATTGGAAAAGAAGAAGTAAAACTGTCATTATTTGCAGATGACATGATATTATATATAGAAAACCCTAAGGAGTCCACCAAAAAACTGCTAGATTTAATAAATAAATTTGGCCAAGTAGCAGGATACAAAATTAACATCCAGAAATTAATTACTTTTTTATATACCAATAATGAACTCTCAGAAAGATCAACTAAAATAAAATCCCATTTACCATTACAACACAAAAAAATAAGATACATAGGAGAAAACTTAAAAAAGGAGATAAAAGACCTATACTCAGCACACTATAGGACACTGAAAAAAGAAATAGAAGAAGATACAAACAAGTGGAAGCACGTACCGTGTTCATGGACTGGAAGAATTTTCATCGTTAAAATGTCTGTGCTACCCAAAGCAATCTGTAGATTCAATGCAATCTCTATTAAAATACCAATGGCATATTTTACAGATGTAGAACAAATACTCCAAAAATGTATATGGAACCAAAAAAGACCCTGAATAGCCTCAGCAATCTTGAAAAAGAAGAACAAAGTTGGAGGACCACAATGGTGGATATCAAACTGTACTACAAAGCCGCTGTAATCAAAAGAGCCTGGTACTGGCACAAAAACAGACATATAGACCAATGGAACAGAACAGAGACCCCAGAAATTGGCCCACACCATTATGGTTAACTAATACTTGACAAAGGAGGCAAGAGCATGCAATGGAGTAAAGATAGTCTCTTCAATACGTGGTATTGAGATAATTGGACAGGTACATGCAAAAAAAATGAAACTAGACCACCAACTTATACCACATACAAGAATAAACTCAAAATGGATAAAAACTTAAATGTAAGTTGCAAAACCATAAAAATCCTAGAAGAAAACATAGGCAGTAAAATCTCAGACATCTCATGTAGCAGAATTTTTGCAGATACATCTCCGAGGGCAAGAGAAATAAAGGAAAAAATAAATAAATGAGACTACATCAAACTGAAAAGCTTCTGCACAGCAAAATAAACCAATGATCAATAAAATGAAAAGGGAACCCACTATATGGGAGAACATATTTGCCAATGATACATCTGATAAGGGGTTAATTTCCAAAAGATATAAAGAATTCATACAACTCAACATCAGGAAGACAGACAATCCAATTAAAACTGAGCAAAGGACCTGAATAGACACTTCTCCGAAGGGGACATACAGGTGGCCAAGAGACATATAAAAAAATGCTCAAAGTCACTAATCATCAGAGAGGTGGAAATTAAAACCACAACAAGATGTCACCTCACACCTGTCAGAATGGCTCCATCAATAAATCAATGAACAACAAGTGCTGGCGAGGGTGTGGAGAAAGGGGGACCCTGGTGCACTGCTGGTGGGAATGCAGACGGGGGCAGCCACTATGGAAAACAGTATGGAGGTTCCTCAAAAAATTAAAAATGGAGCTGCCTTTTGACCCAGTGATCCTATTTCTAGAAATATATCCTAAGAAACCCAAAAAACCAATCAGAAAGAACTTATGCACCCCTATGTTCATAGCAACACAATTTACAATAGCTAAGATCTGGAAACAGCCCAAGTGCCCATCAGTAGATGAGCGGATAAAACAGCTGTGGGACATTCACACCATGGAATACTAGGCAGCTGTAAAAAAGAAGCATCTAGTACCCTTTGAGACAGCATGGAGGGACCTGGAGAGTATTATAAAGTGAAATAAGCCAGGCAGAGAAAGACAAGTACCACATGATCTCACTCATATGTGGAATCTAATGAATAAAACTGGTCCAGAGGCCTGGATGCATGGAACAGATTGACATCTGGGGAGGGGGGGGGGGGCGGGCAGGAAGAGATTAACCAAAGAACATAGATGCATATATGCATAACCCATGGACATAGATAATTGTATGGGGAAGGCCTGGGGTGGGGAGGGGATTGGGTGGAGGGGGGCAAAAAGGGAGAAAATGGGAGACACCTATAATACTATTAACAACAATAACAACAACAAAAAGGTGGGAACAGCCTGTAATGACAGAGTCCCAGGGGACAGACTAAAGGCTGTGACCTGGGTCTGCCACAGAGATGCTAGGAGAATGACATGTAGTTTCATGACATAAAAGGTGGCAAATTGAGGCAAAGGAAGGACACGCCCTACTAGAGGCCACTTGTGAAAATGATTCTGTGGACTGGAGATCCTTCCCGGGGCAACCTTGGGAGGTGTGGGTGATGACTGGGGGGCGGCTAAGGAAGAAGCCCAGGTCACGGGATCTCCCAGGAGCAGAGCCACCGCCTTCAAGGAAACTGAATAGGCCATGCTGGCTCCACACACTCCATGACTGTAAGACTCTCCCAGTTCTAATCGGTTTCTCCTGAGATGTTTGGATTGGAATCCAGGTCCCTTAGTTAATACCTTGAGTCCTGGGCCCCTGCCTGTCCACAGTGACCACACATAAAGAGAGAGGGAGCGTCAGAGGAGGGACAGCCTTGGGACCTTTGTGGGAGGCAGAGGGCGTCCCCCAAAGCAGAAGGAAACTTTAGATCAGGAGAATGGGCCGTGCCCAGGGAAGAGCCCATGTCTGCCCTGACTGGCTCGTGTTCCTGCTGATCCTGTAGTACCTGTGTGGGGTGCTGCTTGATAGCTTGATTTCTGAGAGCTTGAGACATGTCCCAGAACTTCTTGTGATCCCCTGGGGGATCCTGGTGGGCCCCGTGGCGGTGGTGTCTTTGGTAGGAGAGAGATGACACACATTAAGAAGTGCGAAGGCACCAGGTAAAAGGTGTGTGAGATGTGAGGATATTGGACCAAAGACAGAAGCTTACGACACCCTCAGGTCACCTGGGGTGAGGCCAGTCCTCTCTTGTTACAGATCTTGTGCTTGTGGGCACTGAATAAACACCTGAGCTTGTTGTCACATAAGGACACGGGTGACTTACTGAAAACCAAATGCAAGAGCTTCTAAACTTTCCCAAGTGACTGATGAAAAGCCCATCTCAAAAGCATGGGGGATTGATGGAGAACAGCTTCAGGAGAACATAATGGATGATTCGAGCAAAAACGCTCATTATTTGAAAAGTCCAGAACTGCTCCAAGAAGAAATTATGGGATGGAAGCAGGAAATCTGAGAGGAGGAGGCCGAGAAACAACGGCTGGGGCAGGCCAAGGCGGGAATGGGGCAGGTCCCGCAGGCAGAGCCCGCCTGGCACTGCCGATGGCTGGAAACCTGCTGCCGGCCGGTCCCAAGCCTGAGCACCCCGGCGAGCACGTGGAGTTCCCACAAAAGAGGGAAGCAGAAAATGGGGATCAATTCCTCCATGGGTTGGAAGTTGACCTCAAGGCTGTCCCTCGTGATGCTGATGTCAATGTGTCCCAGGAAAACCAGGACATAGCCACACAATTGTGGGAGCAAAAGCAAATGAATGAAGAGCTTGCAGCAGAAATCATGAGTCTGCAAACCGAGGAAGTATCTTTGCAGCGTGAAAATTCCAACTTAAGAGATGAGATTCAACAGCTGAAGCTGAAGCTTCGAATTCTGCCTGCTGCACACGGAGATCATGTGACACAACTACAGAAAAAGCTGATTGAGGTGGAAATGCGCGGCTTAGGGATGGAGAAGAAATTTCTCAACGTCTGGAGGGACATGAACTCCACCTATTGGTTTCTGAACACACATAAGAAGGTGGCCCCAGACCTGAACCGGGAACAATGAAGAAGCGCTTGCTGCTATGAAAATGAGATTCTGCGCCATCAGAGAAGAGCTGAGGAAGCCTGGATGGCAGCCGAGTTCACTGGGAGAAAGTTCCAGGACGTACAGAGAAAATGATCCCAACAGGCCAATGCTGGCCGAGGTCAACTCCCAGTTCCAGCCTTTCCCAGTCACCCTTTTGCTGCTCCGGCTCCTCCAGGCACAGCCCACAGAGGCCCTGAGGGCCTGGCCACCCTCGGGGTCATCGGGCCTGCGGAGGAGGGTCACGCAGTAAGAGCTCAGGAACCCAGGGTCACCTGCAGCTTTCCCTCGGCTTCCACAGCAGCTGGGCCCCGAACACCCACAGCCGGGACACGGCACCCGCCTGTGTTTCTGTTCCAGTGATCCTGTTTGCTCCCTCTTTAGTTTAGCTCCTCTTACTGAGTCGGTGCCACAGTTACCCTTAGTAGTACACGGCATTATAGCTTTACAGTAGCATTATTTAAATATAGATTCCTTAATATAATTCTCATGAATACAACATTCCCCATGAGACCCTTTAAAATTACATGCTACAAGTATTGTATTTTTATTTAAACGACCGCCATTACCTAAACCAACATCTAAGTTTAACATGGATGTTTAAGCAAAGACCATGATTGTATGCTATGGCTTATTATTACAAATCTATAGAAGTAAGTTAATGTATACCTGAAAAAAATTGGTTGGTTTTAAAAACAGTGAAAACCTTAAACAGGACAACACCCCATTCAAACTACATAATATTTTCATTACTTTAATCCTAAATTCATAGTTTAGTCCTAAAATCACAGAATAGTTTAGTCCTAAATTCATAGATTGGAAATCTTTAGATTTCTTTCCTGCCTTATAGGTTTTTCTTATTCTTTATTTGTCTAAGATACTGTTTATTGTGTAGCATTTCTAAATTTTATGCAGTCAAAACCGTGCCGAAATGATGGCAAACGCACACACATACACTCACTCTCCTTCTCTTTCACACACACACACACACACACACACACACACACACACACACACACGCACACACTGAAGGTACAGCATCCTCTTAGTTATTTTAAATCTGAAGAAAGTGTAGAAATATTGCTGCAATGCTGCAAATTTTAATAGAAATTTTAAATGAATAAGTCAATAGAAAGAAAAAAAAAAGCTGTGGTATATTTACACAACGGAATACTGTGTGGCTGTCAAAAAGAAGGATCTCTTACCCTTTGGGACAGCATGGAGGGACCTGGAGAGTATTATGCTGAATGAAATAGGCCAGTCAGAGAAAGACAAGTACACATGATCTTATTTATATGTGGAATCTAATGAACAAAATAAACAGACAGAAAAAATAGGTCCAGAAGCATGGATGCATGGAACAGGCTGACAGGCCTCAGAGGGTAGTGGGGTGAGGGGGAAGGGAAGAAATTAACCAAAGAACATCTATGCACATATGCATAGCCCATGGACACAGACTATAGTGTGGGGAAGGCCTGGGGAGGGGCAGGGGCTGGGTGAAAGGGGCAAAGGGGGGGAATGGGGGCCATCTGTAATACTGCCAACAATAAACAAAATATTACACACACACACACACACGACTCGATCTCCTTAGTTAGGGCAGGGACAGAGGCTTGAGAACTCGTGCACACATTCCCAGTGTCTAGCCCTAGGCCTGGCATGGTGTTGGGCAGATGTGAGAACCTTGTCCGGCACAGTTGCATTCTTGTGGACAATACCTAACATCTGGCGTAGCTCCTGAGGGGGTGTCTGTGGGGCTTGTCTTGGCTTTGGTCCTCCTTCAGTTAGGATGAGCTGTGAGACTTACGTGCAATGTCACACCCTCTCTGGGCTCAGTCGACCAGCTAAACAGGGAGACAGGCTAATTTGTGGCATTGAAGACCTTCCAGGTGTGACATGCTGGGTCCGTGTGTCTCTCCGTCTTAGGGTGACGGGTGGGTGTGATGGGGAGAAGGTATGTTTTCCTGCTCCTCTATGCCTTCCATGCCTGACATCCTTCCAGTGACCTTGCACCCTAGAAATGCTGAGAACAGGGGTCTCTGTCTCAGGAGACAGAGACAGGAGTGCATGCAGGCGATATGTCAGCTATTCCTTGAGGCCGGAGCTGTGGAGCTGCAGGCCCGGCCTCCAGTGCACCAGACAGTGCCTGGCACATTGCTCCTGTACAAGTTGATGAATGAATAGGCGAATGAATGAATGAATAAATTCCCATGATCAAGGCTCACAGCCCCTCCAGAAGACCCCCCTCCAGGTCTGATTTCTCCTCCCATGTCGCCCCATTCCAGCTCCAGCCCACTAATTGGAAGGCAACAGCCTCCTTCCGGTGTGTCCTTTTGTGTCCCTGCCGAAAACCTTTCAGCAACCATTACACTCTGTCCTCTTTCCCGTGCCACTGTCCCTCTCCACCGCTCCCCACTCTCCTCTGCACCACACTTTGCTCCGCCAGCCCCCCTCCCCTGGCGCTTGCATTTCTAGCTATGACCGAGAGCCCCCCTCAGACAGAGAGCAAGGGTCTCTAGGGGAGGGGGCCCGCCGCCCGCTTCTGCTCAGGGATGCAGAGGGAGCGGGACACTGAGCAGGTGAGCACACTGGCCCGTTGAAGCTGGGCGTCTGTGACAGACACAGATTTGGTGCTGTGGCGCAGTTGCCTTCCCGTTGATGGGTTAATCTCTCATACACAGAGCACGGGTCAGTATATTACTTTAAATGACTGCTGGGAGCAGCAGGGTGGAGCCCAGTGTCTAAGGTTTCAGTGAAAGCCTTTCTGGTCAGTGTTTACCATTGCCTCCCACTCTGCCTGCCAAGGGGGGGAGAAGAGGGAGGAACTGGGGAGGGGGCAGGAGGAGAGGGGAGGAAGGAAGGAAGGAGGGAGAGAGGGGGGAGGGAAGAGGGAGGGAGGGGGAGGGAGGAGGGAAGGAGAGGAGAGGGAGAGAGAGAGGGAGAGGCCCAGAGTGAGAAAAAGATCAGTAGAAGCCCAGACACCACGCTGAAGCCCCCACACTGCAGAGCTGGGCCCGGTGATACTTGCACCCTCTCCCAGGCCTGTTCCTCGCTCTGATCCATGAATTTGTAACCTGGGTTCTGAAAACAACACAAACCTTTCACTCCCTGCCCTGTGTTCCTGCGTTGCTCATTTATATCTTTCCTGGGCTGCCCTCGTAGCCTTGAGTCTCCAGGCCCCGCTCCCACACCTCCCCATCTTTTATTGTAGCCCCTCTCCCATCACCCAGGCACCGAGACCCCCATCGCCCAGGCACCGAGACCCCCATCGCCCAGGCAGCAGGAGTCACGTAGGCAGCCCACTGGTGTCCTTCCTGAGTGAGGGGCTATGGCTCTCTCCCCAAGGAGACATCTTCTATTTAAAGACCTGGTTCGCAGAGTCCTCCATGTGGTGGGTCAGCTGAGCCACAAATGGCAAACAGGTGTGGCCACTGGAGTGTCCATTTGACCATAATAACAAGTCAGGCTATGAATTTAGGTCCAAAGTGGATTCAGACAGGGAAGGGGCTCTGATGGGAGCAAAAGCCTTTTTACAACCCTTTTTTGGGAATTCAACCATCAGCTCTGTTCGGGCAGCTGACTGTTAATCAGCAGCCGTGCAGAGTGTGTGTGTGTGTGTGTGTGTGTGTGCGCACACGCGAGTGCATTCAGCTCCAGCAGCTCTGATCTCCCTCTCTGCTGTCACCCCTCTTTGCCAGCCTTAATTACAGCAATTTAGGGGGCACTCTAAAGATTGCAGAGTAAACCTATCAATACTTCACTTAAGAACGGATTTCTGTCAGATGGTATCAGAGGCTTATAAATGAAAAATATGAGACTTGTTCTCAGGTAGCCCTACACACACACACACACACACACACACACACACACCCCCCCTGATGAAGTATGAACATTTCCCTTCTGTCTTAGACATGGGGAACAGCTTTATTCGGCTGCAGAGATGAGTGTTTCTAGTGAAGCTATTTGCCTAAAACACATTAAAATAAACATGAGGAAACTGGCTCAGTGCACCAGGGCTTCCTGTTGATGAGCCAGGAGCTGCTGCTTCTCAGCGCTCCTCCCTCCCTGGGTTTATTGGGCACAGAAGGGTCATTACCCTCAGCCAAGGGGGCAGGGTCACCAACAGGCCAACAAGGCACAGTGTTCATGTTGGGGGCGAGAAGGGGCTGGGGCTCAGGATCCCTTTGCTCCCCTGCCCGGTCTCCCTCTCACTCCCTGTGGATCCAGAGCCACAGGGTCTCGCTCTCCTCGGTGTTCCTTCAGCCTTGGGGCCTGCAAGCGGGTTGCTTATTGCTCTGCATCCTAGTGTGGGGTGCGATGTGTCCTAGTGGAACGAACATGGGCTTCATCATCCGGACAAGCCACACCTCCCCTGAACCTCAGTTTCCCCGATTCCCAATGGGGACACCGTTGTATCCATCTCCTTGGCAAATGTAAAACCCCTATGGCTGGTTCTGGGTGCTGCACCTTATAAAGGACATTGAGCAACTAAATTTGTCTAGAAAGGGGTGACTAGGGTGCTGAATAGTTGGAAACCATGGTCATGTCAGAGCCAGTGGAAGGGACTGGAAGTACTTAGCCTGGAGAAGCTAAGCCTCAGAATGATGAGGTGTTATGTGAAGCCCCCAGGGAGAAACAAATTACAGGAAACATTCAGATTAATGGAAAAAATGTTTCAACCATCAGAACCTTGTGAAGATAAAGTGAGCTGTTTTGGATGGTACTGAGCCGCCATCACCAACCATTTTTCAGAGGTTGGACAGCCACTTGGCAGGCCTGTCACAGAGACTGGCGGCACTCCCAACTGGAGACGGTGATTTGATGTCATCTAATCTCTGGTTCCATCTGGAGGGGCCTTCATTAGAGCCACCATCCTCTCCTCTCTCTGTCGCCTCTCATCGCCATCCTGGGGAAGGGGCCATTTCTCTGTTGGTGAGTCTGGGGGATCTGCGTGTTCTGCGCTCTTGGGAACTTCCTGCTGACAGAAAGCGGTGTTTTCTGCTCCTTTCCACCTCGGGGTACAGGTGGGACTGCGGATGTCCCCCTCTGCCCGAGAGTCACTAAGCCTGTCAAAATCAGGCATGAGGTGTCAGCAAGCTGCGTGGCCAAGGGGCCCTCACGCCACAGCCTCCACCGCAGTAGGCTAAGGGCAGTGTTTGGCCTTCAGCTGCTTGACACCTGTGTCCCTTTCTCAGAAAGCTCTGAACTAGAGGCGGCAGAGGGGTGTTGGTCATTGGCCACTCAAGGCCCTAACTGTAGTTCAGCTTCCTGGGGCTGGGCCCTAGAGTGATCGATGCCTATTTGCTTTCAGATCTATTTCCTGCCCTTCTATTTCTGATCCGTTTCCCAGCCTCCCTTGCTAACTGGCCTCTTGCCAGGGTCACCAACGGGAGCAAGGGTGGGAGGTTGCAGAAAAGAAAAAGTGGGAAGGCAGGTTATTTCTCCCTCTCCCCTGCTGCTTCAGGGCCGCCGAATCGCCGACACGGTTCCAACTTCTGCCAAATAGCCTTGGCGTCTGGTTTCTTTAACAGATGTTGTCCCTCCAGCGCTAAGGATCACAGTGGCTTCTGCTCTCGCTGACCTCTGGTTGCTTCTCCTTCCCTTTGATGGCCTCTTAGCTCTTCCAACATATGTGCAATCAATTTCCTGTATTAAATGTCCCTGTTGGAAATATCGAGAGTGGTTTATATTTTCATGACCGGACGCTGACTGATACAGAATGCAGTCTCCACATGGGGATTTTTTTTTTTTAAATATATCTTTATTGATTTCAGAGAGAGGAAGGGAGAGGGAGAGAGAGATAGAAACATCAATAATGAGAGAGTCACTGATCGAGCCCGCAACCTGGACATGTGCCCTGACCGGGAATCGAACCCTGATCTCCTGGGTCCTAGGTCGATGCTCAACCGCTGAGCCATGCCCGGCAGGCTCCAAGTGGGGATTTTATGTGGCTGATTTCCTAGATGACAAGCGTCTCAAAGGCCACTATATGATTCCCAAGTGCCCTGGGGATCTCTCCAAACCTCAGGCCCCCTGACTTCTATGCCTTCTGGTCCTGAGTGTTCTGAGGAAGGATGGAGTCTTGGAGGCTAAAATGTGGTTGGTCAAGACCTCCCCGGATGGGGTATAACAGTGTGTTATAGGCCCGGGCTTCCCCTGCCCAGAGAGGTCAGTCATTGGGCACTCCAAGGTGGGTGTAACAGTCCATTGTTGGTGGCAGCCTTTGACCTGTTTTCAGGGCCCTCTTGCCTCAGATGTTCTCCAAAAAAAAAAAAAAATTTCCCTGGAAGCCTCAGCCTGTTCATCAGGTTGTCAGCCCACTTTCTCCACTCCTGGCTGCTTAGAGTCAGCTCACCAGACGTTTCGCGCTTTGGCTTCTGAGGGCTCTGGTCTTGACCATCTGCTCTGTGCCCCTGCCCAGTGGGCCAGCCCTGGCTCAGGGGCTCCCAGCCCTTTACCCTGTATCCACCCTTGATCATGGAAATGACAGGCCTTGTCAGAGACAGGACTCTTGAGTCTCCCTCCCAGGTGCCTCACAGCTGTCGGCACCCACCAGTGAGCCCCCTTCTGTCTGAGGACTCTGCTGGAAATGCAGCAGCCATCTGTGCCTTCTTGTCCTGGGCCTGCAAATGGGGCAAGTCTGGAGCTGCAGATGTGGAAGCAGACTCCACGGGAGATCTGTCTCACCAGCTTCATTCTGCATCACTGTCTGCCCTCCAGAATCTTAGAAAATTGATTTAGAGTTTTCTTGCCTGGAGAAAGAAGTAGATGACTTAATAAACTCTCAGAGATTATCCCATATGAAAAAACCTCAAGGGTTTTAACCTACAAACTAATCTTTATCATAATCCTCACTATTGTCTTCTCCATCTCCGTGAACTCTCTCATCACTACCCTCAACATGGCCCTCGTCACCACCACAACCACCAACAGTAGTGCCAATGTCACCACCATCCTTAGCACCTTCCCCCCACTATCACTGCCCTGATGGTGATCACCATCGTGATGACCACTGCTGCTCAAATCAACACTAGAAACACCATCAGCTTCAGCATCAGACACAGCTCCCCCCCTCCTCATTACTCTCCTCTCAGGGCATGGCTGGGCCAGCTGTAGGGCAAGAGCAACTTGGGGGCTCTTATGGGCGACAGTCACAGCTACATGGGCACACAGCCGCAGACAGCAATGTGGAGTGAAAGCACACAGCAACAGAGAGGGGGCGTCTCTTTTGCACAGAGCATGTCCTCTGCTGGGAGCAGCAGCAGCTAGAGGGATGGGAGGGAAATCATTGCTGGCGAAGCAGCAGGAGAGGAGGCTGCAGGCTAGTGTCTGCAGTTGGGGGTAGGACACCCGGAGCTACACAGAGAATCAACCCTAGTGCCCGGGGGTTTAGAGATAACAGCCAGTAATATTGGCTGTTACTGTCCTTCCTTTGGACAGTATACAAGCTGCCCAGTTTCCCTGGGGGGGGGGGGGGAGGGGGTGGTGAGAAAGAGAAAAGCAACCCTGATGTCTGGGAGTTGGCCTTGGCTCTCCCCTCTTGAACATGGACAATTTAACAGAACATCAACATCAGACAAGGCCGCCTGTGGTCCTGATGGATCAAGACAAAAACAGCCTATTCGGTAATCACATCTGAACACAGACAAACCATGAGCATTGTGCCAACCTTAGAATGCCACCCCCAAACTCCCAGCTAATGAGAGTGACTACTGCTTTTTCCCCAGCTACTGCATTGGCCTTGCTCCAGGCTGCCCTCCCTATAGATCCAATCGATTGAGACACAGTTATAGGATTGCCCCGCCTCCTGACAGCACTCAATCCAGAGTGGACTCCTGCTTCCTTGGACCCTCCCCAAATCACCTCACCAAAGCTCAAGTTTGGTGACAGCTTCTCTCAGGCTCTGTCTTTGCACCCAGATCAGCCCCCCAGTCCCCATGGTGTACCCCTCACTGCAACAAGTAACACACTCAATTTGTTCCCCTACTGGTGTGTCCGTGGGGCTCTCTGACCGGAGGGTGTTGACACAGGTGTGAGAGGGCGTTGCCACTACTGACTCTGAAAGGGTTAATAACACCCCCCACCCCGTAAGGGGCTTCCTCCCCACTGGACGGACATGTGGGGTGACCAGGGAGGTGCGGTGTGGTTGGGCAGCCTCGGCACCACTTTCTGGGACTCAGCTTCTCCAGCTGACCATCCCGATGAAGGGACAAGGTCTGAATAAGAGACACGTTTCTTCAGGAGCGCTGGTCACTGGGCCACAAGGCGCCTTGAGCTGCTTGCTGAGTTGCAGGATCCTGGACTTTACTTCTGAAAATCTCACAACGAAAGACTTGAAGTCTATTCTTTTAACAAGCTCTTTGGGTGGTGATCATGTGCAACAAAGTTTGAGAACCACAGGTTGAGAGGCCTGCCACTCAGAGGGCCTTCAAGGTCACCAAACCCTCAAAACTGGGGTTGGCAGGGCTGGGCTCCGCAGGCCGCCCCAGAGATAACGAAAGGACATCCCTGTCCTGGAGTCATCTGTCCCTGGGCTCGGGGTCCTCTGGAGTTTCTCTCTCTCTCTGGAAAGGCCAGGAAGGACCAGGTCCCTCTGCCTCCTGGGTGGCAGTGCACTTTCTTCTACAGAGCTGGGAACAGAGCTGACCCATCACATCGAAGGCAAAGGTCCCTGCTTCCAGAAAAATAGGTCTCAAAAGGGACTCTCATTCCATATCTTGAAGTGAATGAAATGTTAATCAATAGATCCATCACCCCGCCTCTGGGTCTCCGAATTACAGATACAAACCAATAATGGCATCAAACACACACACACACACACATACAGACACACACACACACAGACATGGAGCTGTGCACACAAGGAGGCCAAGCAGGCAGACGGATCTCTTATACTTAAAGCCCATCCTCCTAACCTCTCACCCCACCCTGTCCTCATCAGCCCAACCCTCTTCCATGAGGATGGTCCTGGCCCAGGGAGATTTAGGGAGGGACCACTTGCCTGTGCTTGGGTCAAGGTGCCCATACTTCCTTTTTTTCTTATTTCACCCCACCTTCCACCCCAGACCAGGAGACATGTATCTTGGCCCAGGAAAAGTAAGGAGGGGTGTGATTATTGAGTCTGTGAGGTCTCTCGAACGATTTCCCTAAGTGAGCCAGAGGGACAGGCGAAGGGGCCTAGCCTTAGGAGTCTGAGGGTTAGAGGCTATGGGAAGCCCCCTCCCTTTCCTAGGCTGGGTAAAGCAGCCAGGGGTCTTAGCACTGTGAGTAGCATAGCTCCCTCTCATTTATGCTGAGCGGCCTTGAGCAGCTTCTGTATTCCCCTGAGCCTCAGTGTTCCTCATCTAGAAAATGGGAATGATGCGTGGTAACTCATGAAAGTACCTGAGGTGGTAGATGCACGTAGCAGGTCTTCAGTAAACGGTTGTTGGGGTCCATGAGGTCCTTAAACCTTTAAGGCAAAGCAATAAAAGACTGACTCCCATGGCTACGGTCCCCAGGCAGAGCAGGCTGGAGAGGGGCACAGAACTCCAGTGTGCCAGAGACCCCCTCCCGCCTCCCTCCCCAGCCTGTGGGCCTGGATGGCAGTTCCGGGTTGGTGCCCACAGTTTGCTGAGCCCTGCAGTTTTGATAAGCAGCCGAGGAACCCAGAGGCTGTGTAGAAGACGCCTAATTAATTAATCACTGCAGTAATGGTTCTGGAGGCAGCAGCCCGCCACGCTGGGCCACATGCGTGTCATCCTGCAGCTGCTCACTTTCCTGGAGCCCAGGGAGCCCATCGTCCACACACACTCACCCTGTGGTCCCACATCCCAGGTGCCTGACTGGATAAACCCAGACCTGGAAAGAAAGGACAACTGCATTTCTCTGATTTCAAGAGAGGTGGCTGCAGATGACCCTGGATGTTCCTCTCCCATGGGCGGGCCTTCCTCTGAGCTCTTCCCCTGTTGAGAGCCCAGGTGCAAGCAGAAATCATACACACTGCAGCGAGGCCTGAGGACGAGCACTGGAATCGGAGCTGGGAGACCATGGCTGAAGGATCTGTGCTGCCCTTCATTGCTGTGTACCCAGAGTATGTCTCTTTATCTGTCTAAGCCTCAGTTTTCTTATCTGTGAAATGGGTACAGTGAGGCCCATCCTGATTAGCACATAAGACTGAAGGGTATTACTTAATAGATGTGAATTGCTTTAGGTGCTATATCAAACGATAAACGCCTAGAGGTTTCATTGCACTTCATGGGAGGCCCCTCCCTGCACCATGGATGGAGACGAGGTGCCCTCTGGCTCCTCCCTGTGGACCTTTCTGAGCAGTGCATCCCCCCCTGTGCCCACTTTATCTTGGTAGATGGGTCTGGTCTAGGAGGCTCCTGCAGATGTGGAGATGGGCTCCTGAGGGGCAGGCTGCCTGGTTCTATCATGACAACCCAATCTGGGTCAGCAGCATGTCAGGGAGGACAGATGCTCCCAGCCTCAGAGCAGTTTCCATGATTCACAGCACCTGACCCCCACCCCACCACCACCATCTGACCTGAGCCCATTTTGAGGACAGAGACAAAATCCAGCTGTCCCTGGAGTCCTCGCTCTAGCAATGGGGGCCCTTACAGTTTGGCTGGGGGGGGGGCATGGCCCACTCTCCAAACCTCCCATCCAGGTGGAAAGGCTCCAGGTGCAGGGCTCCCTCACATCGGTCCAGTGAAAAAGCTCTCAGACAGATGGCTGAGAGCTAATGGCCCTTTAGGGATGGGGCAACTGCCCAGTAAGGGAACCTGGGGAGACCGGTGCCTTCACCCCATGAGCTCCTCTGGGGGAACCTGGCCCTAGGGCTAAGCAGAGGCTACATTTGGGCAGGTTAGGATCAAAGGGTACCCATCTCCCTTGTGCAGTTAGCAAAGGCACTCCTTACCTCTCTTGACTCAGTTTACCTCTTTGGGGCACTTCCTTTCCCCAGAATATTATTTTCAAACTGCAGGTCTCAGCTCTTCTTTCTGAGCAATGGAGGGGGAATCTTTTGGCCTCCCTTTGTCCTGAGAACAGAAGGTCAAATGATGATGAATATAATAAGACCTCTTTCAAGCAAAGGTACCAGGAAACGGAATCATTTCTCCTGTTAACAGGGACAGCTAACATTTACACAGCGTCTTTCATCTGCCGGGCTCTGTCCTAATGGCTTTTCTTAAAAAATATGTTTTTATTGATTTCAGAGAGAGGAAGGCAGAGGGAGAGAGAGAAAAACAGGTCATTGAGGAGTCATTGATCGGCTGCCTCCTGCACACCCCCTGCTGGGGATCGAGCCCACAACCCGGGCATGTGCCCTGACCGGGAATCGAACCTCCTTCTCCTAGATCATAGGTGGACACTCAACCACTGAGCCACGCTGGCTGGGCCCTAATGTCTTTGCATGTATTTACTTACATCAATCCTATGTGGCAGGTACTCTTAACACTGAGGCCCAAAAAAGTTAGAAGACTTGCTCAAAGTCTCACGATGAACAAGTAGCTGGCTTCAAACCCAGACAGCCTGACTCCAGAATCTGGCTCTTAACCTCAGCTCTTCCATCCCCTGCAGTCGTGGCTACTTCTGTGTCCACCCCCATGCTGGACTGTGAACCCGGCTTAGCCTTCTTTGTCCCTGAAGCTCATACCACGTGCCCAGGAACTATTTGTTACATAAACGAATGGTTGAATGAAATGAATAAATGAAAGAGAGGTGTAGTGACAGATGCCCCTGGAAAGGTGTTTGGAGCCTAGATCCAGGGGGATTCGAATGCTTGGCAGTGAGAAGACAGCAGAGGCCTCAGGCGGGAAGGGCCCTGTTGGGCTGTGCTCACGCTCTCAACACTGTCGGGACACACGCTCATTAGTCACCAGACATCGGCAGTGTCAACCTGGAATCAACTACATTTTTGTGCCTTTAGAACCTTTACCACCCCTCTCCTACCACTGCAGGAAGGCACATTCCACCAAGGCCTTTAGGGCCAAGCCAGGCTCAGTGCAGCCCAGCCCCCACCGTCAGCAGTGAGTATTCCGAGACCCATTCTAACTTGTATTGTTATTATGATCACTAGGGTTTTCACTAATCCCCGAAATGCATTTTTCCCCTGGAGGAAAAGTTGCTTCCCATGCTGAGGCTGGAATGCTAAGTGTTCTGGTAGGAATTGGAAATAATCATGAGCTCGCGCAGGGGGTCCTGCATGAGGCTCACTGGCATGTGGCATGGAGGGGACCCCTCTCCCCTGAGAAATCCTCTTTTTCACAAAGTCCTGCGCTGGATGTGAGGCTTCCAGAAGGGGGTGCCTCCATGGAGAAGGCAATGGGAGGGGCCAGGAGACAGGGCGCCCACTCCCCTGCAGGAGGTGGGAGGGCGGGAGGGGACAGCTATCCAAGGTGGTGTGTGGTGCTGGGGAGGTGAGAGGCCTGCAGTGCACGAAATAATGAGTTAAAAGAATCATTCAGCGAGTAAAGAAAAATACCAGGAGTATCAGGAATCAAACTGCAGGGAAGATTTCAAGTAATCATAAAGGGTTTTTCAAATATATTCACTGCTAAGAGCTACAGATGTCAGGAGAGAAAATTGGTTCACTTACCAATAATAGTTGTGGAGGCTGGGGGAGCAGGGTGGAGATTGGCAAGCACTTAACCAAGCTTTCCCACCTCCTGGGGTGCTTGGCAGTGGGGGGGGGGCATGGCTTGTCCCTTCACTGAGAGGGGTGGGGGTGGGTGCGCCTGTGCCCTGGGAAGTGGGCAAATGGCCAGAGCAGGCTGAGCAGGGGGGCAGCTTGGAAGGGAGAGAGGACACCGTGGCCCCAGCAGCCCTGCCCCAGTGCGATATCTTCTCCCCTCCCCGATAAATGCAGGTTAAGTGAGGTAAAGACAGGTGTCCTGCTTGGCATCGAGCGGGAGGCTTATTGATATTGTCACTGAGAATTTATTGATGGTTTATGATGAGCCGAGAACTCTACCAGGTGTGTGACAGATTGGAGACACTCAGACACTCAGTACCTGCCCTGGGCTTACGACCTAATTAGGGAGACACAAACAACATCCAAGGGAAAGTGGGAAAAAGATCTTCTTGCACTGAATGAGATGGACTAGTCATGATGGGACATGACAGTACTGAGCGATCATCAGGACAGGCCAGGCAGGAAAAGCTCCAGGGGTGCTCAGGTAGTGACCCTGCTGGCTGGGTTCTGCCACAACGCCGCCCCTCTCAGGGACCCCTTGGCACAGCAGCGTGTACCCACAGCACACAGGCTTTGTCTCCACCTGCCAAGAGAAAGCCCAGGGCGATCCTGCCATCGAGAACAACCTTGGGCGGCGGTGAGTCGGAGCTGACTTAAAATTTGTCTCTGAGTGCAGAGGTAATGTTATTGGTCATTTTCACTAAGTGAAGACCAGATAATATTTGCACAAGCAGCGGGTTACGTTACAGGAGAGGAACCTACATTTGCGGAACCCAAACCTTTTATAATGAACAGAAAGAGTGCCTGTCCTTTGCTCCAGAAGAGACAATGATCGTATGAAACTGAAGAGCAGGGATGTCTCCCTCTGCTGCAGTGAAAAGCACTGTCTATAGCTCCCAAGGCCGTTTGCCACACAAACATCCTTGAAAAAATAATACAGAGCAAGACACAATCAGATCCTCACTTGCAAAATGTGTGAAAATGCAAGGCCCGTGGGTAACTGTCTCCCAACATTAATGAGCTATGTAATGCATTTATTTATTACGATTGTTGTT
Source organism: Miniopterus natalensis (assembly GCF_054644295.1). Taxonomy (NCBI): domain Eukaryota; kingdom Metazoa; phylum Chordata; class Mammalia; order Chiroptera; family Miniopteridae; genus Miniopterus; species Miniopterus natalensis. The sequence goes on along the minus strand of NC_142085.1, from coordinate 13,715,203 downwards.
ATGTCTGTCTTTTCCTGCCGGAATGGGTGCTCCATGGGGCCCGGGATTAATGTCTCTTTTGTTCACTGATGTATCATCGGTAACTAGAACAGTGCCTGACACACGATAGGTGCTCAACAAATGTTGGCTGAATGAGGAAAGAGAAGGTCCCTGCTTGGCATCTCCCACCCAGGGAGTTTCCTTGCCAGATTGCCTGCCTTCCGTTGGAAGAAGGAGCCTTGGTTCTGGAGAAGTAACCTCTTTCTGTGTCCCTTGAATTGGCCGGGGTCACAGGTCTCCCCTATATGTTCCCTGCATCTCTCTGTTGCTTGGAATGAACTCCTGGCGCCCCCGGGGCAGGGAAGGTGCTCAGGGAGGATGCTCAGGGCCTTGGCTATTTCTGCAGCAGAAATGTGAGCATCGCCAGGCCCCAGGCGGCCCCCCTGGGCCTCCCCTCTCCTCCCTCCCTTTCTCAGGCTGGTAATTAAAAGTATCAAAGCAAAGTAGGCCTGTCTCGTTACATGTCCTGCTTTTGTGACTCTAATGTGCTTAGAAATGATTTGAAGAGCTCAGAAATTAGCAGCGGAGCTTCCCCCACGTCCAGCCTGGAGCTGGCAACCCCGAGATAAGGGGATCAAGACCCGGCTGAATTAGCTCTAAAGTGGAGCCCTAAGGCATCAGCGTGGGCGAGCAATACGAGTACGGAGATGCCGCCGTGCCCTTCGTTAATCAGCCATCCGAGGTTAGTCCCGGGCTCACAGGGACTCCTCAGACCCTGGGTCCGAGTAGTGGAGCCGTTGCCTGTTGGTCCCCGGGGTGCCGGAGGGAGGTGCCAGGCCTCCATCCACCCTGGGCCCAGCAGGGACAGTGAGCAGCGGGGTCCCCCAGGGAGGCTACTGTGCCACGTTGAAACTTTCTCGACTTTCGGACTCTCCTCAGACCAGTTGAGGTCCACAGAGTGAAGGGAAGGGTGGGGACTGGGCCAGCAGCCCGGAGTCCCCCATGCGGGAGTGTTTGGTGAGTCCTAAGGACAGGAGGTTGGGACCGGGGGGTGGGCTTTGGTGCCATCAATCACCCATCCAGGGTTATCGCAAAGGCAACCCCCACTGTTTCATTCATTCGTTCACTCATTCACTTACTCATTCATTCATTCCACACCTGTTCACTTAGCCTTTTCCCCAAACCAGGCTTTTTGCTAGCCCCAGGGATGCCAAAATGACAGCTGAACAACTCGTGGCCTCCATGAGGAGGGATTCCTAGCCTGAGACTGGAACACAGCAGCTTTGGCTGTGAGGCGGCTTCTGTCCCTGTCACAGGCATTTCAGAGCTTAGGGGCCAGAGCAGGAGGAGATAGGTGGCCTTCGCTGGAACGCCACACATGCAGGTTTCTATCCACGTGCTCCCACCACAGCCTGGATTTGGACCCGTGAGACTGTATTTTTGTGTGTGTTTTTATTTGTTTGTTTGTTCGTTTGTTTTTAGGAGAACAGAAATGCTCTATTTCTTTCCAGGCACCAGCTTGCAGACTCGGGAGTTTGGTGCACTGGGCCAGAGCTTAGGACACCAGACTCCAGGTCCGCTCTGCGACAGACTCGCTGGTGGCCCAGGGCAAGCCCCTGCCCCTGCTGCTGTCCCAGATACTTGTCCTCCAACTCGCTTCTGCCTCCAGATATGATTTCTGCCCCGAGCAAGCTCCTACCCTACAGCTGTGGCAGAAAGTGAGACTCTGGTTGGTCCCAGGTGTGTAAGGGGGACAGCCCCCCCCCCCCCCCCCCCCGGCTCCTATGGAGAAGGCAGGGCAAGGGAGTCCCTGGGGAACTGAGTGTGGACAACGGGAACATCTGCCTAAGGGGCTCCACCTCCGAGCTGCAGGCGCCAGGCGGGAATGCGGAGTGAGGTGGGCTCCTCGGAGACCGTGTTGAACACAGGGACCCATCCCCAGCTGAAAGAAGGGCAATATGAAGCTTCTTTCAGTCTTGCCAGGCTGAATTGGAGGCCCGGGGGTGTCAGATCTTCCATCTTTTCAGGAGAAGTCATGATTCAGTTTTTTTATGTGAAAAAACCCTCTTGGTTTTAAAATGTTGGACTGGAATTTAAATTATGTGGGCAAACAAAATATGCCTGGGGACCAGATTCAGCTGGTGAATTTGTCAATTAGAATTAGGTTTAGCCTGTAGAAACATAAAACAAACAAATGAACAAAATGGCAGTGGCTTAAATAAGGTAGTTTATTTCTCTCTCACGTCTAAGAAATTCAGAAGTAGTCAACCCCAGACTGCTAAAATGTTACATGTTATCTAGGCTCTTTCTCTCCTGCTCCCCGACCACGCACGGCCTCCACTTCCCTTACTACCTCATGGTCGAAGACGGGTGCTGGAGCGCCAGCCATTACCCCTACATTCTTGTGAGCAGAATGAAAGGACAGAAGAAGAGTGTGTTCTGTTCCTTTTAAAGACATTTTCCAAAAGTTGCACATTTTATTTCTTCTCACACCCCATTGGCCAAAACTTGGTAAAATAGTCCAATCTAGTTGTAATGAAGGCCAGGAAAGATTGCCTTTATTCTAAACTGTGAGGATAATCATGTGTCCAATTTAAAAGCAGAGAGCCCGACCTGTGTAGTTCAACGGTTGAGTGTCGACCTAGGATCCAGGTGATCAGGGTTGGATTCCCGGTCAGGGCACATGCCCAGGTTGCGGGCTTGATCCCCAGTCGAGGACGTGCAGGAGGCAGCCGATCAATGACTCTCTCATCATTGATGTTTCTCTCTCTCTATCTCCATCTCCTTTCCTCTCTCTGAAATCAATAAAGATATATTTTAAAAAATAAGTAAATAAAAGCAGATAGAATGGGGGAGGGAAGAGTGGATTTGAAGTGTCAGCTAGCAGTCTTGGTCCCAGTTTGCTTTCAGTTTGGGACCTGTTTGACCCAGTCTACTCTTTGTGGGGGTGGGGTAGAAGCATGGGACCTAGGCTCTTGGAGATTGCCCAGAAAGGGCGAAGCTGCTTTGGAGAAGGATCTGCTCTCAGGTGGGAGAGTGGGTAAGGCAGGCTCTGCCCTCAGTGGCTCAAGGAGACCCTTTGGGTTATTTATGCCTTGATATCTTGTAGGAGCAGGAGTTCTCCTTCCTCCCACAAGCATCTCTTAGTCACAGCAGTCAATATTTAGGCAATGTCACGAGCACCCTCAGCTATACCTTGGCAGGACAGGGGCAATGCCTCTGTCAGCCCCTTAACCAGCATGGGGCCCCAGAGAAAGGTGGGGTGCCACTTACTTGTTCCCAACATGAAACAGGGTGAAGGACTTTCATTTGCAGGGAGAGATTCAGGTAAGGACTCAGGATCTCTCTCTTTCTTATGATGATGAGGCTCTGAGGGCGAACTGTCTGGATTGAGCTCTGGCATGCATCCAGCAAACCTCATTGTGTACCCAGGTGTGCTGGTGACCAGGCTCAGCAGGGACAGGGGAGGGGTGGGGTGAGATGTCCAGTGTAATGAGACATGGAGCATGTCCTCAGATGTCTCACCAAGACAACTGGAACCCAGGATGGAAGCACATGTCCCTCAAAGCTGCCCTAGCTGGGAGTCATCATCGCCACCATCATCACCATCACCACCACCACCACCATCATCATCATCATCATCATCATCGCTATTAGAGTCACCAACATCCACATCATCGCCGCCATCCTCATTACCTCCACCACCATTACCATCATAGTCACCATCGCTATGGGAACGGACCATCATCATTGGTGAAGCCTCTCCTTACATCTTTACCACTGTCTTCGCTGTTACCACTGAAAATTACATACTTTTTTTTTTTTACATACTTTTGAAAGGAGTTAAACAGAGAGAGTGACCCAACCCCTATCTGTGGAAAACTTGTCATATAACATAATCATATAACTAGATTATAACATATAGCATTTGTTGAGTATTTACCATGTGCCAGAAATTGTTCTAACCACTTTACCTACATTAGTCCTCTTAATGCTTGAGCAATCCGTGATGTAGGTGCTGCTATTATGCCCATTTTATAGATAAGAAATCTGAGGCACAGATAAGGAGACTTAGAAAGAACAACATGGCATCAATGGGCACAGGGAAAATGCAGAAGTAAATTCTGAGACCATGTCCAGGCCTCTGGTGAGCACAATAATCTGTTTTGTGGTGCGGCAGGTAAGCGGCATGTGGGGGGAGTCTTCTTCCACCCAGAACATCGCCAAGGGGCTGAAGACACGTCTCCACCATCTGGTCCAGAGTGACTGGAAGAGTTTTGCTGTTCAGATCCACCTTAAGGGCCCAGGCTCTGCACAGAGAACCTAAGGGCATCTTCTTCCCTGTGATGAGAATCCAGCAGTCCCGGTCCCCCTAATCCCCACAGAGGAGGAGCCAGCCCTTGTCCCTGGTCTTAAGGAAACAAGGTAACACTTGACACCCTCAAGTCAATGAGTCAGTCTTTCCAGTTCTTCCTGGAAGCTCCAGCTTGCACAGGACTTCCTTCAGGACACCTTCCCCACCCTCCATCCAGGTGGGCTCCCCTCTCATGCCCCACTGCAGGCCCCTGAAGTTCTCCATGTCTGGGACATTCAGTGTCCTCGTGGTCACCCACCTGTGAACCTGTCTTTCGCTCTAAGCCATCACCCTGGGACAGCAAGAGCTTTGGTTCACTGCTTTCTGCCCAGTGCCTGGCACAGTGCCTGGGCCAGCAACATGTACCCGGTGAGTGAATGAACAAAAGGGACGCGTCTGGGCCCATTGACACAACCACCTACCAGCCTCGGCATCTTCCAGACCCTCAGCTCAACCTCTGCAAACTGGGAATGATATTTCAAAGTTTATAAGAAGGTTTAAAACAAAACTACCCACGGCAAGATTTCCTCCCTCCAGGCGGGGTACGCTGCCTGCTGACTGGCCCTTGCAACCGCCCTGTGAGGCCCCTGAAATTCGGACTCGTCCAGAGGAAGTGGGGACTCAGGGCAGAAGCTCCTCACTTTCCAGGAACTCTGGTCTCTCTCAGGCTCCTATGGCTTCCAGCCTCAGAGGCCTGTCCAAGTGTCCATGATCGCCTCTTCCCACCCTCTGCAGGAGTGCAGAGGCCCCTGGGTGCCCTGGGAGGCCCTGAGGGCAGGGCTGTGTCTCCCCTCAGACACGACTATATCTACATCCCCTTGGGGAACCCCCTTGGGTAGGGTTGTGCCTCTTTTACTATGTGAAAGATTCCTGAAGACAGGGCTCTGTCTTTACTTCATAGGGAAACTGAGGCTCTCTTGGGCAAATGATATAATTACTCTGCATCTCATCTTCTTTGTACCCCGAGCACAAGCGTGCTAACCTTGCAGGACTGTTATGGGTGGCAGTGATTTTAAAGCATGTGAACAAATTCTGAAGCGCACCCCTCTCCGAGAGGTCCACTCCGTTCCTCACCCTGACCACAGGCTGACGCTGGTGACTTGCTTCTAGTGGAAACAATGCAGCTAAAGGGGTGCCGCTGGACTGCAAGCCTAGGCTGTGGAGAGAGAGCAACACAGTGACCCCTGACCGGGCCTGCGTGTGTGTGTGTGTGTGTGTGCGCGCACCCACGTGTGCGTTTGTGTGTGTATGTGTCTCCCTGGTCACCTGCTCTTGGGACCCAGATGCCATGAGGAAGCTAAGGCATATGAAGAGGCCCCGTGTGGGGGTTCCTGCCATGAACCCCGACGGTGGCCAGGTGGCGGCCCGCATCCACCGCCGGACGTGTGAGCAAGAGCCTGTGAGGCGAACTCCACCTGAAGGTCACCCACTGTGGACAGACCCTGAGGGAACCCACCCAGCCGAGCCCGGCCAGCACACGGACGCAGTAAATACTTGCTGTTGTGCCAAACCGCTGTTTGGTGGCTTGCGGGCAGCAGGGCTGTGTCTCCCTCAGACTGGGGCTCCCTGAGGACAGGGCTGTGTCACAGGAACAGCGCTAAGTGGAACAGCTTCAACCCAACACCAGCACCACGACTGGCGCAGCGTCATTTCCATGAAACACAGCGATGCTGGGGTTTCATCCCACGCCCTGCCAGGTCAGGGCTGTGCACAGCGGGCTGGGTGTGCACACACTTGCGGGGATCCCAGGACTGATGCCTGGTGCCTTGAAGATGCAGCAGGGGGAGAAGGCTGGGGAACAATCTGGGGAGGGAATCGAAGAGAAAGCACACAGGCGCTAACCTAGGCTGACAATCTGCAGGCATTGTCTAGGCCTTAGGTGCTTAACATTGTCCTCACAGCCAGGCTCTAAGATGGGTTTCAGCCCATTCAGCAGGTGACAAAACTGAGGCTCACAGATAGGTGTGCCCTGGTGTCCCACCCATGATCTCAGCGCAGATGGGTGTAGGCGCCTGTCGGTGCACAGCCTGCCTGTCCCCTCTGCCCACCACACTGCGTTTCATCCACCTGAGATGCTTCCCCCTTGCTCTCAGCCAGCCAATGAATCAGTAATTACTGTGAGCCCCCAAAGTGCTCCTCGGCCTTGTGGTGCCCAGAAGTGCTTCCAGATGCCTCAAGTCCATCGTCACTGCTGAAATTTCCCCCGTTCGTCAGAGGCCAGGAATGTCATCCCACTTTCCTTCTTTTAATAAATCCGCAACCTAATCATCCCTGCTGAGCTCCACACTGCCCCCCGTTTGCCTCCAGCTCCCCACACCCCAACTCCTCTGATGGAAAAACGGGCCCCTGGGGACCCTCCTTAGCTGACAAGGGGCTCTCCCTCCCTGCTCCAGAGAATGAATGCTTCAGCTGGGCAACGTTGCTCCCACAGGGCACCAATTAGCTCTCTGGGGGCGGGGGGGGGGGAGTCATTTCAGCTGGTGCAATGGTCGTGGCCCCAAGACAGGGAGAAAATCTGCAGTAGGACTCCATGTGCGTGTTGCCCCAGGGCGATGATGAAGAAAAAGTTTGCAAGTCACTGATCTAGTTCCCTCGCCCCACAGGGTTTGAGGCCTTAGGTTCTTTCTTCGGTAAGGGTGACAGGGGTTTGGGGGCCTCCTGGTGTGGGGGACTCTGAAATGGCTCTGATGCCCTGGTCCCGCAAGAGTCTCTGGGGAGGAGCAGCTGACCACACAGATGCCATGTCGGGGCAGGACTCAAGCGTTTGCTTTTCCAGGCCCCCAGTGCCCAGCACTTGCTTCTTGGGCCAGAGTGCGTGAAGATTGTTTTCTTTAGAAAATCAATAATTGATTATTTATTCTGCTGGAAAGAAATAGATCTTGTCACCAGGGTAGCAGATTAACTAAAGCTCTGGGCTGCCCCTGGGAGTTTCGACAATTGTGTTTTAGACTCTTCCGCTCACATTCCCTCCCTGTGGCCAGCGTGGGTCAGTGGGTGACAGGCCCTCCTGTACCAGAGACACGGCCACCACCCTGACTGCAGGCCGTGTTCTCCGTCTCAGCAGGCAGGGCTGGCAGCAGGGCCCCTCCGGCCTCTGTGCCCCAGCGGGACAGCTGCAGCTGTCCCTCGGGAGCCTCGAAATCCCACGAGCATCTGTGGTTTCATCGCAGAGTCTCTCGGGCACTCTTGTCGGTGTCAGAGTGTAGAGGCCAAGTGTGTGCGGTGAACCAGCCTCCTGCGTGCGTGTGTGTGTGGCGTGTGCTGTGTCCGATTGCTCATGCGTGTCTGTGTGCCTTTTCTCACGTGCCCCGTGGCTGTGTGTGTCCACCTGCCTGAACTCCTTCTCTGGTCATCAGTCTGGCCATGGGGAAACATCAAGCAGGGCGATTTCCATGCCAGGCACGGCTGCCCTGTTACCTTGGGAGAGAGGGATGGTTTTTATGGGAGGAAATGAATTCATTTTTAAAGCTGTTTAAAACACCTCAACTCTCTCTAGCTTTTCTAAACATTGTGGACAGTGAGAAGCCAGGGTGTGGGGGCTGCAAGACTGCTGCTTGTGAGGTCCCAGCCTGAGGGGGACAGGGAGTGGGATGGTGGAGGAGTTGGGGCAGATGTGACTTGAGGTTTGAGATATTAATAAGGTGGAAGCCGGAGACTCAGGGCCAGGAGAGATACCGAAGCTTGAAAGGATGGGGTGGCTTTGGTTGGAATTCCAGCTCTGTCACTGAGCCATGTGGACAGGGCTTCATTCCTGGAGTGGATGAATCATCTCTCCATTGTCAGCTGCCTGGAAGGAGGCAGAGATCACACAGAGAGTGCTCAGGACAGTGGCTGGCCCATCGGAGGCAGTCGGTGGGACAGTGCTGGAGAGATAAATGGATGAGTTCCAGGTCTCAAACGCAGGCTCTGCTTTGGTTCTGAGACCTGGCAGCCACCGTTGTCCAGCCCCAGGTATGAGAGATGCCCTCACCCATTCCTGTGCTAAGGCCCTACCTGAGGACTGTGCCTGGCACCCCAACCCTGCCATGGGGGCCACAGTCCAAGCATAGGTGTCTGGGAGAGATATCTGCACACGTTTTCATTTAAAGTCCTCACACAATTCCAGGAGGCGTCTCTCTGAGCCTTGCTTTCTTTTTCTGTGAATAGGTTGAGCCCAGGAACCTGCCTCCATGACTTGTAAATAGCTCGTAGGGTAATGCTTGGCCTATAGTATGTACTACATCAGTGTCACCTACTAGTATCATTCCCACTTACAGATGACCAAATCAAGGCCTGGAGAGAGCAAGCAACCTGCCCTCGGGACACACAAGCAGTGGGTGGCAACCTGGGGATTTGACCCCTGACCTTTGGCTCCAGAGCCATGTGTTTCCTCCCACTAGCCCTTGCCTTGCTCTTGCCAGAAACTGGCCTAGAGACCAGAATCCTGCTTTTTTATTCCTGCCAACTGGCCGAACCTTGTCCCTGAGGTTCTGGAAGCCAGCCCCTTGGTACTGACGGTTGGGCTGCCACACACCCAGATTCCCAAGTCACTGGTGTACCCTGGTCCCCCACGTGGTTCCCTTCCTGCTCATGGACCTGTCGTCCCTCCCGGAGGAGTACCTGCAAGCCACATTCCAGTCACGGGGACACAAAGTTAGAAACAGCTGAGATTATTACCTCTACTTAGGTTGTCCCAAAACTGCTGTGGCCTGGGAAGACAAGGGTGACTATTTAGGTCTCGGGCCACAAAAGTCCCAGCATCTGAGAGTCCCTCTAGTCAGCCGAGGTGCCTAGGCTCAGCGGCTACATATCGTCTGGCAGTGCTGGTTTTTTGTCTTATCTATCGAATTGCTCGTTCCTTTTGACTTCCACTCATTAATTCTTTGGCTTCAGCTGTGCTGGTTCTTCAGACTTGCTGAGGAGGAGTTTTGCTGCTGTGGGGAAGATGACCGAATGCCGTCCTCTGAGTTTTCTTCTGGCTTCGTCCTATTGTCTAATTAGCAAGAATCATCTTCTCAGATCCCTTCCCAGATCTGCAGATGGTGCTGACGCTTTGTTTCATGTCTCAGCGCTCTGAGTTGTCTTCATTCATGATGGTCTGCTGCTCCTGCCCGCTGCGGGGCGGGGCGCAGGCCATGCCCCTGCCCCATGCCCAGCATCCCGGCTGCCATGCTTTCTCCGCCTGGGGTGCACACCTGTGCACAGCACACACGCGGGGGCACATATTCATATGCATGCACGGTGCATTTGAAGCCTATAAATGTTTATTGAACAAACATTCAGGCCGCACACTGTTAGAGGTGCCAGGATGCACTGGTCAAAAGGCAGACAAGGATAGCCCTCCTGTGGATATTACACCCACACGCACATACACACTCACATCATGGACACATTTACACACAAGCACACACACAAACACATAAACTCATACACCTACACCCTTACAAACACCATACTTTTCTGTCCCTACTTTCCTTGACATAAAGCTTCTGGACACCTTGACCATGGTCTGACCTTGTTAGTGAGGATGCCACCTTCCTTGGCAAAGTGTCCCCTGCCATTGGAGGTTCTCAACAGCAAGTTTCTGTGGCACCCACTCACTTGCACCCTCCCTCCCACCCCCTTGCAGAAGTGACTGGGTGCATAGTTCACTCAGCCACTCCCCCTCCCCAGGTCCATCCCTGAGATCTTCGGCTTGTGTGCACAGGATATGTGAGCTCAGATGCCCATCGTAGTTTTGTTTGCAAGAGCAACAATTGGAAAAAACAAAATGTCCATCTGTGCAGCAGAGAAAATGACTGAACCGGAGCTACATGGATCGGTGTGGATAAATCTCAAACATATAACATTTTATAAAGAAATGCAACTTGTAGAAGAATGTAATTAATAGAGCATTGGTATAAAGCTGCAAAACATACAGAGCCAGTGCTATGTGTCATTTATGGATACATGTATTGTGGTGGAGGAAGCCCACACACTGTGCAGGACAAACACCGCATTTGGGAATGTGGTGGCCATGGGCACAGGGGCAGAGGTCAGAATCAGGCAGAGACCACAAGGGCTTCAGTGGAAACTGTAGTGTTTAATTTTATAAACTGGTTGCTGGGTACATGATAGTCATTGTATTATTAACTACACATTCTATGTCCAAAATATTTTATTTTAAAGAATGCAATAATAAAAATGAACCTAAGATGAGTGTTCATCCAGAATTCTTCTGGAGTCAGAGTTAGAGTCCTATTGGAGCCTTTATTTCTTCATCTGATTTGCCTTCCAGTTGCAGGTAGGTTTTTTTCTGGGTAAGAGTCTTCCATTTAGAGAAAATGACGGTGCTCCCTGTGAAAGATGGCAACGACTGTCTGCGAGGCGGCTGGATCTTTTCGTTCCCATTTGCTTTCGGTTTGCTTTATGTTGCTCACCTGGCCCTGACAGCTACAACAGCAGTATTTTCTTGCCCTGTCAAAGAGTGTGGGATGCCTGTAGAATTGGATAAGTGATGAGGGAGAAAGCCTTCCCTGTCTGAGAGCCTCATTCCATCATCCAGCGTGCAGAAGCCTCACCCCACCCGTGCCCCAGCTGACGCCACTATTCAATGCCACCCTGCCCATGTCCCTCTCTCATCACAGATCAGTTCAATGTTCCCTCCATCAGTGTCCTGCTCTCTCTCGGGTCACCTGGGGAACTGATCCTGGGTCAGGAGCCTTGTGGTGACACCCTCTGGAAGACCCATTGTGGCCTTAAGGAAGCGTAGCAGCCAGACAGGTGGGTGTCTCTTCCTCTCCTCTGCCAGGGTGACCCTGAGGTTGAGGGCTATATTTACCCGGCCCCCAGGGGTGCCCAGGCAGACTGTGCACCAGCAGAGGGTGGTGGGAAGGGGCACATCGAAAGGATCTTCTATCTGAATGGAGCCCCGTGTGCTCTTCCCAGGCCCCACGCCTCACCGCACCCTCTCGTCCCACTGCCAACAGAGGTAATCCGTCTTCAGCCGCTGCTCACATTTGTGTTATCAGCGAGAATCAAATCTGGCAAAATGGCAGGAAAAGTGCTTGCACAGGGCTTTTCAGCAAAACTCAATTAAAGTGGGGAATTGGACTTGAAAATGAGCCACTATGCTTACTCCTCAGCTCGGAACATTCTCTCTCTTTCCACAGGCGCTGGGCACTTCCATGTGGCAGCCCGAGCCTGCGATGCTGGCGACAGTTAGTGAGAGAAGGCCTGGCACCGGTCACCGAGTGCTGGCATCCAACAAATCCCCTCTGGGATGGAGGGGCTCTGAGCTCCATCTTCCAAATGGGGAAACCAAGGCACATTTTCCAAGGCCATACGGCTGGTCAAGGGCAGAGCTGAAATAAAAATCCTAGTGTCTCTGGCTCCCAAGAATGACCTTATTACTACTCTGTGCTGCTTTGGGGAATTTCTACCCCAGTCCTCTCAGATCCCACCCCATAGAAAGCTAAGCTTCCTCCACTCCAGAGCCCTCCCTGCCACAAAGCATGACGTGGCTCCTCCCGGTGAATTCAGCTGGTGCTCAGCTCTCAGTGCACACAGCCAGCTCCTTCCTCCCAGCTGCCCAGGTGGCCTGTGCCCCCCACTGGGGAATCTGTGGAGCTCTACGGGACATCACCTTACCCTTATCCTGAACCTGAGTGGCACCAGCGCCCCAGCAGTGGCTGTGACTTCCTCAGTCCCTTTCTCGGCACCTTTCATCCTCATGACAAATCTGCATGGTATCACTATCCTGATCTTACTCTTGAATATGTGGAAGCTCAGAGAAGGAAACTGAAGTGTCCAGGGTCACACAGCGCATGTGCACCAGGGATTGAAAGCCTGTATCTGTCACTCTGGGAACCCCTAAACTCTTTTCCTCTTGTCAGGTTTCTGGGGCTGCCCCCTCCCGGGGAGCTGGCTCATTCTGCAGCTTGTCTGGTTCTCGGCAAGGCAGCCGGCCAGGTGTAAAGATCTATTCCTTCCGCAGCCCCAACGCCTCCCAGGGCCCTGCTGAGGTTTCTTAAAGCTCCATCTGTTACTATCTCCACTTGAAACCGAAGCAAAGAAAGCAAGCGTCAACTGGTATATGGGGGAGTTTTCTACACGATGTTATCGGAATTTTGCCTCCCTGGGAAAAGTTATATGATTGGATTTTGAGTTCAGTAGTGAATATATTTTTATTTGAACTGTGCAGTGAGTCAGAGTTCATTGTGTGTCTGTCATTGAGACCTGGCCTGGAGAAGGCTCTCATCCCTCAGGTATTTGCTGAGGGGCCACCCTGTCTAAGGGGGGGGATGTGGTTGTTGGTGCTGATCGAACCTCCTGCCTCATACCAGGTCTTAGGAGGAAAGGAGTGAGAATTGTTTTTGGTAAATCTCTTAGGCAGCTAATAATCAAATATCTGACCAAAAGTGGTTTTAGTTGTAGAGGTCCTGATCATATAACCAGAGGTTCATAGGAGGTCATTCCCATTCGGGGCAGCTCAGTTACGTCATCAGCGCCCAGGCTTTTCCAGTCTTTCACAATGACAGGCCGTCACCCTTGTGGTCGCAGGATGACTGCCGGGCCCCAGGTAGCGAGGCTGGAGGGCCTTTCTCCTTGGGAGGGAAGCATTTCCCGGTGCCCTACTCGGGGGAGGCTGCCTTGTCTTCTCAACACCAATCACTGGCAAGAAAAATTGCCCTTATCACAACCCGGTTAGACCAAAAAGGTCTCCTCCCCGAGGCCTTCTGTTAGAAGAAGAAAGAAGACAACCTCTGCTGGGAGCCATGCACAGGGTGTGCCTCAAAGAGGCAACTTCTGCTTCTCAGGGAGCCAGTGATGGGCTGACCTTAAAATGATAGTTGGGAGCTGGGGGTGGGGGTGGAAGAGGGTCTGGTGGCAGCAGGGTCTGATGTCTTTGACAAGTTATTGCCACCCTTTTCAGATGATACTTGGAGGTCCAACCCTACTCTGAGTTTCCTCAGGATAAGAGAGGTAGCACCCCTGCAGAGAAGCCAGATTCAGAGGGGTAGAATGCCACATGTGTGGTATGCTGTAGTGGTTCAGAGCATGTGCCATGCAACTATGAAAACTGGGTTTTGATGGGCTGTGTAATGTTGGACAGGTTACTTAACTCCTCTGCACTTCTGTTTCCTCATCTGAAAACAAAAACAATAGTATTTATCTCTTGCAGATCTAAGAGGACAGCACCCTGGTCTGGAACTGCTGCTCCTCATTGCAGTTGGTGTCACTATTTGCAGAATCCCTTGGCAAACAGATTTTCCAGGGTGTGCCACCTCTTTTCAGAATTACTGCAAGACAAGTTCAACCAACCTTCCTCTTGCATGGAGCCTTCCTGGATTGCCTCATGAGATGGACCTGACAATGTAGACATGGGTCTCTGTAGCTCATAGTTGAACAATCATTTGCAGTTTTAGTAAATGTGCCCACGTACATAACTCCATTGAAGCCCCACAACATCCCTGTGAGGTAGGAACACATTTATACAAGAAACCAAAGCCTGAAGAAATCAAGTCCCTGGCTCAAGGGCAGAACACAGAATCAGGTGAGAATCAAATTCGCATCCTCTGAGTTTAGTACAAGTTCTAAAAATAACAGGTCACACTTTTGTATACTCATTCTATGCCCTGCATTCCCCTGTTACCTCATTAAATCCTCACAGCAGGCCTAGGAGGCAGCTGCTATTATTAGTCCCATTTTACAGGTGAGGAAACTGAGGCACAGAGAGGTTAGGTGGGCACAGTTTGTGGCTCTAGAGCCGGGATTCAAACCCAGGCCATCGGGTGCCGGCGATCATGTTCATAACCACCCTGCTACACCCCAAGCCTGGTGGGCCCACTCTCCCAAGCCACAGGGGCTGGAGTTTCTCTGCTATCAACAACTTACTCTCTAAAGCCGGGAACGAAGGTGCCCTCTCCCTAGGCTGCTGCGGGTTCTTAGTTTTTTACTCATCAGCTCACATTCCAGGCCTCCTAGGACTTGTCTCTTGCCCCGCCATCCACTTCTGCTTCGAGCTTCGATGCGTTCAACGATGTCTTTTCCTACATAAGACAGGGCCAGAAGTACAGCCCATCTAGCCCAGATGTCAGTATGACATGCTTCTGAGAACCCACTCCTGAAGTCCCAGCCTTACCCCGTCTCAGAGCGGGGGGCTTCGGAGGGCCACCATCATCGCTGTCACAAATCCTGAGCAACTCCCATCACCCGTGGCTTGGCCCAGGTTGAACCCCACAGACACGCCCTGGACCTCAGCCAGCAGGGCCTCCGGAGAACTTCAGCCCCACCCAAAGGCTTACCCAGCCTCGGGAACAGGGTGTGTCAAGTCTGTGCCCAGTGTGCCAGGCAGGGCAGGGAGATCCCTTCCCTCCCACCAGGGGGATCTGAGGAGGGTGGGGGTGACGGCTGGCCTAAAGTCTCTGACACGTTACTGCCACCCTGTTCAGGTGATGCTCCCCCACAGGAGAGGGGAGGGCGCTTGCGGAGAAGCGTGGGGCAGGGAAGGCGGTGGCGAGACCGGCTAACACCTCGCTCTGCCTTCGCCTGGGCCTGCTCCAAGTCGCCTCCCAGCGGCCCCGCGTGCCCCCCTCGGCCCGGAGCCGCGGCCCTGGGCTCTGCGAGGCAGAGCAGGGAACCCGAGCCAGGCTCCGCTCTTCAAGGTCAGCCCGAAAGGCGAGTGGAGCGGAAAGCAGAGGGGGGGAGGGAGAGAGGGTTCTCCCCAGCACCCTGTCCCCTCCAACTTCTCCCTGCCGGGCTGCCTAGTTTTGGCTGGCGCCCTCCCTCGCCGCCTGGCAGCTTGTTGAGAAGAATGAGCTGCCTGAAGGACCCGTCACAACTCCACAGACGTCACATGTTGAGCACACAAGACGAGAGTCTCGTCCTCCGAGTGGGTGGAGGGGGCCGGGGGCTGGCCTGGGTTCTCAACCCAGAGCCCCCTGTCCTGGCACTGGCTCCTCGGAGGAGCTGCTGTTAGCTCGCCTCCATGGTGGTGGTGCCAGCATCTCCTCCCACCCCTGGGCGGTTTTCCTCCCCGAGGGGCAGAAGCAAGCAGACGGCAGAGCCGGTGCTGCCCAGTGAGAGCCAGTGGTCCAGGTAGAATGGGGGAGGGGGCAGCTGCTTTAGAGTTTCCTGCAGACGCAGAGATGGGTGCCCGGAATCACCCCACCTGAAGATGAACCGCAGCGGGACGCACCAAGAAATCCCACGGTCTGCGCGGGCGGGTGCTGCTCCTGATGGGGCCTCGCTCCACGGCAACTCCTTGTGGTACCTGCAAGGGAGGAAGGGGGGAGAGGGGGAAGGGAGAAGGAGAGAGAGGCGAAGAGAGGGAGAGAGAGGGGAAGGGAGGGAGAGAGAGGGGAAGGGAGAAGGAGAGAGAGAGACAGAGAGAGAGGGGGAGAGAGAGAGAGAGAGAGAGGGAGAGAGAAAGAGGGGGAGAGAGAGGGAGAGAGAGGGAGAGAGAGAGAGAGGGAGAGAGAGGGGGGGAGAGAGAGAGAGGGAGAGAGAGGGAGGGAGAGAGAGAGGGGGAGAGAGAGAGGGGGAGAGAGAGGGAGAGGGAGAGAGAGAGGGAGAGAGAGGGGGAGAGAGGGGAAGGGAGGGAGGGGGGGAGAAAGGGGGAGAGAGAGAGGGAGAGAGAAGAGGAAAGAGAAAGGGGGAGAGAGAGAGGGAGAGAGAAGAGGAGAGAGAAAGAGGAGGAGAGAGAGAGGGAGAGAGAGGGGGAGAGAGGGAGGGAGAGAGAGGCAGAGAAAGGCAAACACAGGTGAGCAGGGACAGAAATGTGCAACTGAGAGACACCGAGGCAGTGATACTGAGGCAGGGAAAGAGGGAGATGGAAACAGAGACCATGGAGCGGTCATGAAGGGGCTCAGAAGGAAGGGCAGAGGTAATTTCTTAGGTTTTGGTGGGGGGTTGAGCGGTAGGGAGGCTTTCAAACATTAACCAGGCATTTGGGTCATGTTAGGCTTGTGTCTATTGCTAAAAATTAATCACACAAGTGCTTGGTCAACTCTCAGTTATCAGTGGATTGCTCCCTCTCACATGTAGCTTCTCCGTGGGTTCATGGGGTCTTCCTTCTAATACACAGGATGTGTGTGTGTGGGGGGGGAGCGAGCTCTTTGCCTTCTACAGCCGGCGAGATTAGGTTTGGATTTACCTTTTCCTCTAGAATTAGCAGTGCTCGCCTATATCCATTCAGGTAATTACAAGGTAACCAGGGGGGATTCATAGCATGCTCTGCACATCCGGATGCACCACACATCAGGCCCTTTCTAATTATAATCTTAGAGTCAGAGAAACTCAGAACGTGGCTCATCAGAGTTGGGCAGGAGCCCTGGATGTCCTCCAGCTCAGCCCTTTCCACTGCAGAGGGGGAAGACAAGGCATCGGGGCTGCAGGGCCTGACCAAAGGGCAAGTGGAGATGCAGCCCTCCAGGTGCCTCTGCTTCTACCTGCACAGGGCACAGGTGGCAACGCCCACGTCCCCAAGGGCAGAGGGTCCCCATGGCCAGGCTTTGCCGATTCAGAACCCTCCTCTCTGATCCTGCTTCTCACTGGCCGGTGCTAGAGCTTTCACCTCTAGTCTTTGCCAGATTGTGCAGGGCTGTCTGGGGAGAGGACCCCAGGGGTAGAAGGAAAGCCACCATCTTCGATAATTTATACAAATCGTCTCCTCCTTGGTGCTTCTGGAAACGCACCACTAGATATTGGGACAGGGTGGGGCCCCTCTGGAGACCAGGAAAGGGGCCCGGCTATTTCTGGGTGACTCGGGTCCTGATCATGGAAGTAGATTCTGTTCATCCAGTTGTTCCGTCCCCCTTTTGTGCTCATTTGACAGAAGGACCTTTGCAAAGAGAGGAGGCCCATTTTCAAGGGCTGTCCAGGAGCTGAACTGCTTGCTGGAAACCTAACCCAGTTTTCCAAGGTCATTTGTAGGAGACACATTGACTACCATGGGTGGCTCTCAATGAGGACTTTCCCTTCCTCCTTGAGCTTAGGAGGAAGGAGAGAGACAGGACAACCTGGACTTGCTGTCCTCTTATCTCCTTTCCCGTCATTCTTACCTTTAACAGTCTCCTCTGCCTCTCCCTTATCCATTTTCTGTTCCAGCTCCTTCTGGGGCAGATCTTTGCCAAGTGTCCTCTGATTTTCTTGATGCCTCTCTCCTGCCCAAAGCTGAATATTATACAGAGCAAAGCAAAACATTCCACCCTTTTCCTTAAAACCTAGGTCCCAATAGACAATTACCACCAGCTTCCCTCCCCGCCCTATAGCGTATTATATCAAGGTGTCCAGGTCTGGCTGAAATCAGCTAACAGCCCAGGGTCCCCAGAGCATCCCCCATCCCCAGAGCATAACCCCAGAGTGACCTCACAGTGCTGACCGTCTCCTGACCATCCCTCCGTTGACAAAGACGTGAGCTCCAGGAGCTGCTGAAGGACTGTGCTGGAACTGAGGCTGTAAACACGGAGTGTGGGGATCAGTGTTTGTCCTATTTACTGGCGTGTGACTCAGCCGGTGGGAGCACAGACATTTGTTACATGGAGGGGCTGACTAAAGGGGACACTTCTCCATCTTTGTGATTGGAAAAGGCCTCTTCACCCACAGGTGAGCTTGGGACAAGAAGCTGGAAAAACCGGGATTCACACAGCTTAGACCCAGACACTTGTTCTTGCTCTCTTTAGATTTTGATCAGGGTGCTATGATTCCAGGGAGGCGGCGTGGAGAAGTAAAAAGAAGGCCGAGAGCAGGGAAGAGGAATGGTCCCCTTCCCGGGAGGCTTTCTTCCCGTGCACCCCAGAACAGTGAGTGCCCCCCAACCCGCTGATGGACAGGCAGGGGAGGGGGAGGGATAGGCTCGGTGGGGACAGGCTGGGGGGACAGGCTGGGGGGGACAGGCTCGGCAGAGACCCATCCTTTCCTCTTCCTTCCTCCGTCTTCCCTGGGAGCTACACCACCCTTCCCCTCCCCTGTCTCCCCCCAACTGTCACTTTTAGAGCCCCAATTGTGTGTGTGTAAAAGCAAAGGGCCCCTGGAAGATAAACAGACTTTCCTCCAAGACAGGTTTGTGTGCGCAAACCTCGCCATGTCAAAAAGGGCTTTGAGGGGGATAATGAAATTAAATTTAATCAGGCACAATGGAGCTAAATTATAGCCTGTAAAGGTCATATCTGTTCACAGAGTTTCTTCATGTTCAGTCATCAGCGGTTGAGCGTCGACCTACAAGCCAGGACATCACAGTTCGATTCCCAGTCAGGGCACATGCCCGGGTTGTGGGCTCGATCCCCAGCAGGGGGCGTGCAGGAGGCAGCTGATCAATGACTCATCAATGACCTGTTTTTCTCTCTCTCCCTCTCCCTTCCTCTCTCTGAAATCAATAAAAAACATATTTTTTTGAAAAATACCCTGTGAAGTCTCCTTGTAAGCCCTGGACTACAAATGAGGAAACGGGGGCTCAGATAAGATAAGCCACTTGCCCAGGCCAGCAGCAAGAGGAGAGAGGGAGGGCGGAGGGGCTGGGCAGTTGTGGGGAGATGGGATGGGAATAAATGGTTTCGGGGCCAAAGGCGTGCAGGCACAAGGGGCTGGGGGACAAGAGCATCATGGAGGGAAGAGGGGACAGGGATGCCTTTGTCTGCTTCCTCTGTGGGGCTCTCTCCCTCTGTCTCTGCCTTCATTTCTTGGCATTTGTTCCTCCTAGAGCTGCTCCTATACACACATTTTAGGAGCCTTCCTGGGGAACTAGGAAGCCCTGAGAGGCATGAAAAGGCCTGGTTAAAGGCTCTGACCCGAGAGCTTAATCTTTCTCCTACCACTCCCTCCTTTGGACACCCAGCTCCACAGTAGTGTGACTACAGGGGACCTAACCTGCAAGGATGGCAAATTATATGGGCCATCTGGTCAACCCTCAGGACACAGTAGAGGAAACAGAAACATAGAGAGGGGATGTGGCAGACACATACCGGCTAAGAGTTTGGGTGGGGGGTTGGCATGCTGGTCTCCTGACCCAGGCCAGAGTCTTTCCTCCACTGCAATTGTAGGGAAGGGTGCAGGGACCACCAAGGCGCAACCAGCAGGGCCATGGCCTGGAATGCTGCATGCCTGCTAGAGTCACCACAGCCTCTCCATCCCCACAGGCTCCCCTTCCTCCCTGCTTACTGTTCAGTGTTTTAAAAGCACATCTCATTTTAGTGCTTTTGCTACAGTAAATATCTAATAATCGTTTCAGACTCTATTACTTGCCTCACAAAATAGTGCCTGGGAATGGTGCTTATTTAATTTTGTGCTGAGAGAGAAAGACTCAGAAGAGGCCTAGAAATGCCTGTCACATCTCAAATGCTGTTGACTATTCATGGTTCAGAGAGGGAGGGGGTCCACCGAGCAGCACCTGGAACCGATACTTATTCTAGCTGCGGAAATACTGTGCAGCCATCCTGCAAAAAGCTGCTGAGGGGTGTGTGTGTGTGTGTGTGCGTGTGTGTGCATGAAAGAGAGAGAGAAGCTTAAATATTTACAGATTGAAGCATATCTCTGACTATTAACATAAAAATGTACACGCCACAGGTCCCACTGTCTGTATATGTGCATGTTCATATACATCCGTGTGTTTAAGCAAGAGAGCGGGTTGATGTTCTTTATAAGCTAACAGTCTCGAAAGTGGCTCCCACAGTGAGCCCACAGGTGGAAGTCACCAGTCACAGTCATATGTTTACAAATCGCTCTCATCATTATCATCTCTGGAGATCCTCACACTTAGATATTTTCACACCCATTTTACAGAGGAGCACCCTGGGTCCCAGGGAGGTGAGAGCAGGGAGTGAAGCCCAAGCACTGCTAAGTGCTGGACTGCAGTTCCTGACTCTCTGAGGGCACAGGAGCCAAAGAGACCGTGTTCAGAGATATTAGCTGTGGGTCAGATTCGAATCCTGACTCAGCACTTACTAGCTGTGAGACTGGGCAGAAAATTACCTTGCCTGATTAATGATCTTCTCATCTGCACAATGGGGACTGCAATATCTGTCTGCCTGTCTCATAAGGCGGGTATAAAGGAGAAATGGTAGGTGTGAGAATTATACCAGGGAACAGGTATAAATGCTCCACTTGTGCCTGGCCCATTGCAGGCACCTGCAACTGTTTGCTTTTATTACCAGCCGATCCAGTTTCCATCGCCCTGCCTGCAGCCCCAACTACATGCGAGCCTCATCTGGCCCTGGGTCCACCATGGTGTCACTTGATCAGCACCGTTAAAACAATTGGGCACAAGACCCCTGTACACTGTTAAATATTATTGAGGGCTCCAAAGAGCTTCTATTTATGTGTTACATTTATTTTTATCTACTGGGAAATTTAAAAATACTTATGATTTTAAAACAGTGATAACAAACCCATTACGAATGAACATAAATGACATTTTTATGAAAAATGACTCTATTTTACAGAATACACTTGTAATAAGATGGTTTTTAAAAACAGTTTTGGAAATCTCTTTGATGTCTGCCTTTGTTGAAGACAGCTGGATTCTCATATCCGTTCCTGCATCCAATCTGTAGTGATATCCCATGTCAGGCCGCTGCTGGAAAGCCCGCTGCACGCCCAGGAGAGAGTAAGAGAGAAAAAGTAAATAACATCTTAGTATCAGTATAAAAGTCATTTTGACCTCATGGTTCCCCAGAGGACCAATTTTTGAGAAGCCTTGTGTGAGATGAGCATTAAGCTCCCCACTGCCCAGGCAGTTTGCGATTCTCTGCATTTCTGGGACTCTATCTGAAAAACTAAGATTGACTAAGACAAAAGCAACCAGTTTGCCCTCAGATTTCTCTCTGGGGACACAGGCTCATGGATCTAATATCGATAAGCTAAGGTTTGGCTCCTTCTAGGCTGAGCCATCAATAGTCACCAGCTCCTTCAGTGGCAGCCACCGTTGGCCTCAGACAGAGAGGCTGTTGATTGATTGATCCAAGTGCTGTGTCATTGAGGATGTACTTCGACGGAAGGAACTGCTCAAAATGATTTCGATCATCAGTGAACTTATTACCTCACACAAATGGAAGCCCCAGGTTAAGTTGCAGAGCTGGTTATTTCGGAGACTCAACAAGAATCATCAATAACCCAGGTTTATTCCACCTTTTTTTCTCTGTAGGTTGATTATATCAGCCTAGTCTCTCATGTTCGAAAGACGGCTGCAGCAGTTCCCACCATCACATGCAGACACAATATCACCACCAGAAAAAGCATTGTTTCCTTTGGGTCTCTTTGTATCAGTGGGAAACATTTTCCCAGCCAAATTTCCTTTGAATGTGACTGGCAAAAATGGGGTCACATGCTGTGTTTAGTTTCCTAGGGCTGCTGCAAACAATGCACCACAAACTGGTGACTTAGAAATGTATTGTCTCGGAGTTCTGGAGGCTGGAAGTCCAAAGTGAAGGCTTCAGCAGAGCTGTGCTCCCTCTGAACCTCTAGGGGAAGGGTCCTTCCTTGCTCTTCCAGCTTCTGGTAGCCCAGCCCTTCCTTGGCCTGTGGCAGCATCCCTCCACTCAAATGTCTCCCTTTTTATAAGGACTCCAGTCACAGTGGACTAGGGCCCACCCTAATGACCTCATCATAACTGGATCAGCTTCGGAGACCCTACTTCCAGGTCAGGCCACATTCGCAGCTGCTGGGGATTAGGGTTTTAACATCTACATTTTGGGAGAGACACAATTCAACCCATCAGACCTGCCTTTTCTTAAATCACCGACAAGGGGAATGACATCATTGCAGGTGGCTTCCAGTGACCCCTAGCTTCCCTGGGGGATTTTAGAAGTCCTGACATCTGTGAGCCCCTCTGAGCACACAATTCCTGAAAAACCCTGGGGACCAACCAGGGGCATGGGACACCTGCTCTGCACATGTGGCCACTGGGAGAAGGGTAAACATGGGAACAATCCTGAGCTCTGCCAGAGACACCAAAGAGGAACAGGCTCCTCAAGACCATTAACCATGCCTGCTGCCATGGTGCTGATTTCGGAGGGGGGATGTCAGTCCACGGGCCTGCCGCCCAGACCCGTGGCATCATCCGAGAGGCAACCAGAGCTTCCTCCCTTCCTTGGGGCTGTGAGAAGGGCAGGAATGACTTGTGCAGGGGTTGGAAGCAGTGCTCCCCCCTTCCCCACCAGGCCCAGCCGGCCCCCCACCCTCTGGTTTAGTAGTGTAGCTGATTCGGTGGGGGTGGAGGAGCAGAAGAGGGAGAAAGAAAATCACACTGCGCTTCCAAACACAGCCAGAGTTCCTTTTTATTTGATCTTGTTTTTCAGCTATTTTGCTATATGTGTCCTGTTTACCAAATCGGGATCCTGTGTGTAGTCAAGCCCAGGCATACTACTTCTAGGAGAGCAGTGCTCTCGTTCTAATTATAAAATTGAAAGATGCAGACAAATATAAATAAAAATTAGCCAGATCTAATTTGGTTGGATCTGCCTTGCTTTATTTTTTTCTCGCTCAGCATTCTAAAATAAAATATTTGAGGTCATGCTACTATATATACAGGTGTTTTCTGGCACATCAGATCTGCTACGAGATCTTCCCAGTGGAAAAAGCACGGTGATGATTCAGACGGTACAGCTCAGGTTGCCGGAAGCCCCAGGCCTCTTCTCCAGGCAGAGTGGACTTGATGGGAACCCCGCTGCCTCCTTTGCATCCTGTGACCCCGGTGGCATATGGGGAAGGCCCGGGCCCGGGTGGAGTCAGGCTCCCTTCTTCAAGGTTGGCTCTGCCTATTGTTATAGGCCCACCCAGTCCCCCGTGTGAGGCTCCCAGCTCGGAGGGTATGGATCCAGGACGTCCCCAATATCGCCTGCGCAGAGCCCACTCTCAGCCTTGTCCCTCGCACCACCCATCTGGCAGCGGATGCCGCTGGTGGTGGGAGAGTCCTGACCTGGGGGGCTCCTGCCCTGCAGCAGACCGTTTCCTCCTCAGCAGAGTGGGGCGGCACAGCCTGCTTTCCTTTCCAAGGTCCTCGACAGCCCTGTCCACTTGGTGCTCCGCTCTGCCCCCAGCTGAAGGCGGCTACCCTCAGTGCTGCTCCTGCTGATGGCTGACTCTGATCTGGGGCCCCTGACCACTTTCCTTTCTGTCCTGCCCGAGCGCCGAGCACCGAGCACCGAGCACTGAGCACCGAGCACCGAGCACTGAGCACCGAGCCCCGAGCACCAAGCGCTGGTTTCTTAGGGCCTCCACATGGGCTGTGGGACTGCAGGCCATCTACCCATCCACCTGCCCACCCCTCAGGGAGACAGAGGGCAATGATTAGTCCCAAGGAGGATATCTGTGGCCCTGGGGCCCCTTGGGCCGCACCTTGGAGACAAGCCTTGGCTTTGTTACCCCAGTGGGGCACCCGCCTCCCTTGTCTTCCACTTCTTCCCCCTGCTCTCATCTCTAGCTGTCCATGGTCCCTCCAGGCCTCCGCGCCTGCTTCTGTTCTCTCTGTCTCTCACAGACCTCGGCTCACCCTCCACGCCAGCTCCCTCCTCCCCACCCGCCGCACCCCCTTCCTCCTGTGAAGGGAAAGGTTAAGTGGAGACACGCTTGCCCTGTCTGCTGCAATAGAGACGCAGCAGCTCTCTCCCCTAATCAATCTGTCAGGTATGATTAGGCCGCCCTGAGATTCAGATCTCACAGCCCAGCCAGCCTACACGCTGCCTGCCTGCAGCACCGCCAGGGCAGGCGCACCTGCACAGACGCGTGCGAGCACACACTCATGTGTGCACATGCATGCACTCACGCACATGCACACACATGCCCATGCAGACACAATACAGAAGCTTGCACGCACATGCACGCACATACGTGCACACACACACGCAAACACTAGTGCTCAGTCATTTACAGTCTGCTGAGACTGGGTCCGGGCTTCACACTGTGACTGAGGCAACGTATTTCTACAGAGAAGCCTGTCACTTGGGTGACACCTGCCTCCCCCCCGCCCCGAATCATTTCTTCATTCACTCCAGGAGCAGGATGGAGTGGCTACCTGACAGGTCCCGTCCCAGGAGCTGGAAGTGCTGCCCTTGAGGAACACAGACAAGCACTGGAAACTTAACCATGTGAAGGTCAGAGCATGATCAAAGATGCTAACTGCTTGGTAGGAGGAAAAGGGAGAGCAGAGGTGGGGGAGAGGAGTACTGAGGGGGCAGAGGAGGGGGAGGGGAGTGTTGGGGGGCTGGGCAAGGGTAGGAAGAGCACCCAAACCACCATGACCTGGGAGCTGCCCACCACCCGGAGCACACAGCCTGGGTGTGAGCCACTCCAGGCACTGACAGCCTTGTGACCTTGGGTAAGTCACTTAATTTCGTTGTTCCTCAGCCCCCTCACCTGTAGAATGGGATTATAACACTGGGTAGTCCTCATAAGGGGTTCTGAGGGGACTGAGTTAATGTGTGTGAACTGCTCAGAGCGGCCCTGGGGTGGGGTAGGTGCTCAGTGAGGGATCCCCCCCAGGATCGGCCTGACGCAGGAGCCGTCCTCACCTGGTGCAATTGCCTGGAGGACACAGCGTTGGCCTAAGGTGGCGGGAACAGAACAGGCTCTGAGGCTGGGGGACAGGGCAGGCAGACTGAGAAGCGGGGCATGGAGGTCGGGAAGGCAGACCCTGCCGATGGCAGGTTTCGAGAGGTAAGGCCAGCAGCCAAAACCTGGCCACCCACTGTGGTCCGAGCCAGGCCAGGCCTCCCGGCAGAACAGAGTTTCATCTCCCAGGGCTAGATCCTGCTCCTAGTCTTCTTTACGAAAACCTAAAACAGCACAGACTGGCCTTCGTGGATTCTGCCCGAGCCTGGGAACCTGGGTGTCCAGGGCCCGCTTTGCTGAGCTGCTGCCCGGAGTCTCTCCTCTTTCCTCCTCCTGCACCCCCTCCTCCTCTCCAGTCCCTCCGCAAGACACCCCTAAATGTGGCGAACAACTGCCAGCAACTCACTGTGCGGACACCTATAAATAAGCCCAGGGGAGAGTCACTCTAACAGAGTGAGGGCGTCCTCGGCTAACACTGGGCTCTCTGCTCCTTGTCAACCAGGCCAGAACCCCAAGCTCCCCCTTCCTGCTCCCAGAGCTGCTCAGAGGCCCAGATCTGCTGGGGCTGTCCCCGGCCTGAGGGGACAGCTGCCAGCTCAGGACAACTTCTGAGAAGACACTGGTGGGCAGGGGAGACACAGCTCTGTCCTCAGGGAGCCCAATCTAAGGGAGACACAGCCCTGCCCTCAGGGAGCCCAATCTAAGGGAGACACAGCCCTGCCCTCAAGTAACCCAGTCTTTAAACAAACAGGACACTGGGGTTCTGGAGAAGAGAATGAGGGTTCCTGGGTAAGAGCTTCCCATGGTTGGACCCCAGTTGCTCTCTCAGGCAGCTCACCTTTCTGGATGACACCCTGATTGCCAGGGTTGGGGACCACTGTCCAGGAAAGCTCAGTGCATTCTGCACCCTTCCTCTCCCACCCTTCCCGTCCACACAGAACTTCGCTTTCTCCAGGGCTTTCCTGTTCTTTCCGTTGCTGGAGCTTCACGTGGCCTCGCTTTACAGCAGCTCTACAAGCCCTGTGAGGAGGGCAGGAGGGGACATCACTGTCACTGTGGAAGGAGGGGAAACTGAAGACCCTGGAGCAGAGCAGATTCCCCAACATCCTGATCTCTGGCCCAGACCTGGGAGTGGGGCCCTGGATTTTGGCCAAAGGCCCTCCCTGATGCCAGGGTTCCCCTCCTGGGCCTCCGCACTCTCCCTCGAGTGGAGATAATCACGATACCTGCTCGCAGAGGCACCGTGAGGATTAAGCGATTAATGAAAGCCAAGCAATTCCGCAGGGACCCGGCGCATTGTAAGCTCCCAACGCACTACCGCTACCTGTTGTTACTCTGCTTACTGGATTCCCTCCAAAGCAGGCCCTAGCCATAGATTTGGGGGCACGAAGTTTACCTGGGAGGCGAGCCCAGGAAGCACCTGCGGGGGTGTGGGCAAGTGAGGCGGGAGGGCAAGGGAGCCACTACTGGGCGCGGTAGTGAGCAGCTACTGCTCCTTATGGCGCAGTGGGCTCCATCCCACTGGGGACCTCTTGGCCACTGCAGAACATGCCTCGTGGTTGCCCCACTGGAGGCTGAGGAAGCCAAGACAGTCACCGTGTAGCCCCGGGCATCACTGGACGCTGTTGGGCCCATTAACTCCCGCAGTCAGGCCTGTCCCGTGTGCATGGGCCAGGAGGCCTGAGCCAAGTCACGGTGCCGCGGTGGGGCCGCGAGTGTGAGCTGGAACAGTGCCGGGGGAGAGCAGTGACCGCATCTGTGACACACAGCCCAGCCCCTCAGGGAAATGTAGTTCTGCTTATGGGCTCCACTGTACCTAGACAGAATTATAAAAGCTTGTGGCTGAAGCTCTGAAAGGTAGGGGTTCCGTCTGTTTTGTCCACTGTGGTTTTTCTAGTGCCAGGCACACAGCTCTGCCCATAGTAGGTGCTCAAGAAACACCTTTCAGAATACGAAGTTCCCTGTACTCACATTTTCCTTCTCATCTATGCTCTAGACAAAAGTCTAACACACATGCACACCCCACTCGGGCCTGCGGGGGGCGCTGTGCAGCCCTCATACCCAGCACAATACCAGGCACGTGGCAAGCGCTTCAGACACATGCATCAGTTAAATGCAGGGGTTCCTGGAATCTAAGGCATAATGGACCCTTGTCTAGGGTGAGGAGCACAAGCCGAAGCCAGGCCACTCCAGGAGCACAGGGGCTGGAGTGAGGACGCCTGATGGACAAAGATTGAAAGGGTCAGATCCACCTGGAGAGAGGCAGGAGATAAGGCCTCATTGTCTCTCCAAATTGACAGCCTGTGGGATCTCCCACGGAGCTGGCCCCTGGCTTGAGAGAGCCACTACAGAACCCATGCTATACAAAAAAAAGATAAATAGGAATTTTTAAGAAAGGAAGGCCTTCAGGGGAGGCTTTGAGAGTGACAAATGAGGAGGCCTCACTGGGGACTGTTCAGCCTTGGCAGGAATACGGTCTAAAAATAGTGGCTACTTTGCGGGAAGGGGGTGTGTGTGGCCACACATGAAGGGTGGTGAGCGATGATGGACACAGGGCCTCCTGTGGGCTACTTCAGCCCAGTGGGTGATTGAGGTGAGAAAGAAGATGACAGGAGGGGAGGGTAGCAACTACAGGAGCAGGGAGGCCACCTCCAATGTCTTTTCTTGAGTTGCATTTCCTCCAGACTAGGCCAACCTTAAAGTAATGGTTGAGGCTCAGCAGAAAATTATTTTTAAAATTATTTTTAAAAATTATTTAAAAAAATTATTGTGTCAGTCAGATATTGCCACAAGAATGCTGTGTAACAAACCACCCTAAACTTCAGTTGCCTAAAACAACATTCGTTTATTTGCTTCTCAAGTTTTTTCACACTACTCCCACCAAGACGTGGGGTCTCTGCCCTTTTCCCTGGAATCTGAGCTGAACTCAGTGGCTAGCCTGCAACCAGCTCTGAAATGGCTTCTCTCTAGGCTTTAGTTATGCAAATAATAAATGTTTTAGTTAGATATTCTGTTACTGACATCTGAAAACACCCCAACGGATGCAATGGTTTTTTAAGTTGTATCCAACACCAGGGAGAGATTTTTAGCCAAGGCGCTTTCCCCAGGGCCCCAGAGACATGCCCTGCAGGCTGAGCTGTGGATCCTGTAGAAATGGTTATGCTCTGTCACTACCAGTTCTCTCCCATCCCAGCTCCATCTCCAACAAACCAGAGTACTCTCACATCCTCTCTCATCTTGGCTTGTATGTCCATCCCCCCTTAGGAGCTGTAGTTCCACCAGTGTCCCCTCTCTCAAATCCAGCAGGATGGTTAGGCTCAGGGATTCAGGGAGAATCATCCTTCTGCACTCCTGCCCTCAGGGAACCAACCGGCCAGTTGGCTTTAGAGCCACAAACCTCAGTTCTTCTGGTAAGAAACCTCTATCCCAGCCGAACAGGCTTAAGTGCAAAATCCACATGGATCTGGAGACACATTCATTGTGGTGTAGCTGCTGGGACAGAGGTCTGAGGTGTGGGCTCTGCAGGGGATGCAGCCAGGGGACCCCCAGGGCTGGAGGAGCAGAGGTGACCTAGACAAGTGGCACCCGTTTATGTGCAATGATATTGGACCTTCTTTCCCTCTCTGTGTATTTAGAGCTTACTCCATAGGCGTGGGATCCTGGGGGCCTGTTTTTCTCTGTCTTCACCTCTTACTTGGCAAGTATGTACGTGTGTATGTTCCTGCCTTTCCACCTTTTTCTCAGTCTTTGTTTTGCCACTCGGTGTGTCACTCACCCTGTACCTTGTCGCTCTTAGTCACCTTTTTTTCTCATGTGCATAGAACACTCAGCAAATATGAGCCAATTATTTGCTGACCCTCTGAGCGTACATGTGTCTCTCCCAGGTCTTCATTAAAGCCTCCTTCAGTTTTAAACTCTTGAACATTTTAGGTCCAGGGGTGACAAATAACTGCAGTGGCATTTGAAGGCAGATGGGATCTTCTTCTCGCAGCTGGCAAGTCCTTTTGCTCCTCTGGCCTTGGCAAGACGCAGACTCCCTTGTCTTTCAGGGTGAAGCGTTTCCATTTGCTGCAGAAGCTGCAATTGTGCAGTGTCATTTTCCTTCATTTTAACACACTGAACACATTTGCTTACGGGCTGCATGAGGACTTTAGGAAAACCATGCACTGCAGGCACTAAAAGGAATGATCCCCTGTCCTCTCATCCCCCTCACCACGCCTCTGGCCCTTCCCAGCCTCGGGGCAGGCCCAGGGCGAGTGTTTAGGTTTCTGGCCACCACTCCTGCTTCCAGGGAAAAGCTAAAAGAGGAGGGTGCGCCCCCTCAGACATCTGCCCCACCACCTGATCGGCAGTCATCCCCCACTTCCACTGGCCTCCAGTTCCCCATCTGGGAGCCGAGCTGTCGGCGTCTTAAACATTCAGATGACTAATGCGGGAACAGGATTCTCAATGCACGCCGAGGGGGCAGCAAACTTTCGAGCTTGGCCCCCTCCCCAGCCCCTGCTAGGGGATGACATTTTCTCAAGGCGGAACAGCTTTCCGACACCTGCATCCTCGGCTCCACTTCTGCAGGCTTAATTGAGCTGGAATATTCCAGTTGGGCCCGTGGGGCTCCAGGCTGTGTACCTGGATGCCGTCCCTGACACCTGGCTGTGGGCGGGGAGTGAGGTTCGTGCTTCCCCGGCTGGCAGAGCAAGTCCAGAATTGCTGCTCCAGACGCGGGGTGGGGCGGGACACAGCCGAAGGTGGGTCTCCATATCTACAGCAGGTTCTCTGTGGTCTATACTGGTATCTCCTTCATGTCACAGTCAGGAGGAACATTGGCTCTTTTGTCCAACCTTTCATGTTACCCTGGGGGAAACTGAGGCCTGAAGGGAAAAAATAACCCAGATCCAGCGAGACTCAGAAACTTAGAGAAGAACATTTGTGGGAGAACTGGCCTTCAGAGCTTGCTGCCTGACCCCAAATCCCAGCTCTAAATCCAGACCCTCAACCCTGGCTGCACTATAGAGTTTGAAAATCCCCATGAGTCCCTGAAGGTGGGCCTGGGCACTGGCACTTTTTTAAAAGTCTGTTTTTTGAACTATAACATTCTTCTGGGAAAGTGTACACATGCTAAGTGTACATCCTTGATGAATGTTCACAGGCTGAATACATTCATGCAGCTGGTACCCCAATCACGAAACAAAGTGTTGCCAGCCCCCAGAACTCCCTGGGGCTGCCTCCCAGTCACCCTCATCACCCTCAAAGTTATAACAAAATCCTGCCTCCGACAGCACAGATTCGCTTTGCCTCTGTGAATGGCCTACAAACGGAATGAGAATCTGTGGGTACCCAGCCATCTAGGAAGGTGCTGGGCCAGTGGTGTGTCTGCTCCGTCTAGGTTCTGTCAAGCAGTTTTTTGGTGTGATGGTGCAGCTCCCACTCCCACCAGCAGTGCACGAGAGTCCCGGTGCTCCCGCCCCCACCAAGGCCCCTGTACTTTGCATCCTACAGCCTGGGGGGCGGGTAGAGTGGGCCCCCAATCCGGTGTACCCTGCCTTCCCCCGTGGCTAGCGCAGTTCAGCCGCTGGGCATGTTCACTGGTCATTTAGGCACCCTCTTTTGGAAGTGCTTTTCTCCAGGAATTTGTATTCTTTAAAACTCCCCAGGTGACCCTAAAACAGAACCAGGGTTGAGCACTTCTGTGGCTTAGCCGTGAGGGTGGGGAGCTTTGGTTTTGGGAGACAGCTGGTGAAGCCGAGGGAGTGTGTGCGTGTGTGTTTGCAGGTGCAGCTGGGTGCCTACAGGGGCCATAACCCCGGAGCCCAGGGTGCTCTTTGGGAGCAGCTGAGCAGCAGTTTTCTTGGAGGCACACTTGTCAGAGAAGATAAGAACGTATGGCCAAGAGAGAAGGCCCACATCATGGCCACGGGCACGCTCTGAGCAGCAGGGACCCGGGCCTGGGGGGCTGACCCCCGGAGCTGCCTGCTGGCCATCTGATTGAAGGCCCTCTGAATTAAAGGGCTCGCCACAGGCCCAGCCCCACTGGAGCCTTCTTTGTTAGGAACAGAATAAGGGAAGGTCATTGAGCCACTTAAACCAGAAAAAGTGACATCAGATATCGACTGTAAGAGAGGGGAATTAATGATGGCTTGCTGACAGGAAGGCAGGAGTTGGCCCCAGCCATCCCTCTTCCCCCGAAGTGGGGACCTGGAGGGAAACATTTCATTTTGGCGTCTGCCAGCATAGCCCAGATAATCAGGTTTCTCTGGGAGGACAGGCAGAGGCGTCAATAAAAAGGGGCAGGCTTATCCTTTCTGTCTCCCAAGCTCAGCACGGGCTGGGCTAGTCCTCCAGTCACAGCAGGACCAGACATTGTCACCATCATCTTCACCGTCCCGTGTCCTCTTGGCTTGTTCAGCACAGTGGTTAGCGTGGAGCCTCCCCAGACTCCTGCCCCCCTTGGCTCACCTGGGAGCTTGAGGGTCTCCCCTGAGGCGGCAGCTTCTCAAGGCCATCTGTGTGCCGCAGGCACCTTGTGGTCCCTCACATAAGACCCACCCAGGGCTGAGTACCTTGTGTGCTGTTAACAACCATGCTCCACAGAGTAAGGACCCATCAGGGGACCACCGTCAGGCCCAGTGGCGGGTGCCGGTTCAGAGACGAGTCCCAGGACCCGCGTCACAGGCACCCGAGGCCTCCCTGGGCACAAACTGTGCTCCCTGGTCCCCCTGCACACTCTGGCTTTCTCTAGTTTCACTCTGCAGCCAACCTGCAGAAAAACCACAGAGGACTTCTTTCATTTGTTTGACCATTTTAAAAGCAGTGTTGTCGTATTTGATTTTCTAGCTAGGAATATTAAGGGTCCTCTAGTTCCTCTCAAATTCTATCATAATCACCCTCTGATTTATTGAGAACTTGCTATGTGCCTGGCCCTGTTCCAAGGGCCCCACACTTGAGCTTATTTTATGCTCACGACTGTCCTGTGCAATAGGAGTTGGGCGCTTCCCTTTTTACACGTAAGAGAACTGGGACACAGAGAGATTACAAAATGGGTCCAGTCACACAGCACAGTATGAGACCTGAAAAATTAAAAATATCACCATCATAACTTATTGAGTGCACATGTGTCAGAAGCTTGGTACGTTTGCTCTTACACCTTATAAAACCTCTTTAGGGTGGTGGGTTAGTTTGCTAGGGCTGCCCAGCAAAGTACCACAAACTGTGTGGATTAAACAACAAAAACAGAATGTCCTGGGGGCCGTAATGTTCATGTCGGCAGGGCCCTGCTCACCCTGAGAAGGAGCTGATCCGGGCCTCTCCTAGCTCCTGGTTGATCCGCAGTTTGAAGCACAACTCGCCAATCTTCACATG
Organism: Miniopterus natalensis; assembly: GCF_054644295.1. NCBI lineage: Eukaryota > Metazoa > Chordata > Mammalia > Chiroptera > Miniopteridae > Miniopterus > Miniopterus natalensis. The sequence goes on along the minus strand of NC_142085.1, from coordinate 13,683,012 downwards.
AGGCTTTCCTTGTGTTGGGCTCTCTGTGTCCAAATTTCCTCATTTTTATAAAGACATCAGTCATATTGGATAGCAACTCACCCTAATGACCTCGCCTTAACTTGATTATATCAGCAAAGACCTTATTTCTAAATAAGGTCACTCTACAGGTACCAGGGGTTAGGGCTTCAACATCTTCCCAGGGCACCTAATTCAACCATCAGGGGTGGGTGCTCTCCTCTTTTGCAATGAGGAAAGGAAAGCTAAGAAGAGGGGTGGCTTGGCAGCACCCCCAGGCGGTGGAGGGGCCAGGACTCAAACCCGAGGCTGCGCAGGGGACTCACCCAGGGAGCTTTCCGAACACAGCTTCCTGCTCCACCTGAGGAGGCTCCCTTGGCCCCGGGTGATTCTCTGCGGCCAAGGTTGAGGGCGTGGCCTCCAGGGTCTGGGCAGCCTGAGGCCGGCCGTCTGCCACTCCGCTGTTGCCTCGCCCTGTGTTGGAGGGCACCGGGGCCCACCAGACGGCAGCCTGCCCACTCCGCCCCTGCCGCCCTGCCCTGGATCCCACTCCTCACAGCCCGCATCAGCAGCTCCTCCGGGACCCCCCAGCTTATTCCTGCTGTCCTTAAGCACCCTTCGCTTTCCAGGTGGGTGCTTGGCTCTGTGGTTCAAACAGAAGCTCGGGGGCCTCCCTGCTTTCCTGGGGCGCCGAGGCACCTCCTCCTTGCTCCTTTCGGGGATCTCTTAAGGCTCACCTGGATGTCAGCAGGTAAGCATAGTGTTCAGTGTAGAAACATAGTCGTGCAGCAAAGATGCTCAGCAGGCAGCGTCGTGCCAACCAGAGGATGCACGTCGCTGGCGGGATGGAGGTCTCTGTCACACAGGAGGCAGGGGCTGGGCCCTTCTCCTGAGGACTGTCAGTGAGAAGTTAGTGAGTTTGGGGTCCAGGCTCAGCCAAAACCACAGCACAAATCTGAGTCGTAGAGAGCTTTACACTTGCAGAGCCCTCCAGCACCCAGCCCTTGGAGCGGGAGGTCCGCAAGGACCAATCTTATCATCTTCACTTTGCAGGTAGATGATTGACCTGCAGGGTGACATGTGACTTACTCCTGCCACAGGTTGTACTTGTGGAGTCAGGACAAGGCCTGGGATTCCTTCTCCAGGGGTCTTTCCACTCACCTTTCACTCAAAGCACAGCCGAAAAAGGTTGTGCATGTGTACATATGCCCCCTCGTCCCATGAGGGGGTGTGGGGGCCCTTACGAATGAATCAGGAAGCAAGGAAAGGAGAAATGGGGTGAAGGAGAAACGAGGAGGGGGGAGGGCTGAGGCTGGGGCACCCAAGGCGACCTGGCTCCCAGGAAGCAGAGTCTGAGGACAGCAGCATCGAGAAGTTTATTAGGGGCCCCCTGGGGCAGAAGGGGAGGCTGGGCCATGAACCAGTCACATCAAGCTCTGGAAGTGGAATCAGGCAGAAGGCGGGCCCCTCCAGCCCGCAGCACCGTCTTTGGAGGTGGACTGGGGGAGCCTATGATCTTGAGCAAGGCAGCTGTCCCAGCCAAGGGCAGGGTTGCCTGGTTGAGCAATGAATCCTTTTTTAGTATAAGTATGTCCTAAACAGTTCATGGGACATGAAATAAAAGTATTTGTTGCTTACCTGAAATTCCAGTTTAACTAAGTATCCTGTATTTTATCTAGAAACCTTACCCAAGGGCAAATCCAGGAGAAGATTTATCTGTGAGCAGCCAGCAGGCAACACTCTGAGCAGCTGGGGGAATGGGTGGCTCGGCCCTGAAGGAGGGATCTGCTTGGCAGAGCCTAACATCTTCTATGGGTGCTATACATTTGCAACGATGGAGTCCAAGGTCAGGTCTCAGTTTCCTGGCAGCCAAAGAACAATAAATTTTAACTTTTACAGCAGCTTAAGATTTTTTTTAAATCTCAGGAAATTTTGCTTAGGAGAAATGCAGATTGCTTTGGTCATGAAAGTTCAAGAAATGTCTCTCTGTGCTCTCTCACAGTGGGCATTCGGTGAGGTAGTGGACAGTTATTCTTCCTCCGAGGGGAGATGGGTGGCTAATGTTACATCTTGGAAGGACAAGGTTTACTTACTTGTGCATTTATTCATCAAATATTTATTAAGCCGCTGAGCGAGGCACAGGCACTGAGCTAGGTGCAGGCAGTAAACTAGGTGCAGGCACTGAGCTAGGTGCAAGTACTGAGTAAGGTGCCAGGCACTGAGCTAGGCACAGGCAGTGAGCGACGTGCAGGGACTGAAAGAGGTACAGGCACTGAGCTAGGTGCAAGTACTGAGTGAAGTGCCAGGGACTGACCTAGGTGCAGGCACCGAGCCAAGTTCAGGCACTGAGTGAGGTGCCAGGCACCGAGCTAGGCGCAGGCACCGAGCTAGGCGCAGGCACCGAGCTAGGCGCCAGGCACCGAGCTAGGCGCAGGCACCGAGCTAGGCGCCAGGCACCGAGCTAGGCGCAGGCACCGAGCTAGGCGCAGGCACCGAGCTAGGCGCAGGCACTGAGCTAGGCGCCAGGCATTTGGTGGTGCACAGGCAGATGCTGCTCCTGGCCTCACAGAGAGGACAAGTGTACACAGCTGGCATCTGAAGTCTAAGTCAAGATGGCAGATATGTTTCAAGTGAAATACCAACTCACTGGCAGAGGTTGCTTGGACCTCTGAGTTGGGAAGGCTTCAGTATTAGTCAGAGTTCAGGTTAGGATGCTGTAACAAAGAAACCCCAAGATAAAGTAGCTTAGATAAGACTGACGTTTATTTTATTTCACAAAAATCTTATAGTAGGTGACCTGAGGCAGGTAGGACTGCCTTGTGTCCCTTGCTCCCAACGTTGTCAGGGATTGAAACTTCCTCTATATTGATGCTCCAACATGATGGCTCCCCAACGCCCTATCTGCACTCCAACCAGTGGAGAGGAAGGAGAGGTCATGCCCTTTCATTGTAAGGCCGTAACAAGAAAGCTGTGGGCACCACTTGTCTTCACTTCCCATTGGGCAGACCTTAGTAACATGGCCACGTCTCCCTGCAAAAGAGGTTGGGAAAGGATGCAGTCATTGTCTGAGTGGCCACGTGTCCAGCTAAAATGTGGGGGACCCATTTTAATAATGGATTAAATAATGGATTAATAAAAGAAGAGGAGAATGACTTTCAGGGATCACCAGCAGTCTCATCCACAGATTTTGAAAGGAATGAAGTGATGTGGCCACTTAGTGATGTCCGTCATGGAAACAGGGGTGGGAATGAAGGGACTTGTGGCACCTGTAACCCACAGGGCTGAGACTCTCAGGTTCCTAACAAACGCTCTGCTACTCTACCTAAGTACTTCCTAGAGATAAGATAGGGTCACATATCGAAGCCTGGCGGGGTCAGGTTCTGATGACTGGTGAGGGAGCAGGGACCAGGAAGAGTGTTTCCCTTCCTGGGTCTCTGTCTCTTCATTCACTAGGTATCCTGGCCAAATAGATCACCAGACCTCAGGGAGAGGCTGGCATGGGGGATAGGGCCACACAGAGAAGGGTAACTGGTATTTTTAAGCACTTCTTATGCCAAGGGCTTTACACATTTTTACATACTTATTAAGGCTCACAGTAGCTTAGATGTTTTTGTTTTTGTTTTCAATTCCCTAGTCTGGCCAAGGAAACCAGAAGCAAAAATCAGAGTCAAGATTTGAGCAACAATCTCAACTATTTTGACCTAATTGACATTTATAGAATACTACATTAAACAACTATAGAGTACACATTATTTTCAAGTATGAGACAGACCATGTTCTGGGCAATAAAACCAAGGCTCAATACATTTAAAAGGATGGGAAAAATATAGAATATGTTTTCTGACCACTATGAAACCCAATTAGAAATCATTAACAATAAAATATTCATGAAACTACAAAAACTTATAATTTGAACATTTTCTAAAAAAACCATAAATTAAAGAAGAAGCCATAAGAGAAATTGAAAATGACTTCTAAAAGAATGATAATAAAATATACATCACATCGAAATCTGTGGGAATAGCTAAAGCAGTGCTTTAAGGGGAATTGATAGCTTTAAATGTTTACACTAGAGAAGAAGACATATCTAAAGTTAATTAATGAAGGTTCCATCTTAAAAAAAAAAACAGAAAACAGAGCAAAGCAAACACAATCTAAGTAGGAGAAAGGAAAGAATAAAGTACAGAAATCAATGAAATTGAAAACAGACAAGCAATAGAAAAAATACCCACCAAAAGCTACAACAAAACCTCTAGTTAGATTCATCAAGAGAAAAGACACAAATTACTCAAATCAGGAGTAAAGAGAGACCATCACTAAGATATTAAAGACACTAAAAAGATAAGAAATTATCAATAACTTTATTTCAATAAATGACAACTTAGATTACCTGGAAACATTTCTTGGAAGAATCAAATTACCACACTCACTCAAGAAGAAATGCAAAAGTACAAAGAGCTGTACATTGGTTAAAGAAATTAAATTTATAATTAAAATATTTTCACAAAGTAAATTCCAGGCTCAGGTCGTTTTATAATAGGTAAATTCTATTAAACGTTTCTGAATAAAATGATGCTGATTCAACTCACATTCTGCCATGGACTAAATTGTCGCCTCCAAAATTTGTGTGTTGAAGCCTCGGCACCCAGCATGATGGTGTTTGGAGATGGGGTCTTGGGGAGATAATTAAGTTTAGATGAGATCACAAGGGTAAGGCCATCAAAATGGGGTTGTTGTCTTTATAAGAAGAAACACCATAAAGCCTCTCTGCCCCCCTTTCATCATATGAAGACAGAGGAAAAGGCAGCTATCTATAAACCAAGAAGAGAGTTCCCATCAGAACCTGACCATGCTGGCACCTTGACAGAGCCTCTAGAGTGTGAGAAAAATATATTTCTGTTATTAGAGCCACCCAGTCTATGGTATTTTGTTATGGCAGCCTGCACTGACTAATATAAACTCTTCCATAAAATAAAGGAGGTGATTAAAAAATTTTCAAACTCATTTTATGAGGTCAGCATTACCCTAATACCAAAATCAGGCAAAGACAGTTTAAAAAAATAAAAATGACAGACCAATATTCCTCATGAACCCAGATTTCTTAACAAAGAAAAGAGCAAGATTCCTTAACAAAATGTTAGCAAAATCAGTATAGCAATACATATATATATGTATATATATATATATATATATATATATATGTGTATATATATATATATATATTTATATGACATTATGACTAAGTAAAGTTTATTTAGGTTTAACATTAAAAAAATCAATCAATGTAATTCAATATATTAATAGAATAAAGGAGAAAAATGATCATATCAGCAAATACAAAATATTTGACAAAATGCAATACCCAATTATATTAAAAACTCTTAGCAAATTAAAAATAGAGGGTGACTTTCTCAATTTGTTTAAAAGTGTCTATAAAAATCTTATAACAGAAATTGTACTTAATGGTTAAAGATTTAATGCTTTTCCTCTTGTCAAAAAAACTGAAGAGTCTGAATTTCATTCACCCTGCTCGCAAACTAGGAAGTTAGCGTCCATGGTTTTATGAAAGCTGTATTAGTTGGCTTGGGCTGCCATAATAAAATACCATAGGGTGTGTGGCTTAAGTAACAGAAATTTATTTTCTCACAATTCAAGAGGCTGGAATATCCAAGGTCAAGTTTCCAGCAGGACTCGGTTTTTGGTGAGAGCTCTTTTCCTGGCTCATAGACAGCATTTGTCCTCACACAGCCTTTCCTCTAAGCATGCAGAGGGGTTAGGGAGAGAGAGAGACAGAGAGGATCTTTCCATTGTCTTTTCTTGTAAGGACACTAAACCTATTGGATCAGGGCCCCATTCTTGTGATCTCATTTAACCTTAATTTTCATCATAAGCCCCATCTCTAACTACAGTAACATTGGGAATTCGTGCTTCAACATTAATTTGGGGGGACACCGTTCAATCCATAACAAATGCTCACAGGAGACATGAGACTCATTGGTCAGAGACAAACGACTTAACTACTCACAGCACAGAATGTAGCATGAGTTTCATATTCTCATAACTGACCCTCAAGTCCTATTGGGCCTAAGTGGATACTTCACAAGAAGTGAGTTTGTGTCACAGATGAGGAAGCCCAAGGTTAGGGAACCCTAATCTTTTATAAGGGGTTTCAAGCAAACCTTCCCAGCCTTTGCCCTGGAAGGACTGTCTGAAGAAGAGGGAGACACAATCTCTGTGCTCCTAGACTGTTTGCTGTACAAACATTCTTGAAAGATAGTCCAGAACAAAAGATAGTCCAAAGGCTAGTGCCCCTGCCTGCAAGCATTCCTTTTATAGAAATGTCTTACAGAAATGTGAGAGGTCCATAGCTAATTATTTTCCAGCGCTCCTAAGCTGGAGAGCAAGGCAAGGATGTCCACTCTCATGCACTGGACGTGATGGCCAGTGCAATAATGCAAGGGAAGCACAGAGATTGGAAAGGAAGCAGTGAAACTGTATTTGTAGATTTGTTTGTGTTTGTAGATTGTTTGCATAGAAAATGCTAAGGGATTAGGGCTTGTACTACAAAACACCTACTAGAATTAATAAGTGAATTTACTGAGATCACAGGATATAAGGCCAAATTCTAAAAGCAATTGGATTTCTACATACCGGTAACAAAATTTTTTCTTAAAATTCTATTTACAATAGAAACAAATTATAAAATCCTTAGGAATAAATTATGAAAACAAATGCAAGACCGAGAAACACAAACGTTGAGAGCAAGTAAAGATCTAAATAACTGGACTGATATCCCATGTACATGAACTGGAAGACGCAAAATTGGTATGATGTAAAATCTCCCCTTAGATTCACTGAAATCCCAATCATAATCCCAACAGATTTTTAGAGAAGAAACTGGCATGCTAATTTTAAATTTTATATGAAAATATAAAGGACCTAGAACATCCAAAGTAATTCTTTAATAAAGAGCAAAGTTGGAGAGCTTATACTGCTGGTCTCCAAGACTTATTATAAATTTACCTCAATCCAAACAGTTCGGGGTGACATAGGATCAGCAAATAGATCAATGGCTAGAATAGAGAGTCTGGAAATAGACTCAGATCTCTACAAACATTTGATTTTCACCACAGACACCAAATCAATGTGACGGAGAAAAAGAAAGTCTTTTCAGCCAATGGCACCGGAAGAACTGGATATTAACATGGAAAAAAATGAATCTGAGCCCCTGCCTTACACGTATACAAAAATTAATTTAATATGGATCATAAACTATACAGCTTCTAGAAGACGCTGGGAAGGTATCTTTGTGACTTGGGGATAGCAAGGGATTCCTAGGCAGGATTTAGAAAGACAGTAACTATAAAAGAAAACATTGTTAACTCAGACTTCATAATCATTAAAAGCCACTCATCAAAAGGCACTATTGAGGAAGAAACAGGCAAGCCGCAGATTAAGGGAAATATTTGCAAAACATATATCTGACAAGAGGCTAATGTCCAGAATATATCCATCCCGCCTGCAACTCAATAATAAAAAGACAAATAATCCAATAAACTTGGGCAAAAGATTTGAACAGACACTTCGCAAAGGAAGATAAATGAATGGCCAATAATTCAATGAAAAAAGATGCTCTACATCATTAGTCATCAGGGAAATGTAAATTAAAGCTACAGTGATCTACTACGGCTCACCCAGTTGAATGGCTCCGAATAAAACGACTGCCAGCACTCTGGCGGTGAAACTGGAGCTGAAACTGGAATCCTGACGTTGCTGATGGGAGTGTAAAATGGTGCAACCACTTTGCAAAGTCCTGGCAGTTTTTAAAATAAACCAAATACACATCTAACCTATGGCCCAGTAATTTCATTCCTGGGTATTAACCCAAGTGAAATGAGAGCTTGTGTCCGTAAGAAGTGGTGTATTCGATGTTCACGTCAGCTTTATTTATAATCGCCCCAAACTGGGAACGGCCTAGGTGGCCATCAGCAGGGGAGTGAGAACTGAAGCTGAGAGGTTCATTCAAGGGACTACTACTCGGCCATCAAAAGGAGTCACTTACTGATTCGCACAGCAGGACGAAGCTCAGAAATGGGCCGAGCGAAAGAAGCCTTCGCACGAGTGTAAAGTCCTGGGACTGGCAAATTAGTCCATGGCGAAAAATCAGAGCAGTGTTTACGTGTGTGTGTGTGTGTGTGTGTGTGTGTGTGTGTGTGTGTGTGTAGAAATTGGCTGGAAGGGGCATGAGGGGACTTTCTGAAGTGACGGTGCTGGTCCAAGTATTTGGGTTATAAAGATGTGTACATTTGTCAAAACTCATCAACTCATCAAATGGTATATTTAAGACTGATGCTTCACACTATGCAAATTTTATGTAAAATAACTGGAAACAAATATTAAACTTTAATTAATGATATGTATACTGACATGTTAAAGGTGAATTTCACTGGCGTCTGTGATATGTTTTGAAATGCATCAAAAATTAAGATTTACTAATGGATGGGTAGATATGTGACAAAGCAACTATTCTAAAAGGTTGATTGTAGAATATAGGTGATAGTATATGGGTGTTCCTTAAGAAATTCTTTTCTTTTTTCAGTATGTTTAAAGATTTTCATTTTAAAATGTTGGAACCTGGCCAGGAGTGGCTCAGAGATTGAGCATTGACCTAGGATCCAGGCGATCGGGTTCGATTCCCCGTCAGGGCACATGCCCGGGTTGCGGGCTCGATCCCCAGTCTGGGGCGTGCAGGAGGCAGCTGATCAATGACTCTCTCATCATTGATGTTTCTCTCTCTCTCTCCCTCTCTCTTCTTCTCTCTGAAATCAATAAAGATATAAAAACAAAACAAAATGTTGGAAAAATAATTGTTGGAAGAAGTATACACCCCAACATTTGTGGGAAATAAAATTTTTCTTTATAATGATATAGACCAGCATGCTTAGCTTTTAAGCAACAGATTTGCAGCAAAGGGCTGCCCCAAAGAAGAGAGATGGAGGCATTAATTACAGACCTTCCATAGAAGCATTAGCCTCACGGCTAATCTTTTCCGTGTTTAGTATGATGTTCTGCCTTCATCAAAGTCATTAGCGGCAATGAGGATGTGATTATCTCTTCACACGTCTGTTTGCATTTCACAGCTGCTAGTCAGGCTCAGTCAACACTTCCACGTGCTGATAATTGTAATCAACCCATTTGTTTATTTAAGACAAACAAATGCTTACTCTTTGGGGGAAGAAATACCTTGAGCCCTAATTTGTTAATTTTTTAGTTCTTATGAACATTAGCCAGTTATTCTGTTTTTCTCCCCAAACATATCGAACCTCAGAGCTACTTTTCTTTCTTTCCTGAAAGATTAGTCCGGGAACTCTCTTCTGCTCCCCATCTGGTTTGTAAATGCCCAATTAAGGAAAATACGCAGTGGATATTTTACACACACACACAATAATGGGAAGAGGGGAGGCATTTCATTCTAGGACACATGTTATAGTTTGAATTGCATCGCAAAGCCTTTATAAGCACATTAGAATAAAAATCACGATGTGCACGCTTCAGCCATGCCAGGTGGTGAAAGCGACGCCCAATAACATTAGAGGAGTTAATGCACCCAGTCAGCTGTGTCCAGGCCCTGTCCCCGGGAGCCCTGCCCCTCCACGGGCTAGTCCAGGTCAGAAGATACATATCCCTCACCACAGATGTCTGAGTCTCCCCTGAAAGTGGAATAAAGACTGGTGAAAACTAATTGAAACTCTTCCTCTTGGCAGACTTCCTGGAAGAGGAAGATTCACTGAGAATGACAAGAAAACATCAGAACCAACAAAGAAGGGAGATTGTGCAGGGGGAGGGGGAGGAGAGAGAGTGAAGGGAAAGGATGCCCATAGGCCAACCCCTGGGCACCTGGGGAGAGGGCGGAGGGCTCAGCCAGCTCCGGGAGAGCTCCCAATCCCGTGACATCTTTCTTCAAGGCCAGGTCTTCACTTCGAGGTCCTCCGCAATGAGCAACGGGCAGCCTTGATAACCCTGCAAGGTCAATGCTGCAGGCCCAGCCCTGGACAGAGCACCTGCTTCCCTAGAACACAGCCCTCCCTCCTTTGCCCGCACAGCCCCGCATGGGTGCCCTTTGAGCCAGCTTTGCACAGAGGCCATGGGGATATCATCTGTTCACTCATTTCTCTAACCAGGGGCCTCTAACAGGTGGGACAAGGCAGCTCTCTGGGTGACAAACTACCTTTCCTGGTTTGTCCAGCTAAGAGCCGTTCCCTCTTCTCCCCCCAGACCGTCTTGGAGACTGAGAGAGGGATGGTGGTGGGCACGGTGCCCTCTGTGCCAGCCCTGCAGCAGAGGAATCTGAGCAGCATAGTGCCACCCGAGCCTGGGTCACTCTGCACTCTGGGCTCCTGTTCAGAGAAGGGGGACTTCCATGCTGGCCATCCTTAAAGACCGGGCCCTGTTTGCTTGGCTGCCAGCCTCGCAGCTCCTCAGAGGCCCCGGCAGGAGCGGGGCAGTCGTGTTAGCTGTGCGGGGCCCGCCTCCCTGGCTTCTGCTCTGAGCGCTGCGGCAGCCGGGATCAGGCAAGGCCACAGGCACCGCCACCGGCCAACCTGGGGCTGGCGCACAGGAAGGCCGTGCAGGCGCACTGGGACTCGTGGGTCCCGGGGCCCTCCGTTTGCCCACTGGCTGGATGGGGTCCCGGCCCTCTACATCATGGGTGACCTTGAGCCAGCATCCCAGGCTCTCCTTGTGCCAGCAACACCATCTGGAAAGTGGATTTGTGACTAATAAGAGAGGACTCAAGAAGTAAACTCACTGAGGGCATGCTGGGCCGCGGGAGTTGGGATGGTAAGCGGCGTAAGAGGCCCAGGGTGACCGAGTTGGCTGGTTGTTTGGGGCAGGCTTACAAACCTCAGCGTAAAGTTACTGGTGTACACTCCCCTGGCATCCTGGGAATGGGCACCGGGGCCCTGCAGCCACTCTGAGCCAGGCACGGGAGTGGCAGGGAGGTGGAATCTGTCTTTGGCAGTCAACACAGGAAGGAGAATGGACCTGAACCCAATAGGTGGAGACTGAGAAGTTGTTAAGCAACTAGTACAGAGCCTGGCATGAAGCTGGCCCTCTCTAAAGTGACATTATTCTTACTCTGGAGAGTCTAAGAGGCAGAGGCTTGCATGAGAGTCAAGGGGGGCAGAGGAGGAAAGAGGCACTGGCAGGAATGCCACTGAGGCAGAGACCGACAATCCTAGGCGAGTATTCCATAGCCCTGCCCACTGTCATGTCAGAGGGAGTGACAGTTCAGCTCCCCACGGTTCTTCTCCGGGTTGCAGCAGCTAGGAAAGGAAGCCCCAGTTTACAGAAGATGCCAGTTAAAGCTGGAGCTGGGATTTAAGTGTAAGCAGCTTCAGAGACCACGTGCTTTCTCTTCCTTTCTATGGTACCACCCCTCTAGCAGTCTTCGAGTTTCGGGGCCAGCTGTTAAATGGAAACTCCTTGAGGGTCAGGCCCGTGTCGCTCCCGTCAGATGGGAAGCTCTCTGGGAGCGTGGGCTGTGTCTACTCCATCAGATGGGAGTCCCTGAGCAGGGCTGGGTCTACCCCTCAGATGGGAATCCTCGGCTCATGGCAGCTTGTTACAGGCTGGGGCGGAGGGTGGGCCTGGTCTGGCCCGTCACGAAAGCCACCCCTGAGCTGCTCACAGGCCATTGGAAGCCTCTTTGTGCAGAAATGGTGGAGACTGTTGTGGGGCCCCGGCCCAGGGATGGGACTTGGGCACATCCTAAGGACAGGGGACAGATGTGACAAGCAGGGGACGTGGTATCAGGTCAGAGCCCTGTCACCACTTGCTGCTTCCACTGTCCTGGGGGCTATTTCCACGCGGGCTGCCCGGGGAGCAGGCTTGGCCACGCGGGAGGAGGTGGCCCCTGCAGAGCTCCAGGACACAAGTAAGCGAGCGCGCCGTGCTCCCCGCTAAGGCCTGAGTTACTGCTCCTCCCCTGCGCATGGAGGGAGCGTTTTTTTGGCTGGGGTTTAGAAACAATGCATAAAAAGTGGCTGCTTTATATCCTCTGACACCGTGAAGCTGCAGCTGGAGAGAAGCGGGAGGGAAGGCAGGGGAGGGTGGAGGGGGGCCGGGCAGCAGCAGGAAGGAATGATCGGGTGGAAGGCGAGGAGAGCTGACAGGGCGGGTGGGGAGAAGAGGAAGGAAGGGGGGCCTCACCTTAGACTTTGGGGTCCCGCCTCCCAGGTGCTGCCTCCCGGTGGGAAGGTGCTCAGGGCCACAGGGAGCAGTCAGTGTCTGTTGGAAAAGCCTCATCCCCCCGGAGACACTGTCCTGCTCAGATGCCAGGGTGGCAGGCGGTGGCTTGGAGGCCAAGGGGATGGGCAGGGTTTTCTGGGGTTATTCTGGCCCCAGGCCACCACCCAGGTCCCTGCTTTATTTTTTGTTGGGTTGGCTTTTTGTTTTCCCCTGAACCTGGGATTTGTGGTCTCCTAGGGATAGGGCTCCACGCTTCTCTGGATTTGTGAAGTAGGAATGAGAGAAGTTCTTGATTTTGGGCGCCCTGAAGTGGCTCTTCTCCCTCAATGTCCCTCAGTGTGGAGAGTGGAGCTGGTGAGATGCAGAAGGGACAAGACTCTGCCCCGCACCCACCACTGTCCCCCCAACCCAACCACCCTCTCAAGGCTCCTTGCCCTCGCCCATACTGTGCTTTGGTCACCTGCCATCTCTTACCTCCACGGAAAGCCAAACGCTGGTCACCCTTGATGTTCCGACTCAAACTCTGCTGTCCTTCTGGAGTTTTTCAGCCCCCACCCCCCCGCCACCATCTATGATCCCCCTATACTGTGTTTAATATCATTCTCTGGGTCCAGCTACTTCGACGGTCAGTTCATGTTATCAGTTAAGCATCGGCTGGGAGGTCTTTGGAAGGAAGAACTGAGTCTCATTTACCTTAGTGGGCTAAGCTCGGGGTCAGAAACTCAGTGAGCACCCGCCGTGCTCAGGAAGGAGGGGAGGCCGAGCTGCGGAGAGGCTGCACGGTGCAGCGGATGATGCATGGACTGGGGACGAGGCAGCCACTGGTGCATCTCGCTCCCCTGTTACTTCATGGGGCCTTGAGGGATTGCTTTTCAAAGGTGCCATGAGGACTAGAAGTAACATATAAGTCACTCAGCCCACAGCACGGCATGCAGTAGGTGCTCAACGAATAGCGGGGGGGGGGGGGTGCCAGTCCTCCTGATGCTAGAGTCAGCTCTTACATCATCCCCATGCCCCCCATTACCTGGCCATCAGGTTCACCCACAGAACACCTGGCCTCTTTCTCCCGGGGGGCAGCCATGGAGTTTTTTCATGGGAGGAAGCTGGATTCTTGTGTGTCTGCCGGGGTTGTCAGTGTGTCTGACGCAAGACTGTTGATAGGAGGTGCAAATAAGTTTCCTGATTTGAGATGATGGTGTTTGGGATGCCTGGCACTGGGCTATATTTAGCTCTGAATTTCCCAAATAGCAACAGGGAGGAAGAGCCTACCATCCAAACATTTCCCATCCAGCTGGAAATATAATAATCACAACAGTTATTATTTATTGACTAAATAAATCAATGGGATTTGGGTGTCCATTGGCATTTAGAATAATGGGCTTTAACATTTCAGGGCTCAATTGCCCTTGACTGCCATACAGTCAAATATAAGCTGTTCAATAAGTAAGGGAACTGAGGCAGGGAGGGAGATGTGATGCATCAGACCCGGCCCCAGGCCTTTAGACCCTTGGTTTGATTGTTTTTGTCCTTAAGTACTAAGGGACTTGGTGCAAAAGCATCAAGATGGCTCTAACCAAGAAGCCAGTCCCCTCTGGCCGCCCTAGGTCTGCCTCTGCTTTCCAAGGCTTCTCTCAGTGCCATGGAGGCCGAGTGGAGCCCTGAGCCGGGAGTCAGAAGGTCTGCGTTTTAGTCTCTGCCCAAAACTAACTGTGTGGCCTTGGGTGGGTTAGTGCTTCTCTATGGGCTTCTGTTTCGTCATTCAGTGCCCATCGTTTATCCATCCATCCATCCATCCATCCATCCATCCATCCATCCATCCATCCATCCATCCATCCATCCATCTATCCATCCACCCATCCAGTGTATCTAAAATATCTACGTGCTCAACTGGGAAAAATGGACATGCAAGGGAGGCGCTGGCATCAGTCCTGCCTTCTAGGGCCTACATATAGCCCACAGGTAGTGGAGAACTGCCTCAGTGCCCACAGAAGAGAGTTTATGAAGAGCTGGTCACAACAAGGAAGGGCGGCGGAAGTGTGGAGAAGCCAAAGTAATAGCCACCCAACAGATCCTTTCTCTCTGGTATCGAAAGGTAATGAGACATGGTCAGTGGGCTGCTGCTTGCTCAGGATGCTCATGCACACACACACACACACACACACACACCCTCTTATCTTATCTTTTGAACTCTCCAAAAATGATCCTTGGAAGAGCTGGGAAAGGAAAGCCAAGGTCACAGCTGACCTAGAGCAGGTCACAGAAAGCTGAGGCTGCAGGCTGCTGGGAGGGATGAGTTCATTGTCACTCAGGCGCCACTTTCTTGGAAGGTGGGAGTTGTACCTCGATACTTCTCAGATGCCCCTGAGCATCAGGCACAGCACAGGGAACATCACTATGTATTAACTGAACGCCACTGGGTGACCTTGGCTAAGTCTATTTCTTTCTTGGGTCTCGGTTTTCATGTCAGTAAAATGGAGAAGAGATGTTAGGATAGATGCCACTTGAGATAATTTGCCACCTTAAGAATCTGTTGCTTCCTGAACGAATGATCCACAAAGGCCTTCCCTCTGACTCTTAATCTGATTTTTTTCCCTTCTGTTCTGCCCTCAGGTTCCAGGATTTGATGTCCCAACCATCCCTTAATTTCTGCTTCATTATCTATCCTGCACTACTGTTGTTATCCCAGTCCCCTAACCCTTAACTGGGGTAACTCCAGTCCCCCTCCAATGGCCTGGAGTCTGTTCCTTGATCTAGGGCTCCTCAGCTACGGTTGGGTGCGGGAGGGTTAACGCGTGGCCCTCCCTTCTGCGCTGTGTGCACACGTCCACCTAGACTCCTCTGTGAATTGCGATGAGCCCAGGGTCCCAAGAGGGATTACAGCTCTTGTCCAAGTTAATAGGAGAGGGGATGAGACGAGAGGGACTGAATTTCAATCACAATGTGATTATTGGCCTTTTTGAAGTTTTGCTGAGTTTTTTTCACCTGGTTGGCTCGATATCACTAACCAAATGCTTGTCTCACAAATCGGCTTTGGCTGCCATTCAAATTTAATTACATTCTAGCTAAGTAAAAGTAAGCAAGAAAGAAAGTGCTTGAGAGAGAGAGAGAGAGAGAGCTTATGTTTAGAGACCAGACAATACTATCCTGAATCTTCAGATCTCCCCAAGTACACCTGTCAGTGTGAGGCAGACACAGATGGGTCAGCTCTGAGATAGATGTGAAGTAATAACAAGCTTCTTGTAATTTGAAGCTGGCGAACACTGCACGCTAAAGATGGAAGCAAATTGGAAAGTTGGCGGAGTTTGGCTCCAGTGTTCCAGCTGCCGGATTCGGTGCCCGGGTGACCCTCTCTCTTCTCCATTTAGCTACTACCTAAGGCACTCAGGCCTTCTCCTCAAGTCGCTTGTAATTTCAGAAAACTCATTCACACTAAAATGTAAACGACTGGTGCTAACTTGCTCCCTCCCTGTCTAGAATTGCATTTTACTAAGAGTGAAGCAAGGACAGGCAGAAACACACACACACACATCAGCACCTAAAACTGAAATGAGAGGCTCAACCAGCACGTAAGCGAGGTCTGCTGGGTGGCCGTGAGACTAGATACTGGGTAACTACAGGTTTAAGGCCTGTGGACGACTAGTAGAGGAAGGTGGGCGATGAGGTCAGTGTGCCTCATGTTCTTTGTTACAGGAAATAAGAAAGAAAGTCACCTTCGGGGGGAAGGGTGATCATTCCTGTGGAGGGTAGGATGAATTTGAGGTGCTTATGGAAACCCAGTGGGGTGTTCATCAGGCTTTGAGATGCTCCTGTTTGGTTCATAGGAGGAAAGGCTGCACTGGGGCGTGAACTGGGAGCAGCTAACTCAGGCCCGAGGCCCGGGGGCATGGGTGGGTTTACCCAGGAAAAATGCACAGAGCGAGAAGGGGTGAGCGTCAAGGGCAGGACACTGGGGAGCAATACCAACAAACATGTTAAGGAGTGCTCAAGAGACAGGCGGTGCAATCTAAGAGGTAGGGGGGAAAACACTGTCATCAAACAGATCAAGGAAGAAGAATGAATTTTAAAGGACTCATAAATGTGAAGTGAGGAGAAATCAAGAAAAACAAGGATTGTGGGGAGGCGTCCACGGGATGTGGCAATTATGAGGCCTTTTGTGTCCTAAACAAAGGTGGCCTCGGTGGAATAACCTGTCTGGAGCCCACACTGCAACGGGTTGAGGGATGAATGGGGTGAGAGAGCATAGCTAGGACAGGTTACTCTTTTAGAAAATGTGGCTTTTAAAGGAAGGTGATCAGCTCGAAGGAGGCTTGAGAAGATGTCAGGAACTTGAACCCGTGTCTGCGCTGAGGCGTAAGAGTCAGTGGGAGGGAGAGGCCGGTAAGAAGAGGAACATTACTGATGGGACAGGCTCCTCGCAGAGTTAGGAGGAGGGCTCTGCATCACGGGCACAAGGGTTTTCTTGGGGCAGAGAAAGAAACGCTTCCTCCTGTGTCAGAGAAGGAACAGATAATTGTGAGAGCGGATGGACTTTTAATAAGGCTGGGGAAATCCACGCCTGATAGCCCGATTCTTCATCGTTAACAGGGAAGCCCTGTCGTCTACCGAGAGGAAACTGGGGACGTTGAAAGGTCTTTATGAAATTTGACAAAGGTTAGCATAGCCGATGCTGAGAGAGGGAAAATCACCCAGGCCCTGTGGACGGCCCACATGGGGGGAGCTCCGAACCACTCCACCAGCGCATTTGTATTAGCGGAATGGTTTGGAGTCCCCCATGCGGACTGTCCACGGGGCACCCTTAATCCCAGGCTGGCTGCCTTCTGACTTTTCTCCCTTCCCCACCTTTCTCTTGCCTCATTCACGGGGCTCAGCGTGATTACGAAGGCACACCTGCAACCACTTCCCTCCCTCCAACATGGCTTAAGATTCAATCTACACTCAAAATAGAAATTATTTTGAATTACGTGACATTTGGGTAACTATGAGCTTTGCCTTCCCTTCCATTGACACAGGTAATCGTAGCCAAGTTGTATTTGATTGTCCTAAATAGCAGGTGTAGCCATGCCGACGGAGCACACCCATCCGCCCTCTGGATCTCACATCCCCACCTGTACCACGAGGGAGGTGAAATAAGCGACTCCAAACACGCCCAGCTCTGAGGATGCCCTGAGCCTCTAACCTCGTCTGGTTCAGCGCAGGCCCCGCAAATTCCAGCCCCAAGGCCGGCGCCCAGCACCAGCAGCTGCTTGGAAAGGGCCTGCTTAGGACAGGGGTGCAAAGCTGCTCTAACCTCTCTGGTCCCCAATTTCAGGGGCACTATGTAATTAACCTGGGTCGGGGCTGTGGATCGCTGCTGCCCAGCTGGCAGATGGACAGAGTGGTGTGAAATTGTTGACAGGCAGAGTACAGCAGGGACTCATAAAGAGTTTTATGGACTGTGGGTTTTCTGCACTCATTCACTCTTTCCCTAGCGCTTACTCTGTTTTCCAACCAGTTTCACCAATTGCTGGCGGTGCATTCCCAGTGATAGGTGGCTGCCAGTGGTTGTAGGAGGGGATCCCAGGATGGAATGGGAGCTGGACTGAGCTAGAGACATCTGTGGCTCCAGGCCCGCTCTGACAGGTATAACCCTGGGCAGGTCACCTCTCTCTGGGAGTTACTTTATTCCTGAGTTGTTTGAGCCAGATGGCCTTTACACTTCCAAGGAAATTGTCTTAGCCCATTTTCCCCAGAAGTAGACACTGAGTCTAGGATTCAAGTCCAAGTAGTTTGTTTATTTGGGAGGTGAACCCAGAAAGCACCAGTAGCGGAATGGGGAAGTGAGACAGAAGAGCCAACACAAGGTCTGTAAATAATCAGTTTACCAGTGTGGACAACTGGGTTTCAGTCCCGCTGGGATCTTTTGGGAGACAGTGTAGGACAGGTGTTTCAGAGTTGTCCTTCGTGAGAGGTGACAAATTAATTAATCACAAAATTCTTTTTTTTTTAAGGTAACACACCTTTTATTTTTATTCATGTTTTTAATTGATTTTAGAGAGAGAGGAAGGAGAGGGATAGAGAAATAGAAACATCAATGAGAGAGAAACATCAATCAGTCCTACTGGGGACTGAGCCTGCAACCAGGCATGTGCCCTGACCCGGAATCGAACTATGACCTACTGGTTCATAAGTCGACGCTCAACCACTGAGCAACATCGGCTGGGCAATTACCAAACTCTTACTTGTCACTGATTGGGGTCTTCCCTTGGGGAGGTAGCATCCACAGCCTTCTCGGGGTGGGAGCACGTTCTCACTGCTAGAGCAAGCCCTCAGGCAGGGAGATGCAGGTGCTTGCAATAAGAGATGCTCGCAGCACAGAGCCAGTGAGTGCTAAGGGGATATGGACAGGGCCTGACAGCATCCTCCATGCAACTTTAATGTCCTTAAAATTCTATGACTTCCTTTGACCAAACTAAGAGAGAGAAGAACCATCCATCCGGGGAGGGTTAGAAGGGAAAGTTTTTACTTTGAATGCCTGCTTCTTCTTTCCTCTAAAGCTGAAGCTCACACATTCCAAGACTTTCCTGGCTTAGGAAGGCTGGTAGCCTGTGTTATAACCTCAGGCCCAATACTTACTATGGGCAAATGAGTCAACCTCTGTGAGCTGCAACTTCTAGGCCTGCGAAGAAGGGACACGAATACTTATCTTGAAGAGCTGTAGTGTTAATTACATGTAATGGGCAAGTGGGCAAAAGAAGAACCGGGTTGGGCTGGAGCTCGTGGAACTGCTGGGAACATGTTTAAGTTCTCCACTAGATTGTCAAGTTAGAGCGCAGGAAGGGAGCTAAACCCAAACCAGTTTCTGTAGCCGAGGAGGCCACGGCAGTGGGAGTCTATGGCAACGGACGTACACTGAGTTTTGTCAGGGGGGTGGTTGGGCAACTTGGCTCTAGATGAGACTTTGGCTTTGGCGCACCAGATGTCAAACCACATTAAGCTAATGACGAAAATAAAGACAGACTCAGGGAGAAGAAACCACCAAAGTTGGGAATCATGTTCTAGGACCGTCCCAGGAAGAAACCAAGCATGAGTCATGATCTGGGGAAAACTGGGGATCCCTAGTACAATATGTTTAGGGCTCACATCATAAACTGCTTAGAACTGAAGCAGGCACAGAAATATTCATTCCAAACCTCCTTTACGGAAGCAGGGATGTGGCATAAAAACATGGACATCATTGGTAAAACCTGGCCCGACTTAGAAATCAGGTTCATGCAGGGAGGAACATAACCACTTTGTTTGATAAAGAAATAAAAATTTAAAAAAATGTCAAAGTAGAGATAAAGGATTATTGTGACTTCTAATCCCACGCATGGACTTGCATGGACTTTAAGAAACTGGCGGCCTCCATGGAAGAACCTAGAAGAGGGTCTCCACCAGAGAGGGATACAAGGGAAGCATTGGGGCCTTCAGAAATGGGTATAGAGTGCACAATATTGAGGATGATGCCCAAAGCATCAGGGTCATGAAAGAGAGAAGAGCAGGAACGGGAATGAAGTGGTGGGTGGGAAAGGAGAGAAAGCAAGATAAACTATAAAAGCAGAAAATAAAGACGCTGGGTGTTCGGCAATGAGCGAAGGAGTCCTGCATATAGACCCCGGGCGAGAGGGAGCTGTGACCAGTGCTGAGCCAGCTTGGTTGCAGTTATTACCAGGAACTGTGATTGCCACCCGAGGCGAACTTTGCCAATCTCACCACCCCAGCACCAAGCTACCCCGCGTGTCACCGTGCTGGAGTGCAGGCTCACCCCACCCTCACCACGGTGTGCTGTGACAGACAATCCGACTCCGTCCCTTCAAGCACCTCCCTCGCTAGCAGCAGCTGCAAACCACCCTCGGCACAGATGGCATGTGGCAGCTGGGGAAAGGAGTAGAGTCCGGGGAAAAAGAGGCTCCTTGTTGGGGGGAGGCCACCAAAGTGGAGACATGTGGGAAAGTAGGGAGAAAGGAAGAATCTCCAGAAAAGAAGAGCAAAGGGTAAAAGGAGACCAGATGAAGGAAGAGCGGCCGGTCGGGTGTCCCCTGAGGTTCCTTGATGAATGAGCAGAACAGCGATCCCTGCCCTTGGGGGTGCGCTGTGTTCCTCACAGGTGGGGAGCTGTCCAGGGCGCCGAGGGAGCTGCGCGTGAAAAACCCGTGCAGGAGGACCCGTGAGTGACACCGTGCTCGGGGTGGCAGCCACCTGCCCCATTGCATGAGCTCACGGCATGAGCCACACAGCTGTGCTCCCGGGGCCTCGTCACTGCGTATCACAGTTAGGTACCTGCCTGTCTGTCTTCCCTGGGACACGAGGACCTTTCTGAGAGCAGCCGCCCTGGCTTACAGACTGTTTATCTTGGAGGAAAATAAGATCTCCCCGGGACATAATGAGTGCTTTAAGGGTTTGGGGAATGAATAAGGAACCTGTGCGCAGGGATGCTGGCGTGCACACGCATGTGCTTAAGTGCGTGTCGCACAGATATGAGGGTGGGAGGTGCGAAGGCAGAGAAGTAACGTGGAGAAATCTGAAAATCAAAAAATCAGACCTTCCAATGCAATAGTTCTCGAACCCCGCTGACTAGTGCCCGAGTCAACCAGGGCTCCCGAATCGGAACAGCACAGCTGGGCCCGAGAACATGCGTTTTATCTCCCTCCGCAGGTCATGCTGACGGCCAGCCGCCTGAGAGGCCCTGTTCTACAGGCATCTGTTGCATGTACAGGCAACTGATTCACAGGGGACCAGGACGCCAAGGGCCTTTTGACAACATCTGGAACAAATCCTCGCTTTATGAGAGAAGCTGAGGCCCGGGGAGGAGAGGGGTCTTACCCAAATTCCACGCTGCGACCTGGTACTCCTGCTGGAGAGTGTCACCCATGGCTGTCCCCATGGCCTGTCCCCCTGGCCTGGCCCATCTTCCTGGTCTTGGTGACACAGTCCGTTCTCCCGAGCTCGCGGTGCACTGGAGGCGCGGGGCCCGCAGCTGGGCGCGCTCCCGCATCTGGCACTGCTGGAACCGCCAGATGGCGGGCCGCCCCCCGCGGTGGCAGTGCTGGCTGCTACAGTGACCCCAGCCCCGCCCGCCCCCCGACACCAGGCAGCGACGGGCTCTCTTCCGAGGCACCTTATCCAACTTCGGGCTGATTATAAATGACTGCGGCAGGGAGATGGGGGACTCAGTCCCTGGCACTCCGCTCCGCAGCTCGCTGATGGATTCCCTTGTTAAGGGACCGCACAGGCAGAGGAAGTAGATTAAAATACAATGTATTGCATTGAAATTTAACACAATGCTATACATAATATTCAGCTGGATTTGCATATTCATGTTTCCCTCCTCAATTTCTCCTGGAGGGTCCCCATGGCCTTTCCTGTTAAGCTGCACAAAGAAATTTAATGACTTAAGGGGCTGAAGGGGCCTTCAAAATGTCATCTAACCAGCTCCCTGTTTCTGACACAAGAATATTGAAATCCTGCACCCTGCCCTTAAACTCGGTGAAGAGTTTAAACAGGAAGACTGACATACACCTGTTGGGTGGCTTCCATTTCCCTTTCGACCGGTCTCCATGTCTCCTTCCATCTGTTCTTTCACCCTCAAACCTTCTTTGAGCTACAAGAAACAGCTGAACTTTCCCCGCTGCCCCTAATCCCCCTCCTGGTTTCCTGGCCTCAGCAACAGGCCCCAACCTTCTGTTTTTATTAGCATCCTCTCGCTTGATTGGAAGCCAAGCTAATAGGGGACAATGTTAGATAAATGCCTAGTCTCTGGAGGCTCCACATGGCGGTAGGACAGGTACCAAAGAAAACAACCCAGCGTGTTGAAAAGAATGACAGCCAAAAGAATCCCATTTAATTTGATGGCACGATGAATATTTAAGATTTTATATAGAAACATAGGAAAGCAATCAGGCGTATTCAGGCATGTGCTCCGGGGAAGAGAGCACCCTCCCCATGTGCTGGCAACGTGGGGATGGGAGATGAGGGTGGGGTGGGGGACACGCAGAAACAGCCCACGTTCTTCTCATTCTTTGTATTGCAGTGGAAAAGAGCTTACTAGCGCAGTTCAAGAAGAATTGGGGGGGGGGGGATCCACCCAGATGATTATCACAACATGCTGACACCCTAAACAGTTCCTTTTTAAAATTGAATTTCTAATATCATCACTTTGGAGATTGTAATATTGAGACGTGAATCCCTTAGAAAATGATTCAGGAACCGTTCTTGCTATGATAAAGGTACCTGCCACAGAGATGGAGGGGACATAAATCTGCCACCATGTGCTCAGAATGCCTAATGGTGCCACCCCTCTGGCAGAGTGGGGTCATCGAAACCTTCAAGCTGCTGCTCTGAGAGCAGTTCATTCATGATAAACATGGACAAGGTGTTTTCAATTTTGCATCAGCCATTATGTCAAATTCTGTATCAGAGAACTAGGGCGAGATACAGGCCCTGCCTTCAAAAAGCTCCCAGTCCTCTTGGAGAGACAGATACGCTTGCACACGGTACCGTGAGGCTAGTCCAGCAGGGAGCAAAGACAAGGGGACAGGCTTGGGGTTAATGGGGCATGGAGTGGGGGATCTATCAATGCTGATTGTAGGGACAGGGGAAGGAAGACCTCATATTAGTCACTGTGGCAGTCACTGTCATTGCCCTGCTGTTATCTCTTGAACAGTCAGCTTTATACAACTCAGTTGCTACCATGAACACCTGGGAGTTTATGTCTGAGACTGTTTCCAGGCCAAGGGAGCCAGTTGTGCTGGAGAACTAATGTCTTTGGAAGTCTTCAGCCAGTCAGAGATGGCAAGTAGATGGATAAATACTCTACCCCCTGACCCCTGGAGGGGACAATTCAGGGGTGCTTCACGCCTTATCCCAGAGATCCCGATGGAATAAGCTCCAACTGGAAACACTGACTTCATAACACACCCATCACTGGATTCCTTCTTTTTCTTTTTTCTGTAAATCCCCTCCAGAGGACATGCTTAGAGAGAGGAAGGGAGAGAGAGAAACATCAATGTGAGAGAGAAACATCGATCTGTTGCCTTGGCTGGAACTGGCAACTTTTTGGTGCACAGGACGATGCCACTCTGGCTGGGCCCCTTTCTTTTCCCACATCCCACTCTTCTACTGACATTTTCTAGGTCACCTCCTAAATAAAACAGTTACACTCAAACCTCTATGTAAAGGTCTGTTTCTGGAGGAACCCAAACTAGCTCAACACCAATAGCTGCCACTTATTAAAAGTCAGCCATGCCAGGCACTGTGCTGGCTTTTATACTATTTCTAATCCATCCAATAATTCTGAAAGGTAGAAATGATTGTTTTCATTTTAAAGATGAAGAAACTGAGGCCCAGGGAGTGAAGTGTCTTTTTCAAGGTCACACAAAAAGTTGGAGACCTTGAGCAAATTAAGTTCCTAAGACTCTGTTAGTGATTGTTGTCTTCTCCCTTGAACCACTCTCGAGGTGAAGGGAACAAGGATTCTTTTGAAAGTGTCACAAATAAGATAGCCTCTCTAAAAAAAACACCACAAAACACGTACACCACACATGTGAGGTTGGCTATATCATTTCAGGTGGGTCGTAGATCCTGTTAGAATCACCCATGGGCTCCAGGTTAAGAAAACCTTTTCAGAAGGAAGAAGACTTTCAAAGACAGGGGATGAAATATATTCCTGGGGATTTGGGGAGGTGAGAAAACTATGAAGGGGACATAGCTCAGTAGCAGAAAGAGGGGATGGCAAATGTATCGCGGTTTGACCAGTCACTGGGACCCGTGGGGGCACAGGGCAGGATGTGAACTTGGGGAGCTGAAGGGAAGGAGAATGCTTTGGTTGAGGGAAAGCTGCAAAGGAATGTTGGAGAGAGAGCCCAGTACCCCAATAAAACCCAGCCCCTAGAGGGGGGTGTGAGAGCTCCTCTCCAGCTTCAACCATGGATTCTCCCCCAGAGCCACTCACCTCCCCGATCCCTGTGACTTGATCTCAGTGCTCCTCATTCCACGGCCGTCCTCTCCTCACTTCAGTCACCCACATGCCCAGTCTCTCCTGGGCTTTACCATCAGGTAAAACTGTCTCATTAGGGAAGTAAAAGATCACCTTAGGCCTTTCCAACAGGGGGACTGAATACAGGGAATGCATATCAAAGGTGTTGGGTTGGGTTTTGCAAAGCAAAAAAGAGAAGGTGTTGTCACTCAGAGATTGGTAACTTCAAGAAGTCATTACCGCTCAGAGAGCTGAGAGAGCACAAGGCGGAAAGTGTCCTAATCCAGGTCCCGGGATCCTGCATCCGGACACGGTGGAGCCGCTGCGAGGCTGGGCAGAGACCCAGGGGCCCACTCCCCTGCCGATGCTGCACCAGGAGCAGAAACAGCCTCCACCTTCGCGCCTCCTGATCGCACCCCAGGGCTTCCCGTAGGCACAGCCCATGCAGAACCCAGCTGGCAAGGGAGTCCGGGAAATGGGTTTTTCAGGTGATGCAGGAGAGCATATGAAAAAACAGGCATGGAGGCGAGGGGCTCTTGTCAACAGGCGACATTCAGCACAACCCTGAAACCTGGAGCTCTGCATTCTCCTCGGCTCTGGCCACACTCTCTCACACTTCGTCTCTCCCTCTCTCTGCCTCTCCCCAGATCCCCGCCAGGGTCAGCCCACCCCGCTCACCGTCCAAGGACCCCTGCCTGTCCTCACTGCCTGCTTACTCAGTCCCCATGACCCACCTTTCATGAGGAACCAAGCTCCTTTCCGGCTGAAAGCTTTTGTCCCCAGGCCCTCCTGGCTGCCCCCAATCCTGGAGCACACGTGCTGGGTGTTTCTCTTCTTCCCAGGTTGACCAACTGTAGGACCCAGTCCCATGGCCGCCCTGAACATCCCCCACAAGGTAGTAAGGACAACGGGCCTCATTTCTGCCTGAAACACCCAGAGCCATCCTGCCTAACAGCCGGTCTCATCCCCCAAGGGCTGCTCCAACCTTCCCTGCCCCTCAGATCCCGCTTCCTCCCTCCATCCCTCTCAGCCTACAACATCCAGACCACAGATCTCTTCCCTACACCTCAAAATATCTGGTGTCTCCTCCTCCTCTGCTCATTTCCCCTGGTTGCTGTAGAAGAGAGGCCCCTTCCTCTTAATAGGGGTTCATGCACCCTTATTGCTCTCCCCCCCAGGAAGATCTCTTCTTATTTCTCTCTATACTGGCTGCTTCTCTCTGGCTTTCACCCCAGTTTTTCCCACCCCCAAGAAAGTCTTTCCTCCACTCTGATTTCTCCTGAGCCTCCATCCCACCTTCCACCCTCCTTTCACAGCTAAACTTCTCGAAAAAGTATTGTATGCTCACCGCCCCTGCTTCCTCACCTCCCACTCAGCCCCGACCACTAGCAATCTGGCATCCCCACCCCAGCACTGCAGAAACTGCTCTCTTAAAGGCCACCAGTGACCTCCGAGTCGCCAAACCTGATAGCTCTGCTCTACCTGTCCCAACCTCCACGACCTGCTCCTCTGCCAGGCCAAATGCACATTCAAGAAAACTCTTAGCCAGCGGCCCCACGGAGGTGTCACGACTCATGGGTGTGCTCGAGATGGGTCACAGGCAGGCCCGAAATGCACCACACAGCCATGTTGGTGATGAAAATAGAGAAATATTTCTACACCACTGCCAGAGCCCCCCAGGTGTCCCCTCCACAGCCCGGCTGGGCCTCCTCAGTACGTAACAAAGGCAGGAGGATGGTTGGTGTGGTTGGGGGGGGGGGGGCTGCTGCTCTCATTGGCTTGTACCTGGGTGTACAGTTGTAGATATTTTCACTGTCACCCCTGCTTACTGTTCTGCTGAGATGTCGTTACTTCAGTTTTGGGAACAGCCACGTGGAGTCAGGCGAGTCTGGAGGGCAAATCTCCCCCCTTGAAGAGCAGCCTCTCTATTGATCCTCCACGTGTCGGACAAACACCATGTGCTATGTGGGCCCTGGCATGGGGACATTGGCAAGCAAAGCTCCAAGCCCCCTCCCCTCCCTTAGTTCCCACACATGGGAATCTGTTCTTTTACCCTCTGGGGGCTGCTTCTTTGTCTCCTTGCTGGCCTCTCTAACTAACAGGCTGACCTTAGACAAACTACTTAATCTTGTTGAGTCTCAGTCTTCTTACCCATAAAATGGGGCTACCCAATTTCTGCTTTGCAGGGAAAAGCACAGATGCTATGTGTAAAACGGCCAGTGCAGGACCGCACATGCATGAGGCTGAATGAGTGTCGGTTCCCAACCCCTGTTTCCTTCTAACTCTGCCCTTCCTCCCCCGGGGATTTCCTCCACTCCCATGATCTCCCATCTCCAGTCCGTCACTGACTATTTCTTGAATTATGTCCTGGACAAGAGGACCTAGGTGTCCCCAAGCTGTCAAGCTCCAGACATCCACGTGGAACTCAGCACTCCCCAGCTGCCCACCCGCTTTCTCCCACCTTCCCAGGATCTCTCAGGGACACCAACCATTGCTGCAGTTTCGGGGGCTTCACAACAGGAAGTGGGCTCTCGTCACGACCCCCTTCTCAGACCCCACACCTCGTTGCCTCTGGGATCGAGTCCATTCCACTTCTCACATCCCCCTATTGTCACTTCCATAGTCTTTGGTCTCACCCCTTTCTCCTCTTGCCTGGATTATTTCAATGCATTTATAAATGCTTTTCTTTTATCGAGTCCTTCCCCCAGCAGTCCAACCACCAAACCCCTACATCAACCTGTTCAAAACACTGCAATGTTCCCAGTTACCTGCATGAAAGGGACTTAAACCCCTTCCCTTCATGTTCAAGGTAGTGTCAACCTATCTGTTCTTTTATTTCCCACTATGCTTTGGAGTAATAACATGAACAACAACTACCATTCCTTGAAAACTTGCTATGTGTCACTCCAATAGTCTAAAGTCATGTTATTTAAACTTCGCACCCACCTGTGACATTGTCACTATGATCAGCCCCACTTTACTGATGAAGAAACGGAGCCAGAGAACCTCACGACCAGCTCAAGTACCTTCCCTTACAGGTGGGGGACTTGAGTGTAAACCCAAAGTGTCCGTGTGCAGGGCCCGCACTCCTCACCCAAGCGCCTCTTTCTGCCCTTGCTCCGGCCACGGACGAAGTCTCCCCAGGCCCGCTCTCAGGTCCTGTCCTGCCCCCTTGCCTTCGCCTGCACTGTCACCCCCACCCGGACAGCCGCTTTCTCTCATCTTACCCACCAAATGCTTCTATCCACCCCTGAGTGTCATGCAAATGTCAACGCCTACTTCACTCTTGTTGTTTGAGTTTCTTGCTTGGATCCCTTGACCTTTTCATTCTGGAAATACAGACATTGCCCAAACAGTTTATTTTTACCCTAGTCTCTTTTATTGGTGTTATTTGAATAGGTAGCTGGTCAGCACTTACACCCCAGGGCGTAAGATGGGGCCACAGATGTCACTGCCCCTAATCCTTTCCCGCACTTTTCGCATGGGGCCTACAAAGGCAGTTTTGATAGATGAAGTTGAATTACTGCCCTGCTAGGGACCAGGGACAGGTTGGTCTCTGCTCCTCTCTTCAAGTCCCTTTGAAAGCAAAGCCAAGGGCTTGATTAAGGAACGGGGGAATTGAGCAGTCAGTCGGTTCCCGCTGTGGTGGCCCTCGGGGGAAGGGTGCTGGGGCAGGAACACAAATGGCGAGAGCTGTGCTCCCGCAGTCGACCCGATTAGAAAGCAAGCCTCGCCCTGATGGCTCTGTGTTCCAAACAATACATAAAAGAAGGCAGAGAGAGGCCGAGGAAGATGGATACGGGGAGAGGGATTTTCCTTAAACAGGTTACTCCCCAACCAGCCGCGTCCAGCACGGGCCCCGGAGTCAGAGCGCCGGGCTTAGCGCTGTGGCTCTGCCACCTGCCAGCTCTCCGCCCTAGCAAGTTGCTCAGCTCCTCGTGCCTTGGTTTCCTTTATCTGGCAAATGAAGATAATAGCAGGGCCTGGCTCATAGGGTTTGGGTGAGATTGAAATGGAGTAGCCGCTGTCCCGGGCAGAGAGAAGCGGCTGGCATACCGGGTGCCCTGAATGCTGCCGGAGGCTCTCACTGTAGGTGCCTGATGGCAAGAGAGGGGACTGGGAGGGAGGGCGGTCCAGTGACGCCCTCGGAGGGCTGTGCAAGGGCCGGGTGGGGGAGAAGCCTAGAGCTGTGATCCTTCCAGATTCTCCTGGGCACTTGCCACAGCCCACAGTGTTTTCTGCTCCAATGCCACCCTTACGATTTGGGGATTCCCTGGCAGGCGGCGAAAGAGCCAGGGAAGTCAGTGGCATCTGTTGTTTCAAGTCCCTCTGTGGATGGCTGTTTTCTTTTTAATTTATCTTTATTGTTGAGAGTATTACAGATGTCCCAGTGCCCCCTCCACCCAGTTCCCACCCCGCCTGGGCCCTCCCCTGTTTTTGGTGTCCAGGGCTATGCATATTAGCATATAAGTTCTTTGGTTAACCCCTTCCCACCCCTCCTTCCCTCTGAGATCTCTCAGTCTGTGTGGGTGGCCGTCTTCCTGATTGCTCTTCACTGGGTACGAGAGACCATTTAGCCCCAACGTTCCCATTTTAGAGATGGAGAAGCTGAGGCCCGGAGAGAGGAAGAGTTGCCCCAGGTCGCACTAAAGAACCAGAGGCCAGATCCTTTATCTCCCCTCCAGTGCCCTTTCTACCACACTGCCCCACAATTCTAGGAGCTTCTCTCCAGCTGCACAACCTTCACCAAATGTCTACTGCCCTTCAGATGGCACCAGGTAATTCACCCCTCGGTGCCATTCAGACTAGTGCAGGAGAGGCTGCCTTATCCCCAGGAAGGAGCCTGGGACGGGGAGCTGGAAGACCCTGTTTGAAAGCCAGTGCCATCCATCAAGAGCTCCAAACTTTTGGAGCCAGGTTACCTGTATGGGACTTAGTGTCTTGGTTTGTAAAATGGGGATACGATCCATTCATGTGATTGTGGTGACAAGCAGGCGAGGTGGTGTTTGGGAGAGCTCTTTCTAAACTGCCAGGCACCGTGCCAGGCTTGGTTTATGCCCTCTCTCTGGGAATAGACTACCTTCCCCTTCCCTGTCTCCTCCCAGCAGCACTGAGTAATGTGCTAGGTGGCGGGCTCAGCGAAGACGGTTCCGTTCATTGACTCCGCTCTCCCAGGACCGCCTGACCCTTGGGTGCATCAGGAACCCAGCCCTGGGCTCGGTGTTGGGGCAGAAGGGAGAGGTGAGGAAGGAGCTCCTGGGGTCTGGGGGAGGGGAGAGGTGAACAGAGGGCCCGGTGATGAAAAGTAAACTAGGTTTAGAAAACAACTCGAGCTAATGACTGCAGGTGGTTAAGGAATTTGGGGATGCCTGTGCATGCGAATGAGGATTTATTTTGCCTGCTTCTAGCTCCTGCCTTTGGGGAAGGGAGGAGGGCAGAGGGCACTGCAAGGTGAAGACACTCCACCTGCAGCTCCAGCACATGCACTCCAGGGTTGGGCTCCAGCTCCCGCGGATGTAATTCGCCCAAGTTCTACAGGCCTGGGATAAACTGGGATTTAGGCTGGCTGTTGGTCATGGGGAAAGGGGAGTAAATCAGGTGCTAAAAATTTAGGAGTGGCTCACAGCTTCCGGTCCATGCAAGACTCAGTGGAGTGAGATCCCAAGGCCTTATGAGACTGTGCAGCAGGATCCTTGTTATTTCCCTGGCCCACAAAGTCACTCTCCAGGCCCTGATGAGCCATGAGAGACTCAGAAGCTTCCAGTGCATTCCTGGGATTAGAGATTGCACCTGTGATTCCATAGTCTTAGACACCTGGCTCTGTCATGTTTTCTGACGTGAATCCTTCCCCCCGTACCATTTTTAAAAAAAATATATCTTTATTGATTTCAGAGAGAGGAAAGGAGAGGGGGAGAGAGAGAGAGAAACATCAATGATGAGAGAGTCATTGATCGGTTGCCTCCTGTAAGCCCCCGACTGGGGATCGTGCCAGCAACCCGGGCATGTGCCCTGACCGGAAACCGAACGCCAATTGCCTGGATTCTAGGTTGATGCTCAACTGCTGAGCCACACCCAGCTGGGCCCCCCTTACCATTTTTTACACTAGATCCCCCTCTTTTTCACACTCAGTGGGTACAGAGAAAAGAGAGGTCCCCCCAATAGTTCTTTGCACAAGGATAGTCCTCCTATTGGTTATGAAGGCCCAGGCCACCTTGACTGTCTCTTCCTCAGGCCAAATGCCTTTCCACTGCCTGCCCCTCCAGAGAGCTCATCTTAGCAATCACTGTCATCTCACTGAGCAAGTGGGTATTAGGAGCCTGCCACGGGCCCAGCTGGTCACGAGTGCCCAGGAGGGCAGAGGAAGACAGATCATAATTGGAGGCAGGGGAGCATGCACGTTCTTCACTTTGGGGTACTGGAGTGACAGGCAAGGATGCAGTGCAGCCAGGACGTGCAGCGTGGGCACAGGCACAGAGCTCTGCCGCACAGAGACAGCAACGGGTGTGTGAGAACATCCTTTAGCTCCTGCGGGGAGCTCTCTGGGAAATCATTTCTCTGCCCTGCACTTCAGTGCCTTGACTCTGAAGCTGAAACAAAGAAGTATGTACAGGAGCCTCTCAATGTTCATACCCTCTGGCCCAGCGATTCTATTTCAGGGACTCTCCCCCAGGAATGTGGCAAAGACTTAGGTACAAAGATGTTCATCACAGGGTTATTTAGAGGAGTGGAAAGATGAAATGTAGAAGATTTCAGATGCCCATCATTAGAATCTCTCTCTTCCCCGGAATGACTGACCCTTTTGGGAAGCCTTGGCTCACCTCTGTGGTCAATAACCAGGAAAAGCAGCCAGGTAGTTCCCACAGCAGTGCCCCTACCCAGCCTTTCTGACTTGCTCAGGGATCCAAGAGATCTGCCAGTGTTCATATTTCCATTTTCCAAGTGTGGTTCATCTTCTGGGGAGTTTTCCATAGTGACTACAGACTGATTTTCTCTTGGCCTTCCAAGGGGTACCTGGGTCCCCACCCTGTTCTGTCTGCCAAGGGCAGTTAGGGGTTCCTAGAGCTGGACAGGCCCTTAGAGTACACAGTCTAGCTTGTTTGAGGGAAAGGGACTTGTCACATTGCTCATTAGTACAAGGCCATGGTGAGCATCCAGGCCATCTGACTCCTAGTACAGTGCTCAGTTCAGTCCAAGGCCAATATAATTAGAAAAACCAACCAGAAATACCCAAAGTGTAAGATGATCCAGGTCCTGGCTCTTCATGGACTATGCATTCCCTTCTCTGAGCTGGGAAAACTTCTTGATGGGGAATTGAACTCACTTTGGAGCAGAGATTGGGCCATTCTTCCAGCATCCCTGGGGGCCCTGGCCCTTTGCCACACCATCCCAAAGCTTTGTTGGTTTCAGGGAGCAGGTCCATTTCTGCTCTGTTGCCAGCCTGCTCCTATCCTATCCTTGCCACTAGATTCTGATCCTCTCTTGGGTGACTGTGGGGTAAGGAGATAACCTAGCCTGCTGCTCTGACCCTTTGGGGAATTCAGAGCCTGGAGCCTGGCCTATGGCTTCTTCTTCCACTCTCACCCTTCCCTGGTAGCCCCCACCTATGGTTTGCAAAACCACAGGCAAGCAATAAAGAAACACTCTCCATGCCAATCCCCTTCCTTCCTCCCCTTCCCCTCCCTCCTCCCTTCCTCTGTCCCTGCACACCTGTGTCTGCCTCTCTTTTCTTGTGCCAGTTCACTTTAACATACTTTGGGTTTTATCCTGGCCATGTCCTTCCTCCCCCAGGCTTTTCAGAATCCTTGCAGGGAAGGGCCTGTCTTTCAGTGTCTGCAGTATGTTGATCTGGTGGTTTCCCTAAGTGCACATGGGGAGGGTGGCCAACACATGAGGTCTAAGTGCCTGGGCTTATGCAGATATGCACCCCTCCACCCCCACCCATCATGTGCAAAGACAGGAGGCAGGGTCCTCTATTGCAGATTCTTCCAGCTGAGCTTACTCTGGGCTGCAGAGACACATCCACATGCCACATGTGCCTCCCTGTGGGTGTCTGGGACAGGTGCATGGGAGGTGTTAGCCACCAGGAGAGAGAGAGAGGAATTGAGACATTCTCTTTGCCCTTGGATTTACCAGCTGGAGTACCAGCAGGAATCTCAAAATTTCAGTTCTTTCAGTGGCAAAGGTACACTTACCTCTTGGGAGGCTCAGTAAGGCAGAGACCAGTCCTACCTTCCCCAGGAACTGGTTTCCGCTGATCCTAGTGGGCAGACAGAATGACCAAAGGCAGGCGAGGGCCATACCTTCCGATGCTAAGTCTACACTCAGCTTGGAGTAGGGACTCAACTACCTGTCACATGCCTTGGACGAGTCTTTTCACTGTTCTGGGCCTCAGTTGCTGGGAGGGCCAAACAAGGGAAGAGTTGTAAAGATGTGCGCACGCTCGGCCCCCGTGCACACCTCGCAGATTCCAGTGATACGGGGAGTCTTAATGTGTGCATGTGCATTCAGCAGGCTCCCATTTTTCACAGGTCCCTCGCAGGGTGTGGGAATCAGGGCTGGGTCCGGGGCTGGGGTCCTCCCCGCCCCCACCCTCAGCCAGGGGCCGACGGCGCAGATTTTCCTCCGGCAGGCGGCGGGCTGCAGGCTGCACGGCGCGCTCCGCACGTGAGGCGGCAGCACTGGCGCCGGCTGCAGCCGCACAGCCCGGGCGCTGGGCTGGCCTTGCGCAGGGACCGGGCTGCCCGCGCCGCGGGGCCGCGGAGCCCGCCCGCCTGGCTCCCGGGGCTCGCGGCCCGCACGCCTCCCAGCCCCGCCGCCGCGGCCTGGACGCCCCGCCGCCCCTCCGCCCGGGGCCCGCTGGTCCGCCCGCAGGACCCGTCCCTGCGAGGCCGCCACAGCCCGCGTTTCGGCCGCAGCAGTGGTCCGCGCGGAAGGGGGTGCGCGGCGCAGGACGGCGGACGCGGAGGCCGGTTCCCTGCTCCTGCAACTCCGCGCTCGGCCACCAGGGACGGCCGCCCGGGAGCCCCGCGGGGACCGCGCGCACCGCCGCTCGGCTTCCTCACCGCTGGTCCCGCGCTGCCTCCGCAGCCCGCGGTTCCCTCCCGGATCTGCGCGTGTGATCGCTGTCGCGTGTGTGCGTGTGTGCGCGCGCTCGTGTGTGTGTGTGATCGGGAGCGCGTGTGCGCGCGCGGGGGGCAGTGTGCACGCCGGGAGTGCGGGGAAGTGTGTTTGTGTGTGCGTGTGGGTGTGAGTGCTTGGCTCTCTCTCTCTCTCTCTCTCTCTCTCTCTCACACACGCACACATACACGCACACACACTCTCATACCCCCCTGGCTGGCTCAACTGAACTTGAAGACACCCCACATTCCAAGATGCCCGAGGTGCCTGGAAGTGCCAGGGCTTCTTCGATCTGGAAAATCCTACCGGCGACTTCCTAGGGAGGGATTATCTTTTTTTTTTTTTTGGTTTTTTTTTAAAATCTGGAAGAGATGAGAGCAAGTTGTGTTTTTTCCTCCCTTCTTGCTAAATGCCATGGATATAACTGAAT
This sequence comes from Miniopterus natalensis, assembly GCF_054644295.1. Taxonomy (NCBI): domain Eukaryota; kingdom Metazoa; phylum Chordata; class Mammalia; order Chiroptera; family Miniopteridae; genus Miniopterus; species Miniopterus natalensis. Next base: position 13,649,227 of record NC_142085.1, on the reverse strand, counting down.
AAGCCGCTCAGGGCTCTCCCCGCGTGGACGTCCGAGGCCACCATCTGCGCTCGTTCTCCGGAGCCCAGGGCTGAGCTCCAGCCGCGTCGTCTCGGGCCGGGAAGGATGCGCGGCCGAGCCGGGGAGCCCGGGCGCCCCGCGGAGCCGGCCTCGGCGCCTCCCCACCGGGGGTAGACGCTGCCTCGCCCAGGTGAGTGGTCGCCTCCGCCGCGTCCCCGCGATCGGGTGTCTGCGGGAGCTGGGCGCGGGGCCGAACGCCCCCGGGGCCCGGGAACTTTGGGTCCCTTTCTTCTTCGCTGAGGACTCCCTCCCCGGGACACTGGTGCGGACACCCTCCCCTCTCTTCACCCATCGCTATCGCAGGAGGTTTCCTATTCTATCTTGCTTTCCATTGTGGGGGTGAAACTCCGGCGAGGAGCGGCGGGAGCCTGCCGGTGTGAGGCCGGGGGGCAGGAGGGAGAGACGGGAACCCAGATAGATGGAAACATGGAAACAGCAGAAGAACTTTGCCGCCAGACCACTCTGTTGCATCTCCCCTCATGGAGGCCTGGCCAGAGCTATTGCTGGGGGCTGGGTCCACCGCCAGGGCTCCCTGCGCTCTGTGGGCTGGTGGGTGGGGTAGAGCCCAGTTGGAGGGATCGATTCAGGGCTGTGGAGGGGAAGGAAGGCATCATTGCAGTTTGGGGAGGCAGGTAGGGCAGACTGGGGACCCTCTCCTGGTTTCAGACACAAGGCAGGGAGATGAGGGGATTGTGTGTGTGCGGCTTGGGGCATCAGGATGGCGTGATGAAGCAATATGGAAACTGGCATTAGCTGTGCCTGGCTGGTAGGTCTGTCTCCCACCCGGCCCTGCCGGGTTCTAAGGTTAGCCTGGGCAGGGAGGAGGGAGAGCCATGGAGAGCTCAGAGACCAGCAGCGCCTTGCTGGGCACAGACCCTAGGCGACGACAGGGAAGTGTCCTGCCCATCTCCCTGTCACTCCAGTACAAAGGACATAGGCAGTGAGTTCTAGAGAGACAGAGCCCTTGGAAGCCAGAGCCCGAGAGAAAAAGAGGAGGGAGCCTGAGCGAAGGCAGCAGAGGGACTGAGACGACACCAAGTGCATGGGGAGATGTCCACGGATAGACAGGCAGGCTCCTGCGGGGAGAGGGGGCTTATCCGTGCTGGCACTCTGAGCTGGAGTTGCAGCATGGCTGTAGATGCTGACCCTCTGCCCTGCCCCAGTGTGTGCGTGTGTGTGTGATCAAGGAGGGGCCTCTGTGGCCGCTATGGGCTGGTTGGCCTTGTGGGGCTGCAGGAAGGGGCGGCTTCAGGAAATTGGCCCCCCACAGTTGGGGAGGAGCAAAGCTGGGGAAGAAACTGCCAGTCTCTGAGCTGTGAAGTTCCCAGGGACCAGGGCGGGACATTCTAGGTGGGCCCTCGTATGTGGCTGGGGCTGGTTTGGAACTCACGGTGGGGAGGCTGAGGTGGGGATTGTGGGATACTGGAAGCTAAGAACCGGAGTCTTGTGTTGTGCCCTGGGCTGATTGCAGCCCTCTGCGAGGAGCTTATACAACCGCGCAAAGCGGAGCCGCCAGCTGGGGGCCTTGCTCCTGGGAGGCTGAAGGGGGTCAGGGCTGTGCAGGGAGGATCTGAAGCCCGCGAGGGCCTGCACTTGGGGCCAGCAGCCTCCGCGGACCAGGCCCGCTGCTGATGCGGGGATGCCGTCTTTCCCTCCGACTCTGGCACGAGTGAGTGCCCAGTTCCACCGCTCTCCCGAGGCCCCTCACTGGCTTCTGCTCAGGCCCCCTGCCCAGCCCTCAATTTAGAGTTTCTGGCCTAATTCCCGCCCAGGAATGTAATTGCTTAGCTTCCTGCCCTCGCCCTGGGGAATGCAAAGAGCAAGCTTGGCGTTTCCGTCTCAGCCTCTGGGCAGTGCTCTGGACGGGCGGCTGCCTGGGTGCCCTGCACAGGCGCTGGGGTGCAGGCCCCTAGCTTCTGAGGCTCCAGGTGCTTCCCCAGGCCCAGAAATCAGAGAAGCTGGGGAGTGAGACCTGGGGGCCAGTGTGTGCAGGAAGCTTCCTGGAGGCAACACTGAGGAGGGGAAGGGAAGGAGGGTGTATGGGGCAGGAAATGCAGACGAGGTAGGTGGGGCCGCTGGGAGAGCCAGGCAGCCTTTTGGCCGCCCAGTCCCAGTCCCTGGTGTGGCTGCGATGGGAATCGCCCTTGTCCAGGCTGCGGCTCTGAAGTAAAATCAAGGATCCGGGGGCTGCCCAAGTGCCAGGCTTATGGAGTCTGTGCAGCCTGTGGGCTGGAGCAGGGTCTGTTCTTCAGAAAGCCCCGGTCCTAAGTCTGATGAGGATGGTTTTGGCATCCAGGGCATTGCCACCTGATGGGAGAGGCTGCTAGCCTGAAAGCAGAGGCAGCGAAAACCAACCAAAGACAGCCAAGTGGAACTGGGCCCTGGACAAAAGAAACAACAACGTGTGTGTTTTGTGATTTTTGTTTGGGCATGGTTGTGTTTTTAGGGTCCAGCTTATTTGAAGGGAGAGTTGTCATATAATAGAGTGGGCGTGGAGGGCCTGGGTTCAAATCCTGACTCCGCCGCATCTTTGTTGGTTAAGCCCTGGAGCTTCTGTGTTTTCATCTGATGAAAGGAAATAACAGCTTGTGCCTTGCAGATGTGTTATGGCCCCAGGTTTGTCCTGATGCTCCCCAAGCCCCTGCTCAGATCTGGGGGAGTGTTGGGTTGGAGGAGGGAGGGCTGGGAGCAAGGGAGGGACCCTCAAAGAAGGAGGGATATAGTGCCCCAGCCTCCTCTATTCTCTCAGCTGCCAGTGATGGGTTTGATGCCATCCCATGTAAGCTGGTCATTAAAAGACTCCAGGAAGCCCTCCAGAAAACTTCGGGGATTGATATTGCAGAAGCAAATTTCACCTCTGGGGCTGTGGCACCTGCTTCCTTCCCTCTCTCTTGTTTGCTTTGGAATTTTACAGCCTCCCGCACATTTGCTCAGTATGTTCCGGCTCTGTGTTTTACAAGTGTCATCTGTCACCCTTTTCTGTCTGAAGCTTGAGTGTGAAAATCCCCCAGAACCCAGCCCCTGCCTTCTCCTCTCTGACTCTGCCTGTTTCTGCCCCAAGAGTGCCCTCATAGGAGTGGTCTCAGGTCCAGGCTGGGGTCTGTGCAGGGAATTGTGGTTGGACCTGGGTCCCCTCTGTGGAGTTGAGGGGCACACCCAGTCAGGGAGAGGGGCTCAGACCCAGACGTGTATTTAGCAGGGTCTGACTAATGAACCAACTGGAACTGGGGTGGAGATGGAGTTCTAACCACAAAGGAAAGGCTTAAGAAAAGGTATTTTTAGAAAGTAGGTAGTCAGGTCCAGAGATAGGGACCGGGGAGAGTAGCCATGTCTAGACTGCTTAGGGTAAGGTCAATCAGGAGGGCTTCTCGGAGGAGGTGAGGATTTCAGGAATATAAAAGTCCATAGAAGTCCGTAGAAGGCAGATTTTGTTTTCTTTTAAATTCTCAGAGGTCACTGAGAATTTGGGAAGTTTCAAGGATGGGGTACTGAACACATAGAATGGATATTCCAAGAAATTTCTTAGGCTATTGGGACCAGCTCCTTCAAACAAACAATTTTTTGATTTCTTATTATGTGCCAGGCACAAATCTAAGAGCTTTACATTATTATCTCATGAAATTCTTACAATCTTGTGAAATTGCCACTGATATTATGTCCACTTTACCAATGAGAAAACCAAGATTCAGAGAAGTTGGGTTCCTGCCAGGTACTAGTAAATGTCAGAGTTGCCACTCTACTCTCATGCCATCTGAATTCAAAGCCCACACTCTTAACCCCTCCATACTGCTGCTCCCTCACAGTGAGGACCAGTGGGCACCAGGGACTGGCACCTCCCTAAGCCTGCTGGCCTCCTGGCCTGGCTGGGGAGGCAACTCCAGAGCCTCCATCACAGAGCCCTGCAGAGCCCAGCAACTCAGCTACTTGCCCTGCTCACTGTTTAAAAGCTCCCGTCACAGTCAGCACCATCCTCATGGGCAGCACAGAAGATAGGGGGCAAGCACTGGGCTGGGCTGCAAGTCAGGGGACCCACCTGTGCCCCATGGGCGTGACTTGGGTGGGAGGCAAATCTCTTCACTCTCTTGAGATCCGCTTTCCTCCCTGATGAGTCAGGACAATAATGCTCACTTCCCAAGGCTGGCGTTAGGGCCGGGCCACCTGTGTGAACAGGCTTCATCCATTAAACAAGCCTTTTAGCGCTCAGGGTTACGCAGGTGGGACAAAAGTAGGTTTACAGTTGTTTGTGTGGAAAATAATACAATAATTAATAAATAACAGTATAAGAATAAACTGCGTTTTGCATACTCACAACTGTAAGCCTACTTTTGCCCCACCCTGTATTTGTGACTCCCTTCCTAATTTAGACCAAGTCACTAAAATACCAAATGCGATGATGCCCAGGTATAAGGACATTAAAGGTGGGCTTTCGTTATCAGTTGCATGGGGCTGGAGGTAACCACTAAGACAGCAGGCCAGCTAGGCCCGGGCCTGTGGGACAGGGGTGGGAAGGAACATGCAGGAGACCCCCGTGGTCCAGACAGTGGGGTGGGGCTGGTAGCAGACGGCAACCAGAAAGGGACGCACTGATGCATATAGCACTTCCTTTGGAATCCGACGGCCATCGTTGAAACTTTGGCACCAGAGTGGGCAGAGGGCATTTTCCTTTGGCCGCTGTTTCTTGACCTTTTATCACTATTGCTCCATTCAAGGAATCTTTTTAGACACATTTTTTTCCCCAGTTGCAGCTCCCATAAAATTTAAATACCACAGATATACTGTGTGTCTGTTTATGTACTGTCTGTGTGCCTGTGCTTTATATACAAAAAGAGTAAGATTCTTTCTCACCCTTCCCAAGAACAAATGTTTGTCCCCCGGGGGGCGCTGTTGCCTCCGTTGAGAATGCATGCTTTACCAGAGCAGATTAGGATTAGACAAGAAGCTGGAGGAAGGAGGCATGGGGAATCCGGGAGATGGTAAGGACAGATTTACTCTGGCATGTCGCTACCCCGAGCTGGTCCTTGGACCAGCAGCCTCACCATTGCCTGGAGCAGGCTGGTGATGCAAAACCCATCCCACCCCAGATCCCCAAACAGGCACCTCTGTTTCATCACAATGGGGTGGGGGTAGGGTTGGATGCACTGCCCTAGAGCAGGAGGCTAGGGCCAAAGGAAAAGAGGTGAGAAGTCAGACCCGAGACACCTATGCTCTGGGTCATCGGCTTGTTTAACGATTGAGTCCAAGTGCACCAAGCAGATCTCGGCAGTGTCCCTGTCTACACCTGCCATGATCTATTGGTCTTTGTTCTTTCCTGGGTGAGTTTCTGTCCTGCAGGCTGGGTAGAGGGGGGCAGTCCTGCAGGGGAGACACTGGCTGTGTATGTGGCCTTGCTTACAGGCAGCAGAAGACCAGGGCACCTTTGACTTGGACGGATGTGGGCCTCTTTCTCAAATATCCCCAAGGGCCAAGGCCAGTGGGGCACAGGCCAACCTGAGGGACAGACTGGAACCATAGAGACCAAATTTAGGTTTTAACTGTGTCAAGCTGGATTAAGCAACAAAATGGACTCTTGTAATTTATCAGCCTGCTTGGGATCATCTGCAGTAAAGCCTGGGTCTCCTTGGCAGTCCTGCATTTACAGGCAGCCCTGAAACATGAGAGACTGCAAAATCCCCAGATTGGGTTCTTTAGAGTTCAGTGCATTTATTATTGGCATGTCCTACATTAACTCACCCAGGGGCAAGAGCTAAGCCACAGCCAGTCCGCCCAGACACAACACGAGGAGCAGACTGCGGAGTCTCTCAACCCCTCTCCCCTCCCCACTTCCCTCCTGGGCCATCTTCCATCCACACAGTCCTTCCTCTCCTCCGCTTCAGTCTAGGCCACACGGAGCAGCCTTCCAGGTCTGGAATAAATTTCCCGGGGATGCTCAATCTATGTGGTCCTCCCATCCCCCCTTCCCTAGGACTCCCTACCTGTTCCTTTTCTGCAAAGCTGCCACTCTCCTTCCCAGCTACCCTCCTGATCTGTCCCCCTGCTGCTTTAGTCAAATAAGCTGGTGGGGGTTACTATGGTCCCCAGCTGACAATGGGAGTCTGCAAGTGCCTGCTTCAGAGTAGTTGTAAATTAGGTGTTTTTTTTGCATGACTCTCTCTGGTCTCCAAAATGAGTGACATGGTCACTGGGCCTGCAGACTTGGAGGAGCTTGGGGAGTGAGCTGGGCTCAGGTCCTGGCTTCGATCTCAGTGCTTGCTGAGAGAGAGATGGGGGAACAGGGAAGATGGCAATGCAGGTGACACGTGCTTGACTTTCTGAACCCCTGGAGACCCCTGCAAATGGCCAATGAGGGCTGTGAGATGAGGGCCTGTCATTCTAAAAAGGTATTGAAGATTACTGGGTGGGCAAAGTTGATCTCTTGACTCAATGTTCCCCATGGTTAAGCCACTATGATACCCAGGTAGGTCCTCCTGGGGCAGAAGGAAGGAGAGTGGATGGTGACCAAGGGTCATGGAGGTGAAGGTTAGAAGTACTTGTATAACACCAGGCACTGGGGGGTGGTCCCAGAGGACTCGCTGGGGCCGGGGGACCCAAGGTGGGTTCTCCTTTCAGCTCAGCTGGGAACTTGCCAGGTGACTTGGGCCAGGCCCTCTCCCTGGCTGTCCTCACCTGTAGAACAGGGCCGGAGGGCTCTCTCAAGTCCCTTCCCTTTCATGTGTTTGATCCATTGATTTATAAGTTCATGAACCAGCCCGAGTGAAGATACATCTGCTGAGCTATTCAGGCCCCGGCAGTGACTTGTCCGGCCTCCATCTCTTCTGCTCTCCTTGCACATAGCTGCCTGACTGCTTGCTTCCCTCTGCTTGACACCCTCTCACTGCTCTTAACCTTCCCACACCTGCTCACAAACCCCAGCAACAGGTCAGCTTTGAATGACCAGGATCCCAGGGCTGCAGTGTGAAGGCGGGTGTTTCCTTCCTCCACTCCAACACATGCATGTGCACATTCATATAGTCCTACATACTCACACACATGTACACACACATACAGATGCTTACGCTCTCTCACATATACTCACACACACACCACATGCCCTCACACACATCTACACACTCCCACATACTCACACACAGATGCACAACACACTCATGCACACCCCTATACTTACAGCCACAAACACACACATGTAGATTCATACACACCTGCATGTGGTGTACGCACATATGTACACTTGCACATACACTCACACATTCAGACATGCACACGCACACACCTTCACACGCCATACACGTGCTCTCGCATGTCTAGACACACACTGGCATACACTCCCTGTCCACTTCCCCAGCTCTCACTCAGAGACAAATGCCCAGGCCGTCCTGCCCCGCAGAGCACCGAGCGCTTTGCAGAGCGATTCTGTGCGTGGTCTCCTGTGGTCCCTCCAGCTCTGAGCTCAGCAGGGCGGGACTTTGGCCTCCTTCCTCTCTGGCTCAGGTTAAGAAAGGCACTGTAGGTAGCAGAGCCAGGAGGAGAGCCCGGATGCTGACCCCGTCCAGGGGTACCCCATCACAGCAGACAGTGTCATAGCACAGTGTCACATTTGTCACTGTGCTTGGTTCAGAGCAGCCCTGGGAGACAGGAGCGTCTATTTTGTCCCTGTGTGAAAGATGGGAAACTGGGTCCTGGGAGAGTCACACAGAGGGTGACGGAGCAGGCCTGGGAGCCCTTCTCTGCCAGGACACGTGTGCATACCTGTGGCTGTTTGGTGATCGTTCCATCCTGGCTCTCCGCTCTCAGGAGCTTTGATTCACATCCAACCCCCAGCAATTGAGAAATTCCACCCTAGGTGAGCCCCACAGGCATTCCAGCCCCATTCTGCCTGGTCCAGTGAGGAGTGTAGGAGAGCACTGGATCATCTCTGCCCCTGCAGGACTGAAGGTCATCTCTGTCCCCGCAGGGTTGAGGACCTGAGGATCATGTCTGTCCCCGCAGGACTGAGGCACATCTCTGTCCTCGAAGGACTGAAGGTCATCTCTGTCCCCGCAGGGTTGAGGACCTGAGGATCATGTCTGTCCCCGCAGGACTGAGGCACATCTCTGTCCTCGAAGGACTGAGGGTCGTCTCTGTCCCCACAGGGTTAAAGCACATCTCTGTCCTTGCAGGATCCAGGAAGCCCTCTCACGCCATTTCTCATAACGCTTGTTGAGGATCAAGGTGTGTTCATCACGATGTGCCTCAACTCGCTCACACCATTTTCACAGTCTCAGCCTCCCCTGCCTCTTGAGGCCCTGAGTGCTATGCTTTGCTGCCTGCCATGGGAGCGAGGACCCTTTTAACTCATTCTAAACTTCCCCTCCACCCCCTTCCAGCTTTAAGGTCAGGAGAGTCTGAGAGTTTAGGATTTTGTGATGAAGCCCATGCTCCTTCATCCATCCCTTTCATGACTGGCTGGTCAGAAGCCCTCACTGATCAGTTTAATTCAACAAGCAGTTATTGAACGCCTACTGTGTGCCACCAGCAGGACAGATGCTGCCCAGATGAATCATCTCTCCAGCCCAGTCCGTGTGAACACACAGTCCTCGGTCTCATCGATCATTTCATTGATTCTCCTGTACTTTTTCCAGCCCTGCCTGGGGACTGCAGGACTTGGTGGAGGTGGGGGGTAGTGAGAGGTCCTACGCTGGCTTGTTTGTGGCGCCCTCCCTCGCCTGCATTTCCATGTGCACGTGTGTGCATGTGTGTTTGCTCAGGACTCAGCAGAAGATCACACGTGATTAACCACTTGATGTAAAGCTGAGCAGGCTGATGGTGATGGTGGTGATAAAGTCCACTTAAGAAATGCACCCCTAAGTGGCTTCCTCAAATCCCTCCCCGCTTGGCTACTAAGCTGACGTCTCACCATCTCACCCAAATAGAAACTGAGGGATGAAGGGATTCGGGGGAGGTTTGGGGTCATGGTCCTAGTTTAGAGACAGCTGGCCCTAAAGGAACCATTCAGTCTCCCTCCAGGCCTGGTCATTTGCTTCACAGGGGCTGGCCGGGGAGAAGGGGAACTGAGGGGAGACCATAGAATAGACATAAATCCTGCACCTCGGTCCAAAGTCACAGCTTCTGAGCACATGACAAGTGAGGGCCATCGCACTGGGGAAAGACGGTTCCCCAGGCCTTAGGTGGGCACGAATCGCTATGCACTGAGCTGCTTGGACGCGGCACCCTTCCTCTGTACAGCGCGTGTGTGCACAGGGCCCCCTTCCTGGGGCCGACACTGTGTTCCTTGCCCTGGTTGCGTGAACTTGGATAGATTGCTCTGTGCTTTTTTTTTCTCATCTGCAAAATGGGGATTAATAATAGCACCCACCGTATAGGGCTGTTAGGAGAAATAAATGAATTACCGTGTGTAAAGTGCTTGGAGCAGTGCCCGGCTCGTGGCGAGCACTGTGTGTGAGCTGTCATTACTCATACTAGATACACTCGTGGTATTTTCCTGAGCGTGCTGAGGAACCACTGCAGACCAGCTTAACTGACACTCCCTTCAAACAGCAACTGGGGGATTTCATAATACTCTCTGCAGGCTGTCATCTGACCCTCCCAATGATGCTACCCGGCAGGCAGGGCAGATACTTTGGTTATGTTCATTGTATGAGGGGAAATGGAGGCACAGAGGTTACTAAGTGGTTCCTGGTCCAGTTCATTATCTCTTATGATCCCGCTGTGTTGAGCTGAGGGGTGGGGGGATTTCATGGAGAAGGGTTTGGGTGACAATGGCTGATGGGTTCAGGACTGGGCCTCCCACCTGGGCCTTATTTGTGTTGAATCGGATGCGTGAGGAAATAAGCCCCCAGGTCTGCTCAGCTAGGTTGGGTCTACATGGCAGGTGTGTGGGGAGCAGGCTGTCTACATACACAGTACCTAGGGGTTGGGAGTTAGTGGCAGGGCCACAGCCCATGCATATTTGGATCCTTTTGACACCATCATGAATGTCCTGGGATGGGGTAGGGGTGGGACTGGGCTCCTGGCTCTAAGAGGGGATGTGGGAACTGGATTGGGGACCCTTCTATAAAGGAGCATCTGATTCAGCCTGGTGCAGAGAAGGCCAGAAAGAGGCATGCCCCTGGCCATGATTCCTGCCCTCACCCCTTGCACCCATTCCCCAGGGCTGGACCTGGTGGTAAGAAGAAGGATCTTCTGGATCTTTTGGTTTGCAGAAGCTGGGAGAGCATCTGGGGCAAGAAAGTGAGCCTTGGGCCAGGAAGTGGAAGAGGGAGTGAGGACCTCAGACCCGGGGTGGGGGGAAACTGGACATGGAGGGAATGCTTGTAGGGTGGGGTTTCAGGAACTCTGGGAGAATGGGGGTGCAGGAATGGATTCTGGGTATCTAAAGGGAGACATGAGGTGGGTGTATGACCTCGAGGAGAGGACAGGAGGCCAGGAGGCCATGGAGGCCAGTATGGGACACGGTCCATAGGAGGAGAGCTGGGGGTGGGATCCTGCCGGAACCTGGCCTCCCAGCCACTCTGGGCACAAAGCCAGGCTGCCTACAACCAAAGCCCCAGCCCAGTTCCCCTCCTGGGGGAGAGAAGTCTAGACCCCAAGTTCATTTCTAGGCCATGTGATCAGCCTGTGTCATAAATCACGGGCCACGTAAATATGGCACATAATTGGGAGGCACCGTGGGGCCGAGGCTCCAGGATAAATCCTGGGCAGGACGAGCGCTGTGGATTATGAGTTACGGGGAGGCCAGCGGGGTGCTGGTGGCTGGCCTGTCCTGGGCTGTGAGTTATCTCGGGCGGGTCACCCTTCGATGCTGCTGCTCTGTGGCGCCAGGCTGATATTTACTGTATATTGGTTTTTAAATTACAGTATGGCATTGATTCCCTGCTCTTGAAGCTCAGCCCTCACTGTCCCTGCCTCGCTCAGCCTTTCTCCATCCGTCTTGTCTCCCTCTCAATTCAGTTTCTAATGCGGAGTATTATCTTCCACTGTATCGCGTTACCCCGTGGTGTTATGTTTGTATTGCCTTATATTTATTAGCACGTACATTATACTGCTCCTTTAAACACTTGACAGTGTTTAAAGCTGGACGTGCAGCCGTGTTTATCTGCTTCGGACCCCAGACAGGGAGGGGGTAGGGCGAGCAGGGTGGTCTCCGTCTAAGGGAGTTCAGCGAGGCTAATGGGATGCCTGGGTCACGCTTGGGTTGACTTATATTAAACCATTAGAATAATGGCTTCTGGGTGTTGAACGCTTACAGTGGGCCCCGCACTTTCTAATGTAAGTTTCTGTACTCATTTTATCCCCATGTTAATTCTGTGGGGTGGGCACTGTTCTTAGTTCATGTTACAGGTGAGAAAAGGGAGGCCCAGGGAAGTTAAGTAATTTGCTCAAGGTCACACAGCTTTCTAGAGGGCAGAGCTTAGATTTGAACCCAAGCACTGGGTTTCTGAGTCCATACGATTACCTGCGATTTAAGCTGTCCCATGTGATTACTGAGTTGGAGTCAGGGTCACAGGGTGGGGACACAGTGTTACAAGGGGCATTCTTGTCCTCGCACACTCTTAAGCTTTGTAATAGTTTCATTGCACCAAGGTAAAGACTTAGGGGACCTCGAGTCAGCTGGAAATGCCTCCAGAGTGGGGGACCATGTTCTTGGGAGGTGCTGGGACCCCGATATATGCAGTTTGGCCCCCGGGTGAGGCAGGAGGGCAGGCATATAGCAGGGGTGGTGGGAATCTGGCTGGGTGGGTTGCTGGTTGGCTGCCCTCCTACTTTTCTGTGTCCATGGAAGGAAGCTGCTGTCCTGACCTCCATGGGGCCCCACATGACTGCCTTTGTGCAGTTTTTCTTCCCTTTTGGGTGTCGGCTCATCTGCAAGCTGAGCCTGGCTCCCAGGGACACAGAAGGCTAGCAGGCATGAGAGGGGAGCTGGCGGGGTCTGGGGGCCCTGCATATCCTGCAGGGTGCAGCACCTTCCTCACTGGGGACCCCCTGCTGAGCATTGCCTGCTGGACCAGACACTGCTGTCTGAGAAGTTTGGAGGGGGTGGGGGTTCAATCTGGGCTATAGGGACAGACCCTTCCTCTCCAGGCTCCTCATGTTCTCTGCCTCCCACCCCATCCTGAGAGACTGTCATGGCTGGGGTCTGGGTCACGTTACACAGCTTGCCATGGCTCAGAAGCCCATCTCGCTGTCTCCATCTCACTGTCCCCAGCTCTCACTCATGGGAAAAAGAGGCAGCCATTCTGGAAGAAGCGTGTCCCTTACTGGGGGCAGGGACGAGAGTCAGGCCAAGCCTGAGGATGTTGCTCTAGGTTGCCTTCCTGAGGGTGGGCTGCCTGACTCCATGGAGCCATCCCCAGAGAGTGCAGCCTCATTACCATAGGCCTGCTTTTCATTCCCGAGGCTCCATGGCCAGGCTCTCACCCATCTGTCCCTGCTAACGGACCTCTAACAGGAAAGTGTGAAGTAGAAGGTGAAGGGCCCCTCACACTCCTTCCCAGAATCATCAGTGCACACCCTGTGCTGGATATAGGCTGGAGCATCCCTCAGCCAGCAGATGTGTTTCTTGTTTCTCTTATTAACCACTACTGTTTATTAAGCACTTGCCATGTGACGGGACAAGTAATTGAGCCCAGTGATTGAGCCCCAGAAACCAGATAGCCTGGGTTTGAATCTCAGGGATTCCAATTATGAGCTGTATGACCTTGGGCAAGTCATTTCTCTCTGAGCCTCAGTTTTCTCCTCTGTAAAGTGGGGCCAATACCAATGCCTAACCACTACAGGGTCTGGCATGGTGGGTATCATTTAGGTGTCAGCTGGCACTGTGATTTGAATGCATCTCACTTCTTCCCCGGCTGTCTTTGCAAAGTGGGTGCTACCTCCCTATGGGTTGATGTGGAGACCAGTTCAGAAGAGCAATGGCATTTGCTCTGGGTTTAAGGTGACCAGCTGTCTCGGTCACCTGGGACTGAGTGGATTCCTGGGATGTGGCGCTTTTGGTTTTAAAACTAGGTAAGTCCCAGACCAGTTGGGATGAGTTGGTCACTCTACCCAGGTCACACCGAAGCTGCAGACTGAGCCAGGGCTGGAACCCAGCTGTATCCGATTCCCACAGCCATGTCCTTAACCACCACTCCGGCCCCCCTCGGGGACAGTCCCTCACAGCTGCCCACATTTGCTGAGTCTGGCAGGCTTTAGAGATGATACCCTGGTTCATCCTCACAAAACTTTGTGAATTACACATTCGTATCCACATTTACCAAAGAGGAGATAGAGACACAGAGAGGTAGAGTAACTGGCTCAGGGTCATCCAGCCAGGAAGTGAGCCCGGGCTGTCTGGCGCCAGCACCCTACATCTGGTCACCCTGCTGCAGCTCCTCTTGTACCTTTTCCCAGTTTCCTCCAGGGGACAGGTTTCATTTCTTTGTTCCAGTGGCCTGTGGGGAAGGCTGGGCAGATACTTTCTGAAGGTTAGAAAGCTGAAGCTCGGAGAGGCCAGGTATTTAGCTAATGTCACATAGCTTTAAGTGACAAAAGCGGGATGAGACTCCATCAGGAGCTCTCAGCTGATGCTGCTCTCTGTGGTCTCCTTGTTTGATAACTAGGGTGAGGTCCCCCCGCCCCGCCCGGTCCTGTAGAAATTCCTAGAGGCCTGAGGTCCCTGTGATGACTGGGTCCCATGTGCACAGGGCTGGTTCCCCTTGGGCTCTGGGACTTCCTCTGATCTAGTTGTCATTATCTATCCCCAGCAAGTAGAGGGGGCACATAGTGGCAGAGTGGATAGACCTGGCAGCCTCACAGCTGCCCTCCTCCCACCAGGTGGGGACTGAATGCAGAAGGGGCTACATTTTCCTGGGAGGGCAGTAAGTCTCTGTTAATGCCAGGCTTGCTTCTAAGGTGACTAAATAAAAGAGTTGGGAAGGACAATGACAAGAGTCTATAAATTCTGAATGATATTCAGGACAGTTGCCTGGGCCCCAGGGGCCATAAAACCTAGGCGGCGGCTGGGTCAGGGGTGATTTATGGGGCTTTTTATCTGCTGTGGGGTTACCTGCCCATCAGCCTCCCACTTGTAAGGTACTCTTTCCTTCTTTCTCTCTCTCTTTCTCTCTCTCTTTCTTTCTCTCTTTCTTTCTCTTTCTTTCTTTCTTTCTTTCTTTCTTTCTTTCTTTCTTTCTTTCTTTCTTTCTTTCTTTCTTTCTTTCTTTCTTTCTTTCTTTCTTTCTTTCTTTCTTTTTCTCTTTCTCTCTCTCTCTCTCTCTCCCTCCCTCCCTCCCTCCTTCCCTCCCTTCCTCCCTCTCTCTCTCTCTCTCTTTCTTTCTGAAACACCCATGTGAGAGAGAACCATAGATTGGCTGCCTCCTGTATGCTCCCTACCAGGGATCTAGCCCATCACCCAGGCATGTGCCCTGACCAGGAATTGATCCGGCGACCTTTAGGCGCACCGGACAACGCCCAACCAAGCCACACCAGCCAGGGCTATACTTTCTCTTTTTAACTTTAAATCCTTTTCATAGTTTTTGGCATTTCATGGTTGTCCTCAAGCCACTCATAGGGATGAATTACTCCCCCATTTTACAGCTGGGGAAACTGAGGCACAGAGTGAGTTTGGTGAATTGCCCAGGCTCACATAGTGACCCAGGTCCCTTGACTCAGACCTAGGAAGTTCTCACTAATATTTGTATGGATGAAGCACTTAATTATCTGCTGGGAACTATTCTAAGCACTTTAATTTGTTAACATTTAATTCCTACAATGACGCTAGGAGATAGGACTATTGTTGCCACTATCACATTTATTCCATAGTGAGGAAACTGAGGCAGAGAATGCTTGTCATTTGCCCAGGACCACAGAGCTGGATTTGGACCCATATCCTCTGCAAAATGTGAAAGGAGATTGGCCTCTGATGGTGAGGAGGGGCCAGTGCCGTCCCTGGAGGACCTGGCTGGCTGCCCTCTACCAGGAGACAGCCACCCCCTCTGGTCCTGGTGCTATGGGCTCTGGGCAGCTTCAGCACCTCCAGAGAGAGAGGGTCCTAAAGGAGCAGTGAGAGAGGCAGCCCTGGGAAGGTGGAGCCGTGCCATGGAGAAGCCCTGGGCTGGCAGTCCAGAAACCTGGGTGCCCAGCCCAGTTCTGCCACCAACTGTCCATGGTGCCTGAGTGACCCCTCTGAGCCTCCCACCCGGTCAGCTCTGCCTTCCTGTGATTCAGATGGAGGTGGGTCATCACGTGGCTTTGGGTCCCAGTGGGTGGTGACAATGGCAATAGAAAGAGGACCACAGAAGCTCCAAGGGCAGACCTGGCCCTGTCCTCACTGTCAGAGACCCAGAGCAGCAGCAGGAGCCCACACTGCCAGCTAAGTACCTGGGCTACTTGAAGTCTGGAATCTCGAGCTCTGATATTCAGGCAGGCTCTGGGCCATGGCCACCGCCGCTGTCCCCATTGCCCTGCCTCGTGGGGTTTGCTGGGGGGGAGGGGAAGGGTGAGACTTGGCTGCTGCAGGTTATCTATAGCTCTAACATTGTTTTTCCACCTGAGGTGGCGGGCGCTCAGCCACAATGGTGGGGTGAAGGGCTCCGCTGGGGGCAGGAGGGGGCGGCATTCCTTCTTCTGGCCAAGGTCTAGGAGATCCGCAGGTCTATGGAGCACAAGGTGGGCAGAGGGACTTCTAGATTCCTCCCTAATTCAAAATTCTCCAGGATGCTGCTTGGCGAGCCTCTGCTCAACTTGCTTGTGGGTAACAGGTGTTCACTGAGCACCTGGAATTGGTGAGCTGCTAGGTTACAGGGGCCAGTTAGACCTGGTCCCTGCCCTCAAGGTGCTCCCAGTCTGGCGGGGAGGCCAAGAAGTAAATGGGCAATTACAGTGCACTGGAGGTGAGGAACCTGCAGGGCTTCCCGGAGGAAGCCATTCTCTCCAGCTCACTGCAGGTGCCTCTTGCTATGTGGCTGCAGCAGCCTCCTGAAGGCCCTGCCTCCCTGGCTCCTCTGGCTCACCATCACCCGGACACTCTGCACGTCTAGCTGAAGACTCTCCACTGCTTTCAAGATAAAATCCTGACTTTTAGGCGGCCAGCCAGGTGCTGGCCCGTCAGCTTCCTTCTCTTGCCTGTGCCCTCTCCCCACCCACTGTAGACTGCCCAGTTCCTAGAGCACATCACACTCCGCCCACCTCTGGACCTTGGAGCTCACTGGGCCCCTGCTTGGATCACCATCTCCCCACCCTCTGCCCGGCAGGAGCCCTCCCGTAGGGCAGGAGCCAGCTGAAGTAGTGCTCCGGGGGTGGCCTGACCACCCAGTCTAAAGCCGCCCGTTGCCCTTCTCTCAGGGCAGCCTTTAGTTTTCCACATCCCTCCCGCGCCCTGTATCTCCTTGTTTGCTTATTGCTTCTCTCCTGCAGCCTGCGGGCAGTGCGAGGGCAGGAATGGGCAGGGGTTACCAGCGCAGACTGGTGCTCGAGTGTCTGCGTGCAAGTCCCGCTGCAGTGCTCGCCAGCTGTGTGACCCTGGGGAAGTCGCTTCACCTCTCTGTGTCCTAGTTTCCCAATGTTTAAATGGGGAGATAATAGTACATACCCCATAGAGATGTTGTTCCAGTTTAATGAGTTAATATATGTAAAGCACTTAGAACAGTGTCTGGCATGCGTCAAGTGCTCAATAAGTATTAGCTATCATTATTTTTATATCCAGTGCTTAGAATAGTGCCAGCCTCGATAAATATTTGATGATTCATGAGACATCTGGACTGAATCTTCAGGGGAGTAGGTCTAGGTTGGTTAAAGAGACACCAGTGGTTCTCAGCCCCGGCTGCACATTGGAGTCACCTGGGGAGCTTTAAAATCTATTGACACCTGGCCCCAGGAGAGTCTGGTTTAATGGTTCTGGGTGTGGCCTGGCATTGGAGATTTAAAGCTCTCCTGGGATTCTGATTCCAGGGTTGAGACCATGGAGGAGGGAAAGGCAGGCGTGCACGGAGCACAGCAGGCAGGCGGGAAGGCCTTGCGGGAGGACGTCGTTGAAGAGGGAGCACTGAGGGTGAGGCCAGGCAGGAAAGTTGGATGGTGGCTCAGGAAGGCAGGGCCAAGCCAGGGAGGGCCCTGCATGCTGCGCTCAGGAGCTTAGGCCTGGAGGGGAAGTCGGTGGGGAGCCTGCAGGGCTCTGAAGCGGGAGTGGCATGGTCTGGTGTGCCTCGAAGGAAACTGGCCTGGAGAGGTGTGGGGGATGGATTACTGCGAATAAAATTGAAGCATGGCGGGCAGAGGGCAGAAGTCCTCCTGCCCCTGTGAGAGCCGTTCAGGGCCAGGCTCGAACAGGGAAGGCGACTTGCTGGGACCAGTGGATTACTTAATCCCCCTCGGTGTGTCTGAACAGCGAAACCTGGTCAGTGCAGGGTTTATTCTTGCTACCCTGTCCCCAATCCCAATCACAACTTGTGCCAACGGAGGCTGATGTGAACCCCATCTCATCCTGACCCAGGAGGGCTTTTCTGTCTGGGTTCTCAGCCAGCCTCCCAGGTTGCAGCCAGAATCCTCTATTCTGCAGTCCCCTGGCCCCGAGCTGGTTGTTTCAACCTGGAGACACCTCAGAGGCCAGCTCCTCACTTGCCACACCTTCCCAGACTACCGTCTAAAATTACCAACTCTCTCTGGTCCCAGCTCGACCCACTCTAGAAACACAGGCTGCATGCTCAGGCCCTCTCTCCCAGCAGCAGCCGGAGGGTTTTCTGTCTTCCCCTGCACCTGGTGGAGGTGGGGCGCTCACTTCCTGACCCTCTGCTGCTCCCTGGCTACCAAGGTGTTTTTCTCTCATTATTCCATTATCCTCCTGCAGGCCTTTGTGGGTCCCAGAGCTGCCTTTGGATAATGGAGCTCTAGGTAAAGTGACCCATCTCCTTCCCACTGCCCCACACTGACCACCCCCCCCTAGAAGCAGTGTAGGTGGGTGCTCCAGATTACCCCTGCTATTTACTGGCTGTGTGATCTTGGGCAAGTTATTTGACCTCTCTGTGCCTTAGTTTCCTTATCTGTAAAGTGGAGGTGAGAACTCAGAGACATTTAGTGAGTTCATTGCCACCAACGATGTCACAGGTTTGGATCAGCCATCCAATTCAGAGGATATAATGGGTTTTCATTTAACACTGTGTTTCTTAGCATTGGGAGATGATTTGGGGCAGGACGGGAAACAAAGCACCCACACAGCATCTTCGCTTTCATCTCAGAGGGAGGCCGAGCAGGTGCCCATATATGCAACATTTCGCCCCTCACTCACACGGGGCATGTTGGCTGCTGCGGATGAGAGCTGAGATGTGCGTGCATCTCCTCCGTAAGAGAAGCTGCAGCCTCCATTTCCCGCCATCTGTGCACCGTTTGGGAGACCCAAGCCCTGCCCTCCAGACCCCAGTTCCCCAGGCCCATGGATCAGGGGGTCCACAGTTCACGGGGCAGACACCGCGGACCACATGCGCCTAATGAACTGTGGGAGGACAGCCTGGGCCGTTTTCCTGGAGGCCTAGGCCGTCCCAGGCCACCGTCAAGCCTTAACTCAGAGTTAATCTGCACACAGCGTTTCTCCAGCTGTCAGCTAAGAAAGACAAAAATCAGATCTGTAAGACAGAGAAGACAAGCAAGGGGAAAGCTGCAGGCCATCTGGGAACAGTGAATCTCGTTTTTACATTTTGGGGTAAACTGATCAGCTGGCAGCTGGCACAGGGGCTCATCTGGGCATTTCTGTTCCTGAGCAGGCTGTCTAGGGTTATTACAAAACACAGTGTCATATGTTAGGATTTTCCAAGAGAACCCCAGGAGTTCACCTGGGGGTAAAGTCTCTGTGGGGTGCCAGCCAGAACCCCTCACCAGCACCTCTGCCTCAGCTGGGCCAGGTTTGCACTTTCCCCCCATCGGAAGGCTGCTGGGGGGTCAAATGGGTCAGTGCAGATAAGGTCCTCAAAAGAGAGAAGAGCAAGTGTTCATATGGAAATAAGTTCCCGGTAACTGTTTAATAAGTTCTAAGTACAATTATTCCTTCCCTCGCTGAGGCCCATCGCTGTTGGCCTCCCAGCTGGCATCCTGTATTTCTGGAGCTCAGATTCTGAACAGAGAGGATGGTGGGGACCCAGAGAGGAAGGGCAGAGCCACAGGACTCTGGAATCGTTGCTTTTAAATAATAAAGTTGCGAGGTTGCTCCCCTTGGATCCTTTAGGGCCTGGCGTTGAGGGGAACCCGTGTTTTTTCCTTCCAGCTAAGGCAGCATCAACCAGAGGCCCTTCCCCCACCCCCATGGTTTCGTCCCCTTGGCTGGGAGCAGGCCATCCTCCGAGCAGCTTTCCACCATGCAATTAAAGTGGGCTTTTCAAAATATAAATCAGGTTCCCCATCCCTTAAATTATAGTCCTTCAATGCAAAAAGGATTTTTGCTTTTCCTCTCAGCTGAGGCGGAGGATTGGAAGCTAGAGGAAGAGTGTCCTGTCCTGTCCTTATTGGGACCTGGAGACGAGGACCCTGGTAGCAGGAGGCTGTCCCCTTCTTGAGTGGCTCCCCTCTCTGCTCCCTTTATTCCAGGAAGCCAGGTGGGCTAAGGGGCAGCCTCAGAGCTGACCTTGCAGCCTGGCTGTCCTCGGGACTTGCAGTATGACCCTGACCAAGAGGGTCTCCTTTCTGACCCTCCTCTGTTTTCTCATCTTTAAAATTGGAAGATGGGTCAGCTATAGACAGTACCCCAAGGACCCTAAGGAACGGGCCCACCCCTGCCTACTTGAAACACAGTTTTCATGCTTCTCGGTAAGGCCGCCTTCAAGGTCCTCATCCCAAGGTTTGCTGGCATGTAAATGCTGGGGAGTCCTACAGTGATTTCCCGTGGGGTCCATATCTCCCAGATGGTCTTGGCTGTTACGCATCCTGCTTTAGGGCAGGAAAAGCAGTGCTCCCTCCAACTATGGTGGAGCAGTTTTCTTAGAGATGGGGAAAGGCTAGAAACTCCAGATGGGTCTTAAGGATTTTATTGGAACAGACAGGGGCCATGGTTATTGTTTCTGAGATGGTCAGATGGTCAGGGCTTTGATGGCAGGTGTCCGCGTCCATCACTGTACACACTCCTGCTCAGCCACGCGTGAGGAGGGGAGCCTTACGGAGACTCGTGCTTCTGTGCCGGCGAGGGCCGCGGTGGCGGTGCCATGGTGGTAGAGGAGGTTGGGGGGATGGTGGGATGGAGGGTGTCATTGCAGTGATGGTGAAGATGGTTGTGGTCATGGCACAGGGAAGCCTGGGGAGATAGGTAGGGCCCCAGAGGCAGTTAAGGATTTTTGCTAGGAGCCACGGAAAGGCATTGAAGGACTATAATTTAAGGGATGGGGAACCTGATTTATATTTTGAAAAGCCCACTTTAATCGCATGGTGGAAAGCTGCGTGGAGGATGGCAGGAGTGGGTAGGTACAGACCAGTTAGGAGCCTGTTGGAATAGTCCAGGAGAGGGGTAATGGTGGCGGGGATTGGGGTGGAAGGAAGAGCAGCGGGCAGACGCTGGAGCTACGTAAGTGGTAAAATCATCAGGACTCAGTGATGACCAGGTAATACCATGGACATATTGGGAGAGGAGTGAGTGAGGAGACGTCAGAGATGGAACTTAGGCTTCTGGCTTGGGTGCCTGATGGGTCGTTGGTTTAGAAGCTCCGTGAGGGCAGGAGCTCTCTTGGGTCTACCCCATGCCCAGGTCCTCAAGCAGCAGCTGGCATGTGGTAGATCGTCAGTAAATGTTGGTTGGATGACTGTTGCCGTTGAGTCTCAGTCTTGAACCTGATGGAAACCATATATTACAGTGTTTGGTTCCCATGTCTGTGTCCTCTGCTGGACATCAAACACTCCGGGAGCTGGCCCACACATGGTTAATGGCTAAAGGGCTGGACCTCAGACTCACATGAACCCGAACTTGAATCCCAGGGTCTTACTTAACTGGCTGTGAGTTTGGAAAAGTTACTTAACTTCCCTGAGCCCCAAAATAGTCACCCCAAAGATGGAAACACAAAGAGTGCTTACCTCGTAGAGTTGTTCTACCAATTAAATGAGATAATATAGTGAGATAATGTTGTAAAGCACCAGCCAGTTTCAGGACCATGGTTGGTAAGTATTATGGTCATTTAAGAAATGAGTCACCCGAATCTCACATCAGCTGCCTTGCTGGCTCACAGAGGGTACATGTTCGGGGTGACAAGTGAGGCAGGGGAGCTGTGGAAGACTGGGGGCTGCAGATACTGTGGGGAGATTGGTGTTCCTTCCGCATCCATCCTGTTGCTTCCACCCTGTTTTCTAATCTTGTTTCTTGGCAGTCCTGGAGATGACACTATTTGTGACAAGGGCCCTGGGGCTCATGGCAGGCACTGGGTGCCCACGGGAAAGAGAACATCTCGGGACTCAGCTGCTTCGTGTCTACCTTTGCCTTGGCTTAATCCGAGCTTAGTCGCACACACAAAAAAATGTATTTTAAAAATAGCAAAAGGTGCTGTTGATCCAGATGGAGCCCCCTAAAAACCTCTGTTCCCTGATGATCTTTGCCCCATAATGAATGACTGGAGACTGACAGGGAGCCCCAGCAGCTGCTGTTCTCTGCTCCTTTCCTCCGTGATGAGAAAGTGAGGAATCAGCAAACCTGAGGACCCTGGAAGGCCCCCCAGAGGAGGTGGAGGGAGCTCACTGGCCCAGCAGCTGTCCCTGCTGCTGTCCTGGTATATATGGGCTGGAGAGGGGAGGGTTATGTGTCACAGACACTGAACAATTGACTGGAGACAGAGAGGCAGATTTCAAGAGCAGGACAGAAAGAGGCACCATTTACACTTGGGTCACCTGTGGGTACCATGTAGATGTGTGGGGAGGGGTCTCTACACAAGAGGCCCCTCGAACCATCTGTTAGCTTAGAGTCAGCCCTCAGGAAGGCACAGGTGGGGCTAGAAGCCACAGGTGGGCTGTCAGCCCTTGGTCAAAACCTGGACTTAGGGCTTAGGGAGACACCCATTTGCACACACTCCACACACACACACGCACACATACTGACCTGACCCCTTCACCCTCGGTGGCCAGCCCCTCTAAAGGCTCACCTGCATCCCCTTGAAGGGTGCAGCCATGGGCAAGCCCCAGAATGGGCTCTTGGGGATTATGGGGTGTGTGTGTGTGTGTGTGTGTGTGTGTGTGTGTGTGTTGCATGCCTGTGTGCAGGAGCATTTGCATGCACAATAGAGGCTTAACAGTCAATTTCTAGGAAAGTCTTCACCTCCAAGTGGTGACAGAAATAGACCAGGTTTCTTTTTAGAGCTTTCTCTAGCTGGTTAATACAAGTGTGTAGGCAGGACCAGGAGGCCCATTCCGCTGCTTCCCGGTGGCTAAGGGCCTTCAAGCTTCAGAGGTAGTGGAGAGAGAGTCGACCAAGCTCTGCCTCTGGCTGGAACCACTCGGTCCTGGCAAAATGGTCTGCTGTCCAGGCGTATCCCATTTCCTCTTGGGGATGTGGAATTGGAAATCTTGTCTCTCTTCGTGCCTTTCTTTCTCCCTCCCTTTGCCACCCCCCACCCCACATTCATCTGGCCAGTCCCTAGTTGTTCCTGCTCATCCAACCCCAGGGAGCCCCGCTGAACCCTTCTGGTCTGCATATTAGACAGATGTCCTTCCTCTTTGAGCCCCCAGGTGTCCTGTGCCTCCACAATCCAGCCACTGCAGTTGTGTAATCATGGCTCCTCCTCTGTCTGCCCAAACCTGACCTGCCCCTAACCTCAATCTCCAGGAAGCCTTCTGTGATTGCTCCAGCCCAGCCTCTGCACCCCTCATCTGTCTTTCATCATATGTTCATTTTTAAGTGATCTTTCTCTGCGTTACTGTCCTCATGCCCCAACTGGACTATCATCTTCCGGAGTGCACATTCTGTGCTGCCTAATCTCAACTCCTTTATCTCTTTCCCTCCCTCCCTCCCTCCCTCCCTCCCTCCCTCCCTCCCTCCCTCCCTCCCTCCCTCCCTTCCTTCCTTCCTTCCTTCCTTCCTTCCTTCCTTCCTTCATACTTTTTGAACTTCTTATCTGCTATGAGCCAAACACTGCATTAGGCCCTTGGGCCATGGAGAGTTTCCTGTTGGGGACACCTTGACTCCAAGTGGGGTCTACAGCAGCCAGCCCTGCAGGGGAGAGGCCACTGTCAGTGTGGCCTGCCCACTGCCCAGCATGCCAGCCCTGCCAGGAGGTGGGAGCAGGGCTCATGGGGAAGTTTTAAGAAACATGGATTCTATTCCCAGGTCAGTTCCAGGCCAGTCACTGGCCTCCCTCACTGGGGTGGGGGCGGGGTACAGTTCCCTAGCTACAAAGTGAGGGTCACTGCAGAAGCTCCCTGGAGGTCCTTGCAGCTGACCTCTGTGACCGTGAGGGAAGGCCTGGGTCCAGGCCAGCTCTTCTGCAGCCCACATGAACCCTGTCCTTTCCTTTCTCCTCTCCTGAAGGCAGGAAGCAGTCCCATGCTGACTGCAGAGAGCATCCAGTGGGCTTGGGGCTTCTGTCCCAGCTGTCCTTTCCCCGGGGCCTGAGCTCTCGGCACCGCCTCGTGGCCAGGTGTCCCCAAGGTCCTGTTGAACGCATCTCCCTGCTGCACATGCTCTGCTTATGACACGGATGGAGGACAGCCCTGCACTGAGGCAGCAGTCTGCCCAAACATCCCTCAGCAGGGATGTAAAGTACAGCATCGGGAATATAACTAATGACACTGTGTAACTATGGATGCTGCCAGGTGGCTACAGACTTATGGGGGGGACACTTCGTAAATTACACAACTGTCTCACCACTGTGCTGTACACCTGAAGCTAATATAAAATAATGTTGCATGTCAACTGTAATTGACAAATTATGAAAAGATAAAAAAAAATCCCGTCGTGCAGACAGACACTCCGCAGAGTGGCTGAATCAAAGCGTAGAGAGGGAAGAAGGCCCGAGTCCGTGCGGTAGATCTGGGGCCATCGAGGTCACGCCCATCAGCGGCTTTCTGACTTTTTTGACTGGAACCCACAGTAAGAAATAGATTTTACATCACAATCTAGTATGATATGTACAAATACACGACACATGTGTAATGGAAACAACAATATTATGAAACGATATCCTTCTGAAGTACAGTGCCCTCTCCCATTCCTCCTGTTCTAGTCTCATCTTTGCTGTCCCGCCCTGTTCTCTTTTATTAAACATGCTGGCCGTGACCTGCTGCATCGATTCCATCGCCACCGGTGGGCCGAGAGCTGCACGGTGATAGCACTGATCTCGAGCGATGGGCAGAGCTGGGCGGTGGGTGCCGGGAGCTTCTGCCTGCTCCGCTGCGTTAGTGAGAGCAGCTTCCCCCTGGAGCGCCTTCAGGCTGGTGGACCCGCACGGAGCATTTCGCTCCTCGATGCCAGCGACTGCAGACCCTTTGCCTGAGGCAGCCAGGCGGCCCCCTGCCACCCCTGCCCCTTGCACCTCCCTGGTGCTGCCGGGGTATTTCTGAATATGTGAGGGCCCTGGCCTCCCAAGGGCTCTCCTGCCCAGGATTGGTGTCTATGTCTGGCCCCACCCTGACCTGGTCACCAACAGCCCACGGAGCCTGGAGTGCGTGATCTCTGACAGGGTGGGTGGTGGCTAGAGCATTGTCCCAGACTCCGGGAGAGAGAGGGCCTCCTGGACTGGGTTCCTGTCAGTGCACACACTCAGCGCTTTGTATGTCTTATGCTCTGCACTACATTCAGGCGACAGACATGGACAGATCTCTCAGCCAACTTTTACGGACCTTCCTCTGAGCGCTGGCCTGGGGCTACCCAGGCAATACAGATGAAGGGAGGCAGGCCTGCTCCCCGGAGCTGAGGGCGGCATGCATGGGCAGGTGGCTAACATTGCCCTTGTCACAGGGAGGGCCAAGTCAGGACGTGTCTGGGAAACGGAAGAGGGAGGAAGGCCGGTCCTTGTGCACAGCTGCTCTTAGGTGAGTGGGATTTGGAAAAGATGGAGAAATGAGGTTTTGTGACCAAGACGGGTGGACCCTGTCCAGGGTGGGGATGTGAGGTATTGCAGGAGGGGCCAAATAGCCCCATCAACCCCCTTCCCTCCCTCCCCTCCCTCCACCACTGGGCGAGGCCAGGGTCCTGCAGGCTCTTCACACCCTGGCCTGGGAGGGTCCCAGCCAGACTGATTGCCAGGGTGCATAGGTGTCATGTCTGGCGCTCCAGGCAGGGTTTACAGCAGCCAGAGTCATAAACTAAATTTGAGTAACAGTTCAAACAGTGGCATCGGGCAATAGACTGAGCGCTAGGGGCTGGTAATGGCTTTACTTACGAGCCCTGATTTATGGAGTCATCAGGAAGCCCCGAGGCCCTGCTCTTCGCTGGAGAGGCTTCCAAAGGCTCACCCCTCCCCGCCCACCCACTGGCTCCCTTTCAGCACCTGAGCAATGCAGGAGACTCAGAGCAGCCCTCCCTCACCCGCACCCACCATCCGTCACCATCCCACCCCGCTCCCACCATAACCAGCCCCTCTATCTCTCACCGTCCTGGCTCCCTTATCTGCTGGCATCTGTACCCCATATATGCTCCACTCGATGCCTCCATTAATCCTGCTGCCTTCAGAAATCACCGCTTCAGGTCGCCTTCCTGTGTGGCTTCCCCTGAGCTTGGCCCTGAGGCTGGCACACTTGTGGTGGTGCTGCAGGGTCATGGTCACATCTGGCCTTTGGACCCTGAGCTGCCTGACGCCTGTGGACCTTGAGCAGTTTCATAGCTTCTCCTGCCTCTTTCTCCCTGCAGAATAGAGGTGCTAATGACGCTGTCCACCTCACAGTGGGCTTCTTGAGATTAAATGACAGAAGGCAAGTAGAGTTCCGGGAAGAGCAGAGTAGGAGCTCTGTAGTAATGGGAGTAGGAGATATTATTAATAATAGTAATAACTATTATATTATTACTACAATTATTATTATTATTTTTAATGATTCTAACATCAGCCCTGCCTCCCCCTCCAGGCCCCAAGCTCCACAAAGTCAGGAACCCTCTTCCCCATCAAAAGGAGGGCACCTCCCAATACTCTCTCTGCTTCTCCCAGCCTTTCTGGGACCTACTTGCGGCCCACGCTCAGCTCACCGATGATCCAGCTCCACACCTGCATCCCACCCCTGGTGCTAATCCACCCGGCAGACCCTGCCCTGGTGGGGCTGGCGAAGGGAGGGGCAGGTCCTTCTAAGAGAGCAGTGGCCCAGGCCTTCAGTCGTCCAGGGACAGGAAGTCCTGCGGTGGCCATACTGGCCGCACACCGGCTGGACCAGAAGAGAATCAGTGTGCCGTCCACTCTAGAGTGATGCGGGCTGGGTATTCCCTCCTGTTCCCAGCCCCCCTCACCCCCAGGCCTGCTGCTTCCACCTGGAGCCACCTAGGAGCTGGGCTGAGGAGGTGGGTGTTGGAGCGTTCCCTTGGGGCATCCAAATAGCTTCCCTTGGGAGCCTGACTTATACAGGCAGGCCTGGAAAGACCAGAAACCCCCCCTCAGCCTGACCACACCTCCTGTCCTCTCCTCCAACCCCTGGCTGGCAGAGTTGGGAGGCTCGTGGCACCCCATCAGGGTCCTTCACTGCTCACCCTGCAATCTGTAACTTCTCTTGGGCAGGTGGCCAAGCGAATCATTGCCCAAAATATAGAACCCAGGTGACAGCAAAGCCACTGGAGATTTGATTAGAAAAGGCTTCTATGCAATGAAATAACATCATCATCATCATCAACAGCAGTAATAACAGTCACTCATTCAGCACTTCCTGTGTGCCAAGCGCGGTTCCAAACACTCTGTAACAGTAACTCGAGCTTCATAGGCTCTTATGAAGTAGGTACTGTTCTCACTCCCATTTTATAGATGCAGCACAGAAAGCCTACGTAACTTGCCCGAGGTCACACAGCAGAGCCAAGATCTGCACACTTAACCATGGGAGTGTAGGAGCATCTTGCACGTGATGGTTTGGGTCCCAGCTGCGGCAATTCTGCTGCCCCAGTTTCTCTCCCTGGGCACACCTTACTCTTGTCTTCATTTGTAGATGTTCTACTAAGGCCTGTCCCTGACCCCAGGCCTCCATGGTCCCTCGCTGACCCTCACCCATGGATCCCGTCTCCTCGGGGGTGAGGGTCAGTAGCGGCAGCCTTGCCCCCTGACTCGCCATGCCTTTTTCTGCCCTTGCCATGTTATTTCTGTGAGAGGGCCAGGACATCAGTGACGAAGCAGGATGGCAGTGCTGGGAGGGTAGATTTGTAGCCTCTGTGTCCTCGGAGCCCTCAGAAGGTCAGACATGCGCTGGGCCCATGGGGCCTCGCCTCCGAGTGAAGGAGGGTCTGATGAGTGATGCGGCACCTCTGTTGTGAGCTCACAGCTGCACCACCCCAAGTCCTCGGGGCTGCTAGGCTGGGGTCCTGCACAGAGTGGGCTGGTGCATGATGGCAGACGGGCTGTGAGGCCTACTGAAGGAGGGGCACCCAGGGAGGCACCTGGCAGTGGCCTGTAGATTATGATTCTGGTTATTACATCTCTTGTTCTCAAGGAGCTCTCAGTCAGAGGTGACACAGAGCAAGGAAAACCGAAGGATGCCTTGAGCTGGCTCTGTATCTTAGGAGATCCAAGCA
The DNA here is from genome assembly GCF_054644295.1 of Miniopterus natalensis. Classification (NCBI taxonomy): domain Eukaryota; kingdom Metazoa; phylum Chordata; class Mammalia; order Chiroptera; family Miniopteridae; genus Miniopterus; species Miniopterus natalensis. The sequence continues at coordinate 13,621,551 of NC_142085.1, read as the reverse complement.
TTGGTGATCATGCTCCAGGAGTTTGAGGGTGGACCAAGTTTGGGGTCACTCAGATAGGGAAAAGAAGTCCAAGAAATCACACATTCAGAAGAGGACCAGGGGCATTAATAGATGTGTGATGTGTGTCTGTGTGTGTGTGTGTGTGTGTGTGTGTAAGAGAGAGACAGGTTTGAGTTCCCTCTGCACCACTAGCTGTGTGACTTTGTGCCCACCGCCTGCGAGCTCATCTGGAATAACTTACCATCCTGAAGACGAGAAGTGTGGCCTCTGAATGACCGCAGTGGGGGAAGTCCTGCAGAATCAGGGCGTGGGAGAGAGTGTCCTGTGAGAATGGTCACACTCTCCCCTCCCCCGACCCTTTCAGAAGAGCACGTGGCCCCCATCCCCTTGTTCTCACTGCTTTAAATCACATTAATCCTTTTGGACAGAAGGGCTCTTGCTATAGAGCGAGAAGGGCTGGTCAGGGTCTCAGGGCTCAGATAGGGCCTGAGTTCACACTGGGCCGTGTCCCTGTGGGCTGTGTCCCTAGCTGTGCAGCGAGCCAGTGCAGGGGAGGGAGCCTGGGAGGGTCCGGGAGAGCCTCTAATGCCTGTGGCTCCTCCCAGGCTCCCCAGCCCCTAAGTTAGAGCCACTGGGCCAATTTTAGACCCACCAGCTGGTGGGGCCCTCTCTGGGCGACTCAGGTGGGTGGAGCCTGGGGAAAGCAGGTCTGTGACAGTGAGGGTCGAAGTGCCCAGAAAATGCCTGGCGCAGAGCCTGGAACAGAATACATTCTCAATATGTCCTTGTTAATGTTACCCCGATTTTTATTATGTCTCTTGTTCTTAGGGAGCTCCCGGTCTGAGCCGACATAGTTGTAGGCAATGAAGGAAGGTACCATAGTAGAGCCACCCACACTCGATACGAAACTGTGTGGACAACATGCACGTCGAGTGGGCAGGTGCTCAGTGGTGGGATATGGAGGAGGGTAGAGAGGGCTGGGCCAGAATCCCCCAACTCTCGGCTATTCCATGCAAGGCTACCTGTGAGAGGGCGGATTCGGAAGCCCTTGGGAGGATGGGAGAGGGACCGGCTGGGGGAAACCGGGTGAATGCCAGGATCTGGGGCTAGAATAAAGGATTTCTCTGACGACGCCAGGAGCTTCAGACCCCTCCCTGCGCCCTGGAGCAGTGGCCTGTGAGGAGGGGCTGTGTGTGGGGACTCATCCGGCTCTTACCTCCCGGATGGGGCCCAGCCACCCTTCCCTCTGTGATCAATATTCTGAGAAAGGTTTCCTGCATCCCACCGGCTGGGTTTCAGTGTGGAGGGGGGAGAGGCGCAGGGTCTTCGCTCCTTGCTCCTTTGCCGTGGGTGAGCTCATCTGCGGCCTGGCCTACCCCCCCCCAGTGTGGAGGGGCAGGTGGGGTGGGGGGCAGCGGAGCGCTTCTGCTTGGACTGCTTTTCTACGGCTGGCAAAGACAATGCCTCACGCTCCTGGGGGAAAGAGAATGGGGGAGATTACTTCATCAATTGTAGAGACAGGATGGAGCTGTGTTAGATGGCAGGAAGAACTTTCCACCAGCCCGCAAGGAAAAGGCCTTTTTCATACGTTATAATTAATTCTACATAATTGAAAATTGCTTTGTTAGAAGCTGAATGTCGGCTTCACCTCCTGCTTTTGCTGTGGAAACCGCTGTGCTCGTAGGCTGGTTGGCTGTGGGGTGATTTTTAACCAAGAAACTAGCTGGGGCAGAGACGAACGATAGATGATATGTAGGTGAAAGTCAGGACAAGAGTGATTGTTCAGAGAGAAGGGGGGAAGGGCGATGAGGAGAGGGAGGGAAGGAGAGAGAGATTAGAAAACAAACAATATAAGGAGCAAGCAGTGTTTGAGACTTTGAGCCAATTCTCTAAACTCCTTGGGCCTCAGTTTGCTCGTCTGTACAAGGGGGCTGCATTTCAGCTTGAACAGTCAGTGGCTGTATGAAGCTGTGATTATGACTTGACAACCAGATTACAAAGCAGCGGTTTCAAGAGCTAACAGTTTTGGGGTTCACTTTACCTTGAATTAATATTTATTTGTTTGTTTTTTGAAAGTCAAAGAAGAAAGTAAAAATAACTACCTATTTCCTTGGGACCTTTCTGCTTCCTGTCAGTTTGTCCATCCCTGTTGCCTCCTATCTCCTTAGTCTCTCAACCTGTCCATCTCTGTCTCTCTCCATCCAGTCTCATTCTCCTCTACCCCATTCACCCCCCACCCATCCATTGATCCCACCCATCCATTGATCCCATCCCTCCATTGTCTTCAATTCTAGCCTTACTCCTGGGTGGAACCAAGTAGGGAAGACAGCATTTTGGGGGCTCCAGGAGAAAAGACCCTCAGCAGGGTCTGAGGTGAGTCCATTGGGCAGAGGGCTCCAGAACTGAGGCGATCTGACTGCCTCCCAGGTCACTGCCATGCTTGTCCCCTGACCCCTGGGCAGTCTGCTCTTTGGCACTGTCCCTTTGCTTTTGTCCCTCACACAGACCATTTCTCTCCCTCTTAGGAAGCTTGCCCCCATCAAGGCAGCCCTGGTTCCCAGGTGGCAGGAGAGGAGGGATCAGTCAGAGGAGAGATTCAAGTGGGCAGGTGGGGAAAGAGAGGGGTGGAGGGTGATTCCTTCTCTGAAAGCCTTGGAAGGTCAGCTGAGAGAGGAAAGGCCTGCCTGAAGTCACTTGGAGCCAAGGGCTAATCTAGGTCCCTGAACAACAGCATCCAGGGCTGATGGCCAAGTTAGAACTAACTCACTTATTGAATAGTTGAGTATATTAGTGGAATGATTAAGTGTGGGAATTTTACTGATTAAGATAAATGAGAATAGGATAAGAGCACTCTGGCACAGAATTATTCTAGTCAAGAAAACCCCATAGTACATGATAGGAGCTGGTTTTATTTATTTTTTTCAAAGACTGGAAGGATTATGCAAATATTAAAAAATTAGTTTCTGGGCTAGGGTGATTAGAGTATGAGTGTTTTTCTTCCTTTCCTTCCTAAAAAATCTTCTAATGATATTGGTTTTATAATGAAAAAGTGTTTTAAGTGAGAAAGAAAAGAGAAATAGATTTTGAAACTTTAGTGACCTATTGTTTTATGTTCGAATTATCTAATGTCTTTAGCTATAAATATATCTCCTTTACATGGTTGGTACTTCTCTGGGATTTTATCTTTTCAAGACCCACATTATGTGTCTGCTCAGCGACCTCTGTAAGAAGGTCCCATTTCCATGGTGGGGCCAGATGTGAGTGTTAATATGGTGAGCTTCCTTCTCAAGCTGTGGTCCCTGGACCAGCAGCATGGCCATCACCGGGGAACTAGCTAGAAAAGAAACTTCTCTGACCCCACCCCAGACCTGCTAAATTTGAATTGGCATTTTAAAGAGATTCTTAGATAATTTGTATGCGCATTAAGATTTGAGAGCCACTGATCTCTAAGAGTGGTCCTCTAGCTTGAGCATAAGCAGGATCACCTGGAGGGCTTAGTAAAAAGTGGGTTGCTGGGTCCAAGTGAGAGTTTCTGATTCAGCAGGTCTGGGGTGGACCCCAGGTCATTTGCATTTCTAACGGTGAAGACCACCCTTGGAGAACCATTGCTCTTGAGGATGGAACAAAACGACATGGCCCCCAGTGTGGGAAAGGTGTGGAAATGGTGTGGTAACGGGCGTGCCCCCAGCTGTGGAAATGGACCGTTGCGCCTGTGTGACTGGGGTGGGTCTTGTCCTTTCTCGTGGCTTCTGCCTCCTCGTTGGTTAAGTGGCAGAACTGCACTTGATGGACTAGAATGCACCTTCTTTCCACCTCTGGCCTTCCTTTCTGTTTGGTTCCACCACATCTGCATGTCAGAGCTGATCAGAGTAGTTTTTGTAGAACATTTTACTGGTCTCGCCAGGGGTGCTCTGTTCATTCTCCTGTCGCCCCCTTTGTAGGTCTACTTCTGTGTGCAGGCTCCGCGTCATGGCCTCTGGCGCTCGGGCCTGGGATCAGTCCCCGCAGCCGCTCCTACCCACAAGTTTAATGGCTCCTATTTGTTCATTCGACACGTATCTGCCAATTGCTGAATGTGCTCCTGCCAGTGGGTTAAGTGCTATGATGGATTCCAGTGAAGTGAATCAATTGACACATGCACATTGTACCTTTTAAATTAAATAATAGAAACCCAGCTGAAACTAGGGAAGACAATTGAGGGTGTTTACAGGTTCATGCAGCTGAAAAGTTGGGCAGTTCCATGGACTTCAGAAGCAGCTTGAGCAGGCCTGGGGCTCCATTTCTCAATGGCCCTTCGTGTCCTGACGTCTCTGTGCTGGCTCGGTCCTCCTCTGCTGACTCCTTCCCGGCCTTACATCTCCATAGCATGCTTCCCTGAAGACAGTGGGTTCTGGAGGGCAGAGGCCATGTCTCCTTTGTTCATCACAGAATCCACCATTGCCTAGAACAGTGCCTGGCCTGCAGACGGCCTCCATAATGTCCAGTTCCTCAGTGCTGTCCCTGAGAGTCCCTCTAATGGACTGACATGTATCGTAAGTTCTTCCAGAACCAGTCTTCATGACTTGGGTCATGAACCATCACTAGCTTGTCTAGTGTCATGCACACGCTCCGCCCTGGAGTCGGAGATTGCATCAACCTCACCAAACACGCAGGGTTTCCTAAGTGGACGTTGGGAGCTCTTATGATGGATCCTTGGAAGGCAACTGCTAATGTCCACTGCAACCCACCTCCTTGGCTGCAACATATACTCTTGTATTGCATGTACACTTTCAAGAACGTTCCACCGACACACAATACACTCACCTCATGCAAGGCGTTGTGAGGTTTCACCCGGCTACTGCTTCCAGCTCCCTGTCCTGCATCTCTTGGTGCTGTGAGACCTCTTCATCTTTTTTAGAAAAAAATGATGTTTCAGACTCTGACTTGTTAAATGGTAAACTATCTATGCCTCAGCACACACAACAGACACTAGTGGAGAAAGAATATGAGAACTGCAAAAATTAAAAAAAATCAAGCAAACGAAAGCACATCCTTCCCATTTGGAAAGTAGTAAAATAAGAACGCCACATGAGGTCAGTGATCATTATTCTGGTTCAGCGCATTTATTCTGGAAGTGCGTGCCTTCCTTGGTTAGCCAGTCTGGAGTGGGGCGCTTTCCTTCGTCGCCCCCTCTCCTCTCTGCACCCCTCTGAGATGGACATTACGGAGGACTTCTCTTTGGAGCCACTCTAGCAGTTGCCTTCTACTGGATGAGGCTGGGAACTTGGGCATTGCCTTAGGGTTTGGGCAATCAAAGGTTGTTGTCAGCTAGACTTTACAGGGAGGGTCTCTCTGAAGACCTTAGATTATCAGTCTGTTTACTTCCCAGTCAATACCATGAGCCAAGAACAGCAGCCAAGATATATTGCTGAGTCAGTCTGAAGTCTGAGACGGTCTCCTAGCAACGGGCCTCCTTCCTCTGCTCATTCCCTAGCCCTTAATTTGATCACTTCTGCCTCCACGCTGTGTCTCCTGGGGACCTTGGCCTTGGGGTAGAGAGGCACCTCCAATCTGCTGCCTGCTCACTGGCTACACACCTCAGCTGCATCCTTACGACAGAAGGAATTGTCCTTCTTCCCAGGAGGGGAGTTTATTTCAAGAGATGTTTGCATATAGTTCAGGGATTCAGACTTTCGTTTGACCCCATCTTATGTTTCACTGTGATTCCCACCACCTACCTTTGTTCATGCACAACAGCATCACTTTTCCATGTCTGCCAGGCTCCAGGTGACAATAATGTCAGGAAATTTGGATTACAGGCCACCAGTGGCGGGGATACCACTCCTAGCAAAGCCATGTTTTCTTTTTTCTCTACTCTCAATGGGCCACCTTGAACCAAAGGCTGTCTTTTAAGACCTTACTTTTTATTGAAGGCCACAAGTAGTGAGTGTATTCCAACATCCTAAATTTTTCTTACCTGTCATAGCTTACGGGCACACAGTCAGTCTGCAACCTAAGGAACAGGAGGCATAGGATAAACCACTCTCCTTGCTGTTATACATCAAGTATTGTCAACTGGCTGGCTGGGGAGTGACAGCCCTGCTGCTTGTCCAGTTGACAGCATCATGCCAATCAGAAAAAGCCTCCTTTTTCTCAAGTCACTTTATTGTCAATTGCTAGAAAGTTGTCTTGTAAAGATTCAAATCCCTTATGGCCATGAATGTCTGTGCTTCAGGGCTGGGCAGGACACAGGACACAGTCCACAGTGGCTCTGGATGGCATTTTTGTTGTTTGCTAGCACAACTTTTTGGCTCAGTGTATCTGCCTTGCCTGACATTGTAGGGTCAAATGTTTCAAAATCCCACTTGTGGTACCAAAGTCTTAATCCACTAGATGCAATTGATCATAAGGTGACACTACTTGGTTTGATCTGACTTCTAAAAATGAGTGTTATTGGCTTGTGTAACAAGAAAGTGGTGCGGATTTCAGGCATGGATGCACCAGTTTGGCTCCATCTCCCTAATCTCTGCGAGTTGGCTTTATCCTCATGGTAGCGAGATGGCTGTGGCAGGTGCAGGTGCAGGTGCAGAGATCAGGCCATCTAGAAGGAGAGAAGCACATTCTCCCCACAGTGTTGGGAGAAATTCCGAGTCGCACTCTGATCGGACCTGCTTGGGTTGTATGCTCCTCTCCTAACCAACCCCCGAGACCTCTGGAATTAAATGCACTGATTGGAGCTGGGGAGCAGGGAGTGCCACATAGGTCCCCAAACCAAAATCAAAGGCTTTGGGAAAGAGAGCCATACATGCCCTGATATAAACATAGTGCTAATAATGCTGATGGCTGTCATTTATTGTCTCGCTTTGTTCATTGGATCAAATAACCTGTAAGGTAGGTACTATTTTTACCCCTAATTTACTCCCATGTAAAAATAGATGAGAAAACTGAAGTTCTTACTTAGGTCATATGGCTGGCAAGTATTAGAACAAGATTTGACCCAAATTCTGCCATATTTCAGTGCTTTCTGTCTTCATCTAATTGAAGGTCAGAGTCCCATCAGGAAACAGATGGCTCACTCAAATGGGTTACTGAGAAAGGAACACTTTGCAAAGGTGCAGACATGGCATCGGAAGCCACAGGGACAATGCAATACCATGGGACTCCTAACACCTGGGGGCTGCTGCCACCCCTCAACAGGAAGGAGTTGCTCCTGAAACCTGGGCTGCTCAACAGGAGCTGTCACCTTTGCTTGAAGGTCACAGCCAGACTTGCAGGGAGAGAGCTGGGGGTAGGGATAAATAGCTTCAACCCCCTGTCCCTTCCCCCTCCCATCTTCTACTGGTCTTCCTGTTGGCCTGCTCCAAGCAGAAGGGAGAGAGCATGGTGGCCATGGATGTGGGACACACGGATCAGCCTCCTGGGCAGTGATCAGGGCGGAGAAGGCTGGACAGTGCATCCAGAGGGGAGCAAAGGATGCCCAGCTCAGGGGCAGGAAGACATAGTAACCTAAACAATGTATTAGGTAGAAGAGGTATTGTGGGTCAAGAGAGTCACCATGGTTTTGGGCTATTTACTGACATTAATCAGAATTTGCTTTGTTGCCATTTTTTATAATAGAAATACACCTACGTGTTCACTCTTCTCTGTTACTTTTCCCTTACTTACCTCAGTTTCCTCATCTGAAAAATGGGATAACAGTTGTAACCATCACAGGGGAGAGTGAACACATATAAAAAACAAACTGACAAACTTGGAAAAGTGCCTGACACAGAGAATAAGCTAATAAACATCAGCTCTACTCACTAAGGGGCTCGAGTCATAGGGCTTGGCAGCTGCCGGGCTGGGGTTTGAATCTGGACCCCAAGCCAGGGAGTGCCCCCTGCTCCATATCACAAGCATTGGGCAAGCCAATGAGGGTGCATCCTCAGGGGCTCCCCTGGCCCCCCCCCCCAGTATTGGCCAGGAGGTGGTTATGGACTTGGGCATGGTCACTCACCTCTGTCCCTCATGAGTCAGAGGCTAGCAGTCAGGGGTACAGGGCTGCAGGAAGACCAGGGTGGTACCAGCAGGTCACTGGGGTTAATCATGTCACTTTCCTCCCAAGGGAGCATGAGTATGACGCACAGGGTTTGGCACGAACCCTTTGGAACATGCCGGATCTTTAAGACCAAGTAGACGCATGAAGCTGTATGCTAGGGTGCAGCCAAGGCCCTGTCTCTTTGTGCCGTCCGAGCCTGCCAGCAAAACAGTTACCACTGCCTGGGCGGTCGTGCCAGCTCCCCTTACCTCCCCTGCCTCAGCCCTCTCTGCACAGACAAGCTACCATCCTGGGACACAGCCACCGGGACTCTGGAGCCGCCGCCCCAAGGGCCTGAGTGCAGGGCAGAGCCCGCAGAAACCACCCAGCTCCAACCTGTTGCTGATGGCCTGCGCTGAGCTACTTTCATTCAGTGGGTGGACCTGAAGGTAGAGCACTAAGTGAAAAGTAAAAACAGAAAAAGAAAGTAAAATACAGCCCCGCCCTCGGGGAGCTCACATTCTCAAATACCTCTCCACTCCTAGGCCAGGGGACGTTGGCAGCCTTATGGAACTGTGCCAGTTACCATTTCAACTCCACACCCAAGTCCTGGTCCCCCTCCCCGCTGTGCCCTCTGCTCCTCCTGTCCATTCCTCCCTTTCTCCTGTTTTACTTCTCCCTCGCTCCCTCCCCTCCCTCCCTCCCCCTGTCTGTCCCTTCTCATTACCTCTCCCTCCGGGCTCTCCCACCACCTTCCTGACCAGCCCCTCCCCTCTTCCTTGAGCCCCCCTGTGTGTCTTTTTCTCTCTTGCCCTACCTGTCCCCACCATCTCACCTCCATGCCAATCAATGCCGACAGTAACCCACTTAACATGCTCTGGGGGTTGCCCCAGTGCAGGAATGTGGGAGACAGGGGAATACAAATTATTCAATCAATTTGTCTTCAATGAAGGTAGCTTGTGTTCTCTCCCTTATTTGCCAGCGACATGTTGGTGACACAGTCCCTTGAGCCTGTGCTACCGGCTCTGGAGATGAACCAGCGAGTGGTCTTTCGGGGCCACAGCACCCCAGCGCCCCCCCTGCCCAGGGGCCCCACCTTCATCTGTGCCCCCACACCCCCAGGGCCTCCACCACTGCACAGTTCTCCAGAATGAGAGGACAGGGCTCCTTGCTACCAGGTCAGTTTCCAAACAGAGAAAATAATAATACCAGTTGTTAAGCACTTATTAAGCATTTACATGAATTAGTTCATTTGACCCCACAACAATCCCACAAGGTAGGCACTCTTATCCCCCTGATTTCCAATGCAGGCATTCCGGTCAAACATGAGGAGTGACTTACCCTGCTGCTAAATGGCAGAGCGGGACTTGAATTCAGGACGCTGTGTCTCTAACCACTGTCCTATACTGCTCCTACTGCAATACTTGTTCATTTAACGTATCTTACCTCATTGCCGCTGCAAAGGGCCCTGCCACCCATTTGCTCTGTTGCCTGTGTTATAAAGATGCAGGTTTGTGGTTCATAGAAAGAGGACAACTTGCTTGTGGTCCCCCATGGGGCAGTGCTGAGCTGGGACTTGCTCTCTCTGGCCAGGACCACATTTTCCAAGGCATGAAAATACAGGTGAGCCTCAGCTCTGCTGGAACTGGGGGTCTGGGCTGTCCCTTCAGATTTGTTTCTTGAAGAGGAGGAAAGGGTCAGGTGGCTGTTGCTCCCTCTGATGTCAGCTGGCAACTGTTTTCTGCTCATCTGTCACAGGAGGGCATTGGAGCAAATGACATCCCAACGCTGAGATGCCCTAAAGTGAGATCCTGGGAGGGGGAGGTCAGGCTCCCAGACCTTTGGGGGCAGGGTGTGACCTGGCAGGGAAATGCAGGATTATACATGGCTGTTTACTCAAAACCACGCAGAAGTGTTTAGCTGCAGGAGCACCAGGCCTGGGGTTTATTGCAACTTTGAGTTGATGCTTAAACTTTGTGCTAAATAAAAAACCCAGAACAGTCTACACAAGTCAGCCTCAGGTGGGACTCTCAGGCCTGGCATTAGCTGGGGCGATGAGACACTGCACACGCTGCAGGCCAGGTGGGTCACTGTGCTTGCTGGGAGGAGGCTTTGAGCTCAGACCAAGAGCTGGTGTGTTCTCGATCTCTCCCCCTCCCTCCCTTCTCTCTCTTTTTTTCTCCCAGCTGGCCAGATTGGATAGGTACATCCAGGCCTGCCCTCTTCTGAGAGTCCCCAGATGGCCCAGCATCTCCGATGGGGATGGCGCTGGTGTCCCTGCCAGTCCATGGAAGGAAGCTGAGGGCCAGCAGGGTGCTTCCCCAGGGTGTGATTGGGACAGGTGTGCATGCCAGACCCAGGTCCCTCTGTGGCTTGTGAGATGAGCGTTTAGAACCTGGTACGGGCATTTGCCACACCAAGGACAAGGACAGGTGACACTCGATGGCAGCCCAGGACTTTACGAGGACAAGAAATGAAGAGAACAGGAAGAGGCCAAACCCCAGGTCGGGCGCGCCTCTAGGGTCTGTCTCTTCACTGATACAATAGATGCCCAGGCAGGGGAAGCCCAGGCTCCCGCAGCTGCTTCCCGCTCAGGCCCTGACCCATAATTATAATCCCTTTCCTTTGATTTTTCTTTGCGAAAACAGCAACATTCCACTAGGCTTTGAGCTGAAAAAAAGCACCGGGTAGAGCTTAAGAGATTTATAAACACGGTGAAAAATCACAGGCTTGTTTCCCCACAGCTCCTGTCCCTAGGTGAGCGGAGGGAGGGGGAGAGAGAGGACAGCTGAGCTCGGAGGGTGGGTGTCAGAAGTAGGAGTGGGGAGTGTGCAGATGTGCAAACACCTGGGTGTGCATGGACCAGAAGCTGAATGGGAGCCAAGAATGACTCAGCTGCCAAAAGCCAGCTAACGGTCTCTGGCGGCGATGAGAGAAGTATATACACATAGGTGCATGTGTCATATGCAGGTGCTCATGGTTTCATCCAGAAAGGATTTATGGGACTGGTGTAAACAGAGAAACTGGAATGAGAGGGACAATTGTCCTTTGGACTCTGTACTGATGGGCAGGAACTCAATAAGCTGGGGAGATGTCCACCCACCGGAGGGGGGGCTGGTGTCTGGTCTTCTCCATGTGCCTGATAGTGTCTGAAAGTGCACCATTCAAGATTAATTGAGAAAATCCCAGCCTTTGGAGCTGCTGGGGCTCTAGAGAGACCAATTGGGCTCCACGAGACCCAATCACTTGTTTTAATGATGGTTTGCTGCCCATTTTGCAGATGAGTCAGCTATGTGGCAGGATGGGGGACTTTGAGCCAGCACCTGCCTCTGTCTATAGAGAGCTTTGATGTTAGGTGCCCTTGGGGAAAACATGGACACATGGCATTGGGGAGGAACAGCCCCTGCTGCATCCAGAGACCTAGGGGCGGATGCCTCCCAGGCAGAGAAGGCAGCTGGGGGAGCCCAGCCCTCTGGGGTCTCACATTCTGGCTGGAGCTCAGAGGCCAGGGGTGTCAGAGCCGGCTTCGCCTGTAGAGAGAAGCCAGATGTGGTCAGAGTTGGGATGAATAAGAGCTCAATACAGAGCTGGATGAAGAAGCCTTTTTATTTTGTTTTTATTATTTTTTTGTTCTTTTTAGCATCTTACTTTCTTCCACCAAGCCCAGCTCAGAGGCCAGGTTGTGCAGGGCCCCTGTTGGTAGCCTGGGTGGTGGGCATTCTTCTGGTTGGGCAGTGAGGACACCACGGCGGGCCCCGGGCTGCTGGCTGAGGTGGGGTCCGGTGCCCGGTGGCTCAGCGCTCTACAGATGCTGCTAGAACACTCCGAAAGCCTCTCCGCGGCTGCCTTGCCTGCAGCACCGCCCGCCCACCCATCTGCCGGCTGCCTCCACTTCATTCATCCTCCCCGCCAGCACCGCCTGGGCTGCATCCGAATGACCCCTGCTGCCACCGTGCCTCTCTGGGCTCGGGTTTCCTAATTGGAAAATCCACAGCTGGCATCTCGTGGAAAGGCAGTCGCCTGGAAGCCTAGGAAGCTCACTGCAGGGCATGGGACTTCCTCCTGGGACGGTCTCTCTCGGGTTAGAACTGATGAGGGGGCGCCTGCAGCCAGCAGCCAGGCCCAAGCAGCAGCCCTCCTGGAAATTGAGTGTGTGTGTGCACACGTGTCTGTGTATGTGCACGTGTGCATGCATGTGTTTGAATGACCGGGTCTCTGGACTCATGTCCACATGAGTGCAAGTGTGTGTGTGGCAGTCCCTGCAGGTAGTTAGGCGGGTGGAGAGGCACACTGGGAGTGGTGTGTGCCTATTGTGTCACACTGCCTTGTGCATGTGCTGTGTGTGTGCGTGGGCATTCTCAGCTGCATGTTTGCTTCTCCGTAGGTATTCCTGTGCCTCTCTGGGTTCCATGTACAGGTTGGGCCCCCGGGTGCTGGACACCCTGCATGCTGCTACGGTGTCTGATGGGTGCACGTGCTGAGTAACGTAATGAAAATCTCTCTGTGGTCAGAAGCCAACTGTCGGGCATGCGTCCGGGGGGGAGGGGGGATGCTGGCGGATGGGAGGCTGTGGCTGTCCTGGCCGAGGCCTGTGTTTCAGCAGAGCTATTTCTCAGCATCCTCTGCAAGTGAGAACATCCCACTCATTGCAGCTGAGACCTGTCACCTAGGCCTGTGGTCGGCGTGTTGGGGACCTTGCCAATGAGCTCTGTCTCCCTGGACGCTGCTTCATAACCTGAGCTTTCTCTCCGTCACCTTTACTCTCTGAGTAGACAGAGGGGGCCCCTGGGGGTTCCCCCATGCCATCGGCACCCCAGTGGTATCTGTCTCTATCATTGCCACCATCCCCACCACATTCCATCCTGGATCTCAGGAATACCCCTTCCCCAGGGGCCCTGTCACTTTTTGACACTTAAGTGGAACTGGGACCTATGATGAACAAAGAAAGACCTCAGAAAGCTCCCAGCCATCCCTCAGGGGACGTGTTCTGCCTGCCTCAGCTTTGTGCTCGCTCCTGGGTGGGGGGGCGGGGCCTGGCACACATAGGTCTTCGTGGGGAACAGGAGATGAATGAATGAAAGGGGAGATGTGTCAGACACACCCACACTGATGGTCAGGGATGTGTCACCCGGCACTGGTTGTGGGCGGAGAATATTTGGGGTTCCAGTCTGTGCACCAGCATTACTTGGGAGAGGTTAGGCTGGGCAGAACCTTCCAGGCTGCAGTGGCCACTCCTAGCGGGGAGCCTGGAGCCTGCTGCTGGCCACCAGGGCAGGGGCCAGAGTCTGCTGGTTTTCCCAGTGCCACCAGTGCCGGGGGGATGCTGGGGCAGTTAGGGCTCACCCTGTGCGTGCTGGCTCAGGCTGCACACCGTCTGCTGCTGCCGGATGAAGGGAGGAAACAGGCATCCTGGACTCAGCGCAGGCCTAGAGCTCCCAAGCACCGTCCTTCCTGGGAGGAATCTCATTTCCTTCTGATCCCGGTGGCCTCCTGCAGCCTCAGACATGTCCATCCCTCCTGGCCCCAGAGGGAGCTGGGGAAGGACTTTAATTTGCAGACTGCTGTCTTCCGTCAGGAGAGGTTCGCCTCCCTGGGCTCCGCAGCCCCTGCTGTGTGCCTGGGCCTCTGGGGGTAGAGGTAGATGTGTCCCCAGGACAGCACACTCCCTCCAGCACCCGCTGAGCTGCCCCCCAAGCCAGGAGAGAAAGAAACCTAATGCTCTGCAGCAGGCACAGCCACGCTCTGCCTTCCCCTTTCATGATGAAAATACCATTATGGTTTCCGCTCAACATCACCGAAGCAGAGGCAGCTGGCAGCCCCTCCAGCGACACCCTCCTTCCCCACACTGCCAGTCACAGCAGCCACAAACAAAACACAATCCTGGAGCCCTCCAGCTGTCCCCTCCCCCTGGACGAGGCGCCTGGAGGAGGGGGTGCTTGGGCCTCGGTGCTGACCAGGAGGGAGCAGGCAGAGAGCCCCTGTGGGTCTGGGGCTGGGGCCCAACAGGAAGAGGCTTGAACTTTACAAAAGCTTGGGATCCAGAGGGGAGCTTAGGTCCAATCTGCCCATTTCGCAGATAGAACACCTGAAACGAGAAGAATGGGCTCCCGCAAGGTCCCCCAGCAGCTCATAATTGTCAACACTTACATGACAGAGCAAGTGTCAGGGACTGTTCTGAGCATTTATATGTAGTAGAGCTATCAGGTGTGAGGTGGTATTTCCCCAGCACACCTGAGGAGGAAACTGAGGCACAGCGTCCGGACCCTGTGCTGATGGTGTTGGGGCTGGGCTAGCACATCTGTGCCTGTGGGACGGCCCCTCCTGCTGTGGCCCCCGAGTGGAAGCCCCTGAAAGCAGGGGTTCTGCTTTGTTCTCTGTTTTATACCCTCAGCTCCTAGTATGCACCTGGCCTATGGTAGGTGCTCAAAGGTATTTATTGAATAAATGAATGAATTGAAGCTGGACTCCCCCCAAAGCTGCCAAGAGGGGCTATGTTCCCCAGGATGAGAACTCCCCGTCTGCCCCTCAGTTTCCCACGCAGCTAGGATTGGCTTATGCTGAACCTTGTCAATGGCTGTCAGGAGAGGGGCATCTGGATGATTAAAGTTGGGGAAATGGTACCTCTGGGGCAGCGCTGACAGGAGGGGGGTCAGTGACCCCTGAGAAGGGAAGGCAACCTCAGTTCTCTGGTTAGGAAGGTTCGAGCTGTCCGTGGCTGACAGCTGTGCCTTAGCCTCTGCCCTCTGAGGTCTGGCCCTGGGGGTGTGGGAATGGGGGGATGGGGAGATGGGGGAAGGGGGAAGGGAGACAGGTGGGTCATGATTAGGGGGTATCTCATTGGACAGCTTTGGGGCTGGGAGGGGTAGAAGGTGGAGTGAGTGTTGGGCTGTCAGCTGCTCTGGGTCATTAGAGACGGAGGAGCCTGGAGAGAGCCCAGACTCAACCCCAGGGGCCATGCATAGGGCGGGACAAGGGGAGGGGGAGGTACAGGTCATTGAGATAAGCTTTTAATGCAATATTTCTTTAAAAAATTAAAGCAGACATTTATGATGAACAAAACAAGGCGGGATCTGATACTGTGCTTGCATGGCCACCTTGCTCCCCTCCTGCTAGTCCCAGTCCTGGGCCTGACACAGAACCGGTGTCTCTGAGACAGGGTGGGGTGGGGTGGGGTGGTCCTGAGGGGTTGCTCTCAGTCAGAGTCAGGTGTGGATGGGGGTGGGGCAGGATGTGTCTTAGGAGGCTTTACAGAGAGCTGTGATTTGGGGAAGGTGGGGGATTAAGGTTTTTGGTGACAGTGGAGGGTGTTACCATCGATCGGAGGTGGTGAGCAAGTGAGAAGAGTGGCCAATGTGCCTGCTTCTGGAAAGGAGGAAAGAGGGCTGCAGAAGTGGAGCTTTCTCTCAAACCAGTGAATCCTCCACCTAATTGGACTCATTGTGTTGATAATGGAGTGCAGAAATCCTGAGCTGGGTGGGGAGAGCCCTCTCCTGGGTAATGAGCTGTCAGAGGGAAGGCCCTGGGTGGCTGGGGCCATGCAGAGGGGAGTGTGGATGGAGACCTGGGCTGAGGGCCAGCCTTTTGGACCTGGGGCTGCCCATCACCTCACCCACCTCACCCCCATTCCTTCCCTCCTCTCTTGATGATAGCCTCTCACTTTCTGCCCCTGCCCAGAGCATTGCATGCCCAAGGCTCAAATAATTGTTTCTCCTGTTACCCTTTCTCATAATAGCAAAGAAAGAACTGAAAAAGGCAGCTGCTCCCCTTAGCCCCCCAGGCGCAAAGTGGAGCCACCTTGGGGTGGGGTCCCAGGAGTTTCCTTCCTCAGTAATCCTCCAGCCTGAGCACAGTGAAGCCGCAGCCCCAGGGGAGATGATGGAGCTCAGAGGGGGCCCCAAGGGCCTGCATGCCCCTGTCAATGTCTGAGGGGTGTTAGGTTCTGTTATTTGCAGCTGGAGGTTGCAGGAGTTGGGATCCTCTTGGCATTCGCTGCCAAGGTTTTGGGTGCTGGGGAGCAGCATTGTGCAGTTCTCTGCCCCCCAGTGGAGGAGCTGGTGGTCAAAGGGGAGGTGAGATGACCCCACAGATCACAAGAACCAACCACATTAGGTGTGGCTCAGGACCAAGGGATAAATGAAGATGGTGGAGCCAAAGAAGGGCTGGAGTGGTCAGGGATGCTTCCTGGAAGAGGGGGTACTTGAGATGGGCCTTATTTTTAGCTTTGATGGTAGCCCCTCAGTTCCGTGGCACTTGCTCCTTGGGAATTTCCCTGTTTGGGTTTTCATGCTTGCTTTCTGGCCACATTGGGTGTGACATGGTGGGGGCATACCTAAAACATAGTTGTGGCCCCAGAAGTGAGGGCACATGCACACAGGGAATTTTTGTACTGGAAGGACATCCGTTCCACAAATATTTCTGAGAACTGTTTAGGTTCCTGCCCTCATGGACCTTACACATCAAGGCGTGCGCCTCTTCTCTGTACTTCAGATTATGCTAGAAGGTGCTCTAGCATTAGCAGTCTTCAAGGTAGTGAGCTCTCAGTCTCTGGAAGCAATTAAGTACACAGTGATGATCAGATTCCCTAGGTCCAAAATTCAGTTCTGCCAGTAGGAGTTTCATAACCTTTGGTGATTACGGAATCTCTTTGTGCCTCAGTTTCCTCATCTGGGAAACAGGATATGTAATAATAATTCATCCCTCCTAGTGTGGTGGTGAGTTTGGGAAAGTTTGTACATGTAGAGCCAGAGAGTGTGCCTGGCACATGGTGAGCAAGCAATAGATGGTGTCTTTATGATGACTCATAAGATTGTCACCTTGGGTGTTCTCTGCCCTGGGAGAGGAGAGGAGAATCAGAGCCTCCAGGCTCTGTCCTGCTGACCTGAGTCCCTGGCTTCTCAGCCCACGTCACCTGGCAGGGCTTGTCCTGGGTCCTGCCCACGAGGAGCCAGTTCTGCCGCCCTGGGGGACAGGCCATGACTCCCCCAGCATCACCCACCTGCTGTGGTTCCCGCCTGGCCCAGGCTCCTCTCCATCCCTGCGCCCCCTTCGTCTCCGCTGTAGACCCAGGCCCCGAGGCCTCGCCACTCGCCTTCTTTCCATTTTCCTGACAGTGCGGCTGGGAAAATGTATCCACATTAGTGGTCATTGTGTCTAGTTCTGAACACGGAAGGTCACAGCCCGACCTTGGGGAATAGCTAACATGAATGTAATACAGCTCCTAGCTGTCGCTCTCAGGGAGGTGGGGTTCCTCTCAGCCCAGACGCTCCCCGAAAACAGAGGTCATTCCTGCCCCTCAGACTGGGGCTCCCTGAGGACAGGGCCGTGTCCCCTCTGACTGGGGCTCCCTGAGGACAAGGCCGTGTCCCCTCTGACTGGGGCTCCCTGAGGACAGGGCTGTGTCCCCCCTCAGACTGGGCTCCCTGAGGACAGGGCTGTGTCCCCTCTGGCTGGGAGCTCTCCAAGGCCACCGTGCGAGCAGAAGCCCAGTGCACCTGCCAGGTCTTGCTCTGCTGGAAGGTTCCTCGCATGACTGGTCACGGCGGCCAGCGCCTGACCTCAAGCTCCCTTCTCCGCATCCTCTCACCTGACTCCCCGCCCTGGGCTGCACACTTTCTTCCTCACGTCCCAACTTGGGCCAGACCCATCTGCTTCTACATCGCTGAGCCAGCTGCCAAACCAGGTCACCTCCCTCTCCTGTCTCCCTTTCCCTTTCCCTAATCAAATTCTTTTCCCTGCATTGTGCCCGTCAGTGGAAGCTTGGACGGACGTGGGATAGCTGCTGTCACTGGAAACAGCGGGTACAGCGGGGGGAGGGGGATAATAAGAGTGTGGATGCGAAATCAGCAAAGTGTGGGAACTCCTCCCCTCCTCCCTGCCCCTCCTCCCTGCCCCTCCTCCCCCCTCCTCCCTACCCTTCCTTCCCCTTCCTCCCTACCCCTCCTCCGCCCTCCTTCCTGGCCCTCCTCCCCTCTCTTCCCTGGCCCTCCTCCCCTCTCCTCCCTGGCCCTCCTGCCTGCCTCCCCTCCCCCCTCCTACCTGCCCCTCCTCCCCCCTCCTCCCTGGCCCTCCTGCCTGCCCCTCCTCTCTGCCCCCTGGCAGATGCTGGCATGCTGGCTGCAGGCTCAGCACTAATCACAGTGCCCAGAGGGGTCTGTAGGGGCACAGGGGAGGGCACATCGCGCACACTCTTGCCCCTGCCAAAGGGGTGACAGGGCGGGGTGTGGTGGGGACAGGTCCTATAGTTAATAGTCATGTCGAGCCCATGTGTGATGGGCCACAGCGGGAACGTCTTCTGACCCCGGGCAGTTCCTGTCCACCCCGGGACACCAGGGCAGCGGGTGGGGGGGGTCAGGCCCCGCCCCTTGCCTCCCTCTGGAGCTTTGCTCCAGCTCCTGCCTGGGCCTTCAGGCCACCCTGCGCTCTCTGGGCATCAGGACACAGCTGCCACCTCCTTCCTCTGGGTGAAGGACCATCACAGTCATGATGAGGACCATGACGCTAATCAGGCAGCCAGTTGTAAATGCCCAGAACACCCCCAAAGGGCCCTCCCTTCCGTCATGTCATCTCCTTTGACAGGCAGGTGGCCGAGACTCAGAGACACGGAGGTTTGTTTATGACCACACAGGAGGGCAGAGGCACCAAGGCCTCTTCCCCCAGCCCGCCTCGCTTTCTGGGGTGACTGGGAGACCCCAGGCCTGAGCCCAGCTGGGTGGTGATTCGCAGCTGGGGTGTGGAGTCAGGTCGACCTCGGCCCCAGTCCCAGCCCTGCCATCCTCTGTGTGGGCCTTGGGGGAGCTGCTTTATTGCCCTGAGCCTGAGTCACCTCATTTGTGAAATAGGACAGTGGTCCTTCTCGATCAGGGGTTCTAGAAGATGTGTGCAGGGCACCTGGCACTGGGTAAGTCCTCACTAAGTGGCATTGTCTTGGTCTTGTCTGAGAGCTCATTGTCCCTTCTTCCTCCTCTTCAGACCCCCGCAAAGTGGCCCATAGCCTCTGTCCAGGGTCCTAAGGAGAGTGACCAGGGAAGGGGGCGAAGAATGACCTTCATAATACGGATCCCCGATGCACAGTGGCTTGTGTTCTGGGCCACACACCATCCTAAGCTTCTTACTTGCACTTTCTTAGTAAACTCTCATAGGATCTTTATGAAAACTTAAAAAGAATACTTAAATGTAAATAATCACAATTAATTACAAGCCTCGTGTGTTTTTTAAGAAAGGATTAGATAGTGCAATTTTTTTAACTTAACAAATTGGTAGAGTTGTAACACAGGTTCCGCCCCTCTATTTGTGAAAACATTGGTATGTCTAATTAATCTTCTAAATAAGTATATGTATATATACAAGATACCTACACATATGGATGCACACATTTGGTTGCATTTACCTGCACTTATTGCATAATTAAATCAAATGCTATTTTTAATGGGTGTTACCTATTTTAATTGAAGAAAAGGGAGTAGTGGATAATGTTATTAAAATCATATTTGACTTTGAAATGCAGTCAGAGCTGTTTAGACAACTCACAGATAATTTATTCTTATCTAGTGCTGAGCTGGAGATCATGAACATTTTGAAGTTTGAGAAATTTAGCTGCGTTCAGGCAGCCAAATGGCTTACCAGGTTTTCTTTTCCCTCTAGCCTCCACTCTGCTTCTTGCTGCCTAATTGGCACATGCTAGAACCCTGATGCTGTGACCTGGCAGCCGTCTTCGCGAAAGGAGCTGAAGACATCATAAATACACAGCCTAAGATTAATAATAAAGACTTTAGTGTTAGTTCAAAGTTAAAAAAGTATCTATTATTATGAAGCCCACTTTCGGGCGGGGGGGGACTGAGACACAGGGACCTTACCCAGTTGGCCTCAGAGCGTGCCCATCTCACAGTGATTTTCCAGGGTCCACAGAGACAAGGTAACAGAGCAAACACTGGGCTGCCGAGCTCCCAACCCCCTTGGATGTTTAGAAAGTGGTTCATATCACAGGCTCTGCAGTTCAGATGTCCCTGGTCTACCACTTACCAGTGGTATTAGCATGGGAAAGCTACTTAGTCCCTCTGTGCCTCAGTTTTCTCATCTGGAAAATGGGGACAGTAGTTGAAGAACACTTATATCATGAAAATTAAATGAGTTCGTTTATGTGAAGAACTTAAAAGAGGGCCTGGAGAATTCTAAGTGCTCAGCGCATTTGGCTATTCATAACATCAGCGCAGTAATATTAGCATAATTACGCCTCAATGCCCCTGCATATACCTTCCTTCTCTCTCCCAGTCCAGGCCATGCTGAAGTCCATGCCTTGGCTTCCAATCCCCCGTTTTCTCCACAACATGCTTCTTATGACGTAGCCACCTGATTTTCCTGCGGTGTGGTGCTTGTTTGCCCCGTCTTCTCCATCAGGATATCAGGTCCCCTTTATTTTTTGTCCACAGAAGGAACACTCTGCCCTCTGCTCCTGGGGCATCAGTGCGGGCTGGCTGGCCTGACGTGCCTAGGAACTTGCACCAGCTTTGGTGCAGGCGAGGGTGGGAGTGGAGCTTCGTGTTTTCTATCCAGTCAGTTATTGATGGAAAAGATTACTTGAGGGTTCCTTAAGGAAAGGGAAATATGATTGTGTGTGTGTGTGTTTTGAGCAAGAGAGGAGTACAGTGGAAAACATCCCACTCATATACTTTTTAGAGCAGAGAACAGATAAAAAAAAATTCATTTGGTACAACAAGTAATAGAAAATGTATTTTGGTTCTGTATTTTGTCCAGTTAAGGGAAAGAGAAAGGACCAGGAGATAGAGGAAGGAGAGAGAAAGGGGGTGGAGGGGGAGAGAGAGAAAATGATAAAATAGAGACCCACTGGGAGAACAAGTCCATGGTCACCAGCGTCCCAGAAGCCCTGAGAAGCACCCTCCAGTTGAGGGAGCCAAGACTCTTTGGCTAAAGACCTTTGATGGTTCTGTTGCCTTTTTACAACCTCAGGGCCTCTCACCTCTTGGTACTTGACCTGCAGTCCGGGGAATTGAGCCAAGGACTTGATTAAGCCTCAGGGCCAGAGGCCTTCACTATTGTCTCCCTGTGACACTTACCCACCTGCCCGCCAGGGATCCAGGTACAGAAATGACAGGGCGCCGCCCTTAATGAGTTCCCAGCCCGGTTGGAGAGGCAGACATGTAAATAACGATTATAATAAAAGTCAGGCTGCTATAATTACTATAATAAAAGTTCAGATGAAGTGCAGGGAGGGAGGATTAATTAATTCCGACTGGGAAATGCAGAGCTACTTTGGAGGGATGATGCGGATCATGGAGGAGGCCCGGTTTCCCGTGGGCACGGGGGGGGGGGGGGGGGGGCACCACAGTAGTGGTGGAATGGGTTTTGCATCAGATGACTTGGATTTATGCTTGAACTGGGCCACCTGCTGGCTGTGTGCACCTCTGGGCAGGTGACTTAGCCTCTGTGCCTGTCTGTCCTGAGAAAGGAGACGGCGGTACATCTCACAGGGCTGCTGAGTGAGAGGCAAGGCAGTGACACTGTCCTGTGAAGTATAAACTGCTGAACGAGTGTAAACAAGTCACACTGGGTGGCACGGCTGCCAGAGGGTGATCCCGACCTGGTCCATCCATGACCACAATGTGAGAACACAAGCAGATGGCTGCATGGAGCTGCAGGCTCGCCAGCATTTGCCCACAGTAGGTCCAGCCTTCCTGGCCCTCGGGTTTGCAAGGCGAGGAGACCATCCAGCAAAATGAGGATCCTCTCTGGCCCTTTAAAAGCCCGAACCGGCCGCTTGGTGGGCCCTTTGATGCGCCTGTGGCCACTTGGACATTTGGGAGGTGTCAGCTCTGTCCTGTAGCAGTTGGGCACAGACTACAAATCAATCATATTAGGGTGAATGTGCCCTGCCCTGGCGGGGCCCATCCATTCCTCACACACCTTGGGAGTGAGTACAAGGTGGCCCTCGCCTTGAGTGAGCGCGATGAGCGGCCCTGAGGTCCACCCAGCCATCTCTGGGATCGGATGACCCCACTTAGGACTAGCCTGTTGCCTGCCTCAAACTGTCCTCACAGGGGAAAGAGTTTCAGACAAAGGGGACGACACCTCCCAAGTGCCTTGCACATCCTGGGCCCACAGCAATACTCGGGTGACTTGCTGGGTGTGTCACATGCAGCCATGCCTGGTGTGGGTTCACTGGGGGAACTCCGAGGATGAGATTGGAAAGGAAGGTGAGGCCAGAATTCAAACTGGATCATGACACGTGTATCGAGCACCGATATGTGCCTGGAGCTGTGCGTGTGCTCTGTGGAGACGCAGGCCCCTGCCCACATGTGTTCCTAGATTCCCACACAGCAACTTGGCTTTAGGCTCTAGGGACTGTAGGGTTCTTGGGCAGAAAGTAGCCCCCATAGGTGTGTGTTAGGGCACCCTGCTGCGACATGGAGGCTGGGTGGGGGAGGGTGGCCAGGGCAGACTCATCGGGAGGACCTGAATGGGTGACAGCCCACGCGGGATATAAGGAGGGCAGAGTTAAGACTCTGGAGAGGAAGGTGGGAATTAAAAAACTATTATATAAGTAGAAAGAGCAGGACCCAGAGCCCACGGGAAGCAGTCTTGTAAACAAAAAAACAGGCCCACAGATACGAGAGCTGTGACTGCTCCCGGTAGAGGAGGGAGCCGGAGGGGAGTCAGACACAGCTTTGAGGGCAGTGGAATTCTACTGGCTGGAGGGGCTATGTTGGGACAGACACGCAGACAACTGTCTGGCAGATCTGACCACAGCTGCCTAAATGTGTCTCCTGTGGCCGGCCACTCCTTCCTACATGTACACGCAGCAGAAATGCGTACCTCTTTCCCCAAACGATGGGTGCTCAGGAGTCCCTGGCCGCACCTGATGCTCACAGTAGCCCCACTGCATGCTGCCCGATGCCCACCGGCAGCGGAGGGGAGAGAACTCATAAAGCACGAGCCCTCTGAAATCCCATCGCACTCTATGTGGGGCTCTCACGAACATATGACAACAGCCAGACGTAAAATAATATGGACAGCAGGATTCCACGTATATAAATCACACAAGCAGATGACGCATCTGTGCTGACAGGAGTCTGAAAGGCAGTTACCCTGTGGGGGAGGGGCTGGAAGGGGGCTGAGGGGCTTCTAGGGGGCCTGGATTTCCTGTGTCTTGATCTGAGTGCCTGTTCCATGTATGTTTATATTGTGCAAATTTATTGAGCTTATAATATGTGAGCTTTGTATACTTCAACAAATAAGTTTTTAAAAATATCCCCCCTCCCTCCAAAAAGGGATTGCGGTTTGAAATAACCAGGTCAAGAGTGACCAAGGCCAGGGACACACAGGGAACAGCAGGGGTGAAGCGGAGAGAACGTGATTTGGACAGATTGAGTTAAGGGTGGGGGAGTCAGGGCAGGTGTCTGTGGGGGGGAGCTCAGGCCAGGTCCGGAGAGGAGAGGAGAGGAGAGGAGAGGGGAGGGGAGGGGAGGGGAGGGGAGGGGAGGGGAGGGGAGGGAAGGAGGCAGGGGGAAGGGGACTGTCAGTCTGGCCAGCATGTAAAGTAGGGGCAGGTCACCCAGGGGGATAGGCAGTGAGTAGAGTAGCAGCAGAGGGTGGGGTCCTGGAGACCAGCAGGGGCAAGCAGAGGAGGTGATCCTCAAAGGCAGCTGGGACAGGGTGGTGTGAGGGAGAGAAAAGCCTGGAGGGGAGGGTGTGGTCAGTAGGGTCCCAGGTTGCAGAGAGGCCAAGGGCCTCATTCTGACCACCCCCATCACAGCCTGCATCTTGGTTCCCTTCACCCCCACCGCCTGGCTGCAAGGCTTTGCTCTCCTAATGAGCTTCAGTTACCTTCCCCTCTTCCAAACGTCACTGCCCCACCCCTTACCCTGGGCCCTCAGCATTTCTGGAGCTGCTCCCAGCCTGGGCTCCACTCTCCCTTGCCTGTTTAATTGATCGCTCCAACCCAAGTAAATGAACTTCCCCTTCATTCCTGTCGCACCTCACCTGTGTGTCCAAGCCACAGAGGTGGAGAAAGGTGAGGACCCCTGGGCAGGCCTGTGTGTTTATGTTCAGGTGGTTCAGCATCTAGGCTCCAGGTGGAGCAGGCAGCTGGGTCCCAGAGAGAGCGTGGGTCTGGGCTTCAGTTTCTCGGCACGGAGCACCCCCGGCCCGCTGACCCCTTGTGCTTACAGCCTGCGTGCTCCTGGCACATTTACCCACAGGGGCCACGTGTAACTTCTAACCAGGGGAAAAGGGGGAGATTTGCAAGCAAATGAAAATCTGTGCTTCCATTTGGGTGTCTATGGTATGAAATTAGGAAGTTCCCAAAAAAGGCAACAAGAATCCCTCAATTCAAGTAATAATAATAGCTGTTGTTTATTGAACCTTATTGTGTGCCAAGGGCTGAGCTGAGCATGCACATATATGATCTGATTGAATTGTCAGACCGACCCTGGGGACAGGGGCACTGTGCAATGATTACTCCCACTCTACATCTGGGCAAATTGAGGCACAGAGAGAGAGGTTCACTACTTTGCCCAAAGTGACTCAGCTAGTAAGTGACAGAGCTGAGATTTAAACCCAGACAGTCAAATTCCCCACCACCTCTCATGAAACATTATAAGTGATGTGAACACGGATCGGTGGCAGGAAACTATGCCTAATCTAAATTTATAGACCATCCTTGCGCCCTTTATTTGGGGTTGAAAATGCACTACTTGATGGCTTGGCAGCAAATTTATTTCTTTTCTTTATTCCATTGGGTTGAAGCAAATATTAAGATGAGTTACATTTTCCTTAAGTCAACATTGACTTATTGATAGAAGGAAACAATGTGAATTGCATGGTAGGCAGCTTGGTCCACAAATTTAGGTGGGCAATACATGTCAGTCTTACTTCCATGGCCTTAAGACTGACCCTGACCCAACTCACACCTCTTACTGATGTGGTGGGAATTTTAGTTTCTATCAAGATTGGGACTTCCTATGCCCCACTCAGCCCTAGAGCTATGCAAAGGCCCTGGGGTCCTTCGAAGTTCTGACTGACCTCCCACTGCTTCCCAGTGGCTTCAGAGCTGCTCTGCTCTTCCTGAACCCCTTCAGAACACCTCAAATAATTTCCTCACCAAGTTCAGGCTTTTTTTTTTTTTTCCTTAAAAAAAGACAAATAGGGCAATGACCTCCAGCATCCTGAGAACATTCCTGAGGCCAGGAAAAAAGGAGAGGGGAATAAGGAAAATCAACACATATTAGTAGGAGGGGTGGTGGGAATGGGAGTAAGGATATGACTGGTTGGGGTGACCAATCTAGGAGGCTTTCTGGAGGATCCACAGGGATCTGTGAGGCTCAGATAGCCCACAAGACTCTGCCCCTTGGAAGGGGGAAGAAGGGAGTGTTAGCTTGAGCTCAGGGCCCTCAGCCTCTGGAGTGAGCCGTGCCCCCTGGCTTTGGGGTTCTGCCTTGGCTCTCCCTGGAGAGCGGCAGAGGGGCAGACAGCAGGCATCTGCTCTGTGCCCTCCACAGAGGGGCTTCAGGGGAAAGTTTGGAAGACAGAGGCATGGGCTCCCAGGACCTGAGCAAAGAGGGCTTTGGATATATGTGGGCTCTCAAAGGTGTCTCTAGGGGAGAGGAACCCCGAATCTTTAATGGCCGATACAAGGCAGTGAGGATGATGGGTAAGGAAGATATTTGGGGAGGGTCCTTCTCAGCCCCTTTCAGGTCATCCAGCTGAGACGTTGACTGATCCTGCCTAAGGAGGGACCTGGGGCCTGACACCAGATTTGATCCTGGCTGTGCCCTTTCCTGATGTGTGACGCTGTGAACTCTGCTCCACCGCCCCGGGTCTCAAGCTGCCAAGGCCCTGGTGTAGGGCCCACATCAGTGGCTGTTAGTCTGTCTGCAGAGGCTGTGGTGCTCAGAACAGCGGCTCGCACACAGCTGCTGGAAGCCTGCTGGGACTAAACCAGGAGCATCCCGCCAAAGGCCCCACCCTCTCCCCGCCTGGGCTCCCTGCCTGCACACTCAGTGTCCATGTTTGTTGAAGATGTAACTTTTAGGTAGCTAAAAGAGGGGAGAAATCCAGGGGAAACTGTCAGGTGTGGTCTTGTGGGCAAAGTCCCAGGACCAGAGAAAAGCGAGATTGTGCAGGAGGTGAGAGCCAGGGCCCTTGGCGGAGGCCTGGCAGTGTAGGAGGGCTGGAGGGGCAGGTGGGCTTTCTGGAGGAGGCGAGATGGGTCACCTGGCAGGAGGGAAAATTGGGAGGAAGGCGTGGCACTGAAAGCGCCGAGGGGTAAAGGGTGGGCGGGAGAGTGTATAAATCTCCGTTGCCTCAGCTCATAAAGTTCTGCAGACTCGCAGTTCTGTCAGTTTCGCATTAACATTTACATAACAAGTAGATTGAGAGATTACATTATTTACATATATATGGAGGCTGGCTGGAACTGGGGGTGCTGGTGCCTGTACAAGACGTTTTATTGATTAATAAATTAGACACTTGCAGATCAGGCACAAATCAAATCCATCCATTTCAGACACCCATCAGGTGCAAATGAATGTAAATTGGCGGCTTCATTTGCATACGGATAGCAAACCATTTAGTCGTCATTTGTCATATGCACCCTTGAGAGGCTGTAATTTGCCTTGTGGAGCCAGCCTGCTGCAGGGCCACCCCTGAGCTTTGGGTGATTTCTGAGCGCAACTCCAGGCAGGGTGGGCACGGGAGTCCTCTGCAGAATACTCCTTCCTGTCTTCAGCTTCCCCAGCCCAATCACAAGCCTAACTCCAGATGAAGGCAGGGGAAGGGGGCGCAGGTGGGACAGGGGGCCATTGCCTTGTCACAGTATCAGAGTCCAGATGGCCAGAATTGGAGGAAATCTTGAAGCCCATCTACATCAGCCCCTGCATTTCATAGATAATGAACTGAAGTTCAGAGAGGGAAAGCGACTTGCCTAAGGTCACACAGCAAGGTGGGCACAATGTCAGGACTAAAGCCCAGTTCCCTATCCCAGGTGCAGTACTTTTTGTGTGATGCCACTATAAGACAGAAACAGGGACTGGGGCTTCTGGAACCCTGGCCCTGACTCCGTTTCTTGGAGCAGGGCATGAGGGGTGCGGGGTTCAGAAGGAGGAGCTGCTGCTCTCGGTGCACTTGTTTCACAGCCTCTCATACTGACTTCAGGGCTCCAGGAGGGCCCCTTGCCCCGAAACTATCTCCCCACCTTCCTTCTGACTCCTCAAACTCCTTTAAGGACAGAAAGGGCTTTTCATTACTTAAGAGACAGAGTTTAAAGGCTGGCTGTGGTGGGGCAAGAGTGAGAAGGAAGGTCTTGGTCCCCTACCTGGGTGAGCCAGGCCACCAAGAAAGATGGAAAAGGAACAAAGAGGGGGACACCAGAGGCCAAGTTTCACCGACTTCACCATCAATGAGAGAAGAGGGCTCCAAGTATGTGGGCATGTGGTAGGGGTGGGAGGGCGTGACTCAGGGCAGAGGAAGGTGGCTGGCCCAGGAGATAGTTACCACTGGCAGAGTTACAGGGCAGAGCCGGTATCCAGCTGATCCGTCCTGTTGTGGGACACCTGGGAGGCAGGGGATAGCTGAGCTGACTCCAATGGGATTTTTCCTTGTTTTTAAATCTGCATGTGTGTTTGGCAGGTTAGGGTATTGAGGTTTGCAGGTGGCTTTATATTTAAAATTTTCTCTCTCCCGTGTGTTAAGAAAGCAGGTGAATGGGGACATTGACCCCCAAGTTTCCTGTACCCCTATTGTTTGTGATTATGAGGAAAATGGTGTGAGATTTTCCTGGCACTGTGGGAAGTGACACACAGCTTGGGCTGGCCTTCCCAGCCGCTCTTCTTGGGGCCAGCGGCTTACCTTTTCATGCTACCTGTCTTTAGAGAGAAAGTGCTGGAGCTGATGCAAAGGCCGTGGGTTTTGTACTCCTGCCTGAGGGGCTTGGTGCAGTCACTTGGTGGCCACAGGCCTAAGTGCCTTACTTAGCTTGACTTCCCCAGCAGGCTTCACATGGTCACCATGCAACAGGGCTGATGACAGCATTAGCTCTCATGGGCACGAGTGCCAGTACCGGGCTGGCACACAATAGGTACTCAGTGGACTGAACTAGTATTACAGTGTCTCTGATAAAGTCTTGTTATGCTTCAAGGAGGGCTGTTGTTGATAGCATCTTAGTGCATCTTAAAGCACCAAAACCAAGGGGTGGGTGTTAATTTAATGACTATCCTTTGCCACTGGGAGCAGTGGGGCTGAGGTCCCTAAGTCCTGGAGGGGGCTGAGAACTTGAAAAACCTACTCTTGGTGAAGTCAGTGGGTGATGCCATCAAAGGACTGGAGGTCAGAGAAGTCAATGGGCATTCGGAGGTAGGCTGAGGAGGGGTTTACATGCACCAACATTGAGCATTTATTGAGCACCTGCTGTATGCGTGGCACTTTCACAGGCATGTATATATTTGTTCACCTTCACCCTCACACAGACCCCTGCAGGCCCTCTGGCTTCAGCTCCACCCCAACTAGCAGCAGTGAAGCGGGTCCCTGTAGCTTCCTCTGGAGAGGAGAGGAAGTGGGAGGGCAGTTGCCTTCTTAGGAATGCTTGCAGCCAGGAACCGCCCCACGTCACCTCTCCGCTCCCCTCCCCACACTCATCACTTCCCCAGCTTCCCTTGAGATCTGGATCCAGCCCCTGTCTCAGGTGGTGGGCTGGGGCCCTTGGCCTTCTTTCCTGGCAGAGGTGGCTAGAGTCTCAGTGTTCTGGCTCCGTTGCTTCCTCTGAGCATGGGTATTGCCCAGATGCCCACATGACCTTCCTGGGTGCCCTCTTGGCCCAGCCTGACTTGTACCCGTTTGTGACCCTCCCCTCAGGCTGTGCAGTTGGCCCTCAGTTGCCATTTAGGTTTTCCCTGTTTCAGGGTGGCTTGGCCCAGTTCCCTGTGGCTCCACCCCAGCAGGATCTCCCAGCATGCTGTGCAGCTGGCAGCACCACTCACGTCTGGCTTTGCTGTGAGGGCCCATCTGCTCTGGAGGCTGCTTGATTTTCCTGTGCCTCTATTAGCCACGCAGCACCATGGGACCCATTTATTCTGGTCTTGATGATGTGGCCTCATCTCTGAGACACTCCCCAGCCAGCCCATTTTACAGATGAGAAAGCTAGGCTGTGGGAGAATAGAGCATATAGTCTTTATCTGCCCCATAGCTAGCTCAGTCTCCTGGTGGAACCCTGCTTGAGAAGGGATGGGCCTTGGCTAGCTTCCTGTGAGCTCTGTTCCAGCTTCCCCCACCCAGGAGGCCCCACCCGTCATCATCAGTGTCTTTATTAGGTTACATCCTGGGAGCTGAGAGCTTGATGAGAGGAGCCGGTCAAGGTGAAGCTGCCAGCGTATTATTCATGATTCAGCACCACTGAAGTCCAGACGCCTCCCCAGCCCCTCCCTGCCACACAGACCCCAGCCTCAAAGTCCCTCAAGGGCAGAGCCCCAGAGCATCTTGTTGCTGTTTTGTGAATCCTGAGTGATAATTATATGTATAAAATTTGACAGCTTAAACCGTTCAGGATTAATCGGCACCAACACACAGAAATGTGCCTTGCCTGTAATTAGCGATTCCCTGGCAAATGCATTTTGCAAAATAGCACTTGATTTTAATAACAGGCTGTTAGTATTAGAACACTGTGTCCATTTTATTTCAAATTGTCACGGAAGGCCCCTCCCTCTGGCCATTCCAGCCTCCCTGGCTCGCAGGTTCCTTGGGCTCTGAGATCCTGGTTGGGGTCCCTGGCACCGTCCAGGAAGGTGTCTCAGTGGTGTCCTCCATCCTGGCCCTTCTAAGCATCTCCCACCCTCACCCCCATTCCCTCAGGGGGCACCAGAGCTCAGCTGCCGGCCATCAGAGGTGAGAACTCAGCCTCCCCCTCAGGACCCTCTCCCTCCTGCTCCCTTCCCCTCCCCTTCCCATCCCTACTAGCACTGCCTCTTCCTCTCCCCTTTCCCTCAGGCCCCACGCTCCTCTCTGACTCAAGCTCTGCTTCTCTCTAACAACAGGGGCTCCCCATCTTTGAAGGCCTCAGTGTCGATCTCCTACCTGCCTCCCTTTACCCCTCACTGCCTCTCTAATTACTTCTTCCTCCTGCTCTGTTTCTGTGCTTGTGGCAGGTTGGGTTTTCTAACTCTACAATGTGTCTGCCTTGGCCAGAACTGGAGAGGATGCCAGCCCTGCCCTCTGAGGATGCCGGAGGGAGTGGGGGCAGCCTCCCCACCCCTGTCCCCGCCCCCCCCACACATGCATGGCTGAGCTGCCCTGGAGGCCTGGCCGGGCTAGCAAGGGATGGGCAGAGGCTGCAGGGTTCAGGTGTGGCTGTTGCCTGCTCTCAGTCCCCTGCTGTGACCCTGCCCCAGCTTCCAGAGGCCCCTTTCCTTGCTGGCACCTCTGGGTCAGCATAAAGCCAGCTGCTTGTCCTTCTCTAAGGGCATGGACAGCTGTGGCCATTAGAGGGTCCTGCTTGGTGCAGAGGGAGGAAGGAAAAGACAGGAAGGCCAAGGTGCTTCTGGGTGGGTCAGACAGATGGACAGAGGAGGGGTGGGACATACGGCTGCAAGGAAGGGGGACTCCTGCCATGGGAGCATAATCCCAGCTTGTCTCTCCTCCCCAGACCTGACCTTCCTCTGATTTTCCCACAACCCCCCACCTAGTTGCCCAGGCTGGAGACCAGACCATCCTGGACTCCTCCCCCGGCCTGCCTCCTCCAGTCCTCACCCCAAAGCTGCCTGTCCTTCCTCTACTCCTTCCCCCTCCCCCTTCAGTCCTCTAAGTCAGACCTGCAGCAGCTGCTCTGGGCCAGCCTCCTGCCTCCTGCCTCCTGCTCACCAGTCCCTCTCATGGCCGCCAGACAGATCTGTTTAACGCCAAAGCCGGGTCTCATGGCCGCACTACTTCAAAGCCTTTGTGGGGCCTCTGGCACCTCAGCGTAAGGTCTAAACTCCTCTACCTGGCCGGCCTGCCTCTGCGGTCTCATCTCCCCACTCTGTCCCTCACTCCTTTTATACTCCAGGTAAGCCAGACTTTCCGCAGGACCGTCTGCCTCTGTGCAGGCTGTTCCCGCTGCCTGCAATGCCCTTCCCTGTTCTTTCGCCTTTGAAAATTTCCACCATGGCCGGGTGGCTCAGCTGGTTGGAGCACAGTCTCATACACTACAAGGTTGCAGGCTCAATTCCCGGTCCGGGCACATACCTAGGTTGCAGGTTTGATCCCAGGTCAGGGTGTGTGCAGGAGGCAGCAGATCAATGTTTCTCTCTCACATCAATGTTTCTGTTTCTCTAAAAATCAATAAAAATATATCCTTGGGTAAGGATTAAAAAAGGAAAGAAAAATTCCAGGACCCAGTGGCCACAGTATGTGCTCAATTAGTATTTGTTGAATGAATGATGGATCTTATTCATCATCTAGCCCCAGTTCAAATGCTTCCTCTGGAAAGCCTTTCTTACCTGCCCTAGACTTACCTGCTTTTCCTGCGTGTTATTAGGGCACCTTTGTGCCTCATTTTTCCCACCCTGAAAGGAAAGGAAAACAGGCCTGTTGTATTTGTCAGCTATATCTGAGTAACCATGCTCCAGCCAGTGGTGAAAAGCAGCAATGCTAAGCTGGGCTCCACGGGAGAGGCTGGGCTGGAGTATCTCTGCTTCTGTGTCCCTTGTCCTGTTCCTTGGACCAGTGGACTATCCCAAGCATATCCTCATCACGCAATGGCAGGTGCCCACGAAGGCAAGAGGAACCCCAAAGGCTTCCCAAAGCCTCGGCCTGGAGCTGGCACGCATCACTTCACCCTATTCTATTAGCCAAAGCAAGTCCTAGGAACAGATTCAAAGTCAAGGGATGGGGCAATATATTTGCTCCTTATGGGAGATACTTCGAAGTCTTACAGCAGAGAATGCGAAGGTGGGGTGGGCAGACTTGGGCCTATACCAGTGTTGGAATCCTGGGCCCCCCCTGCTTATGAGTGTAGATAAGTCATTTCATCCCTCTGAACCTCAGGGTCCTTATTTTTCAACAGTTGTTGTGAGAATTAGAAAAATTCCTTCATTTATTCACTCAGTGCATGTTTATTGAGCAACTACTCTGTGCCAGACACTGTTCTAAGTACTAAAGATACGGCAGTGAACAAAATGGATAATATGTGTAGAATGTTGAGTTTCCTGCCTGGCCCAGAGAGTGAGCCCCCTTCCCTCTCCTTGCTCTGCAGAAGTGGTAGCAGTCCCGTGATTAGCGCCCATTGGCAAACCTGGTCAGGGCCTGCTCGGGTCTCTCCACTGCTCCCTGGAACTGCTCAGGGCAGCCCCCCGAAGCTGCTGGGCTCCCTGCTGCCCCCAGGCCCTCCAGTTCCATCCCTCTGCCAGAATACCCTCACCCCCTTCACCTGACAAATTTCTTCTCCCCTGACTCAGCCGGGGCACCCTTTCTCTCGGGAAACACTCACCACACTGTATGTAACAGGCATAGTAAACCTTCCCGGGCAAAAGCCTTGTCCTGCTTATCCGTAGGTCCTCAGAGCCTGGAATACAGCAGGCACTCAGGGTAAGTCCTGGTTTAAGAAGAGAGTAAGTGGATGAATGAGTGTATCAGAAATATCTTATCTGTACAGGGAGGCATAAGGAGGGCTCATGGGGCCATCAGTGAAAGTAAAAAAAAAATGATGCCAGCTGCCTTTCATTGAGCATTTACTGCGTGCGTGCCCTGGACTGGGCCCTGGGGTGTAGTAGGATCGGGACCTTGCCCCCGTTGGGCATCTGCAGCCAGCAGGTCACCTAGGAGAGCAGCAGCGCGGGAGGTGAGAGCACAGATCTGGAACCAGACTGCCCGGATTGAGGCCCAGGCCCTACCGGCTCCGAATCTGGCTGAGTCTGGCACTTTGCTTAGTTTGCTTTGCCTCAGTTTCCACCTCTGAAAAGTAGGATTATAATACTCTTGCTTCATAAGGGCGTTGGAAGAATTCATGGAACAATGTTTATTGGTCACTATGTGCCAGCCACTGGAGAGAGAGTAGAAACAAAATAAAACCAGTGTGGGATCCAATAAGATGCTTGGTGGAAATAAGTTAGCCCAAGGCTAACTGCATAGCGCACATCCAGTGTGTTCACAATCGTTCCCGTTGTCATCCAGCCCAATCCCGCCATTCGACAAATAAAGAAACTGAGGCCCAGAGAGGGCTACGTATTCACCCAAGGTCACAGCAAATTAGGGATGGAACTGGGACTAGACACATGTTGCCTGATGCCCATGCAGGGCTCTTTGTACTTCACCACCCACTTCAGCTCGGACGGGGGCAGCTGGGAGACAAGGCGCCTGAGAAAAGGGGCGGGAGGCAGGGGGAAGTCGGGCCTGACCTGCCCTCGCTCCCCTCTCAGCTCACGTGGACCTTGATTGAGTGATTCGGTTTCTGTCGTCATCACCCAATTGTCTGCACTGACGGAGCAGAGCTAACCCCAGAGTGCTGCTAATCCCATAAACCGTTCTCCCCAGCTCTGTCACCCGCACGCATGTTGTCACTGGGTGCTGCTGGTGGCTGTGGGAGGAGAGGCTGCTAATTGACCTCCTAACTAGGCTCTGTGTAGCCTGCTGTGGAAATAGGCCTGCCTCCTGCGTGCACGGGCACAGGGGAGCGGAGGCATCAGGGTGTGGGGTTCTGGCTGGGGTGGAGGTGCTGAGATGAGGGGGGAATGGACAGTCCACAAGGGGCACCTGCGGTGCATGTGGAAGGAAGCTTAAGAACCTTCTCGGCCCTTGTCCGTATCGGAGAGCAGGGCTCAGTGCCTGCCTGGAGTGAAACTCAAACGGCATGGCATGATTTTTGTCTTAACCTGAGACCTGGTCAGTGGGAAGGTGCGCATTTGAGGAGGGACATGCCTCCCCATCCTGAGCTTTCTGTATCTTGCATGATCTGGGTCCTCCTGCTCAGAACTAAGCCTGCATCCCTTATATCACATGATCAGGCTAAAGTGGTTCTCGTTCCCTGATAACGACCTGCTACTTGAAGCTGAGGTCTTATGGGGACCACGTGTCAATTCAGTTGAATGGATTTAGGCTGGGATTTCTGCACTTGGCAACCTGGGGGTGGCAGGAGCGTGCAGTCTTGCACTGGGAAGAGAAGACGGGGGCCAGTTCTCTCATCACAACACCTGGGCGACCAAGTCCCTTTGTCACAGCAGGGCTGTCCTTTCCAGCAAGTGCCAATTTCTAGCACTAGAACGGGAGCACCACACCAGCAGCACTCTGGTTTATTTGCAGCTATATCCCAGTCACCCAACAGAGCCCAGTGCACAGCAGGCCCACGACAAGTGTGTGGAAGGAGTGAAGAGCTCATCTCAGGTGAGAGTGAGCTGCTCCTGGCCCAAGGGTCCTTCCGGGCCCTTTCTCAGATGAGGACCTCCAGGGCTGAAGGTCCTAAGGGGACAGCAACAAGGCTCAGTTTGGGGACCCACTCATCCCCAGCTGCTCAGGAGTGTCCCTTCTTCCCCTGGCCACCCCATAATCCTCCAAGAACCTAGAGACTTGAGTGAGAACAGTCCTGACCAGCATGGACGGTGTGTGAGAGGCCTGTGGGTGTGGAGTCCAGGGAGGCCTGGACTGGCAAGTGTCAGCAAGACTAGGGCAGATGCTAGGGAGAAAGAAGCCCTTTGGCAGGTAATTTCCTAATTAGGAAAACAGGTGGCATGGATGGGTGAGTCCTACAAATTAACTCAGGTGACTCCTCTTGCCCTCCCACAGTGGCATGTGCCGAGCTCCAGGTGCCCAAAATCTCCACCCATTTTCTTACCCAGAATCTTCCCGTTTCTCTGCGGGTATTTGGGTCCTTGTGATGTCTGCTTGGCAACCCTTCCAGACCTGCATTGGTGTAAATGACTTTGGTGCAGATGTGAACAAGAGCTAAGGTTTATTCTGTATCTGTGGGGGCCTCCAGAGTCCTCAGAAGAACCGGGTGGACAGGGTCACACGCCTTCTCTAGCGCCTGGGAAACCGGACTAAGATCCTGCTAAGCCGTGGTTCTCAGGTACCCCAGCCAGGAATGCTCATGCTGGGTTTCTCAGTTTGGGTGCCCCCCGGAGCAGACCCTGAGACAAGGATTTGAGTGTAAGCAGTTTATTTGGAAGGTTGGCTCAGGGAGGCGGGTGGGAGGGTGGTGAGACAGGGCAGCAAATGAGCGCAACCAGTAAAGGCTGGGTTTTCCAGTCAGTTACCCCGGGGCCTAGTGCAGCTTAATCCCGTTGGGGAACCCTGGCACCCACCAAAGGCACAAGCCTCAGAGCTGCAGCACCCGGGGGTGAGAGAGCTGGAGTACTTATACCCGACCCCGCAGGCACTGGCGAGGACCTCTGTCCTTGGGATGGGGTGTTAATTCCCTGCTACCTTGGGCCTCCCATGTGGGCAGTCAAAGTAGCTTTGGTGCAGAGACTCACTCAGGTAAAAAGAGACAGGTGCTGGCAGCTGGGAGTGGGGCACTGTCATGAAAAGGTCAGGGGCACATGGGCGGGTGTCCTCCACATCTGCTGCACGGGGCTGTGAACCTCAGAGAGTGTGACTCTCCCTTTTTGCACCAAATCCCACTGAATCACGCATTTTGCTTATTTTTTTCTGGGACTGCTGTTTGCAGGGACCGGATCAGCACAGTTTCCAACCTGGAGGTCCTTTTACCACGCCTGTGAGTCAGGAGCCATTAGCCACAACGCGCCCCCCTCGGGCCCGCTCCCCCCTTCACTCAGACTGCATTCCGAAGAAGCTGGCTCCTTTTAGCATGTGTCTGAGTGGGGCCGAGTTAGGAAGGTAAGGCAGAAGTAAAAATAAATGACTTAAGCTTGCCCAAAATAAAAGGCTTTTGGATTATCTGCTGTCCCCTTGGAGAGCGACCCTGACTGCCCTGTTTACCTCTGAGGAGTTCTACAAATGGGATCTCTAGCCAAGGACAGGGTGGGGGCAGAGCTGTAGAAGGAAAATGAGACATACTTTTGGAAATGGGAAATAGTTGGCAGCATTTCCCCCAGTCTGCTACTTCTCCAGGAAGTTCATAGGTATTGTGAAGATGTGAGGAGAGAGAAATGAAAGAGTCGTGTGGCTAAGTTAGTTTGAAAATGCTGGAGTTGACAAAATGGAAACTTTATTTACTGCAGGCCTTCTCAGGTCCTTTACTATGCAAATCAGCATTGTGATTTTCCAAAAAAGGAATATCTATATCTATATCTATATGTATCCACACACCTATGTACAGGGTGGGGCAAAAGCAGGTTTACAGTTGTTCATATGGACAATAATACAATAATTAGTAAGTAATAATACAAGAATAAACTGTGTTCCATGTATTCACATCTGTAAACCTGCTTTTGCCCACCCTGTATATAGTAAGTATGTATATGAATGCATGTGTGTATTATCATTATCATTATTATTATTATTATTTACCCGAACTGCTTGGATCATGGAGCCCTTCCTTTCATGTAGCGTTAGAGCTTGTGTGAGGGCCGTGTGGAATACCCTTTGGGGACGGCACTTGGCATTTCCCCAGAGCTTTTTTATACCCAATTCTCATCAAAGCCTATTAAAGACAGCAAACAGGACTGTGTCGCTTCTCAGCTTCAGATTCTTCAAGTTCACCAAGGCTGCTGGGCGATGCTCAGGCTTTCCTAGCCCGGCCACCACCCACCTCTCCCACGTCCTCTCTGGCCAGGTCCCTACTCCTGGATGCCTCTCAGGGTGGCCCTGAGCTGTCTGACCTCCGGACCTTTGCCTTGGTTGTAAGGGCCTTCCTCTAACGCCCTTCTGCTTGGTGAGCAACTGTTCATGTCTCAAGACTCATCCCAGATATCACTTTTAGGGAGTTTTCCTTGATCTGGCCACAGTCTTAAGGAGGCCTTCTTGACCACTTTGAAATTGCAACCCCGGTCCCCAGAGCTCCCTATTCCTCCTTCCTGCCTTATTTCCTTTCTTGACACTCATCACCTTCACACAGAATATATCATTACCTTATTTGTCTTGTTTACCATTTATGGTCTGTCTCCAGCCTCCAGCATGTTTGCTCCACAAGAGTAGGGGATATTGTTGTTCGTTCACAGGGCCTGGCACATAGTAGGTGCTCAGAAATACTTGTTAAGTGTGAGAACATGGTAAGCACTTCCTCAGAGGTTGTGCCCGAATTCCTTCAATGCACAACTATTACCAAATCCTTGGGCTTGCAAACAAAT
The DNA here is from genome assembly GCF_054644295.1 of Miniopterus natalensis. NCBI lineage: Eukaryota > Metazoa > Chordata > Mammalia > Chiroptera > Miniopteridae > Miniopterus > Miniopterus natalensis. Next base: position 13,584,339 of record NC_142085.1, on the reverse strand, counting down.
CATCACCATAGTGTCCTGCCTCTGGGCACACTGGCTTCTCCAGGGCACCTGCTCTGGGCACCACCTCTGCATCCCAGCAGTCAGCAAGTCCCTGTCACTGAGGACACACTTAACAAATGCTTGTTGCAAGCATCAGTCTTGAATTTTAGAAACAGAAAAGCCAGCTCTTCTCCTGGCTGAGCTAGGAGGCTTGGATCTTGGGGCTCCTGACCCTATCTAGCCCAGGGGCCTCTCTCTTTTATATACATATATCTTTATTTCAAAGATATATGTATATATATCTTTCTTCTCTTGATTTCAAAGAGAGGAAAGAAGAGGGAGAGAAAGAAATAGAAACATCAACGATGAGAGAGTCGTCATTGATCGGCTGCCTCCTGCACGAGGGGCCTCTCTTTTTATTTCTCTCTCACCCTCCAGCTGACTGTTGTCCCACTGGCTACAGCTGGCTTCTTCCTATGCAGAAAGTGGTCATGATTTTCTCTCCCCAAGGGCTCTGCAGAAAGGCAGGGCACTGGTGTCCTCCCAGTGGGTCTTTTCTGTCCTAATATGGCTCAGAAAGTGGGCTCAGGGAGCTGTGGGGCCCTGGGGAGATCTGAGGAGGGATCCAGGCTTTGCTCTGTTCATTTTCAATGCGGCTGAGTCCATATAGGCCCAGGGAGCGGATCCAACCGGGCTGAACAGGGCCCAGAACCAGGAGGGTGGGGCCTGGCCTGGGGACACAGACAGACAGTTTCTGCCACTGCAGTGTGTCAGAGATACTGATGGATATACTACAATATTTCACGGAATCGAAGACTCCTTTGATTAGAAGACAGTTATTTTTATATCCCCAAGAGAGAAAGGCGGCTGCTGATGAGACACTGACATGGCATTGATTGTAAGACGCATTCCGAGTACAGAGGTTGATGGAATGGGACATTGCTGTCCGCAGGAAGGGTGGCGGTGGGAGGTCAGTACCCACCTGGGCACGTGGGGAGGGAGGCTGGAGGCCTTGGGTTTCACAGGATGACACAGAGGCTGTTCGACTCTCCCCACTACTAACTTGTAGGGGAGATCAGGGCTTCTGGGGGGACTGCAGGCTGGTCAGTATGCACAGGACCCTGGGTCAGGTGGGGACATTCCCTGCTCAGTGGTCTAGGTCCTGAGGGCTCAGAAGTCCGGTTTTAGCCAGGAGTTCTGTGCTTCCCCATATGACTCTTAGACGCCCCTCACCCACCGCCCACTCGGCCCATCTCTCTGTAGCCACTGTCTCCCCCCCCCCTTCTTTCCCCCCCATTCCTCTTCCTTTCTCCATCTCCACCTGTCCTTCCTTCTTGTCAGTGACAGTTATGTTCTGAAAGCTACAGTCCTTGCATTTCTCCTTTCTAGAAAAGCCCGCCTCTGGCTGGGAAGGATTATCACCTTAACGCCTTGGCATAGCCTTCCCCCGCCCTCGCCCGCGTCTCTGCTTGGAACTGGCAGCGTCATCGGCTCCCTGCCCCCACACGCCTGGGTCTCAGTCACCCTGTCGGTGGCTTCTCCCTCCCTAGCTTGTGTCCATGCTTCCTCAAATACCTGTCACGCCCCCCCTTGGAAACCCGCAGCGCCTCGCTGCTGCCCTGCGTCTCGGGCTGTACAGGGGCCGAACACCAGCTCCGAAGTCACATGGCCTGGGTTCCAATCCCGGTGTCAGCTACTAGTTGTGTGTCTCGGGGCAAGTTACCAACCCACCTGCTGCCCCCGCTTTCTGGGGACAGCAATGCCACATTTCACCAATTCTGAGATGTTTGCTTTCACACCCCTGAAATTGGAACACCTCCTGCCATCCTGGACATGCCAAAGTATAATTAGCAGAGAGATTTCTTTCTTGGAGATACCTAAACTAACAGTCCATCTTCTAATCTAAAGAGTCCTGGATTTGATGAAATGTTGTAATATCTATTTCAAGGGTGGTTAGGATTAAAATGAGCTAGCATATGAAAAATTCTTAGCACAGTCCCTGACATGCAGTAGGTGCCCCATAAATATTATTATTGGCACAAGAGTGAATTCCGTCTGCCTTTCACGGTTTCCTCAAAGTCTCCCCTCATTGTCTCCACTAGGGGGCAGGCCACCTGGCCTCCTTCTGACCCACATTCGCTCCACCCTTTCTTCTTGCAAAGTGGAATCCTAGCCATGCTCTGGCTCGCCCTCTGATCTGTAGTTAGCCCCACCCCATCCAGTGTTGACCCAGGTGTTTGTATAGTTTTCCTCTATTTCTGTCCCATAAATCACATCTTCCCAATGCTCCTGGGAGCTGAGTGCCCTGTCATTGTCACATACTTACTCCCTGAACTCTGCCTGCCACCAGCTGGGCATGAATAGACCATCACAGTGGCCTCCCGATCAGAAGGGCATCACTGCCTGCCCTTGCCCTGCTTTCAGTTCCTCCAACACATGGCCTCGCCTGGTGTTCTGGGCATGTCTGTTGGCTTATTATTGGCTTCTCATGCGAGAACGTGAACTCCCTGGGCAGTGGCCTGATTGCCTCACTCATCACTGCGCCCCAGCTCCCAGCCCAAGACCTGGCATGACGTCAGTTCTTAGTAAATGTTCATGGGACTAATATGTACGTTCTTGACCACCAACTGGTTTCTTGACCAGCGGAGGGCAGAAGATTTGGTTCGGGGGTGGTGACCCAGCTTCCTGCAGACTGAGGGTGACAATCAGAAAAGAGAAAGGGGCTCCAGACCACCAGGGGCAGCATTGTTGGGGGTGCCCAGCCTTGCCTGGATTGATGCTGTTCTCATTTGATCTTCACGAGAATTCCTTCATGGCAGGAGAGGTAGCAGGGCCCTGAGGAGTCAATGATGTGCTCTAGGGATGTGGTTTCCAAACTTCTTTGACCACGTCCTGCAATAATGAGTGCAAGTCACATCACAACCCAGTTCCCTGGCACGCACACACGTGCACACGCGCCTCTGATTCTGCAGCACTGTTTTCTGTGCCATTTGATCCCATTCTGTGCTCTCGTTAGGTTTCCATGCCAGACGCGACCCACTACATTGAGTTCATTGAGAACATGGGGAATGTAGACACAAAGCCTGTGTTTTTTTCCAACGAGCACCCCCCTGGGAGAACAGGGACAGAAACGCCCATGTATAAAGAGAGCAAGATTATTCTTAGAAAGCAGGTGGGAGGCTCCATCAGCGCTCGGGAAGGAGGTTCTGGGTGTGTCGCCCCTGGCTGATCGTTTAGGAAGAGAGAGGCCGCTTTGCCTGAGCTTGAATGAAGGGCAGTGAGGGGTGAGCGATGAGTGAATGACACTGTGGGTGGGGAGACTATGCCACACTGGTTGCCATGGTCCTTAGGAGGAAGGGATTTCACAGTCCCCAGATGTAAGGAGTTGCCATGTGCTGGCTCCCAGGCTGGTGCTGAGACGGGGGGATGAGTGGGAGAGTGGAGGCTTTGGGGTCTGGAGCTTGGTGCTTCTGCCATCACTGTCACTATCAGTTATAGCAGCATCTTGGAGCACCTATGAAGCATGCACTTCATGCCGGGCTCGGCTTTAAGAGCCTTACACCTAGTAGGCCCTTTACTCTTCACCTGAACCCTGTAAGATAGATACCCTTACCAAGCTCGTTTTCAAGAGAGGAAACTGAGGCACAGAGGAGTAAAGCAACTTGCTTAAGGTGACCCGCTAGTTCACAGAGGAGGGATTTGAATCTAAATGGGCTCCAAAGCTGCTGGAGGCTCGGTGGTGGGGAGCAGAGTGTCTCTGGGCACAGGGCAAATACCTGGGCCCTCATGGGTGGACCCCCCTTCCCCACTGCAGATCAGGCCCCTCTGGAAACTCCACAACTCCCAGCAGAGGAGGGAGAGCGAGCTTGGCTGATGACATGGCTGAAGTGGGAGGCTGTGGGGTGGGAGAGGGGCAGAGAAGGCCCTTGAATGAGGTAGGGTGGGATGGCCCGACAGGAGGCCGAAGCCTGGCTCTGCCCCTTTCCCATGGCCTGTCCTCGGACAGGAAAAACAAGAGCTGTTAGAATTATAGAGTGGTTCCAGGTGCCAGCACTGTGCGTAGATTGTCAGATCCAAGACTAGGAGGAAGTAGGGGCTCAGAGGGCAGGTAACTAGCTCAAGGTGACAGCCGGGGAAAGGCCAGAGCCAGGTTGGGATGCCTACTTGACCCAACTCCCAAGCCTCTACTCTCTCTCACGTGCAGGTTAATGGTCCACTCCATGCCTCGGTGTCCTCACCTTTCCAATGAGGAGAGAGGTTCCCACCTTGAGGACTGTTATGATAGTCAGCAGGTATCTGGCTACTAAATGTTCCCAGCCATTGTTCATCTTTCTGTCATTGGGGCATCAGGAATCAGAATGCCTGGCTCTGAGCTGGGGCTTGAGGTTTAATCAGAGTCAGACAGAATCTGAAATCTCCTGGGGCCTGAGTACTCGGCGTGTATATCACCAAGGGTCCACTGGAGGCATGGCCAAAAGGAGAAGTCAAGACGAAACAAGACACCGCTGGCATTTCTCGGCACTTGCAACGTGCCGGGCCCTGGGCTAGACCCTCCTTATGTTCTCATTTCCATTTCAAGACAAGTCAGTGAGAAGCATCATTCTGTGCAATTTTCAGATGAGAAAACTGAGGTTCAAAGGGTCTCAAGAAACTGCCCAGACTTAAGAGAAGCCGTTTGGCACTGAGGTTAAGAGCAGGGGCATCCAGGCCCCACCAGCAGCGGCTGTGTTGCTGACCTTCTCTGAGCCTCGGATCCTGAGGATGGAGCCCGCCTCAGCAAGTCATGCGGATTAGCAGGAGGTGCTGAGTGCTCAGGGCTTAGCGCACGTCTGACAGAGGCCAAGCGCACAGTAAATGGTTACCATCGAAAGCCCATCTGTGTTTTGTTAGGGTATAGAAGACGGGGGAAGAAATCTCTTTAGATCTTGAACTAACCAAGGCGATGCCAGTGTGGCCGGGGGGAATGGTCGGACGCATTGGTGAGCATTTATTCAGAGCCCGCCCTGCGCAGTCAGTTCAGTTCAGGCTCTTGCTGTCTGGGGGAGGTGCTGAGCGGAGCCTCGCAGGTATCGAACCCTGGCTCCTGACTCCACGTGCAGGGTTCAGGGTGTACCCCCTCACACACACGCAAAGGGAGCTGCCCCAGAATCATTATCACTTAGACATCACCCCCTGGCTCATCAATTGTCATGCTTTTGAAATTAATAGTGGTACTTGATCTGCCTAGTGCTTTATAATTTCAACCCATGTTCCCCTTTAAGGTATAAAACTTAAAAATTCTGTGATCTTTTCCTTTGAGCTTTACATCCCCACTGGGTGAATTAGGGACAGTTAATCCCATCTGGCATCTGAGGAAGCTAAGGCTTAGAGAGTGGAAGTGAGCCCCCCAAATTCTCAAGACTGGTTGCTGGAAATGTGGGGGCTGGAACCCAATCTCCTGAATAAGGGATTCTCCCTGTCCCATTATGGCTCCCTCTCAAAGCGAGGCATGGCTAACCCACGCTGTGGGGACAGTGACATCTTGAAAGAGGCATCTTCTAGTAGGGCTGGGACGGCACTGCTCGACATTTGGGGGCAAGCTGTCTGATTTGCAGGGGATATAGGAACACGCCTGGGGACCTGCCAGCATGCTGGCACCTTCCCAGGGACTAGACATACTGTACTCACAACCCCAGACGCCAGCTGAATGGAAGGCGAGGTAAGCCTGAGAACGGTTCTGGGCTCTGCGGGTATCCTTGCTTCATCATTTTAGACCACATGGGGTGCAGGTGTGCTCCGTGCACACAGCTGCCGGGGGAGGGGGTGTCCTTTTTTTTTAACAGTTCCATTCATGCTTCAGAGAGTGAGCAAGTTCATTCTAGTCCGAACTCTGCCTTCAGCTCAAGTTTCCGTGCACATCTCTGCAGGAGACAATGAGATGTATCCGGATGACTTTAATGCTGGCTGGCAATTGCCTGGGTAAAGCCATGGTGCACGGCCAGGTTCCCTGGAAGGCAGCTTATCCGCAGAGAGAGGAGGCCAGGTGTCCGCACCCATCTGTTGCTGGTGACTGGGGTGGCCACGCATCAGGCCTCTGCCTGCCTCCCGCACAGTGAGGCTGCTGGACTGAGCTACTCCCCAAGGTTCCCTCTGGCCCCTCAGAGCTCGGCTCCAGCCTGCAGGATCCTGGATATTGATATGGGAAACGATTTGGGGCCATTTGCTTCAGTGGTCAGTTGAATGTGACCCTTTAATGTCTGGGTCTCATGGGCCCCGACTCCCTCGCGTGTCTGTACGTCTTGGGACTCTAGCTGACCTGCTTGCAGAGATGGCCATGCTGAGGAGATCTGTCCTGGGGAGAGTCACAGCTGGGCCCCCCGATCCCTGTTAGGAGGCATGACATTAAGAGAGAGTGGGGAAGATCAGTCATCCCTGTGCAAGGGGAGGTCCCACAGCCAGCCCCACTGAGTGCCACCCTCCAGGCCAGCTGCCCTATGATCCCAAGCCAGCGCCCTGTCAGGCGGAACCCCGGGGTGCTCAGCCTCTTCCCAGCCAGGCAGGGGGAGGCTTTTGTGTGACGGCTCCCTGACTTTGCATTTTAATTTTCAAAAAGAAATAAATTCTCTCCAGCCTCAGCTGTAATTGACTCTGGAGTTGTGACTTTGTCATGCAAATGGTTATTTGTGGACTTTTAGAAAACTGCCTCTTGGAGCAAAATTATATACTTAGAGACTTCCGCAGCCATGGACGCCGGGCCCAGCAGACCCTAATGATTCTCTGGGTGCCGTTAGGGTATAACATGAAAATGCATATTTAGAGGATGATTAGAAAGCAAACGAGCATGCCTGGCGAAATTCCTCGTGGAAAATGGTGATCAGGCTCATTGCGAGACTATTTCCTCATGTCAGGATCTCACCGACCAGCCCCCGCCGCCTGCCCCTGCAGAGCCCCTGGAGGCCCACTGACAGATTATAAACAACGACAGACACAGGTTTGAAGAAGGAGGAGAGACCCACAGGGCTGCTCTGTCCCAGCCAACCTGCTGGTGACTTAGCTGCAGCGACCAGAGGGATCTGGGACCATCCTCTCCAAAGAACCAGGTGCGTTTTCTGCACCCCCGGCCCCCAGTCCGGGCCACCATCACATACGTGCCCTGAAAGCAGCTGAATGTTAAATGGCTTTGGCAGTAAATTCGGGGCTCTCACACCAGGTGGGGAGGGTGGTCCCCGGAGCTGGGTCCTTAGCCTTCAGTAGGGTTTGAGGCCTGGGTTTCAGACACAGTGCTGCCACTCAAATATTCCCAGTGTGCCTGTGGTCATTGTAAGTCACACACATGTGAAATGGTGATACTAATACCAATGTAATCCTGCATATAAAGGAGCTTTGGAAATTGTAAAGGGCTAAAGAGCGAGGCTGTCATAACTCCCTCTGTGCCTGTTTCTTGGTCTTGGTGAAAGCGGGTGCTCTCTTGCTGGGCTCCAGGTTCCTCCCCTGCGGGGTGGCTGCCCATCACCCACCTCTGGACTGTTTCTTTTCCACTTTCACTGTCCTTAGCTCCAGCGGATTTCTGTGGGAAGAAGTTTCGGACGATGCTTCTTACCTAATTCCTATTCCCACTGTCATATGGGTGGTACCCATCCTGAGCTCCTCACGAGCCCACTTCTTTAGAATGACAGCCATACTTTATTGTGACCAGAGAATTGGCTAGAGACACACTTTATGGAGCACTTAATATGCGCCAGCACCGTGATAGGACCTTGCTATGTTTTATGTCTCATTTAATATTTACAATAGCCCTATGATTATTCTAATTTACAGATGAGAGAAGTTAAGCAATTTGCCCAAGGTCACACCACTAAGTGACTGAATCCAGGGCCCATCTAAAAATTCCAGCTTTAATCATTAAAGCCATAGACCCTGTCACATATGGGCCAGATGCAGCAGCTGGCTTGGGAGTTCGGTTCTCCGCAGGTCTGTCCTGCAGTGTGCATCCCGTCTTTTCTGGGGAAGGCCCTCACCCCAGCCCCAGGCACGTTCACCTCTATTCCTGAACTACCCCTTCCCTCCTTAATCCCACATTTCCTCCAGTGACTTCCCCATCTTTCTCCGCCCCTGCACAAACACCTTAGAGCTGGCTCTTGCCTGCCTCTGTCCCAGAACTCCCCGACCACCCTGAGTCACCTTTCACTCTACCTTCCAACGTAAGGGCTCTTTCTAGGGTCACCAGTGGCCTCCATGTCTCCAAAGCCTTGACTCTCCTGCCCCCTCCATCCTACCTGGTGCACCTTTTTATCTTCACCTCCAGGGACACGCCTTGTCCAGGTTTCCTCTGGAGCCTTTGGCTGCACCTTGGCCGACTCATTGGTGTTGGTCAGCACAAGGCCAGGTCCCCTGCTGTCTCCCCAGGTGATCTCATATTGTCACTTAACACTGTGGGGCTGCAGGCGGTGGGTTGTCTCCCGAGGAGGCCGCACCCTCTCAGGATGTCCACTGGGTGCAGCACAGGGCCGACGTGTAGAGTCAGGACGAGCTCAGAAACTCTCCTTGGAGCGCCACACCTGTACGCTCAGCTGCCTGCTCAACATCTCCTCTTGGATGTTCTAAAAGTACCCCAAACCCCACGTATCCACAGCAGAACTAGTGGCCTTCTGACAGTGGCGGTCTCCCTGCAGTGCTCTCTCCTAGCCAATGGCACCACCGTCCATCCCACTGCCCAAGTGAGAAGCTGAGGGTCAGCACTGGCAGTTCCCTCCTCTCCCGCTCCACAGTCAACCCCTCACTGCCACAGGTCAATGTCACCTCCCGACTGGCATTGCATTCACGGCTCCTCCCCTGCTCCTCCACCCCAGCCTCCCACAGGTCTGGTGGCCGATCTTGTCCTGCTCAATCCATTCCCCACAGCACTTCACGTACACCCCACCCTCACCCCCTGGAAACATTTTTTGGGGTTTTTCTGTTGCTTTTGATCATTTCCCAAATCCCTGACATGGTCCTCAAGGCCACATCGACCCCCCCCCCCCGCCTTGTCGCACACTCTTCCTCCTCTCCCCTCCCTGAGCCCCAGCCACGTGGGCCCCCTGGCCTCTGAGCCCGGAGCACACACGCTGCCTCCCTCCGCAGTCCTGGAACCTGCTGTTCTCTGCCCAGAAGCTCTCGCTGCTTGCCAGCCCCATCTCCCAGTCTTGGCTCCTTCGTGATTTTCTCTGACAGTCGCTGGCCTTGCTTTCAGACCCCTTCCCTCGTCTGTAAGCCCTGTCCCGAGGGGGGGTGTGGACTGTTCCTGTCCCCTCGCTGGACTCTGCTCCCGGGAGCAGGGAGCCCATCTGTCCCGTGCCTGGCCCAAAGTGTGTGATCTTCCCTCACTCCGCAGATCTTAACTGAGAGTCAGTTATTGTTCTGGGCTCCGGGGAAACGAGAGTGAACAGAACAGACACGTAGTCCTGTTCAGAGAACGCTCACCAGGCCTGAGTAATGTGGCCTTTTGTGCCTCACCTTCCAGTTCCCTCTCTGTGTCCCCCCAGGAAGGACAGGAGCAGGAGCCAGGACCTGGCTGTGGCCTCCAATTTCCATTCTGCATCTCAGTTCCCCACCGCCTTCAGCTCCTCCCTGACGCCCTCAGGGATCACTTATGCCCAGGGTTCCAGTGCTGGCTGGGCCTCCCTGGGTCTCATAGTATAAGCTGGTCTCTGGGCTCCGGCTTCCTCATCTGGAAAACGGGGGTGACGATGCACCTATAAAGTTGCTGTGGAAACTGATGAAGCTGCGTACATGGGGGTGCTCTGAGCCTTTGGGGCCCCTTGCAGATGGAAGGGTTCTACTTTTACAGTGTTGCCCCTTAACACAGAGGGTTGCAGGCGGCCTGTTCTGTCTCCCGAGGAGGTCACACCCTCTCTGGGTGTTCACGGGGCTCAGCTCAGGGCCCACGCTGGACACTGGCCTGTAGAGTCGGGATGAGCTCAGTGAGGGAACTGATAATAAAACCACCCTGTGGGCACCTCTTGGGCCCTGTTTCTCTAACTTCACTCCCCTGGGCCAGGCTCCCTGATCCCAGCCGGGCTTCTGGCCTCACCGGGCGGCATTCACCCGGCTGCCAGGCCTCATCTTCCCACGGTCCCAGCCGAGGGGACCCCGAGCCAGGGCACTGGGGGCCGGAGAGGCACATCAGCCAGGCTGAGGCCACACCCTGAAATGCTTTGGCCTAGAGTCTCCCAGGTTAAAATTTTAATTGAATTATTTAAAAAACAATGCTTACTGTAGAGAATTTAGAAAATTCAGGTACGTATAAAAAATTGCCCATAATTTCATTATCCTACGTAATTCTGTTAACATTTTGTCCTTTCTTCTAGTCATTTTTAATGAAAATATTACATGTCATGTAATAAAAATTATATAACATATCATGTTATACCATATAATTTAATTCAAATAGTTTAATTAACATTTTATATAATATAATTAATACTATATTTTACTTACTGTAATAGGATTAGTTAATATAACAATTATATAATTATTACAGTATTTTATATAATATAGTTAATATAACATTTTAATTAAAATATATAATAGTAAAAATTTTTAAATTGTTATACACACACACTCACATATATATATAGAGAGAGAGACTGTCTGGTTTTGCTTTTTTCAATTAACATTTTATGGTGTTTATTTTCCCATGCTATTAAACTTCTTTAAAAACATCATTTTTAATAGTTGTCCCTGTATTATCAATAGCTTTTTCTAATCAATAGAATAACTTTTTGTTCAAAGCATAAAATGCGAAAAAACACAGAAATGTACCAAAGGAAAAGCAACCCCGGCCCGTAACTCACATGGGCACGGACAAGGCCGTGGACCTTTGGCACGCGTCCTTCCTGTCCCGCAGTGCTGGCTGTGACAGTGTTGGGCGGCCGCTTTTCTTCGGGATGTGCACAGCCCCGCGCTTGTCCCGTTCACAGTCGCTGCAGCCCAGGCGCTGTCCGGATTACTCACCGATGGGCGGCCCTCGAGGGTCCTTGCATTTTTTGGACATTATAAGTAGCACTGTGATTGCCAGTCTTCGTGTACAGCTGTGATTATTTCCTGGTACGTGGCTGCCTTCACTCCTTTCCAGAACATTAAGAAGGGACTAGTTACAAAGGTGTGGGCAGAGTTGACAGAGCCAGCAGGGCGTGAGCCCTCCAAAAACCAGCCATGCTGGGGAGCCATTAGCTACCTGCCCCGGGCCTGGCCTGACGGGGTAAGGACAGGAAACGCAGGTGAGCTGCTGAGGCCAGAGGGAGAGCGGACAGAAATATCCGACCTCACTCTCCTCTTCCCTGACCTCTGGTACCTCCCGTTGGCCAACCCAACTGGAAATGGGAGAACAAGGGGCCTGGGGGCTGTGGTCCGCAGAGGCCAGCGGCCTCCTGGAGTGCAGAGCTGGGTGAGGACCGCTAGAGAGAGGAGCTGGGAGGGCCCTGTCCCCAGTGGGGGGACCTGTCGAGCTAGGAGCGCTTCCCCTTCTGCCCCTCCCACAGGCAGGGAGCTGGATGCCACATGTCTGTCTGTAGAGCCTGGCCAGGGATAAGGGCAGGAGACTGACAAGAGCCAGCATCTGAGGGCTGGCCAGGGCCTCCTCTGAGTGCAGTAGCCTGGTGCGTGATATATAGACTTGTTTACTTTCCCAGCAGCCCTAGAAGGTGAGTGCTGTTGTTTTTCCCATTTTACAGATGAAGAAACTGAGGCACAGAGAGGTTTAAGTCTTGTTCTCACAGGTAACAGAGGCAGATCTGGGTTCTAAACCTGGGTCCATGGCTCTGAGTCCATCCCCTGGACCACTAGGGAGTCAGCAGGTCCCCCCTCATTCCAGGATCAACGGAAGATCCAGTGTATCGACTTCCTCTCTGCCCACTCTTTCTACTGCCACTGCCTTCATCAGGGGCCAAAGAGAACCCCCCTCCGCATCCTGAAAGGGAGCCCTGCAAAGCCCTAAATCCGCCCCAGTTGTATTTTCTCTCTAATCTCGGAAAATAAAAATTGCTGAGTGCCTGCTATTTTCCCTGAGTCTGTAGCACAAATCTTCTCCTGGGCTCTGACCCTGGAAGTCAGCTTTCTGCCCAAAGCACATTTTTACAGCCAAGTTATTTCTGATTCTTTAAAAGCAACAGCAGAAGCAAAAAAAAAAAAAAATGTCTGGAAGGAGCAGGCTCTGTTGTAATGTAATGTCTCAGCAAAAATGCCCGGCCGGCCGCTGGGCCTGCACTTGGCTCCTGTCCTGACCGCAGGAGCCGGGAGATGACTTGAACAGCATGTGGGGAGCTCGAGGCTGCAGGCAGCCCCTGGCACTTTAATTATTCCAGGGACGTGATAGAGTGGGGTTTAGATGATGCGATGCTGAAAGGAGAAGAACACGCAGCTGGGGAGAGGACTGGACAATTACAGATCTGACTTTGAACTTGGAAGGGCCTCACACTCCATCCTAAGTGAGCTGCTTCCTGGGGCATCATGAAAATGCTGTGACTGGATTTGTATCCAAAATCATGAAGAGCTGTGTGTGTGCATGTGCACATGTGTGTGCATGCGTGCATGGTGCATGTGAAGTTGTTAGGGCTGCCTGTGAGTGTCCCTTAATGGGTCTGTCGTGAGGGTGGGAGCCATGCTGGTCCCACTCACCTGTGTCTCCACCAAGCACGCTTCCTGGAGTGAAGCACGTGCTCAGTAAATGTTTGTCCAAGGTCTCTGTGAGCACCTGCCGGTGTGAGTGTCCCGTGTGCAATTAGAGGGGCGTGTCTGTGCATCTCTGTAGCTGGCACATCAGGGTGTCCCCCTCCCGAGGGCAGGGATCTTGGCTGGCTTCATTCACCGACATCCCCCAGGCACCTGACGCAGTGCTTGGTGGGGTGCCTGTCCTTGTGGGGTGGCAGTGCTGGCCTGAGCCTTGAGCACGTGTGTGAGAGAGGCCATGTGTGAGGACGTGTGCCTTTCGGTGTCATGGTCCCTGGGAATATCGGGGTTGGATGTATGGGAGTTTGGGAGTGAGTGTACATGCTTGTTTTTTAAGATATGGGAAAAGACCTATGTGCAGACAGAGACGTGGTGGCGGCTGGAAACAGAAAAAGCAGAGAAATAGCTAGAGATGTCTTTATAAATGAGTCAGGGTCCTCTCCCGGAGGCTCTGGCCTCCCTGCTCATGGCCCTGGTGTGTCTGGATAGGGGTCTTAATTGTAGACCCTTCAGTCACAGATGCAGCTTAGATTCAATTATTAGGAAGGACCTAAGGGCGGAAGACTGAACTTTTGGTCAGAGACACTCATTTCTTACTGCTGTGGCGGTGACAGACCCTTCCGGCTGTCTCGCATCTCTCATCTACACTTTCAGAGCCGTTTCTCCACTCAGCCTCTCCCGGCTCCCCTGCGGTGATGCGCCTTTAGTGTAGACACAGGTCAATGGACACACTGTCATCAGTCAGTGTTCCTTCTGGACAGTCTGGACCTATCCCCCCATCCTGCTCCCCCAAGTCTTCACCCTGCCCCCATGCCCCTGGTCCCTTGGCACCCCAGCTGGCACCCTGGTAAATGATTCTCTCCTTTGTCAAGGTCAGCTCCGCCTCAGGACTGCTCCCCAACAGTAAGGATGATAAATGGCTGTTGTGGCCAGAGACTGGGGAGGTGACATTTCTCTAGCCTTCCAAGAATCCCTTGTGTGCCCGCTGTTGTCATCCCAATCTTGCTCCCCGGGAAGCCCAAGGCCGTCTCTGCAAAGGCCAAGCATCAATCCTGGGGAAGGCTGGCAGTGGGTGGGTGGGTGAATTGGCAACTCTAGGGCACCTGCGCCACAGCCGCCTCCAAGCAGAGGAGGAAACTGAGGCATTCTCTGAAGCACAGGGGATTCATTAGGTCTAATGTGGTGATGAATGGCTCCCCGAAAGGGAGAAAACAGAGGCTTAGGCCACTCCTGCTGGCAGGCAAAGCCGAGGCAGGCTGGGGACAGGCCTTGGGGTGGGGTGGAGGGGAAGCTCAGAGCACAGAGACTGAGGCCTGGTAGAAAAGACCAGGAGGAGCAGGGACTGAGGAGGCCCACAGCACGGGCCCAGCTGGCCTGGAGGGGATGCTGGAAAGGAAGGGTGCAGGGGTCCTCGGTGGGTGAGGACAGAGGACTGGTCTGCTGGTGAGGTCAGGGTTGGGGACATCCAGAGGAACTGCAGAAGGGGCTCTAAGGCTGGGGTAAGGTGCAGACGCAATGGTGAAAATGAAAGGCAAACAGACTCCTGAGAGAGATGGGCTGGTGGGAATGGGACCAAGAGGTAGTCACTTTGGGTGCTATACAATCCCTTACTCTTGGATGTGGGCGCTTTCTGCAGAGCTGGGTAGGGACCGATGCATCTCCTTGGTGCTTTATAGTTTGCAAAGCTCTCACGCCCAGTAAACTTATACCAGCCCCTGGAGGCACTTCAGGTACTAGAACTCTTACAATTAGAGATGGGGAAGGCAGGGAATGATGAACTGGCTTCTCGAGGCCAGGCAGCAGGGAACTGATGATCTAGGACAAGTAGTCAGTCAGGTGTACTGAATAAGCACCTACTGTGTGCCAGGTGCTGTTTAGGTGCTAGGATCAGGGTTAGGAACCACACAGATGGATCCCTGATCACACCCAAACATCAGTAAGATGCTTCTCAGTACCTATGAAGAAGATTAAATAAGCTAGTGGGAGGTGATGGCAGGACAGTGGGCTCGGGAATGGAGCCCTTTGACCAGAGTGGTCAGGGAGGCCTCTCTGAGGAGGTGACATGTAAAATGAGATCCAAGTGATAAGGGGTGGGCCTGTGAAGACTAAGGCAGGGTCCGAGCAGAAGGAAGGGTGAGTACAGAGATCCCAAGGCTAGAATGGGTTGCAGCCAGGGTGTCTGGAGCTTCCTGACCAAAGGCAGGGTTGGGGAAGACGAGGCTGGTGGGTGGGCAGGGGCTGAATCCTGTAGGAGCTGCAGGCTGCAGTGAGGACTGTAGCACAGCAGCAGCCTCTGAAAGGTTTTAAAACACTTGACTGATCTGACCTGATTCTGGTTCAGATGGATCCCTCCGGCTGCTCTGTGGAGGACAGCTTGGGGGGAGGCCAAGATTAGGGGAAAGAGATAAATTAGGAGATAAATGTGTGGCCCAGGTGAGAGGGGATGGTGATCTAAGCCAGGCAATAGCAGTGGAGATGGTGAGAAGGGACAGGATTCGGTATTTTGGAGGTAGAGCCTACAAGACTTAGTGACGGATGGGACATTTAGTATGAGGGAATGAGAGGAATCAGGAGGAGCTAGATGGGTGAACAGAGGGGCATTTTGGAGATGGGAGAAGCTCCGGGGGGGGGGGGGGCAAATTTGGACTGGGAAAAGGGAATTTATTGTCCTGTTTTGGTTCAAGATGTTCCAGTGGGCCCCGAGTGAAGACGGCAAGCTGGTAGTGGGGTGTGCAATTCTGGCATTGTTCAGTGGAAAGGTCTGGGCTGGAGGTAAAGTTTCAAGAGTCTTCATCAAACAGAAGGATACGACTAGATGCGATCATCTGGGAAGAGAGCGTAGACACAGGCGAAAAGAGGGCTGAGGACAGAGCCAGGGCAATATGCGACAAAGGTCTAAGAGCTGGCAAAGGAGCTTAGAAGTAGCACCATGAGGTTGGGGGTGAACCAAGCAAGTGAGACGGGAAGAGTGTTGTAGGAAGGACACAGGGTCGATGGTGTCAAATGCCATGGGGAGGCCAGGTTAGGAGAAAACAGAACTGGCAATGGGCTTGGAGATGTTGTAAAGTCCTTGGTGACCTTGACCTTGACCAAAGCTTTTTCCATGAAGAGGCAGGGATCAAAAGCCCAAGCTGAGGAGCGTTGGGGGGGTGTGAAGCAGTAGAGAGAGTACCCACTAGCAGATCTTTTACTGGGAGACAGGACAAGCAAACAGAGGGCCTGGGAGGCAATGTGCGGTCAAGGGAAACCTTTTCTTTGATGATGTAAACTAGTAAGACATGCTTATTAATGGGAATGATTCTGTGGAAGAGACAGTAATGATCCAGGGCTCAGAGGGAACAGTTGCAGGAGAAAGTCTTTCAGAAGATGAGACCAGATGAGATCCTGTTCACAAGTGGAGGGCCTGGTCCGAGAAATTGAAAGGATTTCCCCCCCCCATTTTAACAGAAAGGAAGGCAGAAAATGTGAGGACAGATGCAGGTAGGGGGGTGAACTAGGGGTAGGAAGAAGAGACAGGTCTCTGATTTCATTCATTTCTCTATGAGGTATACACCAAAGCTGTCATCTGGTGAGGGGGACAAGCAGATAAAATGATGACTTCAGAAATGAGGGAAATTTTTGAAATAATTTTCTTGGAGAGCTGGAAAGCAGATTTACTAGGTAGGAAGGTAAAGAAATATTACCTGGCAGAGCTCAACGATTGCCCAGTCGGAACTTGAACCACTCACCATGGCTGTGTGGGATTCTCTAGACGGCCCTGGATAGCAGTCAGCTGATGGGAAGCAGGTGCCAAGTAAATGGATGGTTGGGTTTAACCAGGGTTGGGTTGTTTCAGGATGAGTAAGAAGGAGGGAGAGGGGGCCTGGGCGTGGCTCAGCTGTTGAGCGTCGACTGAGGATCCAGGAGATCCGGGTTTGATTCCAGGTCAGGGTACATGCCCGGGTTGCGGGCTCGATCCCCAGCAGGGGATGTGCAGGAGGCAGCCGGTCAATGACTCTCTCATCGTTGATGTTTCTCTCTCTCCCTCTCCCTTCTTCTCTCTGAAATCAATAAAGAAATATATATGTGTGTGTGTGTGTGTGTGTATAAAGAGTTCTAGGAAAAGTATGGTCATGTAGCTGGACCGTGAAATCTGGGCTGAGTAATGAAGAGGAATATGAACGGTGTCTGTCAATAGTGAAAAAGGTGAATGGATTGGGGAGTCCTAGTCAGTGAGAGAATTATTAGCATAGGAGTCCTAGAGCTCTACAGGGCATGGGAGTCAGAAAAGGGGACCCTTAAAGTCAAGGATTCAGAAGTGCCGTAGTTACTGGTGAGGCTGAGGTCTCTGGCTGCCTGTGAAAGGCGGAGAAAAAGCGCAGGAAGCATCTTTAGTGCTAAGGTGGGGCAGTGAACTGGGAGGCCAGGTGCTGACTGGGGCACCTGCGGGGATACTAAAAATGTTGAGAATGATGCCAGGGGGAATGGCGGGGAGAGAGAGACAAGAGCCATGTTCTGAAGCCATCAATCGGTGACTAATCTTTAATTCTTAGAATGTCAACGTCATCTAGTGAAGTGGTTTTAAACGATTTGTAAGAGTCTCAACGCTTGTTTACAGGAAGCACTCTGAAGCAGCTTGAACAAACAGCAGCAGTGAACGCACATCTGCTGTTGGAAAGGGGCTGGGAAACTGAGTCCCTTACTCTCTCCACTCCTCTGAGGGCCCTAAGTTTGTTTGTTTTTAAAGTATGTTTTTATTGATTTCAGAGAGAGGAAGGGAGAGGGGGAGAGAGAAACATCAATGATGAGAGAGTCATCAGTCAGCTGCCTCCTGCACGCCCCCTGCTGGCGATCAAGCCCACGACCCAGGCCTGTGCCCTGACCGGGAGTTGGACTGTGACCACCAGGTTCATGGGTCGATGCTCAACCACTGAGCCATGCTGGCCGGGTCTGAGGGGCCTTTGAGAGGGTTCCACAGCACTTTCCTTGGCACAGGGCTAGAAAACCACCAATTGAATCCAATGCCCCTTATTTTACATGAGGAATCCAATATTCCTTATTTTACAGGAGTGCTCCTTCTCCAAGGTCAGCCTGGCTGTTAGGTCGGAGACAAGAACAGATCCTGGGCTTCATCGCTACGCCAAGCCTGCTTTCCATTCTGTGCCAGTTTCCCCTGAAGTTCTTACACTGTGTTGTAAACGCAGGACTGACCACAGCTTTAGCAGGATGCTCCTCTCCAGCCCATCCCTAGGGGGATCCTTTTCATTCTGTCCGGCCTTTGTCAGAACTGCAGGGCAACCCTGTCCTGTCCTTACAGAAGGCTGGCTCAGGTGGAAGCCAAGCTGGATGGCTGAGGGTCTGACCTAGCAGTAGAGTCTGCCCTTGGGGGTCAGATCAGGGTTTAAGAGTAATTGC
This sequence comes from Miniopterus natalensis, assembly GCF_054644295.1. Taxonomy (NCBI): domain Eukaryota; kingdom Metazoa; phylum Chordata; class Mammalia; order Chiroptera; family Miniopteridae; genus Miniopterus; species Miniopterus natalensis. The sequence continues at coordinate 13,566,282 of NC_142085.1, read as the reverse complement.
AACCTGGGACTTGGCCATATCTGGGCTTCTAGAGCTTCAACTGGATGTGGGTGAGGCAGGATCAACTCACAGGCTGGAAGTTAGTGCCCAGGGGTGAGGTCAGCATCCAGCTAAGTGGACTGTCCAAATAAGACATCAGCGTGGCCAAGGGGCAGAAGTCAGCTGCAAGGTCGTGGGACGGAAACCAGACCCTGAGAGATGGTGAGGAAGGTGCTGGGCAGGACTATGTATGGAGGCGCACGTCCAGTCCAGCAGGTTAAGCCCAATAATGGGGGTGTGGAGGCAGAAGGCAGTGCTCAGAGCCAACTGATCTTCCCTCATGGCTCTGAGCCATCTGCGCATGCACAGCGGAACCCCACCTGGCCTGGGATGCAGCCAACAGTGTCTGTGTCCCTGGGAAGGGGTTGTTCGTTGTTTAATAGGTGTCAGCCAAATCAGTTAGAGTTCAAGTTAGCGAAGTGCCCAGCAGGGCTGGAGTACCAGGGAGGGAAACTGAGGCAGAGAGCCAGGTGCACAGACAGGGCAGGGGGCATCTATACAGGGACACACTTCCCATCTGTGACTACTGGCTTGACTGTGGCTCCAGTGCACAGAGGGCTCCGGGATGCCCCTCTGTCCTGAAGCCCTTTCCCTGCGCCGCAAAGGCCTGGCTCAGCTGACTCCCTTGTCCCTCCCGGGAGAAGCCGTCCCTGATGGCCTGATCCGAAAGGGCTCCCAGGCCTTGTTCTTCCTTGAAGCACGCGTTCCCCCGACATCGCGGGATCTGTGTTCACTCACTGCCCACCTTCCGCAGTAGCACCAGACCAGTAGCGGCCCCACGACAGGGAATGTGGTTTCTCCGTTTGCCTGAATCCTGGGACAGGAGGCCGGCTTGACAGTGAATTGGGAAGGTGCCCTGTGGCCTCTGCCCTCTCCTGCTTCCCCATCACCAAGGACACGGTTGAGTTTCAAGCAGTCCTGCTCTGAACGCTTCAGGCTCTAGAGCTGGGCCTGGGTCTGGGTCTGTGTCTGCAGCGGGGCCATCCCCCCCTCCAGGCCCATCCAGCCCCTCCTGCCCAGGGATCCTGTGCCCGCTGCCCTGGGCCCCCAGCAGCAGTGGAGGGGCCTTGGCTGCCATGCCACAGGGCTGTAAGGCTGTGACGTCCACCCCCACTGAGAACTGGGTGAGCAGCTGGGGCCTGGAAACTCCAGGCTTGTTGTATCAAGGCCGATAAGCCTCAGTAAGTGACTCTAAAGATAATCAATTGTTTTCAATCTAAGAGAAACAAACGGCTCCAAGGAACCTCTATTTAAAAACCACACACATAGGCCAGATCCATCTTTTCTAAATTGTTGCACACACTGATATGATTTGACCTGGCAGGTTCGGTGTGCTTCCTGCCCGGTGCCAGAGAGGGGGCTGGGAGGGGGCTGGGAGGGGAGCTGGGCAGGGACAGTGGGGGGGGGGAGTTTTGGGGTTAGAGGGTCAGCTGAGCAGGAAGGAGAGGAGGTTCTGGGCAGACAAGGGGGAGGAAACCTCACTTCCCAGCCTTACCCACCTTTGAGACTCAGGTAGGGGCTCCCTGCTGTGTGGGAAATCCTGCCCTCCCCCCTTCCTCCTCCTCTGCTGGTCTGGATTAGTAGCCTGGCTGGAAGGAACCTTACATGGTAGGGTCCAAACCCTTGATTTTCCAGAGAGGAAAACAGACTCAGAGAGGGTAATCTGCTTACCCAAAGTCACACAGCAAAATACAGGCAGAGTGGAGCCAGGGCCTGGGACGCCTGAGGCCCACCTGGTGCTCTTTCTCAGTGCCCCCGGGGAGGGAGTTTGTGTCTCCCACAATGGCTGGCATATCATTCTCCTTCCCTGCCCCCAGGCACACTCTCAGGTGGGCACCCAGTGAACACTGTTAAATGAGTGAAGAAAAGGGTCTATGGGGTCCCAGGAGAGGAGATTTTGTGGGTAGGGAATGGAGCCACTTGAGCAGACGAGGCCCCAGAGAGTAGATAAGGAACAATCTTTGAAAACATAAGGCAGGTCGCGCCCTTTCTCTGCTCCAGATCCTGCCGTGGCTTCCCAGTTCACTAAGAGCAAAAGCCAAAGTCCTTCCAATGGGCGCAAGGCCCTGCATGATCCCGCCCTGACTGCTACTCCCCCCCCACCACCCTAAGGCCACCTCGGTCTCCTTGCCACCCCTCCTTAATGCCATGTCTGCTCTACCATTTTACAGGCGAGAGGCGTCAACTCTGAAGGAGTCAAGGACGTGAGGTGTCACTTAAGGCTGGGTGGGGCAGAAACCAGGGAAGCTGGGAGGTGAGGCAGGATGTCAGGGCAAGCAGGGAGTGGGCTGCCTCCTGGAGGGCCTGGAAGGTGGGGAGGGTCCCGCTCCAGGGGCCACAGAAGGAGCCTAATGCCCTTCTCTGAACCTGGGAGCAAGTCTCCAGCAGCGGGGTCCTTTGATGTCCCTGGCCTGCAGGCCTAGGCGTCAGGGTGGCTGTTGAGGGAGCCGCAGCACAAGCCGTGGTGAGCTCTGGAAGGCAGGCCGAGTCTTGGCAGTGGTGGTGTGGAGAGGGGTCCACAGGGCTGGGGGGCCCACGGCAGCCATGATTTCTAACGTATCAGTCTTGAGACCCAGCCCCTATGGGAGCATTTCTACCAAAGAGCTGACGGTGGCTGTGGGGGCCCTGGCAGCTCCGGGGGTATCTGTGCTCGAACCCTGAGACGAGGGCTGGGGTCCTGTTGGTTCTCACTCTGTGGGGCAGCCTTTCTGTCCCTCCTCCGCCTCTCCACACTGCCGATGGCCTGAGGCACGGACAGGGCCATAAATAATAGTAATAACGAGAGAGTCTGTTCCAAGTGCGATGATTTTATGAAATTACATTTTTGAAAAGGTTAATTCTTCCATCTCCCCACTTGTACTCCAATCTGGAGAGACAAATGTGAATTAATTGGTCCCATTTCCTCCCCGGCCTCCACGGAAGCCTGACAAGATGTTAGCTTCACGGGCCTGCCTTCTCCCGCAGACTCGCCCGCAGCACGGGCCCTCCCGCCTCCTGGAGCTCACTGACCTCCTGCCCGAGCTGTGGTCCCCCCTGTGCCGCCCACACTGCTCCTGACCGAGAGGTGGCCGCGAGCCCAGCGGGCGCGCTCACAGCTCCCTGGGGAGATCCGGGCGGGACGGAGAGATTACGGAGCCTGGACTTGGAGCGCAGCGTGCGGAGGGCCAGGTGGGGGTGGGGTGGTACAAGTGGGGGGACTGGGCCTGGGGTCCCTCAAGTGCTTACCGGGCCGGCAAGATGGGTGAGTCAGAGAGGGGAAGTGAATGGAGACAGATGGACAGACAGAGCTGAGGGAGGGGTCAGAAGCTGGTGCGTAGGCCTTTTTTGGTGCCTACTTTCTATCTTTTTATTGTTATTTCCCCCAAATCAGGCAGAGGATGTGTAGGGGCGAGACACAACCTGAGGAGAGGCATTTTTCTCAGTAAGAGGCAAGAAAATGGGGGAGTGTTTCTTTGGGGCTCTAAGTGTGACCTGCATCCCGCCCCCCAGGTCCCCTGTCACGCTCCCAAAGCAGCCCTCCCCTGCCTCCCCTCCCCGCCCCTCCTCACCTGGCTGGGATGCCCAGCCTCCTCCCCTAGGGCACAGCCTCTCTCCCCCAGGTGAGGCCCAGGTGGCCTCAGCAGGTCTGCCTTGTGTCCTGGCTCAGCCACCCTGAGCTGCGCCACCTCAGACGGGCACTGCCCCACCCCGAGCCTCAGTTTCCCTAAGTTAAGAGGTTGGGGGAGCTTATTCTGAGTCCCCTTCTAGCTCTGAAGTGCGGGAGTATTTGAGTGGAGTGAGGGAAAGGTGTGGTCTGCTGTTTTGTCATGTGGTAGTTTTATCGCGGTTGGAAATCATCAGTGGCTTTCAAGCACAATAAAGTGGACCGGCAGGGGACATAGCGAGGAGGGAGACGGAGGCAGGCTGTGGGGGTGTCTGTCCGCCTCTGGGTGTGCCTATGGTACGTGTCAGGCTGTGTGCCTTGTGCTACGTGGGACATTTACTCCAACACCTTAAGAACAAAACAAAATTGAACATAATCAGTTCAACTGTCTGGCGGCAGGTGCTTTCGGTGTGGCTGGAATCAGTTCCCCTCCTTGGGTCAGCTCCTAACATTTTATATTTCCTAGGGTGACTCCTAGTTCTAGTCGTCCCCTAACCCATTACCCTGAAGCCTTGGGGACATAGATATGGACCTGCCTTCAGGAGGCAGAGGACGGGAGACTCCTTCATACCAGGAGTGGTTCCCCTTCAGACCAGATCAGGAGGCTTGTGCATTAACTGAAATTACCCCTAATTCTCAGTGTGTACAGGGAGGAAACATTAATTCCACCTGAGGGTTGTAGCATTCACTTAGGGCTTCCTGGAGGAGGAAGCATTGAAACATAGATTACACTCTATGGGCCAGAGGCCAGGCAAATGGCTCAGTCAAGTGATAGGGTATGAAGCAGGTGCCCAGGCTTTGGGGGGACGGGTGGAGAGCTGGTCTAGCATATGACTGTGTCTCAGTTGGGTCTGAGGTGAGAGAGGCGTAGAAAGCTTTCTCCCAGGAGATGAGGCTTGGAGGAGACTCGGGTTTGTTTCAGTGGAGGAGAGGACAGCTTGGCAGAAGGGGTGCTGGTGCCAGGAAGGAGTGGGACAGAGGGGATGGAAGGCAGGTATGGGTAAGGAGGGGACAGGCAAGCAGCCAGCCAAGTGGGCCCCTGCTGCCTGGTGGTCCAGAAGAAAGAAGGAAGGTCTGGGCTGGAGAAAAGATCCAGGCTCTGGGCGAGGCCACGCCACCTATTCCCTGGCATCAGCTCCCTCCTAACAGGTGCTCTCCCTGTTTATTTCTGTTCAAAGAGCAGGGAAGACCTATTTCCCTCCCAAGAGCCTATTTATTCTGTTTTCTCATTTTCCAATCCAGTGACTTTATGGCTTTTTTTTGTTGTTTGGCTCCGTCTCCCCAACAACAAGAGGAACCATTCCCTCTCCTTCTTGACCCCCTGCTAGGGAAGCACCAGCTGGGCCAATGCTGGGACTTGCCATGCCCAACTCTTGCCTTGGGCACCAGCAAGATGGGTCTGGGGTCCCACTGTCCTCTCTAGGCCACTCAAAGCTGGGGTTGGAGCCCACACCAGAGCTGCAGCTGTGGGGCGAGTAGGTGCAGAGGGTGGTGGCTCTGAATGCTCACCCTCTCACAGCTCAGGGGCCATCAAGAAGAAGTGGGATTTTGGAAACAGGAGGAACAGGCCCAAGTTAGAGAGACATAGCAGTTGGGAAGGGTGGGGCAGGGCTCTCAATATGACAATGGGTGATGGACCTACAGGCTTCCTTTGGCTTGCTTCTATCATGGATCTTTCTACACTTGGAGCGTGACCCCTCATCCCAGCCATTCCCTAATTCCACCGCCCATACATTTGCTGGTGAAACCCACTGACTTCTCACCGTTATTTCATGGTTTCTCGGGCTTCCAATCATCCCTTCTCACCTTCATCCTAATAAAAGTAAGCAGTCATGCACCTTCCATAGCCATCTGCCCACCTCCCCTCCCTTCTGTTGACTTTCTAGGGACATGTTCATTATGCAGAGACGGAGGGCAGGCTCCGTGGGGTTGCTGTTTTCTGAGAGAGGAACCATGCAGGAGCAGCAGGCTCCAGAGGAAGCAAGAGCTGGTTTATGGCCCTATTATGTCTGGGGTGCCTGTTATACATCCCAGTGGAGATGTCCTGAGAATCAACATGTGAGTCTGGAGCCCAAGGTGAAGCCAGGGCTGGGCACATGGACTCAGGACTCAAGTCCAAACCGTTGAGTCTTATTTTCAGGACACAGTGATGCGGATGGCTTCTACAGGGAGGCCTGTACTGTGTGAGCAAGCAATCAGGTAAATATAGGCATACATTTTATGAAAGCACAAGCAAACAAAACACAAAGCTTAATGCAAACAGTAAATCAACCAGTTGAGAAGATTTCCAGATGCAAGGCTTCCGCCGGATTGAAACCACTCAGTGACAATCTGATGGATTGTCTGCAGTTAGAACATTTCTGGTGATGTTGTCAGGGTGGAGGTCTGCATGGCAAACACAGACACAGCCTTAAAAACAAAACTCTGAAGACAGTTAATTGTACTGGGGTCCAATACCCACAACTGGGTGTGGGCATGGGATGATATTTCCCCAAAGAAAAGGGCATAGATAAAGAAAAGGAAGGGCCAAGAATGGCCTCGAGCACTTCAATATTTTGTTGAAAGAACCAGCAAAAGAGACTGAATAGGAGAGGCAGAGAGGAAGGGGAACTTGGAGCCTACGGCATCTAAGGTTCCCAGCGTGTTTCTAATGTGCATGGTCCCCAGTGCTCTTTGGGCCGCTTCACATATTAGGTTCATGTCCTCAGGGAAGAGACCAGAAAGAACACAGATGGAATCAGAAACCCAGCCCCAGCCCTTTCCAGCTGTGTGGCCTTGGGCAACTTACTCGGTCCCCTGAACGACCTTTCCTCCTTCTGCAGGCAGAAAACTCATAAAACCTATGAAACACCTGGCACCTGGTAGCCCCACCACAAATGTCACTTCCCTTCCCCCTCCTACTCTTCCTAAAATAAGCCACTGAGGCATGCATCATCCCAGAAGGAAGTCCCGTAGAGTTGGAGATACTTGTCTTTAAATACCCCATCTTACACTTGCCCACACCACTCTCATCTGTCACTTTTCTGCCCACTCACACACACCCTGTGGGATTCTGTAGCGTATCCCCATTGGCTTGACATTTCACTTCCCCCAAAAATGTAGTGCCATTTGCAGACTTCCAGTTCTCCCTGTGCTCCCTCTTCCAGATGATTTATTAAAATTGCAAACGAGGCAGCCCATCCTAACCACAGGCTCTTCTGTTGGCCATTCTCCACCCAGAGAAGTACCTGGCAAGTCTTCCAGCTTCCTGCCCATTTCTAACCCAGGAACAGTGCCCCTGAGATGCCCCCTTCCCCCCTCCATCCCAGAGGCCCTCTGGAAGCCTGAATGAGTCCACCACAGGCCTTGCTACCTGTTAAATTACTCAAGGCGTCCTGCGCTCTAAGGCTCAGGGCTCCTATGCTTTGTAGAGATGCATTTAGCATTTCTTGCAAGGTCAGAAAGTGAAGCTCATTTGTCTACGGGTCCCATGTCTCTTCTAAGATTGCTCTCGTGAAGGCTGTGGTCCCATTGGATTTTGCTCACCCTCTCTGAAGCTAACACTATCCCTCTGAGCGCACCATTATAGTCACAGCAGCTCCTGCCACCTCCATCTCCATCTTTGAGTTGAGGCCCTCCTCTGGCCTCTGGAAGTGCCCAGGCCAGAAGTGCTGGGAACTCTGCTGCTGGAGCTGCCCTCAGGCTGTTCCCCACCCATTGCTTCCATCCCCTTCTCCTGCATCGTCTCCACTTTCTCCCACTCTCCTCCATGGGTGCTGGTGGGCACTCCCATCCCAGCACCCTCACCCCTCATAAGCAAGAACTCTAATGCGGGACCTGCACAGTCACCCGGAGGTCCCAGTGGGAATGAGCTCCCCTCGTCCACCACTGTGACATCCTTGATGACACATCTTTAATTGGTGCCTTCTCTTCCTCATCTGACATTTCCTGCGCCCCTCCCTGTGTTTTCAGGGACCACCTCCCAAATAAACTCCGTGCTCTCGAATCTTCGTCTCAGAGTCTCCTTCTGGAAGAACTTAAACCCAGACATTCCAGCTGGTCAGCCCATGATGGCCAAGTGTCCTCTCTCAGCACTTGTCAAAAGCCAGCCTGACCCAAGAGCTTGTGGGGTGCTAAGCCAGAGATCTCTCTGAGTCAGGCCATTTCGAGCACTGCTGTCCACGGTGGAGGAGTTTATCTGGTCACCAGTGCATGGTGTGCTGATTTATCTCTGTCCAGGGGAGTGGGGCCCAGCTGCAGACAGAAAGCATATTGCGTAAATTCCTAATGAACTGATTACTCAGCTTAGCATTTTCACTGCAGCATTAAGCATCCTCTCACCCTCATAAACATGTGGAACTACTGGAGGGATTACAGCTTTTAGCCCTGCCACTGTGTCACTGGGAAAAATTAATCTCAAGATTTAATCAAAGCCAAAGCTACACACTGCATTTGGGAGGGGCTTTTTCTGTCCATGATCCCCAGCAGATAGTGGGGAGTTCTTGGAGTCCTCAATTTGGGTATGACCTTGAGAGGTCATCTGATCCAGCCTCCTATGCTTGGGTGCGCACAGACCTTCTGGCCTGATGTCGAAAGTTTTTCTAGACATGACCTGGCTGAGACGTACCCCTTTCGTGAGAGAAGAGCAAACCCAAGATGAAGTCGGTTGCTGTCCTTTCCTGCACGAAACTGAGCAATGCTGGGAGCAAATGCAGGGTTTCTTCTGTTAGTGATCACTGTGACCCTCAGATCCTCATCTGGGGGCTTGTATGGTTGCCAAGGCTACGTTTGGACTCTCATTGTGTCCTCTCTGAGCTTCCTCACTTCTTCTGAACTCTGTCAGCCTCGGTGTGATCGGGCTGAGGAGTGAGTGTGGATGGCAGAACCCATCTGGGCGGCTCTCACCTGGGCACACTTGCCAACGCGTGAGGGCTAGAGGGGTCTGCGGGGATTGTATTCCTCCTGGGGAGGGACCAGATGTTGTGTGTCACAGCTCGAAGCCCATGGTCTTGGGTTGAGTGCGCTCATGGGCAGGCCTGTATATCTGGTCAGCAGCAGCTGGGGACAGTTGTCTGTGTTCAGTGCCCAAAGGAGAGATCCCAGGAGAAGGCCGAGGGAGGGCCCTGTGTGGCCCCAGAGAGCCCTAGATGCTTGACTCTCAAAGTATGCTCTTAGGAGGCAGTCCTGGGTCATCTAAGCCCTCATCACTCCCAAGTAATGTCCAGAGAACTAAAAAAGCAGCATCTCGGGCCCTACCCAAGCCTCCTGAGTCAGGATCTGCTCTTTTCTCAGGTCCACACATGGCTGGTGTACGGGGCACTGGCATAACCATCCAGAGAAGCTGCTGGAAGAGAAGGGGACTCAGTGGGGCAGGATCCACCGAGGAGGGGGGTCCTCCGTCGTCATTTTGGGCCTGCATTCGAGCAGGTGAGAATTAGAGAGCAGCCCAAGCCAGGAAGTGGAGGAAAAAACCTGATGAGCAGTAACCGGGCAGAGGCCTCCGGAAATGACAGCTGTCGGCCAGGCCTGTCTCTCGGCCTGTCACCACGCTCTGTCCCTGTCAGGGCCGCTGCCTGCCTGCTAGTGAGTCCTTGCTCCTGGAATGAGGTCCTTTCTTTGACATCGGCAGTTGGCGCAGCCCCCCTGCTGAGAAGAGGCGGTGAGGGGGCGACCAGCCCCCAGGCCTCTGGAGCTGGCCTGGGTGGGCAGGAGTCTTCTCCTTAACCCCTTGGTAAAGGTTTTCCCGAAGGAGATTGAGAATTCTGCCTACTGTGTGTGCTGAGATGGCCGCACACCTGGCAGGAGAGTGGACAGAGACGGCTGCCATCCTCTCTGAGCCGCAAGCTGACAGCTCGGGAGGAGGGCGGTGGGAGAGGCTCTGTGGGTGACCTTGAACTTGGCCAGTGATGCTTTCAGGGTTCAGCTGCTCCTCAGGGGTCTTTGGGATATGATGGCAGAGCCCGTCTCAAGGCTGAGACCAGAGAAGAAGGGAAGAAAGAGCCTGCCTGTGTCTCTGAGCTGCCAGTGTCCTCTTCATTCTCTCTCATGTCCCATGTCCTGGAACTGCGGCTCCTCACAGATAGAGTCTGGCACATTGTAAGGTCTCAATAAATGGTGGCCATTGCTGTTATGGTCCTTGTGCTCCCACTGGCTTCCCACCAGAGGTCACGGCTGTCTCTTCTGGAGACTGAGCATCTCCATCCCCACCTTCCCCATGAAGGCCTGCGAGCCAGGAAGGATGAATGCATGACTCCAGGCAGAGGCCGGGGGTGCTGCGGCCCCGCCACTGCATCAGCAGGACCCCCGGGAGGAAGGAGTGGGGAGCAGGCAGGGTGCGGAAGGGGGGAGTGGAGAAGATGCAGGAGAGGGAGGGGGCAGGGGGAGCAGGGAGAAAGGAGAAGAGCGGCCTTAGCATCCACTGTGCGTCTGGTGTTTACACACACTTCTCGTCTATAGCCCACACTAACCCTTAAGGTAAGTCTCAGTCGCCCCCTTTGCAGATGGGGAAAGTGAGGCTCCACATGGTGAAATAGCTTCTCAAGGGCCGGGCCAACCGGTTTCCACAGATTCCATCTTCACAACCACCCAGAGCCTTCTGAGCTTTGGTGGAAGAAGGGAGAGCCCCAAAGGCCAGAGGAAAGGCAGAGGAGCAGATGGGGCAGAGGCGGCAGCGGGGACAGGGAGCCAGCAGTCAAGCGGGCACAGCCCCCCCAGGCAGTCCAGTCATGTCTGGGCATCCCTAGCAGGCTTGTGCCACCCGGGAGCCCATTGCTGTCACTTGCCTGCCCGTGCGTTGGGTTCCTCTGAAGATCTCCACCCTCGCCTCCGACGTCTCCCCTCCGGCCTGGCGCCTGAGCCCGCCTGGCCAGGAGGAGCGGGAGGCTGGGCCTGGGCGCCGTGGGGCCCGGGGGAGAGGCTCTGGGATGGACGGGCCAAGGGTGCAGGCCAGGCAGGAGGAGGCTGCAGTGCGGGAGGCTGTCAAGGCTGCTGGAGGGAGCTGAGTGCTGACTTCAGAGAGGCTGGCAGGTGTAGCCATGGCAACCACAGGCCTGTGACATCTTTGAAAAACAAAAAGGACACACTCGGAGATTTTGTGGCTGTCTTTGCACCCTTTGCCAGGAGGCGATGTGGAGCTTTGGGGAGAGCCGAGAAGGCTGGGCAGGCGGGTGGGCAGATGTCAGAGGCAGGAGCCCGGAGGAGAAGGTGTGATCTGACCCCCAGGACTGGGGTGGAGGCTTCTCCTTGTGGGCCTCCGGGCCTCCAGGCCTTGGCATCCTCTGCTGGCACCAGTCCACCTACCCTCTGCCTTCGGGACCTGTTTTGAGAACTGAGGACCTCCATGGGGCCTGCCATCCTGGCCTGGCTCCATGCAGGCCCTGCAAAGTGGCCAGCAGAGGAGCGCTCTGCAGACGTGGGCTACCAGAAGAAGGCAATTTCAGAGGTCAAGCAGATTTCCAATGTCCCCTCCTCCTCACCCATGCTAAAGTACCCACTTCATCTACATGGCACCTGACAAGCATTCAAGGGGCACACGGAATTAAGGTTCAGAGCCCTGAGTCACACTGCCTGGCTTCATAACTCCAACACCCCTGCTGGCTGCTTGGGCAAGCTGTTTAACAACTCTGCCTCAGTTTCCCCACTGAGAAATGGGGGCAATAATAATATCAACCTGTCAGGGTTGCTGGTAGGAGTAAATGAGTTGGTGTTAGTAAAATGCTGAGGACAGTCACTGCTCAGTCTGGCCTGGGACTGTAGGGTTTCTGCACCTTCAGCTGTTGGCTGTGGAGCCGAGGCCTTGGATGGCAAGTTTGTGGGACCAAGTCCCCAGCCAGCCCCCTCCTATCCCTGCTCATAGGGACCCCTCAGTCCTGGGCATTGCCACCCTAGTCTCTCCAGAAGGGCCTCCAGCACACCCTCCAGGTGTCTGGAAAGGAAGGGACAGTCTCCTCTTCTTAAGGCTGCCTTTTCAGGCCACCCTGGGCCTGGATGCACACCCAGATTCCCAGAGCCTCAGTTTCTCCAAGGTGCTGTCCATCCTTGGCACGTCTAGGATTCTGAGCAGGCAGAGTGAGCAAAACGGAAGCAACCCAATTTTGTTCCCGGGGGAAGGGCCTGACTACAGTGATGAGATTCGGAACCGGAGGCTGCTTTTCAATAAGTCATTTCCTTCCTTCCAAAGCCAGGGCCCCGGAAGACCTGCCCTCTCGTCTCTTGTCTCTCGTTTCTCATCAAGGCCCCATCAGCAACTGCTGACTCATCAAACTAGCATGGCTGCTGCCCAAACATGGAAGTCTCTAGAAAGCTTCCCAGAATTTATTTTGTAACCTTCCCTCCAGATGTACAGATGCCATAATTTTAGGCCCCATCTTAGCTACTATGAATTTCAGAGCAATTAGGTTTTGCAAGAAGTGCCCAGTCAGCAGTCTGATATTCCTTTCAACCACAAATAATCCCCCTCACTTAGTGAGTCCTATGTCCCGCCAGGCCCGTCTGAGTTTTGGTTCTATGAACCATCGAAATTCCCAGGCACAACTCTGCAGTCACAACTTTGCAGTCACAACTCTGCAGTCACAGCTATCTTTATCTCAGAGGAGGAATGTGAGACCCAGAGGGGGTAAGCGACTGATTCAAAGTCACATAGTGAGCCTGTCAGAGTCAGGCTTCCAAGCTAAGACCGCTGCTCTAAGACGCTGTCCCTGATCCAGGGGGCAGCCTACACAGTGAGCAAGAGCCTGAACCCCCGGCCAGACAGGCAGGGCCGAATCTCAGCTTCCTTGGTATGTGAAACTGCCTTTCAAGCCCCTGTTTCCTCACCTGAGAAACAATAATAATGGTACTAACCTGGTGCGGTTCAAATGAAGTGAGTTAATATATGCAAAGCTCTTAGAGCAGGGCCTGGAGCGCAGCAAGCACTAGATCAGTGTTTACTTGTCTCCTTTCTCCTAGATCGTGAGGCTTCCATATGGAGACCTGGCCAAGGGGAATAAATACACGTCTCTACCTAAACGTCAATCCTCAGAGTCCCTGAAATTTTCCTAGAAGCAGGCCTTTAAAAAAAAAATCACAGGTTTTAAGCCAAAATGATTTTCTCTAACTTATTTCACAGCAGCTCAGACTCTTAGGCCTGGCAGGGCCTCGAGTGTTGGAGAGGAAAGGAGTGTGGGGCCAGATGACTAAAGTTAGAATTCGGGCCCCATCCTTCACAGAAGTGTGACCCAGGCACAGTCTTCAATGCCCCGGAGCCCAGGTGGGCTCTGTGCTGAGGACAGAGAGCCAGCAGCCCCGCCCCAGGCCAGTCCTGTCACTGACTTGGTTGTGTTCCCGCTCTGGGTCTCAGCTTCCTTACCTGCAAACTGAGGGTCGTGCGCCACATGGTTTTAGCCGCACAGATTCAGGTTGATGCCCCCTCCACCCAAAGCACCCCTCAGGATCCTGGGGGGGCAGCACCAGGTGCTCACAGCAGAAAGGAGACAACCCAACTCCTAGAAATTCTAGAAAGTGAGAGCTGGAGAAGACCTTAGACAATTATGTAGTACACCCCCCTTTTACAGATGGGAAAGCTGAGGCCCTGGCGAGGGGAAGTGACTGTCTGATGTCAGAGCTGGGACTAGAATCCACGTGTCCTATCTTATAAGCACAGTGCCCTTGACACTGCAGTTGCTATCAGCTCAGGAGAGGAAGTCTGACAGCCTCCGCGTTTTCCACTTGTCCCTTGAGAAAGCGGATCTTCCTAAGTGTGATTGGGCACGAAGACTGCGACACGTCTTATCATTGTAACGATGATGACGAGAGCTACAATTTATTGAGCGCTATGTGCCAGGCATTGTTCTAAGTGCTTTCTAGTCGTTTAATCCTGGGCGCGGGGGCCATTCTCATCGTCCTTTACGATGAGAAGACTGCGGCACAGAGAAGTTAAGCAGTTTGCCAAGGTGAACCAGCTGGTGTGTGTAGGAACATGGTCTTGAGCCAAACAGAATTCAGCTATTTGTCTTTATCGACTCCTTGGAGTGTAATATCTCTGCATCTCCAGTCTGTAGGAGTCCAGGGAAGGAAACCGCGCTGTGTTCAATTCTGTTTAACTCCATTAGTATATTTGACACCTACTGTGTGATCAGCTGGATAGCCAAACTCAATGTCTGGCTCCAAATTAAAAGTATCAGTATATAATAAGTTTCAGGATTGTTCTGTTACACACTACCCATATCTGTGTGTGCACACTAACACATGCGTACACACACATATAGACGCACATGCATTAGAAAGGGCCAAGAGCATGGTGGAGCCGGAAGGGTGCACTGAACAGAGCACCCAGCTGGCTGCTGTCCAGCTGAGGGATGCCCCGCAGGAGAACTTGTCTGCTCCGTGCGGGGTGCAAGGATGTGAAGATGGGGCTGTGCTTATGCTATTTGCCCCTGAATTCCCAGTCGTTCTCACTCAGCAAATGAATGGATGATTTCCTCACTTCTGCTGTTTAGCTGTGTGACCATGGACAAGTTACTCAACCTCTCTTTTCTTTAGTTTTCCCATTTATAAAATAAAAATAATAATACATATTCATAGGGCTGCTATAAGGATTAAATGAATCGATATGTGTAGAAGACTTAGAGCTTGGCTTAGAGCAAGCACACACAAATATTAACCACGACACCAGTGATAATAGTGACAATATTATTGGTTTTTTGGTCTGCAAAATGAGCCAAATATAGCATTTACCTCCTAGAGCTATTCTGGGGACCAAATAAAATAGCTGTATAGATATTGGCTCAGCCCCCAACTCAGGGGTGAGGGAAGGGAGAAGGAAGGGTGAAAGGGTATGGGGACATCCTGTCCCTCCACCCGGAGCCTGGCACAGCACTGGACAGACGTTTCATCCCCTTGCACAACTTTTCACCGTGGCTTCCCATCCTGATGCTGCCACTTTGCATGTGTGACCCAGACTGTCTCTTTAATTATCACACGGAGGAGAAACTGCAAACAGGTTTATGATATTCATGGTTTGCTGCATCTGTATTACATCCCGCGTGCATGTAAACATCTTGTGGCATTGTCTGATAAATTAAACATCTCTCCTTCCCGGGCTTGGAGAGGAGTGCTGGGTCCCCAAAGAGGAGCGCGGGTGACTCACTGCCTCGGCCGATAAAGAGCTTCGAGTGGGGCCCTTAGGGAAAAATTCTCTGGAAGGGACAAGGAGCCAGGGTGTGCAGCTCCTGCTGAGGGTGTTTACTGGGAGGACAGGACGGGATGTGCCCAAAGCTGGCCACTTAGAATGGGGCCAGGGTGTCCTCACAGAGGGAGATAGCATGAGCCCCTCTACAGCCCCCGGGGCAGGGAGGCTGGTGGCACTGGGGAAAAGCACACTCCACACCACCCCCAAGGCTCATTTGTCCCCTAGTGCAAGCCCCTGTTCCCCAGCCCACCCCCAATCATTTCTTAAAAGAGTCTGACTTATCAGCCCAGCCGTGCCCTCTGCTAGCTGTGTGAGCTCGTGAAAGACACCTAATCCCTCTGGGTTGTTTTTCTCCTGGGACCACAGACATCGGTGATGACCTGGTTGAAGGCAGGCAGCTGAATCGCACCATTCCCATCAGTTCTCAGAGCCATGAGCCTCTTCCCAGACAGGCTTCCAGGAGAGCCCTTGACTCAGAAAATGAGCCCAAACAAAGACATCATGAGAACAAAAGGGGGAGACCTTCCAGGAGCAAACCCACCAGCGGGATGAGTGCTTTTCCACCCACTGAGAATTAGAATTGCCTGAAGAGCCTTTTAAAAAGTACCCAAAATTCTGATGCTGCTCTCATTTCTAGGATTTCCAATGTAAATGATCTGCTGGGAGCCCAGGCATGGGAATATTGTAAAATTCCTATAAGTCTAATATGCAGCCAGGGTTGAGAACCACTGACCTAGATAGTCCATCCCCCGGTCATCAAGAGCTGAAGGTGATTTTAATTAATGAAGAAGAGGGAACAGATTCTGGGGAGCCAGACCTGAGACAGTCTTCGGGTCCAGCCCAGGCTGGCTGGAAACAGGATGCTGATCTTTACTCCACTTCCCACTGGGTGTGGACTGGGCCAGGGTGGAATACCACAATCTGGCCACCAATAATGGCTCCTGAGGCCTGGGCTGGGCCTTGCTATCAGGACAGCCCAGCTTGGTGGTACAACAGCAAGTAAAGCCAGACAAATGGTTGGTGTAATCTGTCCTTTAGTTGGGTGTGCACTGGGAACTAGGGGGAGCAGACAAGGGGAGAGGTGTATTCTGTCTGGAAAGGTAAAGGAGGGCTTCTGGAGGCAGGAGACTTGAGCTGAGGCTTTGAAGGATGTATACAAGTTTGTAAGGTAGAAAGCAGGAAGGTAGCAAGATTCCCACACAAGTACTTCAGAACATCTGGCCTAGGGGCTACCCTTGCTAAGGTAGCACTCATGGGACTCCCTGTGTGCCCAGCTATGAACCAGGCTTTGCTGGTATATGTGGGAGGTGTTGCCCACAGGAGGGCAGGGCCCCGCCCTTCAGACTTACAGTGAGGCTGGTTCAAAGGGAATTTCAAGACAGTTCCATACAAAGGGAATTCCTAGTGGAGGCTCCTCTTAGGCCTGTTATCAAGGAAGGCTGCTTAGAAGAGGTGAGTCTGGAGTAACTTACAGGCAGATAGGAGGCAGGCACCATCTCAGGGGACCGAAGTAAATCTGGGGCTGGGGGGGAAGGTCTGCATATGTGATGACCCAGCCCCTGGCATTGCCAGGGTGTGGGCAAGGCAAGGAGGCCCCATGTGATTGAGGGACAAGGCAGTGGCCTGGCAGAGCAGCACCCGGCCAGGTTAGGGCCAAGCAGTAAGGGGCACCAGAAGCCACACTGGGCCAGTTGGACTCATTCTGAATTTTTAGGGTTAAAGAAAACATTTTAATTTTTAATCCAGCTTGGATTTTATTCATGTCTATTCCAATGCAGTCATAAAATACACTTTTTAATATTTTTTTATGGAGGAAGGAGCTCACCAATGCAAACATGCCGAGGGCCCAGGAGAGTCACTATGTGGCACTGGGACACCCACTTGGCTAGGATTCTAAGTCTCTGAATGGTCCTCTGAGCCCAACCTTTGATGAGCTGTGTGTTTTTAGGCAAATCGCCAATCCTCTTCGAATCTCAGTTTCCCCTTCTGTAACCGGGGAGCAATAGGCCCGTCTCGCAGGCGGCACACTGCAGGGGGTGCCGTCCACCTGGGAGACATGGAGAGCGGTCCCCGGGATTGTGCAGCGTGGCAGAACAGCCCACAAGAGCGAGGAGGCCACAAAATAAGAGGCGTGAAACTGCTTCTTGAAAAGCAGCTAAGTGAAATAATTCAGACAGAGAAAGACAAATACCGCTTGATTTCACTTATATGTGGAATCTAAAAAAAAAAGAACAAATGAAAGCAGAAACAGATTCATAGATACAGAGAACAAACTGATGGTTGTCGGTGGGGGATGGGCGGGAAAGGGGAAGGGGTGGGGGCGTGCGAACTGCCAGTTATAAAACTAGCAAGTCACGGGGATGTAAGGCGCAGCACGGGGAATGCAGTCAATAGTATTATAATAACTTCGTACAGCGACAGATGGCACTAGACTTATTATGGTGATCACATCATATGGTATATAAATGTCAAATCACTAGGTTGTACACCTGAAAATAATACAATATTGTATGTCAACCAGTGCTAATTAATTAAAAAGCAGCTATGAGGAGAGCCTCAGTCTTCGCTCGTGGGGGGCATCAGGGATCCTGGCTCGGCGGAGCTGTCCCTGCCCCATCCCCCATCCCATCAAATCTTCCCAGTGAGACAGAGAATCTCGCAGTTGCCAGTGCTGATAACACCCAGAGCATTTTTGTGTCGCACCTGTGCATGCTCCCTGCCCCTTCACAGCCCCCCATCAGTCCCCAAGGACTGGGACCCCACCATGTCGATCCCCACCCCTTGTCCCATGCATACGGTTCAGCTTCATGCAGAAGCCTGCTGCTGGTGGGAGACCAGGCCGTGCCTGTCTGTGGTGCTGAGCAGAATCCCCAATTTCTTCCCTCTCCATCCCTCCAGGGCCCCTGCTGGGCTCACATCCTGGTCTTTGTTCTCTGCAATGTTCTTTTGGTCCTGCTATCATCTCTGTCAAAGGCTGTCTCTTAGTCTTGTCACTGGTACCTGGACCCCCAGCCCAGCACAGATGCTGGTTTCCACATGCTCTGGGGGGTCACGCCGACCTCTGGCACCATCTCCTCCGTGTGTGGGGTGCATGTGCAGTTCACTCATGAAGCTCCAGGCTCCAGCCACCGTGGAGTGAAAGGGTAGCCGGGCCATCTCTGCTGATGCCACCCTGCCTCAGAGTGCCTAATACGGTGCCGTACCCATCCCCCTCAAAGACCCAGAAGAACTCAGGGGCTCTTAGCATCACCTTCTCCTTTTAAGAAATAGAAGCTGGGGCCAAAAGAGTGTATAGTGGATTGAAGAGTGTACCCCCAAAGCTCAGTCCATCCAGAACCTCAGAAGGTGACCTTATTTGGGATAAGCATTTCAAGATGGAATCATCCTGGGTTAAGCTTGATCCTAATTCCAAGATGGGTGTCCTCATAAGACACAAAACGGCATCATTTCTTTGCACCTCATGTGACACAAAGAGGCACAGAGAAGACAGTGTGTGAAGATGGAGGCCGAGGTGGGAGTGACGCAGCCGCGAGCGAAGGAACACTAAAGACCCAGAGACGCCACGAGAAGCTAGGAGAGGCTGGAACGATTCCGTCTGCGAGCCTCCAGAGGGAGCACGGCACTGCCTGCGCACACCTGGATGTCAGACTCCGGGCCTCAGAACTCTGCAAGAATAAATTCCTGCTCTATTGAGCCACCCAGTCTGCGGCAATTTGGTGCGGCAGCCCCAGGAAACTAAACAGAAGAGTCATGTCTCTCCTGAAGGGTCTGGCTCCCCCTTCTCCAATTTAATCGTCTCCCTCCTTTCACCTATGGTCTTGCCCAAAGACCCCATGTCTAAATTACCAATCATGAAACCATCTTACATTTACTGGATACCTGCTGTGTGTCAGGGACTCGTTGGGTGTCTGCACCCCAGTGAGCTAGAAGGTCATGTATGAGAGGCCCTGTGTGACAGTGATTAAGGGAGGGCAGATCCAGACAGCCACTTTCTAGTTCTGTGTCCCTGGGCAGGTGACTTAACCCCTCCATGCCTGTTTCCTTGTCTCCTCTGGGCTGTCACGAGGATTAAATGAATTAGCATGCGTGACACCTTCGGCACCCTGCCTGGTACTCTGCCAGTGTTGACTCTCATCATTTCTCCATGGCTCCAGTGAGGACACAGAGGCCCAGGTTGGGTACATCACTTTACCCACACGGCTAGCAGAGGCCCAGGCTGGATTTACACCCAGGTGCTCCTGACTCTGAGGCAGACTCACTTTCTAGTCTGACACACACCATCTCCTCCTCAGGAGTTTCCCAGAGACTTGACATTTAAGCTGAGAGGAAGCATGATGTTACCTGAGATGCTTAACAGGTCTTCTCCCCAAGGGGTGGCAGCGGGGGGCTGGTTGTCACTTTATGGCCATCACTCCAGGCCGCCCCCTGGTAGAGAGTAGGAGCCCCAGAGCTGGGCTGGGGCCAGGGGGATCAGCTTTGATGAAGAGAAAGAATGGAGAGGAGGGGACTGAGGGCATGGAAAGGAAGGAGGGAAGGAGAGGCTCAGAGGGGCAGGGATGGGCTAGGTGTGTTTCGTATGTCCTCTGGTGGCACAGAGAGGATCTCTGTCCCAGCACCTCACCCAATGAGACCTGTTTCTGTAACAGCCTGAGAAACAGGTGCTTAAGACTCTCCTGGGGATGCAGCCCTGAGGGAAGGAACGGTGTGAATGCCAGGGTGGGAGAGACAGAAGATCCAGGCCAAGGAGAATCAGTCATGGGAAGTTGAGAGCCAATGAAAGTGAGGTTTGGGGACTGACATGGATCTTGCCCGTCAGCCTGCCAGGGTACCTGCAGGTGTGGGGAGCAGCCACAGGCAGGGGAGGGCCAAGGGGGAAAACTCTACCATTGTGTCAAATGATGCTCGGAGTGATGACACATCCAGGGCTCCCACAGGATCTCCCCGGACCCACAGGTGCAGCATCTGAAGGGATGTGCCTGGAGGAGGGAGGTCGGGTGTACCAGGCTGCCGGTTTTTTAGAGGAACAGGCTGTGGTTCAGAGCAGGTACCTTGGAAGCTGTATGGGAAGTGAGGGGCACTCTGCAGACCTTTCCAAAGGTCATTTGGCAAAACCCCGGGGATCCTCGTTAGACCAAAAATGATCACAGTGGACAGTTGCTGCGGTGGCTGACAGCTTGGGGTCTTCAGATGCCGACTCAGCGGGCGGAAAAGTGAAAGGTTCAGGCAGGCCCGGGGTTGTTCTCGCACAGCCAGAATAAATCTTTGTGTTTCTGGTTTTCACAAAGACCTGCCTGCTTGGTCCCTGAACTGGCGGAATCGACCAGTTGTTTAGACCTGGAGGGACCCATCCAGCCCTGGGGAGGAAAGGAACAAGCGAAGCTGAAGGGGCTGGAGGGGGTGCAGGGGGAGGGTGGGAGGGGGACGCTTTGCTTTCTATCGCCACACCTGACTACCCTGTGCATGTGTGCGCCCGCGTGGGGAGCTTACCTTCAACCCCCGCGTGTGGGGTGGGCATCCTTTCACGCAAGTTGCTATGTCCCTGGGGCCGGCCCACCAGCATGTGGGATGCTTGGGGACGGAGGTTCGCTAAGTAAGTGTGAATAAGTGGGCCTCACGGCTTCCGGGTACGTGGGCACCCTCTTGCGGGCCTTGTCTTATAGGGACGGGATCCCCGGCTCACCTCTTCCTACAAGCAAGTATATTCTGGCTGAGTGTGGGACAAGCCATCTCCTCCAGGGCATCTCAGTGTAACACAAAATGAAACAGCAGCCCTTTAAGGGGGTCCTGTTATTTTCACCCCTGTTCCATAGGGGCTTCAGTGAGCTGCCCCTGGCCACCTCAATAACGGAGCAGGGATCTGAACCCAGGTGAGCTGTCTCCAGAGTCTGGGCTCTTGAGTCCACCCCACACCACCTGTCACAGGGCAACCTGGGTGTGTTAGGGAGAGATTTTAGCAGCCAGAGTAATGCATCCCTAACAGAGCTCCCCCTGACAGCATCCCGGAGTTATGACAACCCAGCCTTTGAATACATTCAGTGACAGGCTGCTCATTACCTTGCCAGGAGCCAGACCCATCTTCCAACAGTTTGGATTTTTGGAAAAGTCATTTGGAGGTGGAGCCCCAGACTTGCCTCACGATACCCTCCTGCCTAGGCTCCAGTTCAAGAGCCACTGAGAAGTCCAGTCTTCTGCCTGATACCCTCAGATCTTTGCTGGCCAACCTCATACCTGCCCTTGCAGGCTTGGGATACACAAGCAGGGTCCCCTGGCCCCTCTGTCTTTCTCCCTTCTTAGCCTTCAGCTCCCATACCCCTCATCTGTGAGGCCCAGGCCTGCTGGACATGCTCTGGTTTGCCAATATCCTTCTCAGCCTGCAGTCACCAGGCTTGGGCAGGCCACTCTAGTGTGACCCTGCCACTTCTGGTCCTCGGCCTCATCTGGAGGGTGAAGGGTTGGCTCAGGTGGCTCTTACATTATCCCCAGCCCTGACACTCCAGGTGGTATCCGGGATACAGCCTCCACCCCCATTCTGTCTCCATCTTTCACACCCCACCCCCACTCCTAGTGCTCCCTGGAAGTGGGCTCCAAGCCTGGAAGGGGATGGCTCTTGGGTGATAAGTCTGTAAGGCAGATGGACACTGGCTGGCAGGGACCCAGCTGCAAGGGGATGACTAACTCCCAGAGTTTACTAAAGAGATGAGTGAAGAGACTGTTTGCAGAGAGAGGTGTGAACAGGGGAGGTGGCTCCAAGAGGGGCCGGTGCCCTCCCAGAGGCACTACAAGGCAGGAGGCAGTCACCATCCCTGGGGCCAGCAGAGAAAGGGGGCAGGGGAACCGCTGGGAGCTGCAGCCAGTGAGAGGGACCTGAAGCAGGTGCCACATCAGGGCGGTGGGAGAAATACCCTGCCCTCACTCTCCTCCAGCCAGTCCTCAGTCTCCCATGGGTGCCTCTCGGTGACCAAACCCAAGAGAGCCCGTGGGAAGAGAAGAGCAGCCTGAGAAGTGCTGTCACTGGGACCCAGCCCCCTGGCAGAGCAGAGCAGAGCAGAGCAGGGCAGAGGGTGGGCTGGGGATGAGGTGGACTCATGGAGAGTCACAGCAGGATCAGCAAGGTGATGCTTGTATGTGTCTCCTGGGGCTGCCTTAACAAACCACCTCAAACTGGGGGGCTTAAAGCAACAGAGATTTGGCGTCGCCCAGTTCTGGAGGCCAGGGGTCTGGAATCAGGCGCAGGCATGGCGCTCCCCCCTCCAGGGGAGGGTCCTTCTCCTGTCGCGGCGTCTGGTGGCCCCTGGCATCCTTGGTTTGAGGCTGCGTAACTCCATCTCTGCCTCTGTCTTCACTCGGCCATCTCCCCTGTGTCTTTGTATCCTGTCCTCTTTGTCTCTTATAAGGGCACTTGTCACTATCCACCCTTCCAGGGAATTCAGGGAGATTTTATCGCCTTAACTGAATTACATCTTCAAAGACCCTTTATCCAAATAAGGCCACATTCACAGGCTTAGGTGGACTTATTTGGGGGCGGGGGGGGGGGGCACCATTCTACCCACTACAATGGTCATCTCAGGTGAGCTCCTGTCCCTCCTCAGTGTCCCCTACACATGGCACCTCAGTGCACTTGAAAACTGGCCAGGAGGGAAGGTAGGCTGACATCATTTCCATTTCGCAGATGAACCAGAAAGGAGGAGACTGCACCTGGGAGGCCGGGAGGAAGCAGTACAGGTGGAAGGGAGCAGGGCTGTGGCTGTCCTATGCCATGCCCCGCCTCCTGCCCCCAACCCCCGCCACGGGCACTTTGTCCATTAGTATTATTTTCACTCTATAATTTTTCCTCTTTGAATTCAGGTGCCCAGACCTGGTTTAATATCACACCTCATTGGTTTCATATGACCCATTTTTTTTTTTTTTTTAATTTGGATAGTCAGTTTTCTTTGGTAATAGAATCAGTATGTACGAATTCACCACCCAAAAATGGCTTGGCCATAACCTACATCTGAGCTCCGTCCCACCTCCTCCCACACCCCTACCCCCCAAATCTGCATCCCCACCGCTGGATCCTGGCTGCATTCCCTCGCTTTCCTTTCCATGGGTTTCACTGCACGCCTTTCTCACCGAGTTTCCTTTCTTAAATTATGAATATTTCAGGCATACAGGAAGGTATAAAAATAGTGTACTGGCACCTGCCTCGCTGTGTTTAAATACAGCAAATAATTTTGAGCACCTACTTTGGGGCCGGTCTTGATGCTGGGCCCCAACCATGGAGATGGCCAAGGTAAGCCCCTTAGCCAGAGGCTGGAACGTGTAGAGAGGTCATCACAGGACCTCCCGGTGTGGGGGGGAAGGAAGCGCAGTGGCGTGAGGACTTGCTTACCAATCTGTTGATGATACTAGAGTGGGAATTTCTGGAAGGCAGAGGTCGAATTCAAAGAGGTTCATCTCGGAACCCCCACTGCCTGACTCAGAGTAAACATCTATGGACTTAATGATGCAAGTGTTTGAATGGGCAGGAGGCGTCCATTCTAGTTCAGTTGGGCTTGTGGGCCTCTCAGTAAGTCATGAGCGGGGTCAGGGGTTGGATGGGTGGGAGGGTTTGCGAGGCAGCCCTCACCCTGGTCCAATCCAGGGAGCTTTTTCACTAATGAGCCCAGTATGTGCCTCTCCATACTGTGACACAGTGCGCTGTTTGTGACAGACACTCTGTACGTGCTCACTGGGAGCCCTCTAAGGCCAGGGTTTGGGATTCTGAGGTCAGGGGCTGTATGTGCACCTCAGAGTTGGAGGTTCCTGAAGCAGAGGCTGTCTGACCTTGTTAGGCTGGGGCCTGCCTGTGCAGGGACTAGGTCATTTCCATCGAGGTAGGAGAGACCACAAGTCAGCTCTGACACCCCTTTCAGACGGGGGCATCCTGGGATTCAGGTGTCTTTCGCATGAGAACTCTTCCTGAAATCGGAAGCTGTTTTCCTCCTTTGACTAGAAGTCCTCTAAAGACAGAGGCTGTACTTCCCCCATCAGACCAGAAAATCCATGAGTCTGGGGTGGTGTCTCCCCATCAGAGCCTCCTGCGGTCAGAGCTGTCTCCTCGCCATTGCGCCCACAGACCACACTTTTCCCTGTGCGCTTCCGGGGAGAGGAGCCAGCAGCCACTCCCTCTTGCCCCTGAGACGTCCTTGATCAATGCCTGACCCCTCTGAGATGTCTCTGTTTTCTCCTCTTGCCATTCAACCTGGAGATAACTCACCTGCAAAATTCCTGTTGCATTGCTCTGGGCATTGCCATAAGTCACTTACTATGTCCCCCAGACACTGTGTCTCCAGGTCTGAGCAGCTGAGACATAAGCATGGCCCGGCTTCAGGGGGGTGCCATCGCAGTAAGAGATGTCATATCCTCTAATTCAGGTCTCGTGTTAGCTCAGAGTCTGCTGCAGTGTCTGAAGGCTGAGTCCGGCCTCTGAGGACATACGCAGCTGGGTCTGCCCCCAAATGGGATACAGAGGAAGCTTTTCCCCTCAGTTCACCAGTGATATTGAAGGGGACCTAGGAAGGGGGCAGATGAGAGGGGGAGGTGGCCTTATTTGTGGACCACACACACACACTACCACCACCCTCACCATCATCATCTCATTCAAATTTCCAAAAACTGAGAGTATAGCACATGCTGTCTCAATTTGCAAATGAGAACATTAAGGGGGAGAGAGAAGTGACTGGCCTGGATATGTGAATGGGTGGTAAACAGAAGTGTGTTAAGTACATTCTCCCTGTAAATCGCATGCTAGTCCAGTCCAAGAACTGTGAATTTTCCCTCTAGAGGGAGTGGTCCTCATAGACTCTTGAGTTGGGTCCTTTCCTCTGTGTCCACATCACCTCATGGTGGAGATACCCACTCATACAGGGTTTTGTTGGCTGTGTGGCCAATTGGTGTCTTTCAGCTGGTGTCCTGCCCCCTGTTACATCAGGTGCTCCTTAAGGACAAGCCCTACAAGCTCCTTAAGGACTCTTCCTTCAGACTGGGACTCCCCAATGCAGGGCTCTGGGGTCCTTCTCTAGAAGAGAGTTTAATTGCAGGACACCTGACTACACCGGGAAGGCTTTTACTTAGTGTATTTATAGTCTCTGATTTGGGCCTTGCTTCCTGCTCCCTGGGATGGCCTGGTCATCTCTTCTTCTTAAGGCCATAAAATCTCCAAACTTGAGATTTGAGTGGGCCTACAAAGGTCATCCCATTTCTTATAGCTCCCCTTCAAGATTGATTTTAGGGGGAGCTAATTTCTCAGCACTTCTGGCCTGTCCACCTAAACCAGTGAGCTCCTATGGCCAGAGAAAATCTTTAGGCAGAGTCACGGACTCTTGGAGTTAGAAAGCCATGAGCATGCATGGTGTTGACCTTAAACAAATAGCCAACAAAATGGGTTTATTCAGGAACAACAAAGAGTTGCAGTTTTTGACATATGGTCTTATGGCAAACCATGAGCAAGCCAAGAGAAACCAAGGAGAGCACCTCTCTTTTATGGACTTCAGAGGGGCTGTTGTAAGTAAAAAGCCTATTGGAGGATATTGAAAATTTGAAGCATAGTGACTTTTCATTGGCTGGCTTGTGGCAGCCTCCCATTGGCTGTTGCTGGGCAAGAAGGAATCTTTTCTTCCTCTTGCTGAGATAGTCAAGTGTATCTCTTCCTGCCCCAGATACTGTCCTATTGGGGTCAGTAGTGTCTGTTGAGTGACACGTGCATGAGAGTTCTCTCTTCCTGCCTCCCAACTCCATTTTAAATGGGATTTCTCTTTATTAATTTTCACAATGAGAATGGTGAGCAGTGAGGGGGTAGGGGTGGCTCACCAACACAGTCGGCTACAATTAATCTATCTATTCATCAAAAACTTGAATGTCTGGTTCTGTCGGGTCTTTACCAGGTTCTGGTGAGAGAATCAGGACAGAGATGCCAGTCCTTGCTCTGGAGCTTTCACAGCCTGGGGGAGGGGACAGGCACACAGGAGATAATTATAACTCAGTGTGGCAAGTGTAGCCATAGAGACCACAGTCTAGAGTGGGGATAGGGGATAATCAGGGAAGGCACCCTGCAGGGCTAAAGCCCCAGTTAACTCTGCAGAACACTTAAGCCACAGGGGCGGGTCATTCATTGTTCCAGCTGGAAGAGATGGCATGAGCAAACACACTGGGCAAGGAGTGTGTTATGCATGCAGGGAGCATGGAGTGGAGTAAGCAGCCTGGCTCCAAACACTGGGCGGGGAGGGTGGGGATCCCTCTGGAGAGGTAGGCAGGGGCATGGTCGTGGGGCACTAGCACCCGTGGGAAGAGTTTCGAACACCATCTTGAAGCAAACGATAAGCCACTGAAGGTTTTGAGCTGGGAAGGGATGTAGCCAGATTAACTTGATAGGTCCCCTTGTCCCTAGTGTGGAAAATTGGTATGAGCCAGTGAGACTAGAAGCAGGAGAGATTAGGGAGCAACTAGTGCAGTAGTCCAGGGAGAGAAGAGCCTCTGAACCAGGATTCTGGTTGCAGAGAGGGAAAGGCACCTGCCTACATGCTAAGGCCAGCTCTGTTTGAAGATGAAATACTATTACATGACTAGGACATAGTATGACTTTAAGTGACAAAATGTCCAAATTAGACAACAGAAGTTTATGTTCATCTTACATAAAAGCCAAGCTAGGCAGCCTGGGCTCTTTCCTCCTGGTTGCCCAGCTGGGTATGGCTTCCTTTCCGAAATTCACCTCACGGTCCCAGATGCCAGTGCGGCTCCACTATCGCATCCACATTGCAGCCAAAGGAAGGAAAAGAGGGAGGGGCCCAACCCTGCCTGTAAGGGCACTGCCCAGAAGGTGCCCATACCTTTTCCACTTTCACCTCACTGGTGAGATGTAGTCACATGGCCAAACCTACCTAGTTGCAAGAGAGACTGGAAAAATCTTGTCTTTTTTTCTGGAAGCCACATGCCCAGCCACCACCATTCTATTGCTACAAGAGAAGGGCACAGCGGGCCTGTAGGCAACTGGTCCTGCTGAGGTTACGGCGGGCGTGTGCACTGTGGCTACATTGACCTGGCTTCTTTCGCTCTTTGTTACTTTGGGCACCTCCTCTGAGCGTTGGTACCTTCATCCATAACAGGGATGTAGGATTCTTGTGAGGGTTCAATGAGACAATGGACACAAAATATTTGTAAATTGCAATGTGTTGTCACTTGTGAGGTATCCCTGTGGGGGCATTCATTGTGGTCCCATTGATGAGTCTGGATTGCCTTACCTGGACTAAATGAGATGCGCAGATGTCAGTAAAAAACACGGTATGGAAGAGGGAAGAGTGGCAAGGTAGCGACAGGGCTTTACCAGGCAGAGGGCTTGGAAGAGGGAGGCTGTGAGCCAAGTGCTCAGGGAAGCCGCGGGCTGTCCTGGAATGGGGTCCACGTGTCTCTAAGGAGACATCTTCAGCCAAAGCCCAAAGCCTGTAAGTGGAATCCTGCAAGAGAGTAAGGAGGGATTTCCATAGCTTCCTTTGTAGTCCATGCACTCCTGCCAGCAGCCCTCCGGGGGCTCTCCCCCACCCCCCTGAGCCCTCCTACGCTTCTCTCCTCGGACCAAAGCAGGGTTCAGAACCCAACACAGGGCAACCATCCAGATTCCTTGCTTAGGCCCTGTTCTTCTCGTCCTTGACAAATGAAATTATTTCTTGTTATAGCCGAGATGTCCTTAGTTCTTTACAGTAAATTATTTGCTCTGTCTGTAAACGGAAACGTTTTAATTTCACAAGGGCATGTGCAAATTGCGTGTTTTGCATTTACTCAGCCTTAATCAATACCGTAACAGAATTAAAAGGTCCCAGCAAGACTTGTGATCTTACCTAAGCTAATAACAAGTAAGCCTGCATAACCGCAACAAGACCCTTAGCTAATATACTTATAGATAGCTGGTGACCA
Organism: Miniopterus natalensis; assembly: GCF_054644295.1. Taxonomy (NCBI): domain Eukaryota; kingdom Metazoa; phylum Chordata; class Mammalia; order Chiroptera; family Miniopteridae; genus Miniopterus; species Miniopterus natalensis. The sequence continues at coordinate 13,538,527 of NC_142085.1, read as the reverse complement.
CATTTTTTTCCTGCCTTACACCAAATGTCCTCTAGTTTATTCAGGTATTGACTAAAAGAATGCGTGTGTGTGTGTGTGTGTGCGTGTGTGTGTAGAGGCAGGGACAGTCTATCATTGCTACTGCAGTGGAAGGTTTTGTGCTATGCTCGCCCGTGTCACCAGACATGTTATTTTGAATGTCAACCCCAATCAGTGCTCTTCACCCCCAGTCCTACTTTCTTTCTCTCCTCAGCACTCGCCACCTTCTTTTATGCTGTCCATTGGTTTATCTCACTTACTCTCTGTCTCCCCAAACTAGAATGCAGACTCTGAAGGCAGGGATTTTTGGGGGGGAAGCCTGGTTTATTTACTGATGCATTCTCAGGGCCTAGAACAGTGCCTGGCATGTGGTCAAGCTCAACAAATGATTTGCTACAGGAAGGAATAAAATCACCTTGTACAATTGTACCACAGCGTGTAGGATTCCTAACGTCACTTTTTGGCTCTAAAATTCTGTGTTTCCAGATGCTTAGTATATAGTGTGTGCTTCCTGAGGCCTGGCTGGTTGATTAAATAAATGGTCCAATCAAATGTTACTTGGCAATGATGGAGAGTAATGCCACTCCACCCGGGGGCCCTCCCCTCTTCCCTAGCTCCTCCGCAGACCCAGCTGGCCAGAGGGAGGACGGCATGGAGAATGAGCATATGCCCCCTGCCCTTATCTCTCCAGCACACAACTAATTTTTAAAATAGCATTTAATGACCGTTGCATAAAGCTGTCACTGCATCAGCATTGTCTCCAAGCACCTGGGAGACTAGAAAGTCCCCTTGTCTTTCCATGACCAGCAGTCCCAGGGACCGCAGAGGGGGCTTCCAGGGTTTTTACCTATTTCATTTGTCACCCAACTCCCTGGGTAGGATTTTCTGCTAAATACTCCCTCTCCCTTATCGGCCTCTCCTATGGTAATGCACTTGCTACATGAGCCAGACAATTAGAGGTAATTGGGATAATCGGCATTTATTATGGCAATTTGCATTTCTGCAGCGGGCAGCAGGGAACTCACCACCCAGCTCGGGCCTGTGCTGTTTGGTTCTGGGCTGAGCCCCCTCTTCATTCTCGCGCACAGTTGCGAGCCCAGGGGGTCTGCCCTCCTTTGCTCATAGAGGTCCTTTGGGCGGTATTAGGGGTGCGTCTCACCAGCCAATCAGAGGGGAGTATGCAAATCAGTGCCTGGGAATTAGGGCCACAGCTCTCCCATCACCTGGGGCCTGCGGGAGAATCTCCCACCTGGAAGGAGCCCTGGGTCTTCCGCCAGACCCCTGGTGACAGGTTTTTTGCTACATTGACCAGGTATTTGACTTAATTGACAGAATTGTTTCACCATCTCAGCTGAGTAACTCAGAGCTCAAGCCTGCTATTGATAGAAACCTCAGCAAGGGAGCCCCTGTGATGAAACTTCACGCAGGAGCCCACACGGGGGCTTTAGAAGTGGCGCCTGCTGCCACCTGCAGCACCTTCTCTGGTGTGGACACATCCCGTGTGCCCAGCTTCTCGGGCACCTGCTTGTCCGTCTCATGAATAAGAGCAGTGTTGTGCACGGACTATAACTGTCAGCTCTCCACCGCAGCTTCCTAGGTTAGAATCTCTTCTCCACCAGCTGCTAGCTGGGTGACCATGAGTTACTTACCCTCTTTGTGCAGCAGTTTCCTCACCATTAAAGCAGAGGTAAAAATAGCACCTGTGCCTGGCCGGGCGTGGCTCAGCGGTTGAGCATCGACGTGGGATCCAGGCAATCGGGGTTCGATTCCCGGTCAGGGCACATGCCCGGGTTGCAGGCTCGATCAATGACTCTCTCATCATTGATGTTTCTCTCTCTCTTTCTCCCTCTCCTTTCCTCTCTCTGAGATCAATAAAGATATATTTAAAAAAAAAAAAAAATAGCACCTGACTCAGTGTTGACAAAAGAATTAAGTGAGACCCTGTATCTGAAACCCCAAGCAAAATGCTGGAGACAAATTTATTATTATTATTAATTATTATTATTATTATTATTTTATGCCTCACCTGAGGATATTTTTTCCATTGCTTTTTAGAGAGAGTGGGTGGGAGAGAGAGAAAGAGAAACATCCATGTGAGACAGACACGTCAATTGGTTGCCTACCGCGTGCCCTCTGACTGGGGCCGGGGATCAAGCCTGCATCGAGGTTTATGCCCTTGACTGGAATCAAACTTGAGACCATGCAGTTTGCAGGCCAATGCTCTAACCACTAAGTCAAACCGGCCAGGGCTGGAGACAAAATTTGATGTGCTCATTAAAAAGTCCTCCCTCCAGCCACTCCACAGCCTTCATTATGCATCTTCAGCAACCCGTCTACAAAGTGCAAAGCACCAAGGGTCCCCAAAGAAGCACAGATAAAATGCCTTAGCAGTTTGAAAAAGGGAGCCATTGATCTGATGGTGGGGGACATGTGGGATTTCTGAGGAGAAGCGGTGGCCTTTGTTCTGGGCCCTGAAGACTGGTAAGACAAGACCTGCAGAAATGAGATGGAGGCCCTTAGGAAGCAAGGAAGGGTGGGTGCACATGAAGAGAAGTTCACAGCAAAGGGCACATGTTTGTATCTGTGTCTGAAATATCTCTATTTACATAAAAAGACAGTTTACAGTTTAGCTGCAGTTTACAAGGGAGTTATAGATTACACACAGCCTCACCTTACTCTATTCCATCACCCCCTGAGCAGGGAGAACAGGGAAACCTGTCATCCCTTCAATGGTAGCTTCTCTGGGGCAAGACTTTGCTCCTGTGATAACCCTAGCATAGATTTTGTCCACTTTGTTGCAAATGTGGTGGCTACTGTAGAAAGACAGTTTCCTTGGATTATTGAGGAAAGTGAAGAGTATTAGATGGTGGGAGTAAAAGATCACTAGATCCTTTAGGATCCTCCAGCCTGCCTGCCTGCCCAGGAGAGAGACCTGGATTTCTTCTTAGGGAAGGCAGGGATCTTTAGCCAGGCTCACAATCAAGAAAGATTGCTTTTGCCCTGGCCAGTGTTGCTCAGTGGTTAGAGTGCCAAGTCACACACAGAAGGGTCCCCAGTTCGATTCCTGATCAAGGGCATGTATTTCAGTTGCAGATTCACTCTCCAGCCCTGGTCGGGGTGTTTATCAGAGGCAACCAATCAATGCGTCCCTCTCACATCGATGTTTCTCTCTCTCTCCTCTGCCTCCCTTCTACTCTTTCTGAAAAAAATCAATGGAAGAAATATCCTTGGGTGAAGATTAACAAAACAAAAAAGTAAAACAAAAAAACCCTAGAAAGATTGCTTTCATTGTTATGGGTCTTTTGAGTTCTTGGGAAGCATGTATGAAATAAACTAAAACATTTGCTACAGCACCTTTTTACCATTATATCAAGTTAGAATAAAGGTGAAATTCCTGCAACAAAGAGTCCCAAAAGAGAGTAGCTTAAATAAGATGAGAGTGTATTGTACTTTTACATGGCAGGCTAGCTGGTTCAGCCTGGTGGGGCTGTGATTGACAGTTGTTCAGGCCCAGGTTCCTTCTATCTTGTGGTTCCACACTCCCCTTGGGCGGTGTGCTTATGTGCATGGTTGGAGCTGCGTGGCTGGCACATCTGCTTCCCAACAGATGGGAACTGATAAGATAAATTGAGCATAAGGACTCACCCCAGGATGAAGGCTGGCAGGTTTTCTCCATATGTTATAGAAGAGAAGACAGGCTCAGTGAAGTTAAATGATGTCTTAGTTAGAGTAAGCTAGTTATGATTTAGTAACAAGCAGCCCCCCAGCCTCAGCACCTTAACACAACAGAAGTGTACTTTCACCCACACAAAATCTGCTGGGAGCCTGAGTGACTTTTCAGGGCAACTCTCTTCCGTGTCTACCTCAAAGATCCAGGCTAATGATACTCTGTCTTCCTGTAGCTTCACCATCTGGAATATGCAGGCTCCTTGGTCCTCACGGCAGGGCAAGAGAGAGACTGGATAATCACATCTGGCTATGACACACATTGTCTGCTCACACTCCACTGGCCAGACTTAGTTGCAGAGCTCACAAACCCGCAAGGGGGCTGACAAGTGTCATCAGGAAGAGGCAGAGGGGAGAGCTGGATATAGGTGAACCCCAGACATATCTACCACAAATGTTTTGCTCAAAATCCCATGGCAAATCACGGCACCCTAAGCTTTTTAAAGAGGTTTCTCATTCCTGATGTAACCCGAGGCTGACAATAAGGTAAGCTCCACCTCCTCCTCCCCAAGAAAACCAACAAATACTGACTCAAGTGACTGATATGAGAGTCATTCTGGGGAGAGAAAGGCTAATCTCATACCCAGAACCTCCTTGTGAGAGGCTGGGCATTCTTCCAGAGTAGACAGCTTCTTATATTTCAAGGCCCCAAACCCACATAATTAGTATCCCTCCTTTGGATTCAGGCTGTGGGAAAACCCTCTTAAAATGCACATTTCCCTTTGGCTTGGGGACAGAAACATACAGCCATCGTTACCCATTCATACCTCCATATGGCGATGGCATTCTCAGTGGGCAGAAACTGGGAATTAGAACATATTCGTTTGGATGGAGAAAGAGGAGGAGGGGCCAAAAGAAAGGGTGCTGGGAGGATGTGCAGAGGGGAGGATGTGGGATGGCTGAAGGGGCGGGATGGTGTCCAGCCTGATTTTTCAAGGAGTAAAAAGCTGAAGAGCTGGATATGGTTGACCTGTTATTGGTCAGAGAAAAACATGTATGGGGTGAGGGGTATTCTGGAATGCCATTTTCCCCAGGTGCCAAAATTACTCTACAGATGAGTACGGTTGCATTTGAGGCTTGTTTTTGTGGCCTTGACCCAAAGAGGAGCTGTCCCTCCTTGGAGGGAGCCAGGAACCACAGGTCTGGGTCCTAGAGGGTCACTGAATAACTGTGTAACTGTGGAGAGGCTTCAATGATCTAGTTTTATTTTCTTCATTTGTAAAGTGAGATATAAATATTCTCTCCAGGGTTCTTGGAGAATCAAATATGCCAAAAAATATACTAGTTTTGTTAACAATAAAGGACCAAGGGCTTATTATTATTATTGTATCATTTGATCAATAATAGAGCTGATCATCATGACCATCACCATGACCATGACCATTGCCATCACCGTCATTATCACCATCATCATCATAAGTATCATTGTTGTTGTTTTTTTTAAATATATCTTTATTGATTTCAGAGAGAGGAAAGGAGAGGGAGAGAGAGAGACAGAAGCATCAATGATGAGAGAGTCATTGATCAAGCCCACAACCCGGGCATGTACCCTGACCGGGAATCGAACCCCGATGGCCTGGATCCTAGGTCAAAACTCAACCACTGACCCACGCCCGGCCTGGCTATCATTGTTATTTTACTCCACACATGAGAACACAAGATACAAAGATAGCAGCAATATAAGTAACTAGAGTGGCTAAGGAGTCGGGCTATTTCCAATTTAGGAAACAAATCTTGTTGGCATACCTGGGTCTAGTTTCTCTGTCTCTTTTTCCTAGGTCTACTTCTCCACAATGCAGTGTCTTCCTCCTCTGGCTTTCTGTGCTATAGTTATCGATCTGAAGTGAATTCACACTTTTGGACATCTGTATTGGTTTTATATTGTTGCATAATAAATTACCACAGACATCGTGGCATAAAACAACACAGATGTATTGCCTCACTGCTTCTGTTGATTCTCTGCTCAGTGTCTCACGTGGCTGAAAACAAGGCATTTGTATCTGGAGGCTCAGCTAGGGAACTATCCACTCCCAAGTTCTCTCAGAATGTTGGCAGAATTCAGTTCCTTTTGGTTGTAGGACTGAGGCCTCCCTCTCTTGTTGGTTGTCACCTGGTGGTCTCCCTTAGCTCTTAGAGGCTGTCACCTGTTCCCTGCCACATGGCCCTCTCCACAAATGATAATTTGCTTCTTCAAGGCTAGGAGGAGAACCCATTCCCTGATTTTAGGAAAGGCCAAGCCTCTTTTAAAGGTCTGATTAAGTCAGTCTCATGGAGGACAATCTCCCTTTTGATTAACTCAGTCTATTGATTAGGAACTTTCCTTAATAACATCTTCAAAACCCTCCTGCCATATAAAGTAACATAATCACAGGAGAGATGTCCTACCATAATCACAGGTCCCCACGTCCTACTTCTTCACACTCAGTGGGAGGGGATTCTACCCTGGGTAGGACTCACAGAACTCTTCCTACCACGAGATTTCCCTATCCAAGTATCCAAGAGGTTTCTACTTCTGGTCCTCAGTTCTTCTCTCAGACCAAGCTGAGCTCCAGTCCCACAAAGGCTGAGTCTCTTCTGGTACTCTAAATTTGGAAGACACAAAGGGGCCTAGAAACAAGTAAAATGTCTGAGCAGTTGTCTTAGCCTAGAATTCTTAGAAATGTGAACCTAGGACAGGGATTAAGTGCTGATGCATAATTAGGAGGTAAAGTCCCAAGGCAGTGAGAGTGAGGGCAAAGAGAAGAAAGTCAGGGAAGGATAGGAAACCCTGGGTGGTGGTGTGTCACTGGTTATTGTGATGGCGACTGCTTCGCAAAAGCCACAAGAAGGTAGAGCTGATCATTTATCGGTGCACCTGC